>NC_092815.1:98563864-99229697 GCF_023375885.2 Dermacentor andersoni
TCACTTGAAGAACTTTGACGAGATTTTATGCAGTGGGCAGGAACCGTGTTAGCGTCTACAGGCAACAGCATTCCTTGTGCAGGTCAAGCACACTGTTTTTGCACAGTAGAAGAAACGCTGTCACTTGCATAATAGACATTGATGCGTCACTTGCTACAGGTGGAACCTTGTGAAGGTGTCTGCATCTGTGAAGTTGATCACTGTCATTGTGAAGTGCCAGGAATGCTGACACCTGTGGTGCAGCACTGCTACATGCGAAGTCTCCGTAAAGTAATTATATCCGTGGCAGTGAGCAACCTAGAATACTGGCCCTGTGTGCCACGAAAATATTGAAATGCACATTTTCTTAATACTGGTTCTAATTGCGCAATTGTGCTTTCACACCTGGTGGACTCGTCGTACATACACGGACAGGTTGTCGGTGTTGAGGTAGCCATCACCTCCTCACCGAACCAGCAACGCGCTTGCGTTAGTGGCATCAGCTTTACACAACACATCTCCTTTCTTTGTAGTTGTATGGAGCTAACCAGCCACTCCTCAACACAGCACTGTCTTCATTTGCTCCTGATGAGTTTATATCAGCTATCAGCTAACTCGCTCACGTTTTCTGCGACCCAGCGACGCCATCATTGTTTACTGGGCAAGCAAAACCAGGCAATGCAACATAAAGTGAGAAAACTAGGAACAGCAAGAAATGCAACGCCTTTTCTTAAGCAAGCTTCTGATTTGTTCTGAAATAAATATTTAACAAAAAATATTAATTGGTACATTTTTTTTTACACTGCGTAGCTTCCAGTGGCTTACATTCGTGCAGACTACATGTAAATTCGTAGTTAAAAAGTGTGCGCTTAAGCTCCATAGCTTTGGTTGCGCTGCCGCAGAAAGTTGTCGCCAGGTAGATATGCCACATGAAGGGTTCATACTTTTTTTCAGATTGGGACAGAGAAGTAGCTGTGCTGCTAAAAGAAAATATATTGGTGGTCTCATCTGTGTTCATTTTAGACCTTATTATCATAAATTTAATACTATGTGGTTTATTGTGTCTTGAGATGGACTTGCTTAAGAGGGCAATGTGGTGATGTTTCCTCTCACTCTTTACTCTTGTGGTGACCTTCTAGGAGTGCCCATGGGATGTGACTCTTCGTGAGATGCGTGCACAGTGTTATGAAAACCTTGGGGATTTGATAAATGCCATCACAGACCTGCGGCCCACAACGAAGATGGTGCCAGACAACACTGTTGGCTTCTTGAAACTTAGTAAGCTGTACTACAAGCTGGGAGATGCTGACGAGTCTCTTAAGTGAGTGAATTTTGCATATTGTCCTTGTCTTAATTTCTCCAAACACTTGCATTTAATGTAAGATAGGTAAGAAGGCCCTAAATGGGCTTGAATCGCATGCAATCTAAGCGTCCACAAAACCATTAAAGCAGCAAACTTTCTCTCAGTGCTCTTACACGTCATATCCATCATTGTGCGTGTGTTCTCATCTACACTTATGAAGTGCTTTCTCAGGCTTTTGTGGAGATGTATCAGTGCATTGTAGCCTTGTGTAGCAGAATCGCTTTGCTTCTTGTTCCGATCCTGATCCTCGTTGTGATCCTTTGAGCCACCTTCCATGAATCACTGGCAGAGCCTTCCATAGCAGATGTAATAACCACAACTTCAATGGGCAGCAAGCTTGATGAGGCTGACATTACCTGTAAAGGTAACAGGTAATGGTAATGGTAACACGTAAAATATAATTTCCAAGCCTTTCTCACTATACTGGACACTTTTCTCAAGCTTTGCTAAGTAACTAACAAAGCACCTAGTGTGGCAACTTTGCCTACTGTAGCAGGACTGTGAATGTTACATAATTCAAAGGAGGTGTGCAGCCTAAGCAGTGGTTTTTTATTTTGGCTAATTATGTCCTTTCTTCATGCAGGTTGTCACAGCAGCATCCTTAGCCTTCCACTTGCTCCCACTCATTGACATGTCCTGTTCTTTTATTGTCTAATCCAGTGTCATTCGAGAATGCCTCAAGCTTGACCCCGACCACAAGGACTGCTTCTCACACTACAAGAAGGTGAAGAAGCTGGCAGCACAACTGCGTAGCATCCAGGAGCTGATTGGGCAGGGCAGCTATGATGACTGCGTCGAGAAAGGCAAGGCGGCACTGCGCACTGAGCCTGACGTGGCCCAGATAGTGCAGCATGTCAAGGGGCGCCTCTGTCACTGCAACAGCAAGGCAGGCCATACCAGTGAGGCCGTTGAGGCCTGCTCTGACGCCCTGCGCCTGAACCCAGAGGACACACGGGCCCTATGCGACCGAGCAGAGGCCTACTTGGCGGATGGGCAGTATGACCGCGGTCAGTGGGCTTCCCATTTCTTACACAAAAAAAGTGAAAAGAATTTTAAGTGCTGAATGACTACTATTGTACTTCACGTTGGGAAATACAGTGAACAATTATTTTTTACATTCCTGATACAGTACGTGGCACTGCCATGTACCCGATAGAACCAATGTATAATGTCTGAAATTTTGGATGCTGAAGCCCTTTGTCGTTTGATTTTCTGGACTGTTTAGCATGACCTTAGTTCCAAAAGCACATTAATCGAAGCTACCACCGCTGCCATTTTGATTATCTCGCAGCCTTGAACCAGCGCTTTTGCAGGCTGATCCGCTGACAGCCATAGCTTTCACTGCAGCAACGCTAGGCCTAGCTGCTTTGGCGTTCACTAGCAAGCTTCTTGCTGTTCGGTGCCATATTTTTCATTGAACGGATTCACCACTGTCAGCAATGGCACCGACTCCGCCTTTGTCATCCCCGCTGATAGCTTCGAAGCCTGTAAAACATGGCAAGGGGGAAAGTGTTGATAATGTCGGTTCACAAACGTCAGCTTCACCGTAACACTGCCGTGTTACACAGTGAAGCATACTAAAGATTGAAGGGGGGCCACTGCCTTGGGGCACAATATTCCTTAATTATATGCGTGTGCGTCTGTTGTCTCCTGTCATGGTACAACCACCAATACACCTAATAAGTGTACTGGCAGGCCTTCAGAGCTATTTTGGACATGCAAGTGGCAGTTTGAGCCCTTGGGGGCAGTAAAAGGCATGCATTCATTTTTTCGTACATTCTCGTGGCCACTAGGGAGTCCGAAAAATCAGACATTGACTGTATAGGTTAACAGTGTCAGGGATTAAGCTTAGTTGGCATTCCACAAGCAAAAACTTTTTAGCATGTGGAAAACACAGGCTAAAGTTTTCATAAAATGTTTGTAGTTTCACACACCAGAAAAGTTTAGTCATGTTTGCATGAATGTATGACACCGATCAATAGGATGCTTGAAAACATTAATTTTTGGCTACACTGCTTAGTAAGCATCCTGCTTCCCTTGTAACATGAAGCACCCTAGCCCGGGTAGGTGGTGATGCAGTTCATACCAACCCTCTATATTTGCAATGTTTCGCATCCACTACTTTAAAAATGTGACAGGCTGGCAGTTCTCTGTAAGGTTAGTTCTTTCTGCATGTATATTAGCAATACCTGCCCCTCCTGCTCCACTACTTTTTTGCAGCATTCTCTTGGCAGAAGTCTACCAACCCACCGTCTGCCTTCATAGTGCTGATGCTTTACATTGTGCTTTCTTGTGTGTAGGAAGCAATAATGCTTCCGAGATGCAGATGGCACTTTTGTATGCCTGCATGCATTGCGGGCAGGTTGGTGCAATGTTATTCATCATTTTGACATTCATCATCATTTGACTTGTCAAGCAACATTTCTTTTCAAATAAAATTATATGCAACATAGGCAGTTGTGTGCATTCAACTGTTTAAATGCATCATAGAAACTGAAGTTGTCAAAATAATTGGAGGATAATTTATCTTAATAGTATTTTCATGTCTAAAGCAATCGTGGGTTAATTATTAATGTTGGAAAGCATACCTCACATTTTGAGAACATACTCTAAGGATAAGCTTTCAAATTAGTAGCAGCTGCCTGTGAACATGCAATTGTGAGGCAGGTGACATCACAAAATGATGCATTAGACATCATGAGCTCCTCTAGGCCATTGCTTCACTGGTAGGCATTGTACATAAAGAGCCTGTATTCTCAAGCGTTCTATGACTGTCGTGTGCATCTGTGGGTAGATATCGAGAATTTATTTTGTGCTCCCTATTCCACACAGCATCCCACGACTTTCAGCAAGCAGCCAACATGGACGAGAACTCATGTGGACCTGAGGGCCTCAAGCGGGCTCAAAGGCTTGAAAAGCAGTCGCAAAAACGCGATTACTACAAGATTCTCGGGGTGAAGCGCTCTGCGCAGAAGCGAGAGATCCTGAAAGCCTATCGAAAGTTGGCCCAAAAGTGGCACCCAGACAACTACCAGGGAGACTCCAAGAAGGAAGCGGAGAAGAAGTTCATTGACATTGCAGCTGCCAAGGAGGTGCTCACTGATCCTGGTCAGTGTTTTTCTCCTTTCCTCCATTGCTCTTTTGTGAGAGGGCCATCATGCTGGTGTCACGCTCTACAAAAGTAAATGAAATGTATTTCTTAATTTTGGATACTTGAGTGAGAGCCCCAATTCTATGTCAGAACACCTTTTGGTTTTGCAATTACAGTCGAACCCGACTATATCGAACCCGTTTACATCGAATTATTCTATATATCGAACAATTTCTGGTCACGGTATAGTTACAATGAGTATATATAGCAAAAATTACGCTTACATCGAACAAAACTAGTAGCGACTCCCGATATATCGAACGTCAAGCGGCGGAAAGTGCCCCCGGAAGTTGGCTTTCCCTCGTGGTGTCGGGAAAACCCGGCGGCGCGGCTCCATCCAACCGCTCTCCCTACGTGACCGCGCTACCTCGAAGCCGCCGACACCCCCCTACAAAAAATGATCCTGGCCCGCCCGCCCGCAGCGCTTGCTCAGACAGCCAATCAGAGGCTCTTGTGCTCTCGTCGTGCAAGATGGCGAAAGTGCGAGTTGTCTCGCTGCTTATCTGATTCATTGTGTGCCCCTTCTCCCGCAGTGTTGCCGTGATGAAGCGGCAGAATTCGCCTTTCGCCGTGAAGCTCGAAATCATAAATCGGGTCGAACGCGGTGACAAGTCGGATGTCTCCGCAACGTACAAGATTCCGAGGTGCACTCTCGGCACGATTTTGAAGGGGGAAATTAGGGCTAAAGCGGCCTAACACGCGACCCGGTGCCCGTAGTGCCCGTAGCGCCCGACGCGTACGCACGGCCGTGTACGAGCGGTTCATCCAAAATAGCTTCAGCCGTACCGACTTCCGCGTGCTCGGTGATGACTGTAAATTCTGATTATTGCGACGAAGCCGTTGCCGTTGTTGCCGAAGTTTGGAGCGAGCTGTCAGAATTTCCGGAAGCTGTTGACGAATCAACGGTGGACGAGTTTGTGAGCGCAAATGATGGTGTCGCGGCCACGGGAAAGCCCTCGAACGAAGACTACATTGCCGACATCGTGCCGAGCACAAGTGAAAATGGGCACAACGACGAAAGCAACGACCGTCTTTGGTCCACATCGTCCGAAGTGATTGGTGCGCTCGCACTAGTCCGGTGCTTCTGCGCGAATGCGGAATGTTGCGGCCTCAGCTGCTCCGACTCCTTAAACGAAGTGGAAAAGTGCGTGCCTCGCACGCAGCGAAATTGCCCAAGCAGAAGAAAATGCAGGACTATTTCGTGCGAAACTAAGCTAGTTTCATCAATAAAAGTGATTTTATAAATGGTATGTGCTTTTATGACATCCAATTATTTAGCAGGCTTATATCGAATTATGCTCTATATCGAATTGATAGGCGTATTTTGGCGAGTTCGATATAGCCGGGTTCGACTGTATTTCATTGTGGAAATGTTTGAGGATTCTTTTGTTGTATGTGCACAATTGTTGGCTCTTGCATGCCGGTGAATACATCTGTGCATTGCAACCTGTAGCAACTAATGCCTCATAGCAGAATGTACAAACTGCAAAGTTGTCAAAGCAAGTACAAAACACATTCATCTCTTAGTGTGCTAGTGTACATGGTGCATTGATGCTTTCTCTTTGGGGTAATCATTGCATTTTGAGTGCAAAGCAGGAAAAGCTGAAATGTGATTCTTGAATTGAATGTTCTTGTGTGAAGCATCTTAATTCACCACCGACCAGTCTTCTTGTTTTCATAGTGTTCAAACTGGTAGCACTCTATTCAAATTTCACTTGATTGCAGTAGGACAAGCATACTACGCAATAAATTGCTGGAAAGTGCATGAATGTTAAAAGCATCTACCAATGGGTGAAAGACGTACTGTTGGGTATGGATCAAAGAGCCATTTATAATTATGATGCCATCTTTTAACATATGCAGAAAGTGCAAGAGGCATCATTGTTTCACTTATATTTTTGTTTCTCATAACTGCAGCCCTCTTTTACATTTGAACATCCCTCATAACTCTCAGAACAGCTTTATACTAGGTGCATACTTCATGCAGTTTTTGCTTAGGTGGGCTTTTCCTTTTTCTTCTCTCATAATTCATCAATATAGTGCATGGAAAGTGCTGGGCTTGTAGCCAAGGCTAGAGGAGACCCATTGTGTACAACTTGTGTTGCATCATCAGGGAACAATGGAGTGTGTAACATACACTATGAGTGTAGTGAAAGGGGTAGATTAAAGACATGTGCTGCTTTGTCCACCTTAGCATTGTTCTTCACTTCATCTTTCTTGTTATATTTCACATTGTCTTCGTTGTATATTGCATTATAGCATTGTTGTCTCCCCCCCCTCTTTTTTTTTTTGCATTACAGAGAAGAGGAAACAATTTGACAATGGTGAGGATCCTCTAGATCCAGAGTCTCAGCAAGGCAAGGGCTTCAACCCCTTCCAGGGTTTCAACCCTTTTGGCAGTGGCTCAGGTGGTGGCTTCACCTACAAGTTTGTCTTCAACTGAGACCTGACAGTGCTGCAGGAGGAAAAAAAACACGTTTTCCAGTGTTGTGCGTGTATGTGACCTCTTCAAGGTGTGGCGTACATGCAACGGTGATACTAGAGAGAGAAGTACTACAGCGAAAAGAAAAACAAACCTGGATTTTCAGACCGGTCGTGTCATAGACTGCTGCATACTGGAAGGGGCAACAAGTGTACAGACTGTGCTGCTCACTTCGCACTTTAAAAGAAAGGGGGAAAACGCCAGTGGATGCACAAAATTCCTGCGAGACGGAGGGATAGTGCCAAGTGCCACCATCGCAGCAATGTTGTCCTTCCAAGCTGTTCATTTTGTAAATTGTTTTCTTTTAGTTAGTTCCATGGGAACACGTTGCCATGCCACAAGTAAGGCTTTTGAGGAGTCCGGTGGCCTGTGTACAGTTAGATCTAATTAAATTTTAAGACAAATTAGTCACTGTGCTTTATAATAAAGCAAATTGACGTGACTTATGCTGGTTGTTGCCAAGACTGTTTAGTCTGAGCTGTCGGTGTGTGTGGATACATTTTTTCTCGCTATACCAAAGGCAGCTATTAGAAGTATTTGTATAACTCCAACCAATAGCCACGAGAAAGCCACGTTACACAGAAATCTGAAAAATATATCTAATTCAAGAGCAAATTAGTTATGTTGTGGGTAATTGAAGCTGCTAGCAGCTGCTGTGTTTCATTACTATAAGTTGTCACCCTGTTACATTGCCCACTTAAAAGCAGTTTCTGTGCATGGTTGGAGGAGGAACCATTTGATTTCATCAATAATACTTGAACACAGAAATGTTTGTGATCTCTCGTATTACACACACAGGCACTGACAGATCCACAGGGAAAACCTGACCCCCCTCTTCCCGCCCCCTTCTGAGAATGGTACCTTTAGAACAGGGTGTACAGAGCCTGCAATGACCCCTCCCCCATTCCTTCCTTTTCTTTACACCCTCATATTGTGGGTACCTTTTTTTATCACCACCTCCCTCAGTTTTTATCTAAAATGCTTAGTAGGTTTGTCGTGGTACAAATGCATTTACACAACATTTACATGAACCCGACAAAGTTCAGTTACCTTGTTCAGGTTGAGAAGTGGTCATCATCATCGAGTCATGTTAGTTCAATTTGCCTGCAAAAGGTGGGTTGACTCGCCCAACCTGCTGGCCAGAAGCATATACCGTATAGACTCATGTAAGGGCCGCACTTTCTTGTCACAATTTTGATGAGGTGCAGCTCTTACACAAGACCAAACATAGCTGAAATGGTGCCGGCGCAGTCAGTGACTGCTGCACAACCCAGATGTACCATTGCACCAGAGGTCACGCAGCTCTCGCCATGTAGTAGTGGCATGCGGAAGTAGGCAGACTGTAAAAATTTGCCAATGCACAAGCGGCATCAGGGCACCGGATGCAATCGCATCTTCATTAGCAATTATTTGTCCCAAGTTTTGGGCTGCCAAGTCCGGGGTCCAGCCCTTACACGAGCCTATGCAGTAAACGTGGTCGGGTTGGACTAAGCCAATGCAATTTCTCACTTGACATACTCGCATCAAGTTCATGTAAACGAAAGTATAGTTGCCTGCAAAGAGCTACTACACCCGGTGTCATTTTTGGCAAACTAGTGAAACTCGTCATGAGACCAGTCTGTTGAACTCTGCAACAAAATTGAGTACAAGAACAGACAATGTGCACCCATTTGGCTTGGTGCCTAAACTGGTCGTGCCAGTTGATGTGAAAAGCACCATCAGTGGGTGGCTGCAGAGAAGATGTATTGGAGAGAAGCAGAAATAGCACTTGGACTCTTATTAGGAGAAATGTCACAAGAAAAACATAAGTGAAAGAATGGTTGCAAAGTTTAACTTCTGATAACACGACCGTGAACAGTTTATGGAATTAGGAATTCGGCTGTTACATATAAACACCCGACAGTACTTGTGACACATGCACCAATTTTGGGGAGAACTGGCAAATGGCGTGCCAGTGTGGGGTTTGAACCGGCACCCGACACAACAGACAAAACATGCTGTGCCAAAAAACCACCTAGGTGGCAATCCTGTTTAAGTGTTAATGCATCAATTAACCGCAAATAAAAAACAGCAGTTTTTTTTCTTTGGGTGGATGCTAATAGGTCTAGTACAAGTAACACAAACACCCTGCGGCATAGCATAAATGCTAGAACATTATTCAAGCCAGAATGCCGTGAACCACTGCGGACGTTCTCGCTGTTCTTGTTATCTTTGAAATTTGAAAACATGGCTGTGTTAAAGAGTGATTGTTCATTGATATGGCACTGGCCAACACATGGGAGTAAAGACCGAAATTGACAAGCACAAAAGCACCGACCACTCTAATCTGGCTAACAGCAGAGAAATTGTGTTCTCTTAGATGACACAGCTACTACGTAAGTTACGCTAAGAACAAGGAATTGGGCAAGTCTGCTTACAAAAAGCATTAGTGCTGTTTGCGCTCTGTGTTAAGTGTTTGAACGTATATACCTATACAGTACTATACACAAAGATGAGTTTTATACTGAAACTAATATTTGTGCGCAAGATGCACATTGGCCGGAGACATGTGTGCTCAAAGCCACGTGTTAAAGCAAGTCGCTTGTTTTCTAATGTTGTAGCAGCCTGGCAGTGCACGGCACCATTATTTTGTGGCATTCTGCACTGCTGTATGACAACCAATTGGTACCATGTCTGCCATATTTTCAGGCCATCATTGCTACAGAAATGTGCCTCATGCCAAAATAGATTAGCAAGCATAAGGAAATTTGAGTGAGCCGCCACTTTCCTCCACTTTCCACTTCCCACTCTGAGTTAGAATCAAACCCCTGGCAATTTCTTTTCCCCCTACTTCAATGTGCACAGCTGGCATTTCATGCTGCATGTCGGTTTACATCGTGTACCCGAACACTTGCTTTGCAGCTGTAAATGAAAGTACGGTTGTAAGGGTGGTTTCATATGTCCAGTTATTGGGGGCGAGCTCCACCACTGGAAAAGCTGACGCCACCGTCGGCGTGACGTGACATGAGAGATCACGTGGACACAGCGGCTGCTTCGGAAGCGCCGAAGCGAGCTGAAAACGAAAGTTTAATGTCCCACCTGCGCCGCGGTTCTGATTAAGTGGTGAGGCTTTACCGCCTTGGGTGTCTGCTTGACAACATGTGAAAGTACTATAATAGGTAGTGGCTGCCTTTGGAGGCGTGCAGCATGGTAGGCTACTGCTCGGTGCCGCTGTGCCGGACGTACGCAACGGAGCCCGGTGTCAGCCGTATTCACACGTAGCCACAGGGCAAGGATCTGCGTGTAGCTTGGCTGCCGAAACTTAGAACCGGCGGACAGCCATTGGCTACAACTCGGGTATGCAGTGAACACAGACGTGAGGAAAATTTCTGCTACGGCCCTGGGACTGCGATGTTCAGTGAGTAGCAGAAAACGCGTGCCGAGACGCTCGCCCGCGCCCGGCTAATGTCATGACGGTTTGGTCTATGAATTTGTTGATGCTAGGTACTGGAAAATTCACTGGAACGGAAAGGCAGCGGTAAAGCACATTACAAAAAAAAAGGCATGACATATATGCTCATATTTGTGTTATGAATTAATGCACTGTATTACGAAAAAGCGGAGGGAAATCGCACGCTGAGAAGACCGATAAACATACAGTGCGACGCAACTTGAGAAATAATATTTATATGTCCAAGAATTTAGAAGACGGAAAAAGATTGAATCGTCGCGACGGCACATCACATGTCGCCGTAGGCGTCGAAGTCTATAACGAAATTATTTTTCAACAGTTCTGATAGCGTCCACGCAGCAATGGTTACTAGTGTACCGTCAAATGCTCACATGCTGCGGCCTAAAGCTCACGACACGGTGCAAGAACGCGCTCACAGCGAAAGCAAAACATTCTGCGCGGACATGCATGCAGACGCTGTAGGGGTTGAGGGACGGACTTCGGGATGAAAAACAAACTTGGGAGGGTTTATTTTACATTATATACAGAGAGGTGAGAGTCAATGAACAGTCGTACAGTCATTACGGGCCGGCAGCAACTCGGACGCGGCGGCCCGCGGCAAGAAGTTCGAGAGAGGTGAATCAGGGAATGCTCTGGTCTCTCTGGAATGCTTCTTTTAAACCCTTCGAGCACTGGAAGTCGCGTCATGTTCGGTCAATGGGAGAGCCCGCTCAGATGACGCCACCTTCGGCCAATGGTAGGCACCCGTGCGGTGATGTCACACCCGGCGGCTCCCCGCGGTCTTGCCTTGCTGTGGTGCAATACTCTCCTCAAAGGCGGAGAAGGGGGACGATTGGGCTCCATTGTCCGAGGGCTCACCTGCTCCCGGTGGTACGGCCCCGCTGTGGTGGCAAATGCCTTCTTCAAAGGCGAAGAAGGGGGACGCTTGGGTCTTCCCGGTACATCACAGCCGTCCGGTTGTCACGGCGCATTACCGCCGTCAGGCCGTCCCGGCACAATACCGCCGTCTTGGTTTGGCACCCACTTTACTTCAGCAGTGCCGGGCTATCCCTCGCTTTTCTGGAAAACTCAAGCATTGAATAGCTACCGGCGGCGTACGAACTTGTTGGCACGTGAACTTGTTGGCTCGAGCGATCCTCTGGAATGTGCTGCGATTCGATGTGGTCCGGGGGAACTCGAAGTAGGCGCAGGAAACAGCTCCATATCTAACAACGCGCAGTTGGTCGCCGCGAACCCGTGCGATCGCTGCATTGAGGCTTCATTCTGCTATGCCCCATTTGGTTATACAGACAGCCCACTATAAGAACATATTTCACATAGTTTACTCTGAGCGTCTGCCTACCTTTCACGCAAGAAGCCGGTTCGGGAGGCTCAATCGCGGCGACCGCGCGCAGTGGCGTTCACTGTACGTATTCGCTAAAGAGAGAACGTCTGTAAACGATTATGTGCTTTAAGTTTGCACAAGATTATTATATCGACAGTCAAAAACTTCCCTCGCTTAGGGAGTACCTACATAAATGTCCAGGAGGGCTGCCGCGTGGTGTTTTTATTAAGCGCCGTAAGCGAAACCTATGAGGAGCGCGCCGCGTGATCCCTCATACTACGCAAGGGAGGCGCTTCCGACCGATGGCGACTCCGTAACTCCTCGCCCCCAATACTATACACATGGAGGAAGGAAACTATACAGAAACAGAGGACCCTGAGTTAGCATTCGCCATTCGCTCCAATTTCTAAAGAACCTGAGTAGAGCTGGAGTTCTGGGCATGCGCATTACTGACCTTAATGCATAAGCATACGCCGAGCCACTTGGATCCGCTATTTCTATAGCGTAACCCGGATTCTTGCACTCCTTGAAAGAGCGTTTTGCGTCAGGGAACGCCCTTGATAAGGGTGTAATTTCTTACATTCTTTGATTCCTGTGAAAACAGTTTACTTTTGCAATAACTTCCCTGGCCCTGGGAATCATGCTGCCTTTGCAAAGCCTTAACAAATTGTAATCTTCTCGCAGCATTCACTGAGCAAACAAGATAGGCACAGTATGTTGCGATAAGATGTTCGAATCTTGGCTGGCGCCAAGATGCGAACATGACATTACAATTGTCAGCACTGCGCAACAGAGTAACTGCGCTAATTGTGCACATTACACGACAGATGTAACACACAACAGACAGTGCAAATACATAACATGCAACAAACAAGGAAAATGGTTTCAAGGAATATGGAGACAAAGTTATCAGCAGCGGGCGAACAAGGGAAGCCTCGGGCAGCACTGTAAAAAGTTAAAAAGAAAAACTGCAGAAAGTTTATTTGAACAGAACGGTGGCTGTTGCGATAGCAGCGGTGAATTTCGCTCCGACATCGACAAGGCATACGTATTAGAGATACAGAGGAGGACGACGGTTACGGAGACGGACAATTCAAAAGAAACGCTGTACCCAGGCATATACCGGGTGTCCCAGTTGGATCGAGATCATTAAAAAAACCAAAATCTCTAGAGAAATTGTACCGACTGCATAGTAGCGGCAGTCGTGTGTACTTACAAGCCAGTATTGTTTTTTTCATCACGAATTATTGAATAATCGCTTTTGATTAGTGAACTGTATTATTGCTTGAATTGCAAGCATGTCAAATATAAAGTTGTAGCGCACCTTAAGGGGGGACGCGGCTTACGCATCGCAAAAAATGGCCAAAAAATCAATTTTTTTGAAAATCACATTTTCAGTTTCTAGAACTCTTTTTCTATCTGACTGCGAAATATAATCCCTATAAACCACGTATAAGTGCTCCAAAAAATTTGTTTTGTCAGCCAAGGTGGCGACAAATTTCGCGGAATTCAAGAACAGCGGCGCAACCAAGCGCCGCCATCTTGGTCTCGATGGAAAGCGCATTTCTCAGTCTTCAAATTTACGAATTTGCCGTTTCAGCTATCTCCTCCGTACAGAAACTAGCACACAAAAAGCAAATGATTGAAGGTCGTGCTGGAGTCTGCGATTGACCGCGCCCGCCACGTGACTCCAGCGCGGATCGCCATTGGTTCGGCGTTCGCGGTGTCTGCTCAGCTCTTTGCACTTTGTGGGGAGCACACGCGCCCAACTTCCTCCGCGTCGTCGCGTCGAGAGCCGGCATCACGACTTATTATTATACAGTAGGTCGTGGCCGGCATAGACCATCTAGGTGGTGTTGCAAAGACACGGGAGAGGCGCACTACGCCCTCTCCCGTTTCTCCCTCGCTCTCGCGACGCGCGCGCACCCTTCCTCCCCGACTCGCGGGCAGATAGCAGGCGGGCGAGGAGGACATTCCCCTCGCCCAGGTAAAGTTTCTGGAGCTGATTTCTTTGTTACCGTGTTACATATTTTGACACCATTTTTTTAGTCACGTTGATTGGGCTACAGTGGAGGTCGTGACATTCTCGCTTTCTTATCGTGACCCTTTGTAAGTTTACGATATGGCTATTCGTCTACCCCGAAAGTGTGCTTGATTCGAAGGTAACATAAAAAATGGCACTCCAAAAAATTTGTGTCGCGAAAAAAAAAAGGAAGAATATCAGGACCTTCAGCACGCATTTAGCTATGCAGTCAATACTCAACAAGCCTTCTATCACGCTGTTTAAGTTCCCGAGGCTCTCCAGAAAGTTCGAGGGAGAAAAGTTCTGCTCAGTAAAATTCAATAAAATGGGCTCAAAATATCGCTCTGAAACTTTTATGGAAGCATCAGGGAGACATTCTAAACATTTGTGCCAATTTTCATCAAAATCCATGAAGAAATAAGGAAGTTGATTTTCAAAGCCACGGCCTTTAGTAACCACGAAATCAAGCATTTATTTCGTGCTGAAGTGAAGTGTGCCTGGTTGCTTTTTCCAAGAAAAAAAAAAAAAAAAAAAGCCCACGATATGTGAAATAGATGTGCGCTCGCGCGCCGCTACTCAAGCGCCTCCAAGGAACCTTTGAAAGATATACGGCTGCATTCGTTTATCGCCGCATCATATAAGGTTTTGTCATGTAAGAGGGCTCGGGAGCTTTCGCGACCTAACTAGCGTGGTGCGATAAGCGTCAGCATCTACGGGCGCAAGAATGTTGTACTCGATCAAGAGGCACTCGGGATAGCTTTAACCTTCGCATATGATGAAACAAAGCTATAAAAGAAATTCAACCAATGTTAAAAAAATACAGTGCGCAAACGAGAACGAAAAAAGAAAAAAAAGGCAGCTATGGGAAGAACAGAAAAGAGCTACTCACTGGCAGGAGTTTATCTAAAAAATATAGATAAGTAAACCAAAAGCACGTAAGGCGTCTCAACCGCCCACAAAGAAACATCCAAAGGTGCAACTGGTTTAGCCATTTACCCTTTCTGTCTCTTGAACTCCATACAAGAGCCAAAACGAATCGGTTTTTTACTTATTTATATCTTTGTTGCAAGCTTTTTTTATGTAAGGATAGGGTGACATCATGAAGGTGCTTTAAAAAGTGATGTTTTACGCCAGTGTTGAGCGGTTATTTTCCACTGCCACTTATACCACGTGCTCAAACAGGTCACCGTCTGAAGCAATACAGTACTTGCTTCTTTCTAACACGTGCTGTTGCAGCTTTGACCAACGACGTTGAAATCTCGCTGCAGGTTCTGCTCATTTTTGCCTTTAGGGCGTCCGGTGTGGTAGTTTGCTGCTATATACACGCGATCTTTTACGTAGCCCCACAAGAAGAGGTCCAGTGATGTCATGTCCGGCGACCTTGCAGGCGAGGGTATAGATCCGTGCCGGCCAATGCAATGTCCAAGAAAAAGCTTGTCGGGCCACGGTCGAGACTGACTACTATTACTATGCGCATCACAAGCACCATCGTGTTGAAACATGTTCCGAAGGTGCGCAAGTGGAACGTTGCAACAGACGACGTTCTTGGGGCCCTCGAGGATGTCGTTGATGTAGCACGTTGCGTCGTTAGTGCGTTGTCAACAAAGATGGGTCCGATGATGTCGCCATCAAAAATACCGCACCCACATTAAACGACCACTGGTATTGGTACCATATGTTTGTGCCAGCCAGTGGGCATTGCTATCGCTCCAGTAGTTCGCGTTGTGAAGATGAACTTGTGCGTTTCTCGAGAAATTAGACTCATCCGTCCAAAACACATGAGTGAGAAAGTCCGGTTATTCATATTTCGTGAAAATCCTCGGTCTTCAAGTTTTTGATGAAGATGCGCATGGTACGGGTGCGTATGGCCTTTTTTTTTTTTTTTTTTTTGAAATCCTCCACAGTGATGACCTTGATGTTCCGGCCTCCGCACTGGCGTAGCGCACACTACCGTGAGGGTTAGCAGCAAAGAACGCCAAAACATCCGTTTCCGCTTCTTGTGAAGCTACCCGTCTCGCAAAGGAGTTAGTACGTTCTAAGTATTGTTGACGGACTAGGGCGTCCCCCACAATGTCACATCCGGAATAGCTTGGCTGCCTTCCTCTTGTCGCCGTGCGCCGCCCCCAGAACCAGGATCATTTCAGCATTCTGATCATTCATGAAGGGCATGGCTGTCTTCTTGAAGAGCAGCAGGGTCACTGGCGTGGTACCGTTGAGATCTCCCGTTATTCTCTACGCACTGACACGTCAAGCAAAAAGGATTTACGTAATTGATAACAGCATATGCTGGCCCTACAGATCCGCCAAAACGCATTAGGTGGACATAGCCTGCGCAATGTTTGTTTCTATTGCTAAAGGGAACAAAAGGAACATACGTTCCGGGCGTGCCTATCTACAGAACAAGATGAGTGCGCAAAATTACAGGCCCACGCGCACCGTCAGCCGTCACGGTTTCCCCATGTTTCCCGGCTTCGAGATGCCCGCCCCCTCCCCTCTACAGCTCCGCTACGCTAATCAATAGGTCAGCGGCGTGTTCTCATGATGCCGCGACCATGACATAGCGCGAAGCCCTGTATCGAGCTGCCGCCATTAGTAAGGCCGTTGGTTATCGGTGGCTATTCGCTTGGAAGCGCTTGAGTAGCGGCTCGCGAGCGCGTGTCTATTTCGTATTGGGATGTTTCGCGTGCTTTTGTCTTTTCTGGGAAAAACCAACGAGGCAAAGCCGAGAACGAAACAAATGCTTGATTCGGAGGTTATTTGAGGTGCCCTACAACTTCGTAATTGATATGTTTGCGATTCAAGGAATAATTAAAAAGTTTACTAATTAAAAGGAAATAATTAATTAATACCTCGTGATGAAAAAAAATATTGACTATAAGTACACGCGACTACGTAAACTATGCGGTCGCTACGATTTCTCTAGAGCTTTGTTTTTTGTTTTTGTTTTTTAATCTTGGTCCAAGTTAACTGGAACACCCGATATATACTTTTTCTCTCGCGTTTTCTCTCCCTCCACCCACGACCGCCGGCTTCTTGGCCAACCTCCCGTAGTGGGTACGCGCAAGCAAAGAAGAAACACTCAGCCAGCGTGTAATATCGCGCTCATCATGCTGATGTGGCTATTCCCTCTGAATCGGGCGGTTAGAGGGATCTCCCGGTCCCTCTTATAACATGCACTTGTACAGGATGCGCTCGCTGATTCGCACGGGCAGCCGCTTGCTTAGTTACAGAGTTGGCGCTTACACATTTACCGGCATTCTTCCCGCACTGTTCGAAGCGCGTTCAACGCCAGCTGTTTCGTTTCTTTGGCGCAAAAAGCAGCTTGGAGTGATACCGCACAGGGCTTGACATATTTGCAAGGTGTTCATTTTTCAGAACTAGCAGCAACGGACGCCATTTTCGCGAAGGATGAAGCACTGCCCGGGAGGGAGCCCTTTGCGGTGCTGTGGACTGTGACGACTACACATCTGCATTTAGCCAGTGTCCGAGCTATTATTACTTATTACTTATTAATTGCAAATTAATGCATATACGGCAGCGTTTCATTGTTTTTTGCACGTGTTCCCTCGGACAAGTGGAGAACTATATTCAGTCTCACATAAAGCCTCAATAAATATGTTATTGAAAGGCGAGACAAAATCGCTCAAAAAGCCATAGCTGCGACCTGCGCACACTCTTACAAGTACAACTATGCCACTTAATCTCGCTATGCAAGAATCTGGGCTCGCAGGCCTCGTAGCCGTGGCTCTGCTGCGAGTAACTACTGAAACAATGCATATAGGATTTTTTTTTTTAACGAAGCTTTCTTTGCCTCTTCCTTCGACTTTCCCACTGCTGCTGCTGCTGTGACTGTTGTCCACCACGTCGGGGGGTGGTTCAGAGCGTGTGTATATATGACAGGAGCGAGTCAGAGAAGGAAAGGCGACGCATGAAACTCGTTTTCACACCACCGCGTGGAATGCGCACAATGCCCTCTAGAGCTCCCTGAGCGTGGCCACATTCGCCTCTTGACAGCTGCAATTATCCGTGACTCCTCTCAGAAGCATTGCAGCAACTGCGGCGCTTCCCTTTCTGCTAATGTGCGAGTCCACTGCAGAGGAGACGTAGATAGAACTGTAGAGAGGAGGGAGAAGAGGCAGTTCCCATACAAGGTATGGGTGGGGGAGGTGATGTGAGAAGGCAAGGAAACCCTACTACTATAGACCGTTTTTTCATGGTTGCCACCCTACTGCTACGCAGCGGCGCCATCCATGTGCAGTCGGCATGCTGGCTTGGGCGAGCGCTCCGTTTTGCATGGCAGGTATTGGGGGCGAGCTCCACCACTGGAAAAGCTGGCGCCACCGTCAGCGTGACGTGGCATGAGGGATCACGTGGACACAGCGGCTGCGTCGGCTACTTCGGAAGCGCCGAAGCAAGCTGAAAACAAAAGTTTAAAGTCCCACCTGCGCTGCGGTTCTGATTAAGTGGTGAGGCTTCCCCGCCTTAGGTATCTGCGTGACAGCATTTGAAAGCACTATAATAGATAGTGGCTGCCTTTGGAGGCGTGCAGCATGGTAGGCTATACTGCGCGTTGCCGCAGTGCCGGACGTCGCAAAGGGGCCTGGTGTCAGCGTTATTCACACGTAGCCGCAGGACAATAAGCTGCGTGAATTGGCTCGCGAAACTTAGAACCGGCGAAGAGCCATCGGCTACAACTCAGATATGCAGCAAGTACAGACGCGAGGAAGATTTCTGCTACGTCGTCGGGACTGCGATGTTCGATGAGTAGCAGAAAACGCGCACTGAGACGCTCGCCCGCGCCCGCTGCCCGGCTAATGTCGTGACACGTTATTTGGTCTATGAACTTGTTGATGCTAGATTCTGGCAAGTTCACTGGAATGGAAAAGGAGCGATAAGAAGCACATTGAAAAGGCATGGCACATGGTCATATGTTTGTGTTATGAATTAATGTACTGGATCACACACAACAAAAAAAACCCAGCGGGAAATCGCGCGCTGGGAAGATCGATAAACATACAGTGCTACGCAACTTGAGAAATAATATTGAAACGTCTAAGAATTTAGAAGAAAGATTGAATCTTCGCGACGGCACATCACAGACGCCGTATATATAGGCGTCGAAGTCTCTATAAATTATTTTTGAACAGCTCTGGTAGCGTCCACACAACAATGGTTGCTTGTGTACGGTCAAATGCTCATATTCTGCAGCCTAAAGCTCACGGCACGGCAAAATGCGCTCGCAGCGAAAGCAGAACATTGTGCGCGGACATGCATGCAGACGCGCAGTCGGTCGCTGCGAACACGTGCGATCGCTGCATTGAGACTTCATTCTGTTGTGCTCCTGTTGGTTATACAGACAGCCCACTATAACAACATATTTCACATAGTTTGCTCTCAGCGTTTGCCTACCTTTCACGTACGTAAGAAGCCGGTTCAGAAGACTCCATCGCGGCGACCGCGCGCTGTGGCGTTCACTGTACATATTCAATAAAGAGATAGAGTCTGTAAACGGTTCTGGTGCTTTCAGTTTGCCCAAGATTATTATTTTGACAGTGAAAAACTCCCCTCGTTTTGAGAGTACTTACATAACTCTCCAGGAGGGTTGCCGCGTGGTGCTTTTATTAAGTGCCGTAAGCCAAACCTATATCAGGAGCGCGCCGCGTTATCCCTCATATTACGCAAGGGAGGCGCTTCCGACAGGTGGCGACTCCGTAAAGCGCCCCGCAGTGTCCAGGCGACATTACGGAAGAGGTCGACCGTCAAATCAACACTTCTGTGCCCGCCAGAGGGGGAAATAGAAAACTCGCGTGCACTTATATTTTGGGGCACGTTAAAGAACCTCACGGTGTCAAAATTATTCCGGAGTCTGCCACTACGGCGTGACTCATAATCTGGTTGTGGTTTTGGCACGTACAGCCCCATAATCTAATTCAAGTTTAATACTTCTACCAGGGTGGGATATGCCATATGAGGCAAACACGGTGCTCAACCCTCACAGAGGTTATGATATATGGCGCACAACAACGCCTCAAACAAACACCACTCCCTGTGTGTTCTGCGTACGGTAACGTTTAACATCAACTCACCAGACTAAATGTTGAAGAAATTAAGCTTTAGCCGTCAACATCACCGGTAATTATCGTCAATCAAAGCAAGCAGCACGGGAAGCTTCGCTTACATCGATTCCAACTGCGCGTGAGATCTGCATAATTATTCCACCTCCCTTCCCTTTATGACGATGACGATGAACCTTTATCATGGCTCGTACCTTAAGGGGGTAGGCCTAGAATCAGGCGGCGGTAGGTAGGTAGCTAAAGAAATTCCTTATTTGAAAATGAGAAATGCAAAGTAAAACAAAAAAACGAATATATTTTGGAATAACTAAAGACTAGTATGCCAGCGAGCAATCAATCGCCCGCTTCTTGGCCAATCCCCCGTATTGGACAAATGCCATGAAATAAGAAGCAAGCAAGCAAGCCGGCCACTTCTCGATCGAAAAGTACGCGCGTGGCACGCGACACGTGATAGCAAGCGCCGACACGCTGGAAATAGAAGAAGAAAAGCACGGCGAAGAACCTGGGTATGCGCGACGCGCAGGCCGTATAGACTGCTGAATAAGACTGCTGGTTTTCGATTGAACCTTGTGAAAGACACGAGTCGGCAACACGCTGTGATGCACCCTGTGTTCCGTATGACCGACTCCAGCAGGGACACAACCGACGACAGCTCCTGGCACAGCTCCTGGTACCCTCGGCGCTTCTTCCAGAGCTCCGAAGACTACTCATCGAGAAAGGCTGACTACGCCATCCTCTTCGTGTTCATATTCACCGTCGTGCTCCTGCTGGCCACCTTCGTGCGCAGCTTTCGCGAAAAGCCCAACAACATCATTGCGCCACAGCCGCATGAATTTGCTGCAAGGCCACAGCTTCCCAGCCAGCTTCCTGCCACCGCTCGAGCCAGCACGAAACGAGCCGCACCGCCGCGTCGTTTGCCAACGATGCGCGATGCCGGACAACCTCAAACCGCGACTCACCTATCACATCATACCGAAACCACGATCCCTGACGACTCCGCTGCTACTATCGGCTCATTCGAACACACGGGCGCCACGACTTCGTCTACTGCTCCCTCCAACACCGAGTCCGAACCCACTTCGGAACAGTCAACTGTGAAGGAGTCTTCCACCCGTATCTGCCACGGCAGTGGTTGTGCGCAGCTGGTGAACGAACTGGAGGTGTTGCTTGACGACAGCGTTCATCCTTGTACCGATTTCTACCATCACGTATGCGGCAAGTGGCTCACAAACCACACGCCGCCGCGGGGATCCGCACTTATATCTCCAAGAACGCTGCGTCTGAAGACTTTTGAGCACGTCCTCCTGAACGAGATGAAGGATGGCACAGAAGACGGCTTCCTGAAATGGCCCATGCATCTGTGGAAGTCCTGTCGGCTGAAGAAAGGGGAACGTGACTCGTTTGCGAACTTCCGACGCCTTCTTCACATCCATGGTCTGGGCGGCTATCCTTACAGGGACAATCTCACGCGTGACGTGTCTGAGGCTGCGGCTAGGGTCCTGGTACATTCGGCTGTTCCAGCTCTCGCAGACGTCGATATTACGAAACACGCTCTCAGGCCAGGAAAACCCGCTCAGTGGGCCATCAGGATAGGTCCTCCGAAGACACTTTTCCGCGATTTCGTCAAGATGCGAGAAGTGAACACCGACTGGTTTCACTCGGCCGTGGAGAGGACGCATGGCCTGCGAGACATGACACATCTGCTCAAGATAGAGCAGGCACTCGTTGACTTGTCCGGCATCTGGATGGCAGTGAACAACTACGTTGTGCACCCGGTGTCGGCTCTCCTAAACACGCACCACTGGAACTGGCTTCGCTTTCTCAGCATAGCGTTTAAGGGAGTGATGCGCGTCCGTAGCTCCACGTTGGTTACGGTCAAGGGCGATCCCTTCCAGAGGGCACTGGTTGCACTGATTGAGCGTTTCGGGTCTGGCAGTGTGCTTAACTACCTGGCCTTTAGGGTATACGTTCGTTACTCGCCCTTTCTCAACCTCCTGGAGTTCCTGGAACTCGCTCTACTGGCCGGAGCGCGACTTCCCGGTTGGGAGGACGGCGACCCTTTAGAAGAGGCCGCGGACCTTCGATGTTTAAGAGTTTTGTCCAAGAGCCTGCCCGAACCGTACGCCTACCTCTTTTGGAACGCAGAACTGCGCAACCAGCGCCGCGTCAGGGATACCACGGACGCCCTCGCCGAAGACGTGATAGCGGAGGTCGTGCGTCACGTTAGGGAAGACTTGAATCTGACGTCGATGGTGACGAACAGGTTCCGTGACGGCATGTTCAAGCTTAGAAGGCAGGTTTTTGTGCCGGAGTGGTTCGGAAACGGCGATTCGAAAGCCAACTACACCCGCCGGTTTTTCGGACAAGGTGGCGACCACCCGTGCCTGCTGCTGATGCACGCAGCTCTTGAAGCCTCGATTTCTAACACCTTCCTGAGAATGGTCAACGGCAGCTTCGAGACGCTCTGGCGCGGGCCGTCACTTCGCGACACTCCCTGGTTGGACTTTGACAACGGCTACATATCCGTCCCTCCGGCGGCCGTTGACAAGAATTTTACCAAGGATGCTTTCTTCATTCGTCACGTTCCCACGCTTGGCATAGATTTGGCGAGGGAAGCGTTCTCCCGCCTCACGGACTTGGATTCGGTCTCGAAGTTAGGTCCACCGGGTTACGTTGCGCACCTCAGGCTCGAGATGCTGGCAAGCTGCCTGCACAAGCAGTCCTATGGCGACCGAGGTCCCGGTGAAGTGGCTGCGCGAGAAGATGCTCGCGACCTGCTCGCTCTGCCGGTGGCCTTAAAGGTCTTCAAACAGAACGCCGCTCACGGAAGCCACAGGTGAGCGCTATTGGACGATCATGTGATGTCGGCAGTCGGCAGCGAATGAAACATGAGAGAGAGCTTGTGGCTTTCGATGCACACATCTCCTCTGCAGCTCGTTGTGGAATACGTTAAAGATTATGAAGAGGCCGTATTATGTAAGAACTCTTTTCGCGATCCATTTATTTTCATGCTTCTTCACTGTCTTGGACGCCGTCATTGCTGGCAGCTGCCACTCGACGTGCGCGGCACACGGTGTCCGAGCTGCGTCGGAGCCAATGAGAAAACCCGAAAGAAATGGGTCGTGAAAAAAAATCCACTTTGTACTGGCGCTCGGTCGGCAGCGGTGGAATTTTGCCATATCCAGTGCTTAATATAAAGGCATTATGCGTAACGCACCCTACAGAGGAAGAAAGAGCGACACGGAACACACATACAGGGCGCTAAATTTGAACTATAGTTTGTACATATTCTACTGCCAACACTGTTTACTGCAAACACCGTATCGTTAAATGCATGATATCTATCCTTTGATGAACATTCATGGCATGCGCAAAATTTGTTGATAAAGAGATGGATAGTTCGTACATGCGTCACCATAGATGGCTACGTGTCGTGCTTCACTGATTAGACTGCTATAGTGCAATATAACTTTTTATTGCGACAGCAACTATGTGAACACTCCGGGCGCATTCTCGCAGTAGCCGTCGCCGTGATGTTTCATAAAAGTCCACGGGCGATAACACCGTCGCCGCATGTCGTATGCTGTGTGTGCGAGTGAGAGCACGCGAAGGAAGCCGACGTTCGCGGCTCAATCTGGCGCGCGCAAAGGAGGAAAGCGGAGAGCAAACGCGCAGTCTTCAGTCGCGCGAAAGGCCGTGAGGAGATGTGAGGGAGAGAGGGGGTTAGCGGTGTGACGCTCCGGCAGCTACTGCGTATTTCGCCTTATACGACAGATAAAACTACTACATCCTTACTTCGTATAGCTGTCTGCTAATTTGCTATCGCAATCGATGCTTCGCCTTTCGGGCGAAGCTGCGACTTTTTTAGCCTGATCAACTCGTTCACTTTTGACGAGAATCACAGTATCGCTGTTTTTAAAAGAAGGGGTCGGCAGCAGTGTTGCCAACCGTAGGGTAATTATTCTACAGTATATAGGGTATTTTTGCAGCATTTTCGCTGCTTGGTATAGGGCCGTGGGGCTGTCCGAATGTTATCGATGAAATGTAAGGAGTATTTTGTCCTGATCTGGCATTTTTTTATTTATCTTGGAAGAAAACCCCAGAAAAGTAAGGAAATGCAGAAAATCCGGTGAATCGTACTCGCTTAAGCTATAAGTAGTGGTACATATGTATTTCATAGCTATACGTATAATTATATATATTTTGTCCCCTTGAGATAGATGCAGTTTGCAGAATAGTGATACTGACTCACAAAGCATATAAACTTGACGTTTCTTTTCTTTAATTTGCAATTCTGAACATTTTTAAAAATATTTTAACATTTTCTTTTAAATACAACAAACCTGATCGAATTCGGTGCAGTGTATGGTGAGCATAACGATTTCTCCGTTCCCGTGTATTTAGATACGAGCTCTAGAGGAAAAGTGTTCTCTTACGCTGTTAAGTCAAGCTGGAGTGCGCGACCTCCGAGTTAACAGTTCGATTATGGGACAGCTGCCATCGAGCTTCAGAAAGCTGTTTATTACGTCTAGTAACTGTTGCTGTTAGTATGAAGATAGAACGAGGCTGGCCATTTTTCTGAAGCATAATTAATGCTATGTTGTTATCTAAACAAGAGAGATCGAACAGGAGTGGGAAACCCCGCCTTATTTTTGCCAGCGACGACAAAGCCGTAGTCAATTGACCGCATCGTTCAGGGCAAAAATCGGGGAGGTAAAGAGTTATTAATGGAACAGAAGGGTTCAGAAATATGTGTACGTCGACGCAGCCCGTAGTGTTAAATTTACCGCGCACCTTTACCGCTCCGACAAAAAAAGAAAAAAAAGCACCTTGAGCATGAGTGTTGTCAAAACAAGACAAGCCTGGTGAACTTGAGCAGAGAACCGGAACGCCATAAACTTAAGTCAGCTTTCGCTGTGACTGACTGGAGCTATCAATGTGAGCATTGATCAATAAGACAGAACAACATACTATACTCTATCGAAAATAAATGTACTGAAAAGTTTGCGTGAGTTTTACGAATTTTTAACAGGTGATTTTGCTTTCGTGGTGGGCTCATGGAAGTCAATAATAACTTATTGGGCCTTCTTCTTTCTTACCATACTCAAAACGTGATCTTGTGTATTTATGCCAATGCAATTTTCGAAACATATCAGAACGTATCTCAGTTTTTCAGGTTCTAGTTCCCTAGCTGGTGAAAAAAAAGCCAACTCAATTGAGTTGGTTTGAGCGAATGAGCGAGATGATAGAAATGAGCCAATTTTACACATAGAACACTGCTTAAATGTACGTGACGTAAGTTGCAAGAACTTCACCTATTAGAAAACTTTGCTGTTTAACATTATTTAACAGTTGCGGTGATTTATTTTAACAGTTGAATTGTTATTTATTATTAACATTCTTGTTTCTTTTTGAATCGTGTAGTCAAGCATTTTAACGAAATATTGGTGTGTAGGGTCAAACGTAGGGTGAAGGCGGAGGCGCGCGTACAATTATGTAGGGTTTTTTTTCTGCCGCCGCGTTGAGTTTCTTGAAAATGTGGTTGGCAACATTGGTCGGTAGACGCATTTCTTGCAGTGAAATGTGAGAAAACCGTCGGGCTGCTGATTTTTCACTTTGCTGTTATGTTCACGTACTCTGTCGTTAAGTCATCTGCCAGTCTCGCTGATGTAACTAGCTCCGTATGACATACATCGGTCAGATTTACGCCATGTCAGATGTACTACATGACCACCGATACTCGTGGATCACTACACAAATGGATTAGGTTAATTAAAGAACCGCTGAGTGAGACAGCTAGAGTTAGCGCGGGCATCTATCTTATACCCCTCCTCCATTCTCGTCATTATCACCCAACCCCCACCACCACCACCACCACCACTACCACCACCAACGCCACCGCCGCCGCCGCCACCGCCGCCACCGCCGCCGCCGACCACTGCATGTAAACCCATCTGACATAACCAAGAAAAAAAATCTGGGGTCTTACGTGCAAAAACCACGATCTGATTATGGGGCACGTCGTAGTGGAAGGCACTCCGGATTAATTTCAACAAGGGGTGTGCGAATATTCTAAACTTTCGAATAATGAATCGAATAGTGTCCTATTCGATTCGGTATTCGCATCGAATAGTCTCTGTTCGTAAATGCGAATATTTTTCTAATGCGTTTAGAATATTTCCGAACGTCCGCCACGCCCGAATAAACAAAATTGGAGCAAAAGTGCTTTAATTTTTCACCCCCGCGGGCAAAGTATAGACATAAAACACGAGAACTTGCGTAGTGGAGCAGGCTACGTCACTTAGAGGCTTTACAAGCTTTACAGCGATCATTAGCATTCTCTGAAGAGTCGCGTGTGTGCGCAGAAACAGTACTTGTTTGCTTCTAATGCTCCAGTTGCGCTTTTAATAAACAACGCTTCGTAACGTACCATGTAATGACAGAAGCTTGCCAACTTTAGGAATACCGCGATGTGAACACCGTTTCATATTAATTGTGATAACGGCCGTTAATTATCCGTAGGCTATTCGAAAAGTATTCGGTTCGATTCCCTTCTGGCACTATTCGATTCGTATTCGATTCGGCCTCAAAAATCAGTATCCGCACACCCCTAATTTTGACTGCATGGGGTTCTCAACGTGCACCTTAACCTGACTGGACGAGCGTTGTTGCATTTCGCCCCCGTCGAAATGCATGCGGCCGCCTCCGGGATCGAACCCGTGACCTTGAGCTTAGCAACGCAACGCCAAAGCCACTATATATAAGCTACCTCCTCCAAGAAAGCTTCACGTTAAAGACACAAACGCTGGGAGCTTATTTCAGGTCTACAGATGCTAATTATAACATCATAAAGTTGGTTTTATCTTCGCACGTTAGCCATGGGACACCCTGCCCCATGGCCGAGATCACAATGGCGTCATTGCGGGGCGAATCGCGCAGGCTCAAGTTGCGCGACTCTCGAGCGCGCGCCTACCGGACGGACCGACTGTTCTTCTACGAGTTCGCCCTGGATCGGTGCGAGTCGTACGATGACTCCTACTTCCACCAGCGTCTCCACCACGGCGTCCGGTCTCCGGCCCCGTACTTCGTCAATGGGCCCCTGCGAAACTTTGCGCCGTTCGCCGAAGCCTTTGGCTGTCCCCGGGGCTCAACGATGGCCATCAAGAACGCTTGCGCCTTCTGAAGCATCGGGGAGGCATGGAAAAGGGGGGCTTCGAACTATGGACAGAATTGAGATGCGCACATATTGCGACGCGTTGCCTTGCATGCTGTTGAAATGCCTTGTGTGAAGAGTCAGTCGAAGTTTAAAAACTGAAGTTCGTGTTATGTGGGCTTCCTCTCGCGTAGACACAGCGCGATGTATATAGTACATTCGCACGTTTTTTTTTTCTCTCTCTTTCTTTTGCCCGTGTTTGTCTCCTGCGTGTAGTCTACTTGGTATAAAGTAGGCAGACTACGCACTTAGATAACGGTTCTTCATGCTATGTCGCCAATGCTTATATGTCCTGTGGCTTAACGCTCTTCGCAACCTTGTTTCAGATGTGCGCGCTCAGGTCTCCAAGGGCCTGGGCCTGCGCAGCAACTTTACATTGATGTTTTCCCTCAATTCTTAATGCGCTAAAATTTCCTTGTCCTTGGCTGAAGAGTGGTCAAATTGTTTCCGGCTTTCCCTCCCTCTCGAGAAATAGTTGGTACGCCACTGAACTCTAAAGGTCCACTTGTTATCTGCCCTGCGTATTATATATATCATGTTGAGCTCCGATTTTCTCCCCTTCAATGTCAACTAGAATTTCAGCTATTCCCGTACGCTCTCTTGTCTGTACTGCTCTCTTCCTGTTTCTTAATGTTACGACTAATATTTTTCGTTCCATCGCTCTTTGCGCGGTCCTCAACTTGTTCTCGAGCTTCTTTTTTTTTTAACCTCCAAGTTTCTGCTCCACATGGTAGCACCGGTACAATGCAATGATGGTACATTTTTCTTTGCAACGACAGTGCTAAGCTCCCAGCCAGGATTTGATGAAGCCTGCCGTATGCACTCCAACCCATTTTGATAATTCTGTAACTTTCGTTCTCATGATGGGTCCCCTGTTATCGCGAGTAATTGACCTAGATAAACACATACTCCTGCATGTCTATACAGGCTCTAAAGGCTGTCTGGCGATCATGAATTCTTGTGTGTGCGATCATGAATTATTGTGCGTATATAGGGTATTATACATCCTGCAAGGCCTCATTTGCTGTAGTGAATTCAACGCCGGTATAATATAAAGATCATTACACGGCAATGTTTCTACATATAACCCGATTCATTGCATATTTTGCGTAGCTTGTGCACCATGTCAGGTAGGATTGAACCAAACACCCTAGCTCCTGTAGGTGCGATAGCATTGGCCAGAGATCTTCTTTCCCGAGATTGTATATCCTATTATTTATTACACAATAAAGGTAGATTTTTGTGCCCGATCGAGCATCATATGTCCAATTAAGTAAGAAATTCAGGTCTGCATGAACAGTGAAAAGGAATTTAAAAAATGGAAAAGAAGTCATTACCACCAGCGGCCCATTTGGACAGTTAATTGTTTGGCCCGTAAAAAAAATAATGAAGCCAAGATGGAAACATTGACTACAGCAGTGCCATCTTAACGCGAAACACCCGACCTGAATTTATATTACAAGGGCAGGACTCGTCTATACACGAGCAAAAACGTCACAGGTCCTGGCTTCCCAGTCAATGTAGAAATATTTGATACAATGACTACAGAAATACGTTCAGGCCACCGCTAAACGTTGTGGTCTCCATCTCGCGGTGCTACACCGGGGGTCGCCCAGACCACGCGCGAGTCCGAGGATCGAGCCCTCAAGGGGACGATCAGCTCAGCCGTGTGTGTTGTGTGCGCCCGAAGCGGACGCTCGTTCTGTCTTCACTGGAGCGAGGCAGAGCGTCGCAAGGAGACGGCCCAGAGTACAAGCAAGGCGTTTATTGGTCGACTGTTATGGCGTTGTCTAACTGCCAGAGCTCCCGCAATTCAAAGGTGGCACGACAGTATCAGAGAGCGCTGGTAAAACTTCGCTTTACGGGAGGATATGGCTCCCAATGAGCTTGCTACCAGGGCAATGTTCCTTAACATGATCTTGAATTGTATCGCGAAGTGACACAGACTAGAAGCAGACAGGACGAGCGCACTTTCTCTGTCCCTGTCTGTGTCACTCCGCACTACAATTCAAGATCATGTTACCGTACCAACTCGCCCAACTTTCTATCTTTTTGCATTACAATGTTCCTTAGCTCGATATAGCCCCGGATGGCGACCTGGCGCAGTGTACGACCACGCAATGGAAGTGAGCCGCGTCTCTTTGGCGTAGTCTCCAGAACAGGAGCAACGAATAGGTTTGCACCCGCCTTGGGTCGAGCACCCCCGCGGTCGGCTCGAGCCGCCAGGAAAGAGGGGACGCGAGTTCCCGCCCAAACAGACCAGTCTGGTGAGCACCTGGTCTACTTGGGGCATACAGCAGCAAGTGCTGCTGTGTGGCGTCCTCGGAGGAAAGAGAGGGAAAGCGGCAGCCCGCGCTCTGGAAGTTCGAAAACGACTTGGTTGCGATGCGGCCCTATGCCCAAAACGTGATGCGCTATGGCATTGCGACAAAATGGACGAAGACAATCACCACAACGCTTAGGCCCCGAGTGTACGGTTATTCGATTAATTCGCGCGAAAAAAAGAAAGACGACGCAAGCTCATTCATTGTTCAAAAGATTGCAACAGAACCCGTTCTCTCATTCATTGTTCAAAAGATTGCAACAGAACCCCTTCTTCCAACGATCGGCTTTATCACGTCCGCCAGGTTCAGAAGATACATCCTTTTAACATCTCAATCGAACCTCAAATCATCCTTGGAACTATGCCACTTACAATTCCCTTGGAGCAGGAAGTTTTGCAAAACAAGACAAATGGAAGTTACATTAACGAGACTACGTTGTCGAGTCCCATCTCTAAATTTTTACATGCACCGATCTGGTCTGGCAATATCCCCATTGTGCCATTTTTGCAATGCATTAGAGACGATTGAGCACTACCTACTGGAATGCCGGCGTTTCTCCTCCATGAGAAAAATGACATTAGAAATTACAGTGCGACAGCTTGGCCTGCCATTGAACACTCCGGTACTACTGTCTTTCGGAGCGTCTGTGCTTGGGCACTCACACAGGAATGTGTGCTTCGCCTTAGAAAAATTTATTATTGAATCAAACCGATTTCATTGATGACCGTATTATTCTATTCATTCCTCCTCTATTGCCTCATTGATATATTATAGATAATTATTTTTTTTCCTCTACGTAACATGACAATCTACTGAACCGTTTCGATTTTCCCTCGCCTAAATTCATGTAACAAAATTTTAGATTTTTACCTCCATTTACTCCATTTAGGAATTAGAGGGTAGTAAATGGGATATAATAGGGCTCAGTGAGGTTAGGAGGACAAAAGAAGCATATACAGTGCTAAAAAGCGGGCATGTACTGTGTTACCGGGGCTTAGCGGAGAGACGAGAACTAGGAGTCGGATTCCTGATTAATAAGGAAATAGCTGGTAGCATACAGGAATTCTATAGCATTAACGAGAGGGTGGCATGTCTTGTTGTGAAACTTAATAAGAGGTACAAAATGAAGGTTGTACAGGTCTACGCTCCTACATCTAGTCATGATGAGCAGGAAGTCGAAAGCTTTTATGAAGACGTAGAATCGGCGATGGGTAAAGTCAAAACAAAATACACTATACTGATGGGCGACTTCAATGCCAGGGTAGGCAAGAAGCAGGCTGGAGACAAGTCAGTGGGGGAATATGGCATAGGCTCTAGGAATAGCAGAGGAGAATTATTAGTAGAGTTTGCAGAACAGAATAATATGCGGATAATGAATACCTTTTTCCGCAAGCGGGTTAGTCGAAAGTGGACGTGGAGGAGCCCGAATGGTGAGACTAGAAATGAAATCGACTTCATACTCTGCGCGAACCCTGGCATCATTCAAGATGTAGACGTGCTCGGCAAGGTACGCTGCAGTGACCACAGGATGGTAAGAACTCGAATTAGCCTAGACTTGAGGAGGGAACGAAAGAAACTGATACACAAGAAGCCAATCAATGAGTTAGCGGTAAGAGGGAAACTAGAGGAATTCCGGATCAAACTACAGAACAGGTATTCGGCTTTAACTCAGGAAGAGGACCTTAGCGTTGAAGCAATGAACGACAATCTCATGGGCATCATTAAGGAGGGCGCAATAGAAGTCGGTGGTAACGCCGTTAGACAGGAAACCAGTAAGCTATCGCAGGAGACGAAAGATCTGATCAAGAAACGCCAATGTATGAAAGCCTCTAATCCTACAGCTAGAATAGAACTGGCAGAACTTTCTAAGTTAATCAACAAGCGTAAGACAGCGGACATCAGGAACTATAATATGGATAGAATTGAACAGGCTCTCAGGAACGGAGGAAGCCTAAAAACAGTGAAGAAGAAACTAGGAATAGGCAAGAATCAGATGTGTGCGTTAAGAGACAAAGCCGGCAATATCGTTACTAATATGGATGAGATAGTTCAAGTGGCTGAGGAGTTCTATAGAGATTTATACAGTACCAGTGGCACCCACGACGATAGTGGAAGAGAGAATAGCCTAGAGGAATTCGAAATCCCACAGGTAACGCCAGAAGAAGTAAAGAAAGCCTTAGGAGCTATGCAAAGGGGGAAGGCAGCTGGGGAGGATCAGGTAACAGCAGATTTGTTGAAGGATGGTGGTCAGATTGTTCTAGAGAAACTGGCCACCCTGTATACGCGATGCCTCATAAGCTCGAGCGTACCGTAATCTTGGAAGAACGCTAACATAATCCTAATCCATAAGAAAGGGGACGCCAAAGACTTGAAAAATTATAGACCGATCAGCTTACTGTCCGTTGCCTACAAAGTATTTACTAAGGTAATCGCAAATAGAATCAGGAACACCTTAGACTTCTGTCAACCAAAGGACCAGGCAGGATTCCGTAAAGGCTACTCAACAATAGACCATATTCACACTATCAATCAAGTGATAGAGAAATGTGCAGAATATAACCAACCCTTATATATAGCTTTCATTGATTACGAGAAAGCGTTTGATTCAGTCGAAACCTCAGCAGTCATGGAGGCATTACGGAATCAGGGTGTAGATGAGCCATATGTAAAAATACTGGAAGATATCTATAGCGGCTCCACAGCCACCGTAGTCCTCCACAAAGAAAGCAACAAAATCCCTATAAAGAAAGGCGTCAGACAGGGAGATACGATATCTCCAATGCTATTCACAGCATGTTTACAGGAGGTATTCAGAGGCCTGGAGTGGGAAGAATTGGGGATAAAAGTTGATGGAGAGAGAGAGAGAGTAAAACTTTATTTAATCTAAATAAACTAAGGCACGATGGTTGGAGCCCCTATTCCAGGGCCCCACTGGCACGAGCGGCTCGCTGGGCTTGGTCCAGAAGAGCCAACTGGCTCTCCCGACCCTCGTCCGCAAGCCATGCCTCCCACTGCCTATTCCTCATTAGTGGATGTTGGTGTAATATGGGACTGTCTATGTGCGGCGGCCTCCTGGGGCACTCCCATGTGATGTGTTTTAGTGTGGGTGTGTCTGTGCACCACGGGCACTCGTCAGTGAACCTCGTGGGGTGTATTCTGTGTAGGTGGTGCAGGTTGGGGTATGTATTCGTCTGAATACGACGCCAGTCCCTCTCCTGTTCGCTGTTTAAATCGGAGTGAGGATGTCCAAAACGTCTCCGCTCCTGCCTTTGCTGTAGGAGGATGCCACGAGAATTCGGTGGAAGGACGTCGCTAGGCCATGCCGTTGCTCGGACGTTCAAACCTCGAGCAATACGGTCTGCCCTAGCGTTTCCTGCCAGTCGCTCGTGTGCCGGACACCAGACGATAGTGTGGTGCCCCTCTAGTTGAGTGCCTAAAATTTTGATTATTGATTTGGGTGCCGTTCCTTGTAAAAACAGGCGGCAGGCCGCTTGTGAATCGGTTAATATGACAGCCGAATTGGTTTGGCGCTCGGCGTCCTGAATGGCCAAGGCGATGGCTGCAGCCTCTGCCACGCATGCCGAGGAGGTTTTGAAGGATGCCGTTGTTATGTTGTTGTTGCATGTAGAGACTATGCTGAAAGTGTCTGAGCTGGCTCGACTGGCATCCGTATAATACACCCGCGGTCCCATGCCGAAACGTTTGTGAAGGGTCTTTGCCCTTGCTCTGCGTCGTCCGGGATGGTACTTGGGGTGCATGTTTTTGGGAATTGGGGCCACCGCGATGTGCGATCTAACATTGCGGTCTATCTGTGCCGTTTCCTCTCCGCAATACTGGGGTCTCAGGGGAAAGCCTAACCTCGCCAATACTTCCCTGCCCTGAGTTGAAGAACAAAGTCTTTCTTTCTGGGCATATAACGTCGCGACTGCGTACTCGTCAAAAGTATTGTGCAGGCCAAGTCCCTCGAATCTCTCTGTGCTAGTGCATTTGGGAAGACCAAGGGCGGCTTTGAAGGCTTTTCTTATTATTGTGTTTGCCTGTTTAATCTCTTGGTTTGTCAAGGCCTGATACGGAAGGGCGTATGTGAGTCGGCTAATTACGAATGCGTGAACCAGGCTGATGGTCTCTCCCTCAGTTAGGCCGTCTCTGCTTCTTGCCACTCTCCTTATCATTCTGGCCACGTTTCCTGTGACCGCCTTTAGTTTTTGTAGGGTGTGAGATGTTCCAGCATTCTGCTGTATCCACATCCCCAATATTCTCAGTGTTTCCACTTCACGAATTGGCACCCCGTCGAGAGTCAAAGTGAGCGGCACCCAGTCCTTCTTTCTTGCGTACTTCGCACGCACCCGAATGAATTCCGATTTTTCGGGTGCGCATGCCATGTCCGCCGCCCTCGCGTATTCCACGACTGCGTCTATGGCCTTTTGAAGGGTTTCTTGCTTGTCCCCGTAGGACCCCTGGTGAGCCCAGAACGTGATATCATCGGCATATATCGCACAACCGAGATTCGGGTGCTTATCTAGCTCCAGGGCTAGCTTTCTCATCCCTACATTGAATAGCAGTGGAGAGAGTATAGCTCCCTGAGGGGTACCTCTGTCGGGACAGTTGAAGGTGTCGGACCTCGTGGAGCCTAATCCGATTGTGGCCGTGCGGTGGCTGAGGAACGAGCGCACGTAGTTATAAATTCCCGATCCGCAGTTCACCGCTTCCAGTCCCTCCAGAATAGCGTGGTGGGAGATGCTGTCGAAGGCCTTTTTGATGTCCAATGCCAGTACAAATTTATCTTCGGACCCTCTGTTGGGGTGCAGGACCTCGTGCTTTAGTAGTAGAAAAATGTCCTGCGCTGACACGTGGGGTCGGAAAGTTGATGGAGAATACCTTAGCAACTTGCGATTCGCTGATGATATTGCCTTGCTTAGTAACTCAGGAGACCAATTGCAATGCATGCTCACTGACCTGGAGAGGCAAAGCAGAAGGGTGGGTCTGAAAATTAATCTGCAGAAAACTAAAGTATTGTTTAACAGTCTCGGAAGAGAGCAGCAGTTTACGATAGGTAGCGAAGCACTGGAAGTGGTAAGGGAATACATCTACTTAGGGCAGGTAGTGACCACGGATCCGGATCATGAGACTGAAATAACCAGAAGAATAAGAATGGGTTGGGGTGCGTTTGGCAGGCATTCTCAAATCATGAACCGCAGGTTGCCACTATCCCTCAAACGGAAAGTGTACAACAGCTGTGTGTTACCAGTACTCACATATGGGGCAGAAACCTGGAGGCTTACGAAAAGGGTTCTGCTGAAACTGAGGACGACGCAACGAGCTATGGAAAGAAGAATGATGGGTGTAACGTTAAGGGATAAGAAAAGAGCAGATTGGGTGAGGCAACAAACGCGGGTAAACGACATCTTAGTTGAAATCAAGAAAAAGAAATGGGCATGGGCCGGACATGTAATGAGGAGGGAAGATAACCGATGGTTACTAAGAGTTACGGACTGGATTCCAAGGGAAGGGAAGCGTAGCAGGGGGCGGCAGAAAGTTAGGTGGGCGGATGGCATTAAGACGTTTGCAGGGACAACATGGCCACAATTAGTACATGACCGGGGTAGTTGGAGAAGTATGGGAGAGGCCTTTGCCCTGCAGTGGGCGTAACTAGGCTGATGATGATGATGATGACTGAACACATAAGCAAAGTCTGCCCGACTCTTGGCCAATCCCCGCGAGTGGGTAAGCGCCAATCTCATCAAGGACATCATCATCATCATCATCAACCCGTACGATGGCTGTCCGCGGTAATGTGTGAGCATTGAAACGTATTGCCACCGTCGAAATGAACTATGTATGAGGCGTTTACTGCAGCGGGACTCTTTCGCGTTTCCGTAAGAACACTCTCGGCACCATCTAGTGCCGCCGCCGCGAAGCCTGCTCGTGGCCCCCGAAATGTATGGCACGCCAGTGCGTACGTGCGAACGCTGAGAAACGCGTAATGCGACAACCGCTGCGCCATCTAGTGGCATTGCCGAGAAGTCCGCGCCTGGCCTCCGAGACGAGAGGCGTGGCGCGCCGGTGCCTGCGAACGTTGAGAATCGTTCCCTCGCTTGCCGCACAACCAGTGGGACATAATGGGCGACCCAAGTAGACTAGAGGTTCGTTGAAGAGCGGCACATAACCAGTGTATTCATGGTGCAGTTAGGTGGGAAAATGGTTAGATAAAACATACATAGATACAAACATGAATACATATATAGATAGATAGCCCCCGGGAATTGCGTGAAGTACCCTAAGAATGCTAACGCATTGAAAAAATTCTGATACGCCTAGTGGGTATGAGCCACGTACATGTTCGATGGGCCATAAGCATTAACATCTATATTCATCTCGCTTTCACTTGTTTGTCATAACTATGCAGGCTTCTAAATTCATACCTCTAACATACTTCTTATGTCCGTCCGATTCTCGATAGGTGCAACTGTCTTTAAGATCATCATCATATGTTATTAGCTACATTTGTAGTCATCATTAGCAAGGGCCCATTCAATCTTGCTGACCATTGACGTCACCGTTTCATCCGGGCACTGCCAGGCACCGCGAGAACGCTCCCAGCGCTGTCGTGTCACGTGGCCGCAGTGACAGAAGCTATCGCACCTAACGCTTGTGGCATCTTGGACCGGACGTCCGTACCTTGGAAAATGACCGGTAAGAGTGTCATGGCGTATACGAACTCCTCTGGAGGACGGGGTTAGTGGGAGTGAAACCACGCACGGCCGCTTCAGCACACGGACGCTTGAATGCTATAGCAGGCAGTCGTGCGCGAAACGAAAATCCTTCTTCCAGGTCATCGCGTTCGCTTCTTCCTCTCTTTTTTCTCCAAATTCCACTACCGTCGATCCGTCGATCCTTCTGTCTTTCGCTAGCCCATGCAAAATAATAAGCTGAAGAAATGGCCGTATACACCCAGCGCGACGATAAAACAAGACGTTCGACGAGTATACGGTCGAATGCGGCAGAGCAGCTGCACGTCATGAAAGCTTGCTGTGATTTCACCTCAAGCCAGGCACTGATTGATAAGGGGTGCTGTTGAGAATTTCCTGACCCCGCCATAGAACTGTGTTCTTCCGTCCGTGTGAGATATATTGTCAGCGAGTTCGGTGCTGCTAAATTTCTGCCAAGAGAAGACAAACGATTGATCTCCAAATCAATGTAGAGAACATTTCGTTCATGCACTACAAAAATATACCATAAGGGTAAGTGTACCATCAGGATCCTTAACCTACATGGCTATTTTTGGATCCGTAACATAAACGTCGGCACAAAATGCGATCCAGGGCAAAATTCAGTTGATATTATATGTGGTATTTTCTATCCGGGATTATATGCGGGATGTTTCGGTGATGGCACAATGTTGAAGAGTGTTCTTTTTTCTTCTTTTTTTTAACGATACAGAATAGGCCATTGAAACTTTTGGTACCGACAGGTTACGATCGAAAAGTTCATCGTATACGTTTTGAGTTTCCGGCAAGCTTAATTCGTGTTCAGCCAGCCTGCATGTGTGTGTTGTCCGTGTAGACGCTATATATGTTGATGTATTATGTAGCTTGCTTGCGGTTGGTGTTCTGTTAACGAAAGCGATGTTCTAATCGCAAGCTTCGTAACATGGTCTTCTATTTAACTTTGCAAAAAAGCTGTGCTGAAGGTACATCCTTATGCGCCAATTATGCGGGGTGATCATTTTGAAGTTTCCCGGTATCTTTAAATATCGCCTGGGGCAGATAGCATTTTCCTGTCTTTGAGCTGGATTATTCGAAGAGACGGACATAACTAGCACGAGAAATTGAAACAAACATTGAACTAATTAGCAAGAAATCACAAATGAACAAAGTACTTTAGGACACATATTGCAATTTACGAATTGTGGCCCGTGAGTTTGCGACACATCCACCTGAAATGAATCTCCAGGATGACACCAGTTGCGAAATATTATTTCCCAAAGTGTGGGACGAAATACAAGATCGTTCAGTTAGTTTTGCGTTTCAATGCATAAAAGAGCGTTTTGTTAAATACAAGTGGAACAACAATGCATATTTACGGAGAGTTTGATGGCGCAAATCTCAAAATTGGTGCCTGAAAAATTTGCCTGTGATGTTCACAGCAGCATATGCTATCCGCGGACTGTGTTTTTTCACCAAGCCTCGCCAAGCCCGAGTGTTGGTTCAGGAGCCCTTTAACAAACGTGATTCAGTTGTTTTACTTAAGATTACAAGTGCGGCCAACAAATGCATGGCTGACCATCAGTCACCAGCCGCAGTATCCCGGTGCTTAACTCGTTATCGCCAAAGTCCTCCCAAAATGCATAAAACTTCAAACGCAACCAAAAAGCTGAAGCAACCACGCTGGTACTTTATGTTCGATATTTACGCCATCACAGCTGACTTAGGGTGCTAATCTAGCAGGACGCAGCCAAATTGCGCCATCTTGTATTTTGTCATTGGCTCATGGTGCGGCTACGGCTTCTCTTATGTGACAGAGTCCAACATGAAGATGGAATGCTATTTTGGACATCGTCAATTTCCACCACATTGTCGAATTCGCCATCTTGTAAGCTCTGATTGGCCCAGAGGTCTGCTAAGGTGTCTCCGATTGGCCAAAAATATAAATGCCGCCATTACCGAATTTGACAATACGGCGAAACTCGACACGCGTCCAGGTGGAGATGGCGTATTCAAATTAAGAGGTGCAACATTTCCACACGCGTGTCCGTGACCACCATGCGCATGTTGCTGCAGGAAGCATTCGCCAGGGCGAGGAAGTCTGCCTGTCGTCGTCTCCCTTCTCGGTGGACGACGACAGCTCCGGCGACCAGTCTCCGGACGGAGGCAGTCCCGCCGCCATCTCCATGGCGCCTTCGTCGCAGGGTTCTCGCTCGTGCAACAGTGAGAGCGCCCGCTGCTCAGCTCAGCGCTTCCCAGTGTTTGCCGCCAGTTTCTCTGAGCCACTGCGAACGTTTTGCGAGATGCACACTACAACCGCAGCGAAATGATAGAAAGTTTTATTCGAACGATCGCTTGTATACGGTCCGCACCACGATCACATTTCACGCACCGCGAGGTTTTACACAACTGCCTTGATGTCACCTTTTTTTTTTTCTTTTTTTTTTTGGTAAGCGCGTTATTGCGTCTCTCCTAGAGGCGAGTGCGACGCACTTACAGCTTGTCTGAAAAAGAAAAAAAGAAATAAAGTTAGAAAAAAAGTTAGAAAAAAAAGAAATTGTCCAGAAACCACCGATGATAATCGTCAGTGTACGCAATTAGCCGAACGCTTCTATGCATTAAGGAAGAGGCTTTCTTTTTTTCTTCAAGGAGTGATGCACTTGAAGGCGTATGTTTGCTGCCGGGAAAGTATTTAGAGGTAACCTTTTGGTTGCAAACGAGATCACGCTCCCTTCGCATAGACGCTTTTGTATCGGAGGTGAAAGCCCAACCTCGGACCATGAAAATAGGCGAGAGAGCCAAAGAAAGCAATTCGCCTGAAAAAAAGTATATAACCCGGCGGACGTCCCCTATGCCCCCTCACGCTCCATGCGGAGCGAGGCCAGCGCTTTGCCTTCATCTGCCGGTGCAAGCGTCGTGTGCACGTGCAGGCACTGGAATTCCTGCTGAGCGGTTCTATTCCGGGTGGCACAGCCCGGAGATGGCACCCCACCCCACTGCAAATAATTTCTTGCTGCGCCACTGGTATAGGATGCGCCTATCTGAGCGAAGCGGTACGTGTAGATTAACGCTCGGCATATCATCTTTAACCGCGAGACGAAGATTCAAGGCGATAGGACAACCGGAGAGTAAAAAGGAACCAGGCTATTACGACTAAGCTTCTGTCCGAAATGATCGCCCTGTTTTCTTCTTCGAGAGCATTTTCGTCGTTGGCCAGCGTTCGTTCGGTGTTACCACCGGACGACCATCGCGGCAGTGGTGATTCGCGGACAGCGTTCACGTATACGCCCTCAGCGAATCACCTATACTTGTGTCCCAGCTAACGCTGGCCAAGCTGTTCAACGAAAAAAAAAACAAAAGACTAAAAAAAACTGGTGCAAGATACGATCTTAAGTTACACGACGACTGAACACTGTGGGTCTTAATTAAAATCGTATCTTGCACCGTGTTTTCTAAATCTTTCTTTCTTTTTTCGTTGAATAACTTGGCTAACGTATATACCCTATATACATGTAGAAATAATGTCGGCATTGGTCGCCATTGGTCAGGCGCATTGAGGGTCATATATTTTCATTCTCAAATAGCCGTGCATTCGATGACGTAACTTCGTGGTGTCGCACACACGAGCGCCGGGGAAATGTGATAACGGTGTCATGTTCGCTCTCGGATTCTTCGTGCAGCCGTGCTCAACGATAGCCCCGTCCGGCAAGTGATCAGCCCACCGCCGTGCTGGAGGCCCAGTCCTTGGTCGCCCTCGCGCAGCGCCCCGGACCTCAGAATCACCAGGCCTGGTACGTACACTGTATATGGGCGACCACCGCACCGATAGCGCGGTCACATTTGAGGGGCCAGATTTAGAAAGCTTCGCAGTTTGGAACGACGAGGTCGTTTGTACGCATGAAACCGACGCAGCCCGATATCCTGTATGTGAACGACAATATAGCGACCGTAATGCCAAAGACCCAAACTGGAAACTTTCTGCATTATCTCCACTTCGCTCGATCAAAACAACAGAAGTCTCGGATGAGGCTTCACGATCGCCCACATTTCATCATCATCATCATCATCATCATCATCATCATCATCATCATCATCATCATCATCAACAGCAGCAGCAGCAGCAGCAACAGCATCCTATTTTATGTCCACTGCCGGGCGAAGGCCTTTCCCTGCGATCTCCAATTAGCCCTGTCTTGCGCCAATCGATTCCAACAAGCGCCCGCGAATTTCCTGATTTCATCGCTCCACTTAGTCTTCTGCCGTCCTCGACTGCGTTTCCCTTCTCTTGGTATCCATTCTGTAACCCTAATGGTCCAACGGTTGTCTAACCTGCGCATTACATGACCTGCTCAGCTCCATTTTTTTCTCTTAATCTCAATCAGAATATCAGCTATACCCGTTTGCTTCTGATCCAAACCGCTATCTTTCTGTCTCTTAACGCTATGCCTAGCATTCTTCGTTCCATCGCTCTTTGCTCGGTCCTTAACTTGTTCTCAAGCTTTGTCAGTCTCCAAGTATCTGCCCAATATGTCAGCATCGGTAAAATGCACTGATTGTACATCTTCCTTTTCAATGATAATGGCGAGCTTCCAGTCAGGAGCTGACAATGTCTGCTGTATGCGATCCAACCCATTTTTATTCTTCTATGAATTTCCTTATCATGATCAGGGTTTCCTGTGATTAATTGACCTAGGTAAACGTACTCCTTCACCGACTCTGGAGGCTGACTGGCCATCCTGAATTCGTGTTACCTTGCCCGGCTATTCATCATTATCTTTGTCTTCTGCATATTAATCTTCAATCCCACTCTTACGCTCTCTCTGTTAAGGTCCGCTATCATTTGTTGCAACTCGTCTGCAGTGTTGCTGAATAGAACAATGTCATCGTCAAATCGAAGGTTGCTGAAATATTCGCCGTCGATCCTTACTCCTAAGCCTTCCCAGTTTGATAGCTTGAATACTTCTTCCAAGCACGCAGTGAATAGCATTGGTGAGGTTGTGTCTCCTTGTCTAACCCCTTTCTTTATAGGTATCTTCCTACTTTTCTTGTGTAGAATAAAGGTGGTTGTGGAATCTCTGTATATATATTCCAAGGTATTTATGTAAGCGGCCTGTACTCCTTGATTATGTAACGCCTGTGTGACTGCTGGTATCTCTACTGAACCAAATGCTTTTCCGTAATCTATAAAAGCCATATATAGAGAGGTTTATTGTACTCTGCGGATTTCTCGATTACCTCATTAATTTAAGGGGACTCTAAAGAGAAAAATTGTTTCACCTATGTTAGTAAACTGCCCTTCCGCAATACCAAAGAAGCCACTCTTTCCGCGAGAAGACGCTGGGTAAGCCACAAAAAACGCAACAAAAAAAAATGGTGGCAACGACGCTTTGAAATACCCGCACCACAACGCCGCGACTTCACGAGTTCTTACGCCGTCTGCTCGGCCCTAATGAACTTTTCATCGGTAGAAAGTGGACTAGACTGTATTAAAGAATAGCTAAAGGAACATGGAAAAGTCTCAAGAACTTTTACTGAATTGTAGCGACCTGAATACGACAAAATACTTTGCAATCCGTGATGTCATACTGACATGCTGACGCTGAGGTATCGGCGCGAAATTCAAAATAGAATCTTTGACCACCATTCTTTCCTCTAATAATTCACCCACTAACGCGAAATCAACGAAAGTAGAGTTCTTTCAAAATATTCCGCCAATCTAAACTGATTCAGTGTTTTTCTTTAGTGTGCTTTTAAGCACATTTTAATAGGTACACGTCCTCCACCGACGCTGCTGTCTCTTCGCTTTGACGAATTGCAAACGTGCTCGGTAAGTGTCCGGGCTGCAACGTATGCGGCGCCACGAACAATGCTCGGGAAACCAGGCGAATCAATAGTGCTTTGTTGTTTTATAAATTTTATTTTCGGCGATCAGACGAACAAAGAGTATATTAGGTTGTTGTCACACAGACTCAACCCGGTCTGCTGGCTTAGCGGCTGTGGCGTTGAGCACGAGATCGTGGGATCGAATCCCGACCGCGGCGGCCGCATTTGGGTGGAGGCGAAATCCAAAAAACGCCCGTGCACCGTGCATTGCGTGCACGTTAAAGAACCCCAGGTGGTCAAAATTCACCCGGCATGCTCTACTACGACGTGCCTCATAATCAGATCGTGGTTTTGGCATGTAAAACCCCAGAATGTAATTTTTTTTTTTAATTTTGACATCGACGCACATCCTACTACTGCGGGTAAATGGACACTTTCGATCCTTTCCCGATTCCTTAGGCACTCAACGTTACAAGTATTGCTTTGAACATAAATAGAGTCAAACTTTACTACGCGTGGTTTGGCTCTGGAAGCGGTGCTTTAGGTTCAACAGACGACGCCCTTACCCGGAGAAACATATTGCGCGTAGAACGGGTATATTGGCCGATGCGCTGAAACGTTCACTTTCTTTACAGCTCCAGTGCTACGAAAAACTTGGTCGTTCGGGAGTGCTTCCATTAATTCTTAGTTTCCCAGGTGCTACAACTACCGAAACTTGGTGTAAGCACTAGGGCAGAGGGAAATTCGGCTCTGGCGGCCGCTCGAGCCGTCGCCATGGCTTTAGTGTTAGACGATATGACACATGCGACTCGCCACAGACGACGACATCGTTCACCCGCGACTCTTTTGGGCGTCTGCCCGTCTAGCAGGGACGGTGGCATCGCCGTACACGACGCGCGTGGTCGCGGCAGCCACGGCCTCAGGCCCGGCCCGCGGCAAGAGCCCTTTCTGGCTGACTTCGCCCGACAGCGTCCAGCCGCATCCGCAACTGGTCCCCGGGACGGGAGAGGCCGTCGAGTCGCAACCGCACCGTGAGTGGGCCGAACACGACGGTGTCATTTCTCCCATGTGATCAAAGCCCCACTGAGGGAACGGCTTGTAAGCTTTTATGCAAGGGAGAATCAGAAAGCCTTTGCCCCTATTTTATTTAGCCAAATTACGGCTGTAAATGCGAAGTAAATTTCATCCATTATTGCCAGCGGTGGACCTTGGACTAGCACGGCTACAACCCGGGCTTATCTGCCGGTAGCTCCGCGGCACGGCGCTGCCCAGGCAGTGCACCAGCAATGGTCCAAGCATGGCCCAATTCGGGCAGAAATTGGTACCAGTTCTCAACCAATTCTGGCATATTCGCAAAGTACAACTCAATCTAATGCTAGCTCAGAGTTAAAAGCCAAGATTGGACCAATATTATGCCATTGCAGCAGCCATTGTGCTGCTAGTGTAGTACAGTGTTGAGCCATATCGTTTGAGCCAATGCCCTTTGCATGACAAATATTGTAATTACGCTGGCTCTAGAGTACGCAGCCATTTTTACCGCGAACCTTTTGCTAGCGGCATTTTTGATAGCAATGGTCCCTATACTGTCTGTCTCAATATAGTAGCTATAGAAACGTTCGACAGAAGTATGTGTCAAGAAGCAGAAGTCCTCTATACATGCAGATAATAAAATACCGAAATTCACTTTTATGGCAGTTTATTTACGGATAAATTTGCACAAACAGGCATTTTCCGTGGACCTAAATGGGTGACGCTCGGTGCTGTCAGTTATTGAAGATGGCGGTTGTGTTTCACATGTCCACGGCGTACGAGCAACTAAAGTGTGATTCGTTTTCTATGGAGCAAGGGACGAACGTCCATCGAAATCCACAGGGAAATGCAGCCTACGTTTGGGGAAAGGTGACTCGCTTTGAGAAGTTTGATGTGGTAGTGTTGTGAGCTCGCAAAAGGCCGTGAAGACTTGCATGACAATGAGCGTTCGGGGAGGCCACGTGCGTCGCAGACTGACAGGGACATCTCAAATTTAGTGGTGCGATGCATGGGATAAATGTATTGAACTGGTGTGGGAAGTGTAAGGTACGTAGAATAGTACGTATATTTGTAATTATCTGTATGTACCTTATTTTGGCTAATAAAAAAAATAGGCGCAAGGACTTTCTGATTCGCCCTCGTACTTGCAATAGGCCTTTGCCGCTTGTAAGCCTTCACGGCAACGAATCCGTACGAAACAGAGGCTCACGAGAAGATGGAAACTTGAAGTGATCGGCAGTAGTTCGTCGAACAAAAGATGTCTCTCTGACACAAGAGGACGTGTCAAAGGAGTCATCGCCCTTTGAAGGCAAGTCCCCTCGTCGAAACGTTGACTCCGGAATCTTGATACATTTCTTGTTGGACCACTGTTACTCGCTTTGCGGCTGTTTAGCAGTTCATGGCTTATAACGCTTCACGGTTTAATTCTCGGTCCCACGTCCAGTTGTTGCCTCAGTAGACGCGGGGAACTTGTGGGGAGAAATGAGCAATAGCGTGCGCGCCTACACTGCGTTGCTACTGAAAGCTGCAGCTGCCTCCAATCATTTATATTCTTCGCGTCGGCACTTCTTTTGGGGTGGAAAGCTTTATTGCAGATTGAGACGAAGCCCACATTAGCAGACCAACATGGTGGAATCTCCTCGCGTGATTTGAAACCGTCGGTAGCGACTCTGGGCCTCAATCTGAACGCTTCTCATCTAGCTCATGCCGCCTTAACGCGTCTTTTAAGAGTATACTAAAAAAAAAAAAAAAAAACACGGCATGCGAAATCATGAATGATTCATGCCATGTTTCGCCCTTCAGTGGTTCGGCCACGCCATCGTTATTGTCGAGACCCCGCAATCTGTTTGACGGTTGTTGTGAAGAGTGGAATAGACGAATGTAATCAATTGGGCTATGCATATGTGCTATGGCGCGCGTCTTGATATAGTCTCCCAATTCCGCAATTGATCGTTTTAAGAACCATAAGCACTGAAGAAGGAAGTTGAATATTATACAACGCGTCCTCCGCATGATTACCGCGTTTACTCAATTCTAACGAGCTCTCGATTATAACACGCGTCCCGATTTCCATATTGCACGAAATTATATATACAATAAGTACCCTTGATTGTTCACTCGCCAGGTTTTTTTTTTTTACTTTAAGAATGAGCTGAGAGTTCACTTAAGGGTGAACTGCAATTTCTGCTCAATTAAAAAAAAAAAGAAAATTTATAGTATCCGAGCTGCAGTTGATCGGGCACCACTCATCGTCGCTGTTGGAGGCCTCCTTTATCGCTATCAACTGCTCAGATCTTGTCGTCTTCGGTAATCGTTTATGGCATTTGAAATACTGCATTTTTAAACGCCTTGTAGGCCACATGTTCAACTATAATGTCCAGAATGTACTGTAGCCTAATGAACTTCCGACGCGGGCACAAAGCTACCAGCTCATGCAGCTGCAGCGACGTGCATATATCGGATTGGGTTGCAAAATTTCGTGATGCCGATGAAGATAGTTTTTTGTCGTTATTGTAGATAGTGCACTCGAATATAACACGCATGTCATTTTGTTTGTAGTAATAATTGTAGTAGTAGTTGTAGTAATCTTCACGAGAAGGTAATTTACAAGAGAATAAAAATGCGATGGAGTGCATACGGCACGGCATCACCAAATCGTGACCGACATCTTACCACTATCCTTGAAAAGAAAAGTGTACAATAATTGCATTTTACCGGTACTAACATATGGGGTAGAAACTTGGCGGTTAACCAAGGAGCTTGAGAGCAAGTTAAGGACCGCACAACGAGCGATGGAACGGGAAAAAAAATGTCAGGCGTAACGATAAGAGGCAGGAAGACAGTGGTGTGGTGGTGGAAACCGGGGTAGCCGATATTCTAGTTGACATTAAGAGGAGGGAAAAATCTGCGTATCCCGCGCACTGTGGGAACCACGTGATGTAAGCGAAGCCTTCTATGCTGTTTGCTTAGATTGACGATAATTAGCGGCGAATGTGTAATTTCTTCAGCGTTTAGTCCAATACGAGAGTGGTGAGTTGATGTTAAATGTTAACTTGCGTGCACCACCGCTGTTTGTCTGCGTAGTCCACAGAACACACACAGGGAGACATGTTTGCTGCTTGAGGCGTTGTTGTGCGTCCTTGTTCATAATCTGTGAGAGGGTTGAGCATTACCATCGCCTCACATGGTACGTCGAATCATGACAGAAGCGTCAAACTTTAATTGAATTATGGGGCTGTACGTAATTCAATTGATTATTGTAATTGTATGTATACATACATTCGTGGTCTGCACCACGTTTCGCTGCGCAGCGAAGACGCTCCTGTTCCGCGTGACGCTTCTTTCGGGCCTGGGTGTACTTGACGCTGAGTGCACGCTTTGGATACATTTTTCTGGCGCGTGTTTACGTGTTCCTTCTGCACACGTGGCCAGTACGCTGTTGAGATGCCAGCTCCAAGCGCTCGCTTGAGGCTATGGACGATTGTAATGTAAACACTAACACAGCCCAGCACGTGACCTCCACGTGCATTTTTGTCGTATAGAAAAGCAAGCACAGCACGTGCCACACGCACACACTGTGAAACGCTGACGCGGCAGTGGCAGCCGGGATGCGCGGAGGCGAGCGCCATCTGGTGGTGTTGCAAGAAACCTAGCACCGCGCGCTAGCAACAACAACACAGCAGCAGCGCCCGAAAAGTCAGGAGAAGATCAGGAGTCAGGAGAAAGCTTCGCTTGAAAATGGAGCTGGACAAACCATGGGGAACGCATAGGTCAGATAGCCAGTGGTCTATTAGAATTGCAGAACGGTTGCCAAAGAAGGGGAAGCACAGTCGAATACGGCTGATAATTAGGTGGTGTGGTGAAGTTAGGAAATTTGCACGCGCAAGTTGGCATCAACTAGCGTAAGATAGGGGTAATTGATATCGCTGGAAGAGGCCTCCGTCCTGCATGCAGCGGACATAAAGATAAGTTGACGATGATGATGACTACTTAATTTATATTTACACTGCGGCATCTTTACTTGTCGTCGAGGTCAGGCGCTTCAATATGTGGTGCAAATGGTCTATCACAAAAGCCTATTGGAGAAATGAGCTCAAGATCAGTGGCGAGACGTAAAATAACAGCACCGCGCTCTTATTGGCCTTCGAGCCGTTTCATTAGGTGCTCGACGGCCAATCGGGCGTGCATGCAGGCGTCCAAGTTAAAGCCTGTAGAAGAAGGACGATGATGGCACGGTGTAAAACGCACGCATTTGTCCGCTTCAGGAGGCGCTCGTCGACTTGAAGCAAAGTCGCGCACCGCAAACTGATTATTCGGTTTTGCTGGATACGACAGGATGACATTCCCTGTAGCTGCCCCAAAAGGAAATAGAAGCCATAAGCACTGTGACGGGTGGAAATGTTTCTTCTAATGGCGCATAGTAAGACAGTCGCTTAACAGGTTGATGAGGTACGTGTGTGCTCTGGGTGTTCGTTTTGACATATTCGGAAAGGCTGTGCGCGGAACGACGGTTGGTAATATGAGTGCGGTTGGATCACATCAAGAGCCAAGCAGATTTTCGTTTCTTGGGAACGCAAGTCGCTTGCGTTCCCTAAATTAAACCTCTCTAATGTAACACATGTACAAAAAATATACACATCTGGCTCACATAATCAGGAGTGTGATCACTTAAATTTAATATCTTTTCCCTGCCACGTGAATGTATCTGCATCAGCGCCTCGTTTTATAATTACAAAGCGCAGTATCGAGCACAGACGAATCTCGAATGTCACATGAGACCTTTGATAGTTTCTACGCCGGTGCAGCGTTATATTGAAGAATACAAAAGGTCAAGTTTGCTGGGCCGGTATATTGTATGCATCGATTCCTTTCACTCTATTCTGTTCCGTTCTTAATTGCTGTTCGCCGCACACGACCAGCTGATCGTGGTGATAACGGAGCGACGCTCGTATCTTTGACGAAGCTCGGAAATGAAAATAGTTGCAATAGAATCGTTAACATTGTCCTGGCACTGTGTGGCGTCTCTGCCTGCGTGGCAACGTAATGCAGCAACGCGGGAACGGAATCCAATAAAGGGAGAGCAAGGCGTACGACGATCACGCGACGACCACGTGACCGGTGTCGAAGGGCGATTAGTTATAGCAATGAAAATTTCGCGGGAATGTGAACGGCACGTACGACGAAAATGAAATAAAACATCGAGGTGAGGTATTGGGACTAAACGTTTGGGTGAAGTATACACTTCCTGAAGCGTAGAAAGGAAGTCTAGTAAGACTTGCTGCTGTTGGACGAGTATACGTTGGTGCTTTGATGTTGTGCTAATACGGCGTTTGCGAAAATCATACACAAGCAACGGACACTCAGGCAAACACAAACGCTAGCGAAAGGAAGTATGATAAAGAGGTGCTTGGTGTGCTTATGGGCTAGGTAACGCTGGGACGACGTTTTGCGCGGAGGATTAAAGCAACATTTACCCTTAGCTTTCTTTTTTTCACTCTTTCTCCTTTCTTTCTTGCGTGTCCGCCTACGTAGAACGCCCAAAGTTACGTCTGGTTTCAACAAAGTAACATGCTGTACCGGATCGGAAATCGCATACTTTTAAGCGTTTAATTGTGAAGGAACTATAGTTAGGCCAGGCCATGCTGTATCACCAAAGCGACAGAAGCAACAGTTTTGTGATAGTGTCCACTTGGTGTTGCTCTCCCTATATCCCTGAAAGCTCGCGTTGTAAAGCAGCTTGACAATACTAAAACCTCGCCTCTGGAGCGGCTGGCCCTGTGTTTAATGGCGACGACTTTTTTTTTTGTACCTCTCTTCAGCACCTGGATCTGGAGACAGAGAGGACCTCACCACTGACAATCATCACACCACAGGTGACAATTCAGTTTTGAGCTACAGAGAACAATCGGCATACGAAAGCTGGCTCATACTCAGTTGTTAAGTGCTACGACAACGGGCAGGAAGGAACAGGAAAGGCAAAGTTGTCCAGCGATGCGCGAGGCCCTAGGTCAATAAATAAATAAATAAATAAATAAATAAATAAATAAATAAATAAATAAATAAATATTCCACATCACCGTCGAGGAAGACGACAAGAAATGTCCTACAATACCATAATGATCCGAATCGGAATCCAAATACCGGGAGCGAAGACAGAGAGGGTGCTAAGAATCGAAACGCATTTCCATTCAGCAATGCATTTTCTTCGTGGTCTGTGGTCGCCAGAAAGCATATGAAGCATGCATAGAATCGGGAGACATTATGTGCTTAGCATTAATTCGGTAATTTAAAAAAGTTGTATCTGACGCCTTGTTGCATAAACTTCAAATTTGTATTGCAGTCGCACAGATCCACAGCTTACTATACAAAAATAGAGCTTGTCACGGCAAAACTTACTGCTGCGGCTGCAGGAAGTCATGTCGCGCCGCAAAACATGTATATCGTTGCCGCAGAAATATATGTCGTGCCGACGTCTATGCGTCTCAAGACAATCCCGAACAAAAATTTAGTTAAAACAATAATATTCCCGTTTCTTTTCTCTTTATAAGCTAAACAATTAGTAATTACCCCGGCTATAGCGTAACAAAGGGTGCCTGCATACAGTGGTCCATTTGTTAGACTACTTTTTCTTAACATAGTTTTCATTGATTCAGATCTGCGCAATCTGTTATTTCAGTTCCGTTGTAGATATGTGACAGGAAGCCATCGGATAGTGAACCATAAATATGTCGCAACACTTTTTTTTTTTTGCTTCGCCACATAACTTACTAGTAATGCAGGCAAAGCACGCTTTACAGGCGAGGACTGCCATCAGTTACGTGTGGTGGTCGTATAAACTTCATCAGGTATTGGCCTCACTGCTTCCGGCAATTCATCACCAATGACTAATGTTGTATGAGATTGAACTTTCAGTGGAAATGAAGCTCCGAAAGCTTCTAAAGTGGAGTTAAATCTTCGCGAGCAGTGTGATATATGTAGCCTCGCCTCGCGTCATTACCCCTGATATATTCGTCACACTAGGCGAGCTTATAAGCTAAGCGGATTAACCGATTCAGCCTAGTACATCTTCTAATCTTAACTGACCAATTGCTTCAGCGCACGTAGCAGAGAAATATACAAGCTTTCCTGCGATATTCACGAACTTTTATTGCAGAATTCTTTTCTCTTGAGCGTAAGTATTTTGAGCGCCCATGCGATGCGTCTCTTGTGAAAGGCGACGACATCCGCTTTCTCCTCGCATTCCTCAGTTCAAAACAGCCCATCGGACTATATATGCGTCCCAATTGAGTTTTTGATCATCATATGTTGAGCCACGTTGCCTAATGCTGGAGTAGTATGTGATGGCAATGATACATAGAACATATTAATAAGCACAGGAGCATAAGAAAGAGGAGAAGATTGTGTCACACTATTAAACAAAGAACAAACCCTCCCCTCCCGAAAATCTTATTAGTTAATATACATTTTGATAAACTAGAATAGCACGACATAGTACTGGCAGAGGTATGCCTAATACACAATAAACTTTAAGAAAAGGTGACTTTAAAGGGTTCCTGAAGCGGTTTAGACAAATTTTGTAGACGCGTAGGGTACACCTACTGTAAAACATTACCGCCACAATTTAAATGAAGCGTCTCATGCTAAGAGAGCCACAGCCGATTACAAGTCGCCCTCGTCCCTGGCCATGCTTTTTCTCCTCAACTCGTTCGCCGAGTTGGCTCTGCAACATGATGTGACGTTGTGTCGTCTACTTCCGGTTATCTTGGAGCCAGTGCGCAGAGCCTCTCGAGGCTCTCCACTAGCTGCCTGGTCGTCGATCCTCCGCGGGAGCTATGCAAGCATCGTGCGTCACAAGCGTTCTGTGTGTGTCCGGTATTCCGGTGACCGCACGCAAGCTGCGCGTTTTGACGGATGGGCGGAGGCGTAAGGCCCCTCCGTACTACTACCGCGGTGGTAAAGGGGCTTAGCGTAAACGTGAGCGGCCTGCACGGTGCAGCCACCTGGTCGCCCAGAGCTTAGCTAGCCAAACACGCTATTGCTGTAACCAAGTGTAAAACATTTTAAACATTTCAAAGACACTCTGTTCACAATTACGCTCCTGCCGAAAATTTACGCCAGAAGCAAAGTAGAACACACTTCGTTACTGCTATATTACCTTTGTGTTTGTCTGGTTGAGCTCTCTGGCACCATGTGGCTGCACCATGCAAGACGTTCACGTTTGCGTCTCCGCTCATCCGATAAAGCGCCCAGGGCCAGTCCGCCCGAGTACCAGACTCTCTAAAACTCTCTATTGTACGTGGTAGTAATACTTCGGCGTGAAGTGACGATCGCAAATGCGTAGACGCTGGCGCCGATCGGATACCCACAGCCCGATGTGGTGCAGCCACACATTTCGCATGTTCCCTTGCAGAGGGACACGATGTCGCAGTTTGACATGTTGCAGATCGCTAGATTTGCAGCCCACAATGGAACAAGGGTGATCCATGGTGCTCGCGAAAAGAAAGCTCAAGACCGGCACTGACCACGCAGGTCGCGTCAATACGGAGAATCAGACGACACTTGCTGTGTGCAGGAAGTGCTGGTGTTGAAGTGACCTCCACTGAGTCAGTTACGGCGCTGCACTTGTATCTTCGTTTTCAATTTTTAAGAGAACTCACACAAACGCACACACGTGTTTGAGTGTGGTGATAAATTGTCATGTAATAAACAGATTAACCAACACTCCAATTGTTACGAACAACAATTGTTCACCATAAAGCTAGAAAAATTATCGATGACGCGACCTGAGTAGCCAATCGGATAGCTCACGCAACTGACGTCAATTGGGAGGGGGCGATTTAAAACGCAGAGGAGTGGCGCCGCTGCGATTGGTAGTAATGCACATTTTTTAAACCTTATAACAAATTATACGCTTTACGTGGAGCGCTTAAATGCGTCACTTAATGATCAGAAGGACCTACCCTAACGACTCAGTACGTTTGTACAAAATCGTCGAAATCGAAGTCCCTTCAATGCATATTTCCCAGCTATTTTCGATGTCTGCTGTACGTATAAGGTGAAAATAAACGATTGATTGATTGATTGATTGATTGATTGATTGATTGATTGATTGATTGATTGATTGATTGATTGATTGATTGATTGATTGATTGATTGATTGATTGATTGATTGATTGATTGATTGATTGATTGATTGATTGATTGCGGACTTAGCCTTCTTAAGACCACGCACCTTTTTGTGTATTTTTTCCCTTAATATTTTATCATTTGAAGCTGTTGCGGCTGAGCATGTTGTCTCCAGTTGGCAAGGTCATGCAGGTCTTCAGTTTAGAAAGGCTGGCCGTCAGTCACGGCTGCAGCAAAAACGTCGTGCAGAATTCATGGCTCTGACGCGGCCGCAGACGCGAAGCCTCCGTACCTCGGGAGTCAGGTCTCTCTGCGCTTGTCAGTTCAAAATGGTGTTTAAAAGGAAGCTTTAGCTCGGGAGCTCCTATCTGAAAACATGGAAACGGAGAAATAGTATTTCTCGGCGACCACTGTACCGATTTTGATGAGGTTTGTTGCGTTGAAAAGAAACTAAAAGATTGTAACCGTAGAAAGTGGATTTTTTAAATTTATGCCATCAAATTTTTTAGACTCCTGAGCATTGCAACATTTCAAAAACTCAAGTACCAAGTTTTCAACTCTGTAATTCAGCAAAAACAATATCGCAGTTGTGTAAATTGCACCTATAGTAATACGTATCACGAAAGAAAAAATATTATATATTGCTCTGAAATATACCACTAATTTGTGAGACGGACCTTCGCAAAACCCTAGTAGGCACTGCAACAAGTTCACATAAGTTATAAACTTAACTATTAAATTTGTTCGCTTTAGATGCTCTATCGGGTGCAGTTTGCAGAAATGCGACAGCTGTTTTATTGCGATAGCAATCATATGGACACCCCAAGCGATTTATTGCCGTCGGCGTCGCCGTGAGCCTCCGCATATATTTAGGTATATGTATCTTATATGCCACGCCTTGCGTGGTATATAAGATACATGCGATAAGATATTACATGTGGTATATGCGGGTTATATTTCCACACCTTTCTACTACTACAGTTGTTTATACCAGGTCTTATATTCTTGGCAACATTATTCCTCAGAATTTTGGGAATGGCAGCCCACAAACAAACGTCATGAAACAAAAAACACCGACAGCGCATGCCTTTCATCCTAAATCTTCTCAGACGTTAATAATAAAAGTGCACAACAATAACTGATCTCATACTTCAAAATGATGCAACTTCATTGGCGCGGCTGTGCACAACCTCCAGGATCGGCCTACGAAAGAGGTTTGAAACATACCCGATACGAAAAAGTGGTGGTAAATTCGGTAAGAAAAAAGATGGCTATTATTAATAAACATAAATGAAATTGTCCGATGGCAGGATTCAAACAAAGGACACCCAGCACGACAGCTCGTTTTTAGTTAGTCGGCTTACGTTTACTTCAATTCATACTTCCACTACAGTTACGAGTCCTACACTTCATGTAATATCCTAACATGTTGCTATCGCTTTCATTGCTTCCCCCGTAAGGCGAAACTGTGATTTTTTCGTGCACTTACAAATTTGTGCGTTTATTATTATTTTTTCAGAGTTTATATTTTCGGCAACCGTTGAAAAAAATTTGAGGTCCTCAGTAAAGGTTCTGGTTCCTACAGTTGTTAGAATATGACTTCTTCTATCAAATGCAAACATTTCATTCAAATCGGTCCAGCTGTTGTCAATGAGAGCATTTCTGCGTTTTACATGTATATGAATGTGCGTGCGCGCGCGCGCGTGCGTGCGTGCGTGTGTGCGTGCGTGCGTGTGTGCGTGCGTGCGTGTGTGTGTGTGTGTGTGTGTGTGTGTGTGTGTGTGTGTGTGTGTGTGTGTGTGTGTGTGTGTGTGTGTGTGTGTGTGTGTGTGTGTGTGTGTGTGTGTGTGTGTGTGTGTGTGTGTGTGTGTGTGTGTGTGTGTGTGTGTGTGTGTGTGTGTGTGTGTGTGTGTGTGTGTGTGTGTGTGTGTGTGTGAGAGAGAGAGAGAGAGAGAGAGAGACATTGACGATGACTGTCAATGTCGGGGCAATAGCCGAACGCTTGTTAGTTGTTTCATTGCGTGATTCTGTCGAGGCCCGCACATCTGTAGCTAGTAGTATAGGTGACTTCATATTTGTGTGGTCTCCAGCGGTGTGGACCAACGTAAGGTCGCTAGATAAAACGATTTTATAGGGGACCTCTTAGATCAACGCGACCGTCGTCATCCTCCTTTCTCGCAGCCGCCACAACGGGAGAGGGTGGCAGGAGAATAGTAGGGTTGTGCTTCCCTAGTTCTTCACCGCAGCATGTGAAACCTCGAGACGCCCCCACAGCTCTCGCCCGACAGCTCGTGCGTTATAGCTGGCGTTCGGTGACAAATGTGCCCTACAGCTCGGCTGCGCGGCAGTGCACGCGCCTTTTGCATAACAGCCTTTAACTGCATCGACAGAGAAAGCCCGACCGCTAGCACATCCACCACCACGATAAACGTGCCGAAGAGTGAAAGAAAGCTATTCGCTTAAAAAAAAAGGCAACCAAGCGTCATGACGCGCGCTTTCGGAACGATGGGTTCTGTATTTACACTGAGTGGTGCGCGCGATAATGCGGAACGTCGTCGTCTTTCGCACCACACGTTTCGCCATGAGACATTTACCGGATTGTTTGTCTATACGTTGACCGTATATACGTGAACTATAACCTCGCGTACAGCAGCGGGTTGGACAGCTGGACGAGTTGGTGATAGAGTCAATCTGTTTATGGTCTTCATAAGCCCCCTAAACAGCTACAAATCTAGTGTCATTATCCTTCTCTGCGTAGCTCATTGTAGCCGGTAAAGGAAGTCCTATCTCATCGAAACAATACTTTTTTTTTTTCCTTCCAGATACGAGGTAGGTCTTTTTCTCGGAATATTAATCGCTCGTCGCCCGTCATAACTACCGGAGTTCCGCGTCAAGTATAGTCTTTTCGTGCTCAGTGCTCGCAGTGGCTCAGTCACCTCGTGGTGGCTGGTGCCCGTGGTGGTGCTGGGCGCATGCGCAGGCCTCCTGCTGCTCGCAGTGGCCGCTCTGGGCACCACCTACACCTACCGGTCGGTCATCGCGCGCATTGCAGGTGAGTCGAAGGCCAGAAATGTCCACATTGTCTTTTTTGTTGTCCTTTGGGTTTAGTAACACGGGACAGCACCTAAACAAACATGGCGCGCGTCGGTAGTGCACGGCTTCAAACTATAATGACACAGCGTTATTATGACGTGTGGCTCATCAGCCTAAAGGGATAAAGCGGTTTGGAAATCAGTATATGTATGGCAAGGCTTGCTATTGATGAAAGTTCCCGTGCGGTTGCGTCATAAAGCGGATGTCCGATTGTAGTGAAGCGGACACGACAGCCGGAAAAAAAAAAAGAAGAAAGCGGCGCATCGCAGCTGCTGTGCTGCGCCACGAACTCGGGCTAAACTGTGTGAAGGATATCCTACTGGAAAATCTGGGGACCGCTGCAAACATCTTTCGGTGAAAACGTTAACTCATCGGCTCAAGATCGCGCTATACCGCACACAAGTCTTATGCATAACTTATCGCTATAATTAGATGCAGCAACCGTATGTGAAAGGATGTCTTCCTGTGCAATGCTCTGAGCCCTACATCAGGAGTATAAAATTGGTGGTGTACGTGGTGTAGTATAGCCAGTTCTGGAACCTTCTCTTACATTGAGATAACTAAGCCCAGAACGAGATTATTTTCAGAGAGAAGAAATGAAGTTGGTGCTCAGCTGCATCACCCTAATAAGCAAGCACTTGCGAGCCATATTCGAAAATATTTAACTTCAACGGATGAAGGAAGCATTGCAGGTTTATCTTTCAGATGCGCCTATAGCGAGAGCTGCCTTTCTCGTAATAAGTGTATCAAGGTGAAGCCACGCGTAAAAATCACGTTACTAATGATTCCTCCTCGCATGTCCGGAGCGTTTCAACAACTCATTTGCCTATTTCAAGCATAAATTCGACAATCGGGGAGGAAGACACCACCACAATGAAGTCAGGCTGGTGCATTGTACTTATGTAAAATGGCTTGCAAACAACGCTTGTGCATTAACCAGGTGCGTTCGTGCGCACGCGCGTGTGTGTGAGTGTGTGCGTGAGAGAGAGGGAAAGAGATCTTCGTGTCTTATCAGACCTATGTTGCACAACTTCGCATCCATGGGCGCTCGTTCCCGCCTCTTCTCTATAGTCCCTTGTGGTTTTCTTTGGCAAGTACGTGCTCAGATTTCTTGCAGGAAAGTCATGGGGTGCGTCTGTGAGTGCAATGCTCCAACTCTATAACGCACTGTTCTTGGGTCTCCTACGCAACAGCTTACCTGTACTAGGTGGGACCGGTAAGACCAACCTCCGAGCCCTCCAATCTGTACAAGCTCAAGCTCTGAGAATTTGTCTTGGCCTTCCGAGGTGTGCATCAACGGCAGCAACAATAGCCATCGCGCATGACCACCCTATCAATACGTATATTCATGTCGACTCCTTACGGGTGCACATCAGGCACTTTGCCCGACTTCCATCGCATCATATCGCCTCCCTTCCTGCCGCTCGACCTCGTTCAGCGTTTAGCAGAATTATTTCCGCCAACCACGGAAATTTACCGTCAAACTTCACACATGCAGCATGGCCATCTCTACCGCTGTGGTGCCTGCATCCACTCCAGGCCTTTCTTGCTATTCCCGGCATCAAAAAGAAAACGGAAATGTCATCTATCGCCCTCAAACAAACCGTCCTTTCATTCTTACATGAAAAACACAACGAACGCACTCACGTTTACACGGACGGTTCTGTCTCCTGTAATAGTTCATCTGGAGCAGCGGTACTTCCCGCTCAATCTGTCACTATCAAATTCAAGACGTCTCACGTTACATCATCGACGGCTGCAGAACTCGCAGCTATCCGTGCTGCTCTGGAGTTTATAGGTCCCAATTCACCACATTCATGGTCCATCTTTTGTGATTCAAAGGCAGCTCTCCAGTGTCTGCTGTCCCCTTTCAACCACGGACCAAATGTACAATTAGTCGCAGACATCCGACTACTCCACCATTACGCAATCGACAAGGGACACAACATCATCTACCAGTGGATACCGGGTTACTGCGGAATTTCGGGAAATGACAGTGCGGATGACGCTGCCCGGTCAGCCCATGATGGTGCCCAGATTGTACCCATACCGCTGTCAAGAACAGATGCAGCCACAAGTCTTCGTTCCCTCGCACGCGAGCTTACGCTAACACTGTGGAACACCAGCGAATTCACGAACACACGTCTTCACAGATTGGATCCAAGTTTGCAACTCCGTCTTCCACCAGGGTTGCCACGAGCGGAAGCAACACTTCTGTGCCGCCTATGGCTCGGCGTGGCATTCACGAACTCATATTCCTTCCGTATTGGAATGGCCGACAGCCCTGCTTGCGACACCTGCGGCTGCGAAGAGACGATCGCGCACCTCCTCTGTGACTGTCCACGTTACAATGTGCAAAGAAAAGTGCTCGTGACCGTGCTCGAAAAACTGGACAATCGCCCCTTCACAGAAGAGAAAGTTCTAGGACACTGGTCCAGACGGGTTTCGGCACTCAAGGCCTTAAGGGCCTTGCTCAAGTTCTTAAGGACATGTGTAAGGACATGTGAATTGTGCGAACGCCTTTGACTATTGTTGCGCGTAACATCGCGTTACTGTGTGCATTTTTCTTGATTTTTTTTCTTCTCTCTTCCTTCTCCTTTTATTCCCTTTACCCCTTTCCCCAGCACAGGGTAGCCAGCCGGTATTTACACTGGCTAACCTCCCTGTCTTTCCTTCCCTTTTGTCTCTCTCTCTCTCTCTTGGCAAGTATCCGTCTGCACTGCAGCTATCCATCTGCTGATATCCATACAAACGTGTACACCTGGAAACAGTCCGTAGCCAGGTTCGGGGCTGGGCATATTGTTTCAGGCGTCTCGATATCAGTTGAATTAGTAATGACTGATGAACATGAAATATTGCGCTCATTAATTTATATATTTGCCCGCGCCTTGGTAACTCTCAGGCTCTGAATTTATGTATGCACATATATATTTGTCTTTCTCAGCTGCGGAAAGAGCTGCGTCTCAGCATATCGGTAAGCATAGTGGCCGCGCACCATCGTGGTCTTATACGGCGCATTACAAATGCAGTCACTTTGTAAGGGCGGCTGTATTTGTCTGAATACAGAGACTGCATGCGCGCATGATGTGTTAGAAATGCCGTTTGCACGTTCGATGTATTTCTCTCTTTCTTCGTGAACAATTAACTGAAGCGTATATACGTAAAAGCCTGCGACAACAACCTTTTCTTCCAAAATGATTGTGTCAATTTCATTGTTTTCGCCTGTGTATACAATCTGTTGGATTGCTGTTGCTCAAATTTCCGTATTTTCTACAAGCGATTGCCGCACGATGTTTGACTTGCACGCGGTGCAATGTATGAGCCACGTTACAGTGTGGCGGTGTAGCACGCTGAAACCGAGCTGCAATGTGTGACAATGGACGCCACACACTTTGCGACGTCACAATGCGACGTTGCAGCAGCACTGTCGGAAGATAGCGCCTGCGAGTGTTCGAGGTAAGTAGGCAACCTTTCTGATCACGATTTCATCAAACTAACTAGTAACTATAGTCAGTAATCGTTAACGCGAACTCTTTAGCGAAGACATTTGATAGGTAATGAGCCTGTAGCTAATATTATAGCGATAATGTGCCAAAATATCAAGCGCGGATGCGCCAACAGGTGCTGGTCACCCGTACTGAGACGACAGGTAACAGACAGACATCAGACACATGCAGGCAAAGGGGAAAGCTCGTCTTGCAAGGACGCTTTCACAGCTCTCGTATAGATTTCGCTTCAAGCGGATACACTTGGAAGCAAGCATTAAAAAGTTTCTCCCGGCTCTTCACAGTAAAGAAGTCAATATCGCTCCACAGAAAGCGAACTTGATAAAGTGTCACAGCGCAAGTTGTGCAGAAAAATTAAAATTAAATTATGGTGTTTAACGTGCCAAAACCGCTTTCTGATTATGAGGCACGCCGTAGTGGAGGACTCCAGAAATTTCGACCACCTAGGGATCTTTAACGTGCACCTAAATCTAAGTACACGGGTGTTTTCGCATTTCGCCCCCATCGAAATGCGGCCGCCGTGAAGTTGTGTAGAGGCTTAAATTTTGCTGGGTGAGAACACCGCTTTTACAACCGGAGCTCACAGCCTGTCTCTCCCTCTCTATTTATTTATTTATTTATTTATTTATTTTTCAAGACATTAAAGTATCTAAATGAGCTAAATCATATATAATCTTCCTGCGCGAAAGAAAAGAAAGAAGACTATGATACTACTAATATAGACAAAGAAAGAAAGAGCAAAAAAATATGACATCACAGGGGGCGCTCAGCACATTTGAGGCAAACCTATCGCACATGAGCCGATAAGCTTAGAATGTACGTTTTTGGCAGTTCACTCCGCATATACATAAGCGCGGAAAAAACAGAGGGAATGTGTTCTAAACGATGAGACAGTAAATGATAAGTGCAGCTGCATTGGCTTCACAAGAGCCACGAAATGGTAACACAAACGAGATAAGCCAGATTTGAAGTCAGCTACAACATAAATGTTTCGGCTTTCTGACGCTTAACGGCGGCGGCTCAGACCAACTATATTTGGAACTCGTACTCACGTGCGGAGCAAAGTCAGCCACAAAAGTTTGCTGGGAACGGATTCCACAACAAATGTGGATTTCTGCTCTGCAGTTAAGGCTCGCGATTCACCGCACTTATGTGTTACCACGTATCGGTAGCAAAAATTACTACAGATTGAAAATTCGAACTCGAGACTATATTGCCTGCAGGTTTCGCGAAAACTCAGCAAATCCAGCGTCCCGTAAACCTTTGCGGCCGACTGTACACGTGATGATGCATGAAGACAGCATAAGCCACAGGTGCTGTTTGGTGTCTTCACTCGTAATGATATAGTATATACCCAGTCAAAAAAAAAAGACAAAGGGAATTTTTTGCCGTGAGAGCGGACATTTCGGTAATGCTATAGGACGTATAATGCTGTATACAATCGCAATTTCTGCTATAGCAATAGTTTTAATATTATAGCAAAATCTTTAATATTATAGCAAAATCTGGCCTGCCGTGGCGACTGAATGCATTTTTTTTTTCACAGCGACAGTGGTTTCGTGATTATGGCGTTTTGTCCACGATAAGGTCACTTGCGCAGCGGTGACAGAATACTGTAGATGTTATAGCTTCATCGTCGCGACAAGGCGTCAGTCTTACAAAATATATTGGCGCATTTTGAGCCGTATACTGCTGTGACATTCATCAGGATGAAGCTTTAAGCAAACACTCGCCGCCATGGGCACCACCACTCCCTACGCTAAAATTTGCTCCGACTAAAACGAATGTGGACGGCTACACGCGAATTAACGAGCTGTACGTGTTGCTTCTGCAGTTGCGCATTGTAATACAGGCGAGCTCACGCATGCAAATATGTAAAAGTTGTGTATTTCGAATTACTGCTTATACCGAATATCGGAGATATGCACTCACAAATAACACGCAAGAGTAAACTGGGTGCCCCGGTTCATTCGATATATCGAACGAATTTGTTGTGTCACGCCCAGTGAATTACACATAGATAACCGGACACTTTGATCGGGCGCCAAGGTTTCCTGCACTTCGCGGCAGCAAGTGCGTGTAATCTGACGTCATCTAACGTCACCCCTGCGTGGATACGTACGCAAAACGCAAGAACTGAAAAAAAATGTCGCAGTTTCGTCCGTAAGGCGAACCACTGACAAAGATAGCAAGACATTAGAATATTACGCGAAGTAAGGCTTGTGGTTTTTCGGCCATTACAACTGCAGTAAACATTCGCTTACTATAACTATAGTAATTATAATTATAATCACTATAATTATAATTAAATACGCGTGGTCTCGCTCGCCCAAAGACACGCTCACTCGAACAAAGCTCACTTGATGACCGCAACCACTCACGACCACTCAACCACGTCACGACGCTGGCGCGTTGAAGGCCAACACCGGGGAGCGAGGGAACGTTCCATGCTGCCGCTGCGACCAGCATTTGAATGTGCCGTGCTTCCAGACGTCAGCAGAGCACGTGACCTCCAACAGTGGGCGCGCCCTATGATTGTTATCGCAATAGGAAAAAAAAAACACTCACCTACGTCTACCGTAATGCAATTTAGCGCAGACGCAGTAAAAAAAAGTTGCATTCATGCTTACAAATTTGTTTCCGTCTAGGTGTCCTATAATCGGTGAGAGGTGACAAGAGGAGTAACCGAATAGGCACGGAATTCATCCCTCCTCTATGCACACACAGCGACGTCACAGCGAGGAGTGCCTGCCGTTGCCTATACCACTACCGACGTGTCGCCAACTAGCTGTTTCTCCAGGTGCGCGGCGCATTTTTCTTCTCACGTATACGCCATATATCATTTCGCTGCTGGAGACAAGAGTGGGTCGAGGTAAGGCGCAGATTTTCACTGTGCTGGCTTTACAACACTGTGGGGGTCTCGATGCATGCACTTAGGCGCATATATACCTCAAATATGTCGCGCCGCTAAGTGAAGGTGACGTATGTCATGCGCACTGCACGCAGCATATACAGGGCATGCGGTGCAGCCTTCGCGGATAGGCTGTGGCAACAGGTGATAGACATCCATGCGTGTGTGCGTATATATATATATATATATATATATATATATATATGTATATATATACACGCACGCCTCCATAATTTCACAGTGAAATTATGGAGGCGTACTTTTCTCATCTAAGGAAATAACTAAGGTATACGGGGTGTTCCTGCGAAGACTTTAACCAATCTTTAAAGATCGCTTGTGGCAGATAGCAAAATTTTGATCATTGAGCTGGATTGCTCAACGAGGCGGACATTAGTTGCAAAAAGAAGCATAATACACAATTTGTTAATTAACAAAAATCACTAATTAAGCTTCTAACTAATTGCCTTCACATGTTGCAATTGCAAATTGTGGTCTGGAAGTTCGCAAGGCTTGGAATGAATTCTGAGGATGACACTATAATTTAGAGATTTTAATTCCCGTACTTTGCGATGAAGTACATTGGCGGTCCAGGTACTATTGTGCTTCTATGTATAAAACGGCGTTTTGTTAAGAGAAGTGAAATGACAATGCATTTTTGCCGCAAGTTTGACGGAACATATCTCAGAAATGGTGTCATCCACAGAGTTCTTTTCAAGTGGATGTACCTTGCAGAGCCATCGGCTACACTTTGTAAGTTGCAATGTGTGCCGTAAGGTCATTAGATAGAAAATTAATTAGTGATTCTTTTTTTCAATTAGTCGATTACATAATTTCGATTTTGCGTGCAAGTAATGTCCGTCTCTTCGAGCAGACCAGCTCAAGGACTAGAATAGTGCTATCTGCTACAGGCGATATTTAAGAGTTGCTTAACGGCTTCGAACGAACACTTGGTATATGCTACATCGTAACGAATACACTACTCACCCATTTATGACATTTTGTTAGCGTATTCCTCTCACTCTTCTTTTAAAATTTGTTATTTGGGCAGACTTGCAACGGCTATAGCTGACGGTCAGCTCAATATTTGCGCATCTTCCTGTCACTTTCCATTTATGAGGAACAATCCGCGAAGCACGCACTACGATTTCCTTCCTCTTGTAATATTTGAAATGCGACAGACCGTAACTTGTACAAGCAATTATTCGAGCAAGGGTTTACGTGCGCTATATTCTAATTAGGGCCGGTAAGGAGACATCAAAGGCTCAAGGAGGAATACAAAGTTAGTTTAAGTTGCGTTAGTATAAATTAGGCACCTGCGATATCAAAACAGCTACTCCTGCAGTGAGAGAAGGCTCGGGTCATAAAATACGCAAGAACGAAAGACGGTTTTATACGCCGTCCTCAAACCCGTATTGGGACGAGGACTTACGGAGTCGCCATCTGTCGGAAGCGCCCCTCTTGCGTAGTATGAGGGATCACGCGGTGCGCTTCACATTGGTTTGGCTTACGGCGCTCAGTAAAAACACCGCGCGGCAGCCCTCCTGGACATTTCTGTAAGTACTCTCAAAACGGGGGAAGTTTCTTACTGTCGAAATAATAATCTTGGGCAAACTGAAAGCACAGAATCGTTTACAGACTATATCTGTTTACCGAATACCTACAGTGAACGCCATTGCGCGTGATCGCCGCGATGGAGTCTCCCGAACCGGCTTCTTGCGTGAAGGGCAGGCAAACGCTGAGATCAAACTATGTGAAATATGTTTTTATAGTGGGCTGTCTGTATAACCAAATGGGGTATAACAGAATGAAGCCTCAATGCGGCGATCGCACGGGCTCGCAGCGACCGACTATACGTCTGCATGCATGCATGTCCGCGCACAATGTTTCGCTTTCGCTGCGAGCGCGTTGTCGCACCGTGCCGTGAGCTTTAGGCCGCAGAATATTGTTGTCAAATATGTCTTTTTCCTTTCCATGTCTGTAAAAAGTAGACGGGCTTTGCGTTCGAGGTACTAACTGTGCACTTTAATTTTTAGTTAAATCGACAAGTGCATATAATTCTAGAAGTAGTGGTGTTCTATTAAACTTCCTTTTCTCTCCTTAACTTGGCGAATACTATAATGTTCTTCGTCCCCTGCTTTCTTTCAGTTAGAAGAGCGGCCATCCAAGACAGCATTACGACTGCCACCTGGTTGATGAACAGCACGTTAGAAGCCCAGGCAAAACACGATGCAGCAGGTGTGCAGTCACGTGACTCCGGGAAAGCAAGGACATCTCAACTGCAGCGCTCCTTCCTTTTTTTTCTTGCATTCTCCAAGCATGTCCACCACTCTTTTTATATTATAAATGTTCCCCTTTGTTTCCATCAACCACGTGTGGGAAACAGGAGAGGTACCAACGCAATGGCGCACTGCCACGGTGGCCCTCATCCGCAAACCCGGCAAACCACTTAACCTGGACAATTTACGCCCCATCTCTCTTACTTCATGCGTGGGTAAAGTAGCGGAGCACGTCATTCAAAACCGGAACACGGAACAAAACCGGAACATTGAGGAACACGAACCCTTCCCATACAACATGGTAGGGTTTCGACCCCACCTATCCACCCAAGGTGTCATGTTACTCCTAAAGAGACAGATCTTCGACGTTAAGACAAGAGACGTTCGAGGCATCCTCGCCCTCGATCTCACGAAAGCATTCGACACCGTCTCGCACCGCTTACTGGAGTCTGTGGCAGGCCTCGGCCTCGGCCAAAGATTTCAGGAGTACGTACGCTCCTTCCTAAAGGACAGAGAAGCCCAACTGCGAGTCTCACAACTTAAGTCGGACCCTTATACGCTGGGCTCCGTCGGAACACCGCAAGGCTCAGTCATCTCTCCATTACTATTTAATATAGTGATGAAGGGACTCGCAGACAAACTACGAAACATCCCAAACGTAAACTGCGCTCTATACGCCGATCACATTACCATCTGGAGCCCGGGAGGCTCCCTGGCAGACATGGAGCAGGCATTACAGTCTGCCCTAATCGCACGGAAGAGCACCTACTAGACACAGGAATGAAACTATCCTCCAAGAAATCGGAACTCTTACCATTTCGCAAGTCTTGCCAAGGAGTCCACTACCTAACTCCTCTAGACGAACTTCCGATCGCACTACACACAAGAGACGGACAACAGATTCCGCGAGTCAACCATATACGCATTCTTGGGCTACTAATCGAAGCTACCAGATGCCACGGACACATGATCAAACACTTAACCGTTAAAACCGAAAACGTGATCAGACTCATCCACAGAGTCTCGGGGCGCAGGAAGGGTCTCTGCGAAGATAACCTCCTGCGCGTACACCACGCGTTCCTTATGAGTCACATTAATTATGTCGCCTCTGCCCACAACTAGACGAAAATAGAAAAGACGAAACTAAACACACTCATGCGCAAGAGCATCGAACAGGTCTTTGGCATTCCACAAAGAGCAAGTACAGCAAAGGTTGATAAGCTAGGCATGCACAACAACATCGACGAAGTGATCGAGGCTCAGACTATGGCGCAAATACTTCGCCTATCCTCGTCTAAAGCCGGTAGGCTAATCCCTAAACGAAGCCAATGTATCCCCTTCTCCCTATCTCTAGCACGCGGTTACCCTACCGAGCGAAATTGGAGACAACTACAAAGTCTCACCGTTTCCCAGAAACGTCCACCCTCAACACAACGTGGGCAGGCGCCGGGCCCGCGCCGGCGCGATTCTCGACCGCACCAACACAGATCGTGAAGCCAGCGTATTTGTGGACGCGGCCCAGTACGGCAACACATCCACTTTCGCGATAGCAGTCGTGGACGGCAACGGAACCTTACGATCATCCGCATCGGTTAAAACGACCACCAGCGCTAAAGCAGAACAGATAGCCGTAGCCATCGCCATGGCAGACCCCACATTTACCCATGTCCTCACGGACTCGCGTGCCGCAATTCGGGCCTACGAAAGCGGCAACGCATGTAAAGAGGTAGCGCATATACTCCTATATCGAGCTCAAAGGAGAGCAAACGACGCCTCTCCTGGTTCCCCGCTCACATGGGGAAAGACATTCACCCGGGAAAACCAAACCTCAATGAAACGGCCCACGACCGTGCGCGAGAACTTGCCCGCCGCGACGGTCCCACGGCCTCCGAGGGGCTGGACATTCATAATGACCCGCTACTCACTTATCAGGAAATCACCTCACACTATCGAAAAGGCAGAATCAAATACCCGCTCCCGCACACCAAACTCAAACGCGGACAGGCGGCCGCGTTTCGAATGCTACAAACGGACTCTTATCCGTCACGATCGCCTACTGAGTCACTACAACTCAGACAACCCGGAAAAGTGCCTAGACTGCCAAGAACTATACTGCTCACTCTCGCACATGCTATGGCAATGTACCGCGTTACCAAAGGGCCCTCTCTCCAGTGAGTCCGAATGGGAAGAAGCCCTCAAAAGCCAGGACCTCAAACTCCAACTCAAGGCCGTCCAGAGGGCCCAAGAACTGGCGGAGCGTCACCACGTTCTTTTTAGAGCGCAGCTCTTTGGCGTCCGTTCCTGGGTTTCGCGTCGTCGTCGGCGTTGTCGTCGGCCTCGTAACCAGCTCCGCCCCCCTTTCATCCCCCCAGCGCTAGCAGCGACCGACTGATACCGCTGGATGCCGCTGACGCCGCTAGAGAGTCAAGATAACGTGACTGCATAGAACACCGTCGCCGCCATGCAGAAAGAGGAGGAAAGGGTCCCCCCCCCCCCTGTTCTTGTGTGGCGGATAGGGTGCTCTTCAGTTGCCGACGCGCCGGTTATTTCACGTAGGCCCCGGCACGTCGACGAATACGTGACCACCTTCCCACGGCTAGACCTGGTTCTTAGCGCTGCGGAAGCGAGGGTATCATATTGTTTGTGTCGGCATCGGCGGCGTTGTCCCTGAAACCAACTCCGCAGCTGGGGTTGACTCACTATCGGCGTCAGCGGCATCAGTCAGTCGCTGCTATCTCTTCCCTCCTCCCTTTATCGTGTTGTCCGCTTGCTGCGCGCGCTTCTGCCCCCATCGTTTGCCGCTGGGTGCACACGCCGCCCCCCTCCCCCCTCTTCCTGCGAGTCTCCGGTTGTCAAAGCGCCGGCTCGAACTTAATTCCTTTCTTCGCTCCTCCTCCAATGCAACCCCTGTGCGGTGGCAATCAGAGAGCCAGATCGGTGGCGGCGGATCTGTATATGTGCACCGCCCGAGCCGAAATTGCCGCTGCCGTTCGCCACTGCGAAATTATCTGCCAGTTCTTTCTGAGCCATGAGCGAGACGACCGATGGAAGTCCTCCGTCTGCTGCTGCTGCTGCTGCTGCTAAACGAGCTGCCAGAGCAGAGGCCCAGCGCCGTCGCCGTCAGAATCCAGAGGTGCGTGCCGCCGAAGCAGAAGCTTACCGTCGCCGCCGTCGAGATGATCCAGGAGTACGCGTCGCCGAAGCAGAGGCTAAGCGCCGCCGCCGAGAAGACCCTGCCGTTCGCGCCGCCGAAGCGGAGGCTCATCGCCGCCGTCGAGAGCAACCAGCAGTAAGCGAGGCTGAAGCAGAAGCACAAAGCTTCCTTCATGACTGTCAAGAACTGTTAGTGGAGTCTTTGTTAAAGGAATACGTGTGAAAAATAAAAAAAAAATTCTGTGATAGCGCATACATGTGTTGCTCGATTTCTTTGCCTCAATCTATCGAAAAGGTGAAACAGCTTATTTGCTGCGCTCAAATTTCGCATTAGGAAGTAACGTAATCGTCGGTAATTTTTTTTTTATTACAGAACCCACAGCGCCAGTGTGGCATTACAGTGGGAGGGGGGGGGGGTCAAATAGTTTATACAACAAACAGTACAAGTCATTTCATAATAAATGCAAAATAATTTACGTCACAACATATACATACTGAGAAACACAACTTCAGAATATGTTATCTTAATGAAGAAAAAGAAAGATGCATCGTCAGACAGCATTGGTCCTTAGAGCACAACTTCAGTCATCAAAAGAACATGTTATAACAAGGAAGAAAAAAATGCATCATTAGACAGAATTGTTACAGAGTCCTGCGGTAACCTGTTCCAGTTTGAAATCGTCCTGGGGAAGAAAGACATTCTTAGCATTTCGGTTTTGCATTTTATTTCTCTTACCTTATTCACATGATCTAGACCTAAAGATACATAATCAGGCCTAAGCATGTACTTATCGCGTTCAATACCAGTTCTAGAATGAAATATGTTATGAAAGAACTTTAACCTGAGTGATTTTCTTCTTTCCTCTAATAGTTCCCAGCCAAGATTCTCTTTTGCACGTGATACGCTGAAATGCCTAGAGTAATTACGGAACACAAAACGAGCCGCTAAATTTTGCACTCGTTCTAACTTTTGTATGTCAACTTTTAGCCAAGGGTCCCATACAGTGCAAGCATAATCGAGAACAGATCTAACATTCGTATTATACAGGAGTTGCTTAGTTTCCGAAGGAAAATGTTTTGCATTTCGTCGCAAGAAACCTAGTACCCTACACGCCTTGGCTGAAACGTATTCAATATGTCGGTGCCATGACAGATTGGAGGTAAAAAAAACACCAAGATATTTGAACTCGGATACAGATGACAGCTGTTGAGTGCTTATTTTGTATTTAAATTGATGAGGAGTACGTTTTCTTGTAAAAGACAGGTGAACAGTTTTCTGCAAATTTATACGCATGCCCCAATTTTTGCTCCAATCCGTAACCTTGTTCAGGTCCTCTTGCAAGGCAAGACAATCATTTTCATTATGAATGACTCTATATAACACACAATCATCTGCGAATAAACGTATAGAAGATGAAATATCAACACATATGTCATTCATGTAGATTAAAAATAGAAGAGGGCCCAGGACGGATCCCTGTGGCACTCCTGATGTTACCTCAATGTCATCCGAGTGTTGGCTGTTTAAAACTACTTTCTGGTCGCCTTGAGCTTAAATATTCCTTAATCCAAGCAATAACTGATGTGTTTAAATTATACTATGATAACTTCTCTACTAATAAATCGTAGGGAACAACATCAAAAGCTTTCTCAAAATCGAGAAAAACCGAATCAACAGAGCAGCCGTTATCTAATGCACTTGCTATATCATGTGTTAGTTCTGTTAGCTGGGTAACACAGGAAAAACCTGTACGAAATCCGTGTTGCTGAGGACTTAGAAGTGAGTATCTGCTTAAGTAGTTTATAATGCTAGTAAAAATGATATGTTCAAACACTTTGCAAACAATACATGTCAAAGAAATAGGTCGATAATTGAATACACTGTTACGGGGTCCAGACTTGTGCACAGGGACAACATTTGCAGATTTCCAATCATCAGGTAAAGCACTTTCTTGTAATGATTTATCAAAAATAACGCGAAGATGTTTTGAGACAGAGTGAGCACAAGATGATAGTAATGCAACAGGTAAGCCATCAGGACCGCAAGCCTTACCAACGTCCAGCCGCTTTAGTATCAGTTCTATTCCCCTCTGATCAATCAAAATGTCTTCCATTGGTTCACCACCCATTGTGCCAAAATTCGTATTCATTTTGCTGCTGTTTCCACGTGCAGAGAACACCGAAGCAAAGAATGAGTTGAAGCATTTTGCTTTAGCCAGATTTTCGTGAACAACGATGCCAGCATCGTCTAAGGGGGAAATTGATATGTCTTCCTTTCTATTCATTTTGATGAGCTTCCAGAATATTTTAGGCTGGTTTTTAATTCGCGAGGGGAAAGAGCCGAAAAACTTTTCCTTCGCCTGTTTCACTGCAATTTTCATTTCATTTGTAAGGTGATGCAATTTAACTTTTCTTGTGGCCGACTGGTTCATTTTGTAGCTAGCGTAAGCATACTGCCTTCGCTTGGCGATTTTGCGTACTTCCTTGGTATACCATGGCTTACTTTTGCCACGCCGTGACGTCATCAACCACGATGGAACGTATCGTTCTCGCAATTCAAAGATTTTGCTTTTAAATATGCGCCACAGTTCATGCACGTCATTAGATTCTGATAAGGTTTCAAAAACATCGTAATATGCGTCTATAGTGCTCGACATATGTCAAGTGTACGGGCTTTTTTGTAAGCATATATGCGTCGCTGGCCACAGTTAACAATTTTAGCGTATGTGAGGTGCATGTTACAAACGACAGCGTTATGATCCCCTATTCCAGGTACTATCATTGTAGAGTGCACTACCGTGGGAAGGTTAGTGAACAGCAAATCTAATATATTATTTCCTCGAGTAGGCTCTAGCACCAGTTGAGATAATGCGAAGGAGTGGCATATCCTTATCATTTCTTTACTCGACGCATTTCCTAAGTTACCTGTAATGCTTGGTCGGGACCAATCAATTTCAGGTAAGTTAAAGTCACCACCTACGAATAAGATATCGGCGTCTATTGTCTCCATGGTATCAGACAGGTCACTCAGCACTTTAACCGGGCTTCCAGGTGGGCGATAAAACGAATACAATGCAAGAGATTTCCCGTTCTGTAACCTAAGTTGAACCCATACCGACTCATTTTGGCCAACATCAACGTCCAGCTTCCGGGAGTCTACTGCCTTATGAATTAAAATAAAAACGCCTCCTCCACGACGACCGCGATCCTTCATATAACAGACGTAGCCTTCGGGAAATACTTCGGTATCACCTATATCGCCGTCCAGCCACGACTCGGTTCCAATTACTTTGCTTCGCAATTTCCAGAAGACTGAAAAAGTCGACGGTTTTGTTGCGAATACTTCTGCAGTTTACTACGAGTATTGTGAAAGCGGAGTACTGTGGCCGTGCCTGTCAAGCAGACCGTACAACCTGTTTGAGCGACTCATCATATACTTGGGCGTAGCCTACGGTTTCGGCCCGAGGAGCTCCCCGCGTGGGATCTCCAACGACTTAAAGCTCCTCAGGACCTCAATGAAGTTCTTGACTGACTGACTGTTTCCGTTTTTGTGAAACGATTGTTGCTAATTCCATTAAACACTAAGCTGGTAAGCAGTATATCATGTGCAACTTTCTACCGTGTCTGCGTGGCATTACTGATTATGGAAATCCTATCAAAACTTATGTCAAAACCATTTGACAATTACACAATATTCGTACAGCGCACATTAACTTCCATTACAGCCGACCGAGCGGAACGTAACAGTGCATGCGATTGGCTTTGTTGCTTTTGCAGTCAAATGCACTGCGCGGCTCTGAAGATCTTCTTTTAACCATGGCGGAAGTGCTTCCGACCCTCTTATTCGAGCCACGCATGCGCGTCAGTATCGCGACAACATGACGGAGGATACCACGCAGGGGTATTTAGACCTGTCGAACAGACAGGTTGTAAATACCCCAGGGACACTGCAAGAGACGCTCAGGCGGATCAGACACCCCCCGAAACCCACCCGCAGCTACAACACACCACCACTGTTTCACTCTACTGTCGCACGTATTCTGCGCCCCTTGTCAACTGTTGGTGTGGCGCCAAAGACAGGTACTCGTTTACCACGCTGCAGGTCCGGGTTCGATTGCCCGTAGGGGCTAGGTCTTCTCGATTCTTTTTGACGCTGTCGTCGTATCGAACCCACACGGACCAAAAGTGGGGCAGGATAGACGAAGAAACGATCTCGGACTTAAAAAAAAAAAAAGCCAGGTGTCAGAAAAGTGCCCTTATCCTGCACTTAACCTGGAGGTCGGTCTACTTCGAGTAGTATCATCACACATGAAGATAGCCTATTCAGGAGTACCATCACTGACAAAGCTGCACAGGCCAAACATCGTTATAATGAAGTCGCACACGACACGAATATGTTCTTTATAACCGATGTTCGCTATAAACGTACACGTGAATATCGTCGAAGAAAAGTATATTGATGAAATTTTATGTGAAACAAATGCAAGCATGAAGCCTCGATCTGACAGGTCAGCAGATGGGTTTCCTGTCACTTTCGATGGCCTGTCGGTGGCTTGCCCAACCGGACTCCCGAGTGGCCTAGTGCAGTGTTCCATGCCACTTCCAGATAATGGCCTCACCAGGAGGAAGCGTTCCGCCCTCCCGACTCTGCGCATAGGGCCACGTCACGTCACATCCCTGCAAAAAGTTCAGAGACCCTGAGACACTGGAACGCTCCGGTGTCACCGCCGCCTACAGGCCAAAAGGCCTTCCAGCTGCTACTGAGACTCCCTGTGCTGCAAAGGCTGGAGTTTGTGGATGCAACCAGGATCGCCAACACCTTGGCTTAAGACTGCCACCTCTCGCCTCTGTCCACAATTTACGCCCCTTTTCCTCTTCCCTGATGCTGCTGCACCGTGCTCCCTCAAGGATTGCAGAACTAAGCATCTTTTCCTTGAAGAACACTGTATATATATTGTAAGGGACTGCGTTATTCCAGCCGAGCTCCTGCTACTACCACGACGGTCAAGCTGTGTTGCTGGTGATGATATATACAGATCAAGAAGATGTACAATGGATGATATGTGGAGATGATAAAGTTGAAAGTCAGCCATGTGTTGCGCTCACCCTAATTCCCTCTCGCTGTGGAAACGGCCGCCTGGCTCTGCGGAAGTATTATGAAATGCGTTGAGTATATATGGTTTTAAGCTAGAGATATGCACTCTCTCTGTCCCACGGCAACGGTAATCAGATGGTGTTCTAAGGGGGCGAGACACGGTTTGACGGGGGATGTCTGCTCAATGACCGTGTAAGGTCCAATAAAAAGCGCGAGAAATTTTTCGCATAAGCCGGGAACGTGCATATATGAGTCCAAAGAAGAACTTCATCACCAGGAGAAAAAGTCGCAGCACGATGAGTCGAATCGTAACGAGACTTTCGAGCGTCCTGGGAGATACCAGTGTTAGGCCACGGCAGTCCGCGAGGTGAGACAGAAAGTGTTCCTAGAAAGGAGCTGCTGGGGGTGCAGAAGTTGAAAGAAACGATACATCAAGAAAGAAACTTAGTGAACGGCCATAGGCAAAGAAAAACGGTGAAAAGCCGGTGGTACGTTGTGTAGCCGTGTTATAGGCGTCACGAACGTCAGGATTGCATCCAAGTTCGTGTGGTTGGGGCGGATGTACATCGCAATCACGTCGGAAAGGGTACGATGAAAACGCTCCGTCAAGCCATTGGTCTGCAGATGGCAACTAGAAGTCGTCTTGTGATTTGTGTTAGAAGCGCACAGAACTTCGGTAACGATAGAAGAGAGGAAGACTCTGCCTCGGTTGCTGAGAAGAACGCACAGAGCGTAAGAAAATGTTGTGTAGACAGAAATCGGCGACTTCAGCAGCAGTCCCGGATGGTAGAGATGCTGACTCCGCGTAGCGTGTTAGATGGTCTACGGCAGTTACAATCCAATGATTGGCGTGTGAGGTCGTGGGAAGAGGACAGTACAAGTATATTCCAACTTCTTCGAAAGGCGAAGCGGGACAAGGCAGTGGTTATAGAGCCAGAAGGAGCTGTTGTCGTTCGTTTGCGACTTTGACAATGAATGCAGGATGCAACGCACTTCGCAACGGCTGAAGACAGGCCAGACCAGGAGCAGCGACTTCGTATTCTGTCATAAGTCTTGTGGTAGCCTAGATGACCGGCCGTCGGATGATCGTGAAAGGCTTCGAGAACCTCACGTTGCAGACAACGGGGTATGACTGGTACCCATTTGTTGCCATCGACGTGATAAATGTAGCGATGTAAAGCCTCATTGTGCAGCTTGAATTGATTAAGCTGTCGACGAAGTTGGGCGTTTGGAGGTGACGAAGAACCTTCCATGCGTTGGAGAATAGTTGGGCAGTATGGGTCGATACGTTGGTGAAACACAAGGACAGATGGGCTGTCGGGTCTTAGCTAATTGAGGGTTGTGATGGGTAAAGCCGTTGAAGAGGACTCTGGACGTACACTAGTACGCAGAGGAGATGGTGAATTGTCATGATTCGGCAGAGGGTAGCGAGATAGAGCATCGGCATCTTGATGCTTCTTTCCAGCCCTGAAGGTGACATCGAAATCTTACTCCTGTAGGCGAAGCACCCAGCGACCCAGGCGGCCTGATAATTTCTTTAGCGATGAAAGCCAGCACAGTGCGTTACGGTCAGTAACGACTGTGAAATGGCGGCCGCGAAGATATGGGTGAAATTTTTGCACTGCCCAAACAACAGCAAGGAACTCCCCCCTGCTCGGTTATGGTGTAATTCTTCTCTGCAGTGGTTAGTGTACGACTAGCGTAAGCAATTACTCGTTCGCGGAAGGTGGTGTCACGTTGCAGTAGAATAACGCCGAGACCATGACTGCTAGCGTCAGTGTGGAGGATGGTGGGTGCGGTCGGATCCAAGTGGCATATAGTACTGGGTGCGATGTCAGGCCATGTTTCAAAGCCAGGAAAGCACGTTCACATTCCTCGGACCAGACGAAGGGCGCATTACTGGCGAGGAGTTGATGGAGCGGGGACGGCGCAGCGAAGTTGGGTATGAAGCGCCGGAAGTAAAGAAAGTCCGAGAAAACTGCGCAGGACTTTTTCACGGACGGCAAAATTCGAGGACAGCAGCAAGCTTCTCAGGGTCCGGTCGAATACGTTCTTTGCTGACTATGTGCCCCAGAACATTGCGAAACTTGTGGGGACTGCGTAGCCCATTTCGCTGCAGCGCCATAGCGCAGCACGTTTTGGGCATAGGAGCCGCAGCGCGGCGAGGTCGCTTTCGAATGTCGCGCGGGCGGTCCACCGCTTTCCCTCTCTCTCGTTCCTCCAGCAGCGGGACCGTAAAACACTTAAAACACTTGCTGCTGTACGCAGCATGTACGCCCCCGAACGGTCCAGGGGCTCACCCGATTGGTCTGTTTCGGTGGGAACCCGCGTTCCCTCTCTCCTGGCGGCTCAAGCCGACCGAGAGAGATTCTTGTTGGAGGGAAGAAAAATTGGGGTAAAGTGCAGCGCAGTAACTGTCTCTCAGGTGAGGACACCTCAACCGCGCTGCACCATAGGGAAAGGGAATTGAAAGAAGGGTGAAAGAGACGCGGCGGCGGCTGCCCAAACAGTGCGCGAGGGCAAGTTGTTTACATTCGCTTATGAGGCGCGGTGACGCGCCTAGTCGTGGTGAAGCAGAGCTTCCTGCGCGGCGAGAGCCGCGTCGCACATCTGTCGGACGTTGCCGTCGATAGCTGGGCACTGAACGAGCAGGGCACGGAGTGCAGCCGCGAGAGCGGCTATGAGCGCGTCCCTGGGGTCGCTGCTCGGAGCGGTTTGTTTGCCGCGCAATGGCTCAGGGGCGGCCGTCTGCGTGTGGCGGCCACGAAGGACGTCACTGTAGGATCGACCCTGCGGCGAGCGAGCAGACGTTGGCGGAGCGGCTGTATGCGGCTCGCACGATGTAGTGCCGGCCAGCTCAAGCGCTTTTTTCCTCGAGAGGGGCCGCTCAGACGAAGACAACAACACGGCCGCCTTCCTCTCGCGCTGCCACTCGGGACAGCTCGGCTCTGTTGAAAGGTGTCGACCACCGCAATTTAGGCAGCGTGGCTTCTCAGCGGGGCAGTCTCCTGTAGGATGCGAGTCACCGCAGCGGAGGCAGCGGGCGTCGCGGAAACAGGTGGCGCCGGCATGGCCGAAGACGCCGCAGCGGTCGCACTGAAGTGGCCGGGGCAGACGGGCACGAACGGCGCGTAGCTGCTTGAAGAGTCGCACGTTCGGAGGCACGACGCTCCCGACGAAAGTGACGGTGACGCTTGTGCCACTCCGCGAGCACGACAGCACCGCGACGGGTGCCTCCAGGTTTTCGCTCACTGTGCGGGCGTCGAAAGAAGGGTCGACCCCATAGATGATGCCCACACAGGAGTTGCTGTGGAGTGCCTTCGAGCGTACTGCCACGTTACCAATGACGCACACCTCGAGAAGGGGCGCCGAGTCGGCACCGCGTGTCACGTCCACAGCCACCACGTTGCGACGGAAGTTGACACGCACACGCCTCACGCCCGGCACGGCGGATAGCTGAGCGGCGACACTGTCTCGCGAGAGAGCCAGGAACGTGGCTCTGCGCTCGATGGGCCGGTAGAGGATAGTGACGGCGGTATCGTGAGTAACGCCGCCGTCAACGGGTGGGGAATGCGCCTCAAAGTCGACGAACCGTCGGAATCGGCGTCGTCTTCTTGCGGCGTTTTTCGACTTTCCCGCTGCGGGCTGGCAGGCTTGCGAGTCCTTAGCGGTCGCGGGCGGCAGCGGAGACTTCCTGAGGAAGTGCTGCCCTGATCCTTCCGCAACTGGGGTAGGCGTTCTCGGCCGGCTGTGGTTGGAAGCCGGGCCGTCGGCGGCATCCTCGAGAGGCAACGTCGCAGTCGCGCACGGACTCTCGTCTGGTGCGGTGTTGAGCGGAGGCGACGAGCAGGCTTCCGTCGATGAAAGCAAGAGGCTCTCCGGGCGGATAGGACTTGTCGCGGGTGAGGCGGTCGCGTCCGTGCGGGAGGACGTAACGTCGGAGCCAATCATACTTGCGGTTGGCAAGTAGAAGGTGCCGGCACTCTCGTCGGTGTCGCCTGTCGACGGGCAGCTGGCACTGTCGTCGGTGGAAGCTGCCGAAGTGGGGGCCTCCGCGGTAGTATCCGTTGAAACGGACGGCGCAGCGTGGTGGTAGCTGGCAGAAGTTTTCAGCGCGTCAATAGGAAATGCGCGGAAGGGTGTATCCAGCGCAGATGGGGCGCGCATGGGTGGTGTCGCGCTCACTGGAGGAGGCGTGCATGACGCCGCGGAGCTCGCCGAGTCCGCCGAGAGTGTGCGTAGCGTGCGAGCTTTCAGCCCCCGCTTCCAACGTAAGGCGGGAGGCGATCTGCCGGGGCGTGACTGCCGGCCACGTGGGTGGAGCTGCTGGGCTCGTCTGGACGCCGGGCCATCGGTGCAGTCAGGAGATTGCTTCGTCGGCCTCTTCCTCTGCTGTTTCTTCGGAGGGTCGCCCATGAGATGGGGCCTCCGCCTGTCATGCGAGCCCTGAAAAGGGCTGCGCTCGTAAGCGCGGTCGAATGCGGAGACGTACGCGCGCAAGAAGTGGCGGGCGAGCCGTAGTCGTCGGAGCGAGGGGCGATGCGACCGCTCGCTTCGAAGGTCCGGGAGCGTCTCTCAAGCCGACCGAGGAGCGGCAACGCAGGGTGAAGCCAGAGAAGCTCTCGGAGAGCGAAACAGTACGTAGTATCTTCCGATTGTCCCGGTCACCCCTTTGGTTGGCCGATCTTGCCGAAGGTCCTCGAGCCGAGGCGGTTGCGTACCTATTCACTGCCCCTGTTCTGAAGGCTACGCCAAAGAGACGCGGCTCACTTGACGTGCGCGGTCGTACTGCGCCGAGTCGCCCTCGGAGGCTACTCCGAGCTGAAGGAACGTTGCCCTAGTAGCATGGTCGTTGGGAGCCATCCTCCCGTATAGCGGCGTGTTACCGCGTTTTTTAGATTGAGTGTCACCCTTGACTTGCGGGAGCTTCGGCTCACGGGCCCCGCGCCGATACGGGTGTAACAGATATCCTGAACGCCAAGGTGGTCGTATAATAAACGCCTTCCTTGTACTCTGGGCCTTGTCAGGATTGGGGCTCATTCCCGTCGCTCGTGATCCGTTGTCGAGATTGGAGTCAGGCATGAATTAGAAGGTAGCTGGCCCATGCCGTCGTCCAACTTATTCACGCTGAGTACGTTGATGAAGGGAAGGACTGCTTCTCATCGAGAACGAGGAATATGGGTTTATTTACAGTATTTATATCAGTCTAACATGACTACTTGAGAGAGGTGTCTCAGTCCAACATGACTGCTTAAGAAAAAGTGTGTCGAGCATCCGCACAACAGCAGTTTTTAAACACTCGGTCCTCCCGCGATACAAGGCGACGCGAACGTTCGTTTGGTGATCGCAAACTAGCCGCCTCTCCGCAGGACGGTCTACACGCACAAAAGCACACACGTTCGAAGGTCCGGAACCGACGTCAGAGGGGCCCCGTAGAACTCGGAGCCGTTCCGAGTAGCGCGTTGGGGAGTTTGGGAACAAAAGTTGGCCCGCCGAACTCATTCCGTCACAAAGTCGATTTAGTCACGCTGTGGCTAGAAGTTGGCGGCGACGCTCCCGGAATGCTGCCGTCACAGTCGCAAGTGGGTGGCAATCTTGCACTGCAGCTCGCCGCTCTTAACAGCGCCGGGATGCTGCCGCCACAGTCGCAAGTGGGTGGCAATCTTGTACTGCAGCTCGCCGTTCCTAACAGCGCCGAGATGCTGCCACCATAGTCGCAAGCGGGTGGCAAACTTGCACTGCAGCTGGCCGTTCTTAACAGCCTTCTCCTTGTGGCGCTGTTTCGCTCCCAGAGGAGACCGAACGAGCGTCCGCTACGGGCACACGCTACACACGCGGCTGAGCTGATCGTCCCCCTGAGGGGCTCGGATCCTCGGACCCGCGCGGTGGTCTAGGTGACTCCCGGTGGAGCACCGCTATAGACGGAGACCACAAAGTGGCGCCGTCGCCTGGCTGTTGCTTCCGGATGTGCGCATGCGGGAGGGCCGCCGTAACGGTGTTGCAGGATTATGGTGTGCTTGCGCGGCTACTTGAGGGCAGCAGCGGGAGTGACTGCCGAAAAGGCGTGCAAGACGCTTGTTGTGTTGTTCTTTTGTCGGGCTCTGCGACTCGGCCGCAGCCGCTTTGTGTGTGCGCGTCTGGCGGCATTTCTGTGAACGTGTTGCGTGGGGGTGGTGTGTGCGTGTGTGATTGCGCCCGTGCCCGGGGCGAGTGTGCGTGCGCGCTTCGTTGGACGCCATAGATCGGCGGTACCATCCCCGACTTTGTGCCTCTACACGTGCCTTCGCGGGGAAAAGCGAGCGAAACCCACTGCGGCCCGCGGCGCGAGACCCACCTCGCTTCCCCCGGCTGGCGGGGGGATGTTTTACGGCGTCGATCGCCGCCCAGCTGTCCTCTGTACCAGGCGTGAGACGCGTTCGCGTCAATTTCCGTCGGAATGTGGTGGCTGCAGATGTGACGCGCGGTGCCGACTTGGCGCCCCTCCTCGAAGTGTGCGACATCGGCGACGTGGCGGTGCGCTCGAAGGCGCTACACAGCAACTCTTGTGTGGGCATCATCCAATGGGGTCGACCATTCCTTCGATGCCCGCACAGTCAGAGAAAGCCTTGAAGCGCCCGTCGCGGTGCTTTCATGCTCACGAAGTGGCGCAAACGTCACCGTCACTTTCGTCGGGAGCGTCGTGCCTACAAATGTGCGGCTCTTCAAACAACTGCGCGCCGTTCGTGCTCGACTGCCCCAGCCACTCCAATGCGACCGCTGCGGCGTCTTCGGCCACACCGGCGCCACCTGTTGCTTCCGCGACGCCCGCTGCCTCCGCTGCGGTGGGTCGCATGCGAAAAGAGACTGCCCCGCAGAGATGCCACGCTGCATTAATTGCGGTGGCCGTCACTCGACGACTGAGCCGAGCTGTCCCGAGTGGCAGCGCGAGAGAAAGGCGGCCGTATTGTCGTCGTCCGAGCGGCCCCTGTCGCGCAAAAAAGCACTAGAGCTGGCCGGCGCCGCATCGACCGACGGAGACGTAGACGGAACGGCATACAGCCGCTCCGTCTCTGCTCGCACCCCGCAAGGCCAGACAGCCGCAGCTGAGCCGTCACTCGCGGAATAGGGGCTGCCACTCAGGCGCACAGCAAGCAACTCTCTTATTAACTTCTTGAATAAAATGTTTCTACCACCACCACCCGCCCCTTCAACCGCTCCGAGCAGCGACTCCAAAGACGCGCTGATAGCCGCTCGCCGCTCTCGCTGCTGCACTCCGTGCCCTGCTGGTCCAATCATAGAATAAAGCCAAGGCCACCAACTTGGACGCTCCCGGACTTTCGAAGCGAGCGGTCGCATCGCCCCTCGCTCCGACGACTACGGCTCGCCCGCCACTACTCGCGCGCGTACGTCTCCGCTGTTACGTTTCGCCTACAACGCGCGGTAATGCCGGCGCGGATGCAACGGACGCCGGGGCTTCGTTCAAAGCGGCGGACATTTTGGCACGTGCGACGCCGCCGCAACGCCTCCCCGCCAAGCGTGTCCAGGCGTGTTTCAGTGCCACGTGTCTTCGTGTGTGCGTGTGTGTGTGTGTGCCCTCGCTTGTCAAAGCGCGGCAGCCGGGGAGCGGAGTTCCCCAAATGAGGAGCCAGGAGGTCTCTCGGCTCGACCGTGCGCGCCGTCGTGTGGGCGGGTTGGCGATGCGTCACTGCACTCGGTTCACCATGTCTCTCGGCTCAACCTGTCTCTCGGCTCGACCGTGCGCGCCGTCGTGGGCTCTTGCTCCGCCGTCGCGTGGGCTCTTCCCGTGACCTTCCCTTTTGGACCGCGACGCCGAGGGTATAAGAGCAGCTGCCCCCGGACGCCAGGAGAGAGGCTCCGATTTGTACTGTTGAGTTACGTGCTCTCCCGTCTCTCCACTTCGGTCGACCTGACCGGCCGCTCTTTTGCTATGTTAGAATAAACAAGTTGTTCTGTTACCAGTCTTCTCTTGCTTTGCCGGGACCTTCGGATGCTTCCAGTGCCCCAGGCCGCCAGGCCAACGCTACCCTTGGGGCTTGCGACCCATTGGCAATAACGGGCGTCAGCACCGAGATCCCCAACAACTCATGCCAGCGGTGCGATTCCTACAATCTGGTGGCAGCGGTGGGATCGCGACAACGGAGGCCAGCAGCGAAGAGATGCGGTTGACTGTATGCTGAGCAGCTCAACGACCATCCGGGAGCAGTGCAACGAGCCCTGTGTGATGACTGGTTGCCTGCAGCGGAACGACTGCGCTGAATTCTTGGCTGCGAGGTTTGGTGAGTGCGGGACTTTCTTCTTCTGAGTTTTGCCAGGCTTTTGTTAGTGTCAGAAACAGAGCTGGTAATTGTGGTTGTCGTTGCTGCCGGGTCAGTTTGCGGCAAGACAATAGTAGGCAGTAGAGAAGGCAGCATTCAGAGCAGCCATGGATTTGAAGTCGTTGCGCAAACCGATATTGCTGGAGCTTGCAAGAGAGTTGGGTCTGGATGTCTCAGACAAACTCAGAAAACCAGAACTGCTAAGGGCTATTCTTGAGTTAGAAGCTGAGGATGACGAGCTGTCGGAATGCCTTGAGACCATTGAGGAGAGGGAGCTTGAACTTAAAGAGCAAAAAGAGAAACAGGAGCGTGAACTTAAAGAACAAAAAGAGAAAGAAAAAGAAGAGCGCGACCGTCAACACGCTTTGGAAATGAAGCGTCTCGAGTTAGAGATGGAACGCGCTCGTAATGGAAGTCAGGCACCTGAACGTGAGAACGAGGCCTTCTCTGTGCGCTGCGCTCAAGAAACGCCAAAGGACGCCCGACTTCGGTTATGAGCATCATCGAGCGACATCCCTCCGGACAGCGGATGCAGTCCCCTGACCATCGGGATCTCCTTCCCCCGGCGGGGCGGTCTGTTACGTTTCGCCTACAACGCGCGGTAATGCCGGCGCGGATGCAACGGACGCCGGGGCTTCGTTCAAAGCGGCGGACATTTTGGCACGTGCGACGCCGCCGCAACGCCTCCCCGCCAAGCGTGTCCAGGCGTGTTTCAGTGCCACGTGTCTTCGTGTGTGCGTGTGTGTGTGTGTGCCCTCGCTTGTCAAAGCGCGGCAGCCGGGGAGCGGAGTTCCCCAAATGAGGAGCCAGGAGGTCTCTCGGCTCGACCGTACGCGCCGTCGTGTGGGCGGGTTGGCGATGCGTCACTGCACTCGGTTCACCATGTCTCTCGGCTCAACCTGTCTCTCGGCTCGACCGTGCGCGCCGTCGTGGGCTCTTGCTCCGCCGTCGCGTGGGCTCTTCCCGTGACCTTCCCTTTTGGACCGCGACGCCGAGGGTATAAGAGCAGCTGCCCCCGGACGCCAGGAGAGAGGCTCCGATTTGTACTGTTGAGTTACGTGCTCTCCCGTCTCTCCACTTCGGTCGACCTGACCGGCCGCTCTTTTGCTATGTTAGAATAAACAAGTTGTTCTGTTACCAGTCTTCTCTTGCTTTGCCGGGACCTTCGGATGCTTCCAGTGCCCCAGGCCGCCAGGCCAACGCTACCCTTGGGGCTTGCGACCCATTGGCAATAACGGGCGTCAGCACCGAGATCCCCAACAACTCATGCCAGCGGTGCGATTCCTACACCGCCATCGACCGCGCTCATGAGCGCAGCCCTTTTTAGGGCTCACACGGCAGCTGGCACGACCTACTGAGCCACGCTACCGCACGGAGGCCCCATCTCTTATGCGTGACCCTCCGAGGAAGCAGCAGAGAAAGGGGCCGAAGAAGCCATCTCCTGACTTCGACGACTCGGCGCCCCGACGTGCCCTGCAGCACCACCCACGTGGACGGCAGCCGCGCACCGGCAGATCGCCTCCTGCCTTGCGATGGAAGCGCGGGCTGAAGGCACGTACGCTGCGTGCACTCTCGGCCGACTCGGCGAACTCGCCGTCATCCCCACCTTCGCAGGGGAGTGCGACACCATCCGCGCGCGCTCCACCTGCCTTGGATACTACGTTCCGCGCGTTTCCTTTTGATGCGCCGAAGACTGTTCCCAGCGGCCACCACGCCGCCCCGTCCGCCTCAACGGACACCACCTCAGAGGCTCCCACACCGGCTGTCTCCACCGACGACGATACCAGCTGCCCGTCGACCGGCGACACCGACGAGAGTGCCGGCACTTTCTTCTTGCCAACCGCAAGCATGATTGGTGCCGACACTACGCCCTCCCGCACGGACGCGACCAACGTTTATAGACGCGACCACCTCGCCCGAGGCAAGTCCTGTCCGCCCGGACTCTCCATCGTTGTCGTCGCCGACGGCCTGCTCGTCGCCTCCGCTCACCAACACCGAGCCCACCGCACCTGCGGCGGACGAGGGCTCGCACTCGGCGGCGGTGGCCGCTTCCGTCGATCATGACGACCCAACTGACGGCCCCTCGTCCAACGCGAGCCAGCCGAGAGCACCTACCCCTGCCCCAGTACCCGAGGCAATAGGGGAGCTCAACCCCCCGCTGCTGCACGAGGCAGCCGAGGACGCCCAACCCTGCCAGCCCGCAGCGTTACAGTCGGAGAAGCCCGCAAGAAGGAGACGCCGTTTCCGACGGTTCGTCGACTTCGAGCCGCATTCCCCACCCGCTGACGACGCTGTCGCTCACGATACCTCCGTCACGGTTCTATACCGTCCCTCCGGAAGCAAAGCAACCTTCCTGGCACTCTCGCGGGATAGTATCGCGGCCCAACTCTCCAGTGTTCCAGGAGTGAGACGCGTTCGCGTGAATTTCCGCCGCAATGTTGTTGCTGCTGATCTCACCCGCGGTGCCGACTTGGCGCCCCTCCTCGCTGTGTGCGACATCAGTGGCGTGGCGGTGCGCTCGAAGGCACTGCACAGCAACTCCTGTGTGGGTGTCATTTATGGGGTCGACCCATCCTTCGACGCCCGCACTGTGAAAGAAAACATCGAAGCCCCCGTCGCGGTGCTGTCATGTTCACGGAGTGGCGCTAGCGTCACTGTTACCTTCGCCGGGAGCGTCGTACCCACAAACGTGCGACTCTTCAAGCAGCTCCGCGCGGTTCGTGCCCGTCTGCCTCGACCACTACAATCTGACCGCTGCGGCGTTTTCGTCCACGCCGGCGCCACCTGCTTCCGCGACGCCCGCTGCCTTCGCTGCGGTGAGCCGCACGCCACAGGAGACTACCCCGCTGAAAAGCCACGCTGCGTAAATTGCGGTGGCCGTCACCCCTCAACCGAACCGAGCTGTCCTGAGTGGCAGCGCGAGAGAAGGGCGGCCGTGTTGCTGTCTTCGTCCCAGCGGCCACTATCGCGAAAAAAAGCGCTTGAGCTAGCCGGCGCCGCACCGACCGAGCCGCGTACGGCCGCTCCGTCTACGTCTGCTGGCTCCCCGCAGGGCCGATCGTACAGTGACGCCCTGCGCGGCCGCAACAACCAGACAGCCGCAGCTGAGCCGTCATGCGGCGCTCCAACCGCTGCGAACAGCGACCCCAGAGACGCGCTAATAGCCGCTCTCGCTGCTGCACTGCGGGCCCTGCTCGTCCAGTGCCCAGCCATCGACGGCAACGTTCGTCAAATGTGTGACGCGGCTCTCGCCGCGCAGGAAGCACTGCTCCGTCATAGAATAAAGAACAAACGCTCTGTCACGACTAGGCGCGTCACCGCGCCTCATAAGCGAAGGCCACCGACTTGCTCGCGCACGGCGTTCTAGCCGCCGCCGCCGCCACTCTTTCACCCCTCTATCTATTCCCCTTCCCCCATGTGCAGCGCGGTTGAGGTGTCCTCATCTGAGAGACAGTTACTGCGCTGCACTTTACCCCATGTTTTTCCTTCCCAAACCAAGAATCTCTCTCTCCACCAACTTGCCCACGCACGCCGCTCTGACCGCTGCCGACGCATCTCTCTCACCCCTGTTTCTATTCCCCCTCCCTCTTGTGCAGCGCGGTTGAGGTGTCCTCAACTGAGAGACAGTTACTGCACTGCACTTTACCCCAATTTTTCCTTCCCAAACAAGAATCTCTCTCTCGGTCCTGTCGAAGAGTAACGGGATCGGGTTGCGCCGGCGGTCCTGGCCCAATTCCTTGAGCGCAACTTTGAACCGCCGTTTGTGTGTGTGTACTGCGGTGTGTGTGCATTGGTGGCCGCCTCGGTGGGGGTCGAGACGGACGGGCGAATGGGGAGGCTTCCCGCATTTTTCCGGGCGCCACTCGCGCGTTGTGCGCGGGCACTTGTCTCCCTGACCTCGAAGCGCAAGGTGCACCATCGATGGCTGCGCAGTCCTCCACGAGCGGCGACCGTCGCGGCGACTCCGCTATGCAGCGTCCAGGGTCAAGGGCAAACGAAAGGCTTGGCCCGCAACGGGACCTGGTTGAGGCCGGCCCGGCCCCTCGGCGGAGCCGGAAATCTAAAAGAAACCGCCGGCCGGGCCAAACGAGTGCTCGGCGGCAGGACCGGGCTGCTAGCAGTATGGCCACCTGGACGTGCCAGCGAGGTGGGGCGCCGCCCCTGACCTTCTGCAGCAGCGCCCCATGGAAAGTGCAGAGGCGGGTTCGCCGAGATCGGAAGGTGAGCCTGGCGCCCCATCCATTCCGTGAGCACACGGTGACCGAAAGGAGCGGCTCGGCGGCGGCGCGGTTCCCCCTTCCGGACGGCGTCCGCTGTTGCCGGCTATGTGCCACGGCGGTCTACTTTCAGAGCCATTTCAGAGGATCTCTGCACCGGGCTCGAGAAAGGGCCCTTTTCGAGGCTCGTGCTGGCGACCGCAATCCGGCACCAAGCGGCCCTCAGATTGCAGACTCGGATTTGGCGGCCCTGTGCCGGCAACGCATACGGGAGAACCCCGGGTTCGCGGCAATGGTCGGTGCGAAGACCCCGGCGGCGGCTATCGGGGAGAGTGCGGCGCCAGGCGACGAGGCCAAAGTGACGCTCTGCGGAGCTTCCCCCACGCCACCGCGTCATGCTGAACTGATGCGCGAACTGGGGGGACTTTCGTGGCCGTGACCGGGCGTTGCGCGTAGGGGGGGCGCAGGAGAGCGTGGGCACGGACATATATCCTTATGGGACTCCCGTGAATGCCATTCTCCTTGTTCTGGCCACCATTATTATTATTTTGTCCATTGTGTTTAACTTTTACTATAATATACGCATTTCTGTGTGTAACTAAATAATCTTCGTTGGGGTGGAACATTATAACCGTTTCCCCCACTCCTGTGTTGCTGTTTTTTATTTTTCTTTTGTTTATTTGCGTGTGTTTTTCCTTTAGTATATGCAGTGACTCATAATATTATACGGAACCCAGAGAAGCTCTCGGAGAGCGAAACGGTACGTAGTGTCTTCTGGTTCTCCCGGTCACCCCTTTGGTTGGCCGATCTTGCCGAAGGTCCTCGAGCCGAGGCGGTTGCGTACCTATTCACTGCTCCTGTTCTGAAGGCTACGCCAAAGAGACGCTGCTCACTTGACGTGCGCGGTCGTACTGCGCCGAGTCGCCCTCGGAGGCTACTCCGAGCTGAAGGAACGTTGCCCTGGTAGCACGGTCGTTGGGAGCCATCCTCCCGTATAGCGGCGTGTTACCGCGTTTTTGAGATACTGAGTGTCACCCTTGACTTGCGGGAGCTTCGGCTCACGGGCCCCGCGCCGATATGGGTGTAACAGATATCCTGAATGCCAAGGTGGTCGTATAATAAACACCTTCCTTGTACTCTGTGCCTTCTCCTTGCGGCGCTCTGTTTCGCTCCCAGAGGAGACCGAACGAGCACCCGCTACGGGCACACGCTACACACGCAGCTGAGCTGATCATCCCCCTGAGGGGCTCGGATCCTCGGACCCGCGCTGTGGTCCTCTATATCATCCCTGCGTAGACCAGCGAAGACTTGGGGGTTGCACTGGTGGCTGTTGATGGTCACGACTAGAGTGTACTAGACTATAGTCACGACGGAAGGTGAGGGCTGCAGTGGAGCAGCAGCATCAGAAGTGCCTGGATTCGATGAAGCAAGCATGACCGGTGGTGTTATGCGGCAACCTGAGCCGAGCTCCAGTGAGAATGTGCGAGAGGTCTTGGGGAATGAAAAGCGCCGTCCACCACTTGTTAGGAATCGCTTTATTCCAGCTGTGCTAGTGCTAATACCAAGATGATCAAGCTGTGTTGTTGGTGATGATATATACAGATGAAGATGCACAATGGATGATGATATGTGGAGATGAAGTTGAAAGTGAGGCGTGTGTTGCGCTCACACGACACACACACACACACACACAGGTGTGTGTATATATATATATATACACACACACACACATATATATATATATATATATGCACACACACACACGAGGGGAAGTAAACAAGTAAAGGGACTTTTGAGAAAAGTACATTTATTCTAATGATAAAATATTGAAACTATTATTTTTACATAACCTCCCTGCATTTCAAAGCATTTTGTCCATCTCACAAGTTTGATTCCATCAGAAAAAGAAGTTTTTTGCTTGCACCTGTCACCAATTTTGCACCGCATCAATGACTTGGTAGCAAATTTTCTTTCCCTGAGCATATCCTTCGATGGCCCAAACATATGAAAATCACTTGGAGCCAGGTCTGGACTGCATGGCGGGTGTTCCAGCAATTCGAATCCCAACTCCTTTATTGTTTCGGCCGTCCGTTTGTCAGAATGTGGCCAAGCGTTATCTTGCTGCAGTATGACACCTTTTTGCAGTTTTCCATGACGTCTGGATTTGATTGCGGGTTTCAGTTTAGTTCGCAACACATCACAATAGTGCTTACTGTTCACATTTTCGCCTGTTGGGGTGAAATGAACAGCTGCCACACCTTCCATGTCCCGGAATAGCGTTGGCATAATCTTATCAGCTGATGGTTGACGTTTAAATTTCTTAACTTCTGGTGATGATGAGCGTTTAACCACGCTCGCAGCCTTACTTTCCGGTTCGTGATGATGTACCCAAGTTTCATCTACTGTAATAATTTGCTATAAAAATCCATCTCGCTTGCGACGATAACGGGCCAAATGTTTACGAGAGACGTCCAACCTTTGTACCTTGCACCTTTCCGACCTTGGACCCACCTTTCGCACACTTTCTGAAAATTTAGCCTGTCGTGTAAGATTCAATACGCTGGATCATGAGTGATATGTAAAGCATTGGCGATTTCGTCCACTGTGATTTGTCTCTTTTCTATCACCATACCCTCAACGACTATCAAATTTTGTTCAGTTGTTGACGTCGATGGCCTGCCCGATCTTTCCTCTTCACATAAAGAAGTTTTTCCCTATTTGAAATGCTGTATCAATTTCTAGATCTTGCTTCGCAATAAACAACTGTCACCATACTGCGCTTGCATTCGACGAATAATTTCCGCAGGTTGAACACCTTGCACAAACAAAAAGCGAATAACTGCCCTCATTTCCTCTTTGGTGCAGATCGACAATGGAGCTGCCATGTTTAACGGTCTGCTGCACTCTAATGACTAATGTGGGAATAAGAGTGACACGTTCCATAGAAGTGTTGCAGATGACACTAACTCAGCGCTTGATACTAGCAGTGTTACCAAACCCTAGTGCGAGAGATTGCAAAAGTCCCTTTACTTTTTTACTTCCCCTCGTACGCACACACACAAACAATGCTAGACTATAAACCCGCACTTTACGTCATTGTTAATATACAGATGTGTGTCTAGAAAGTGCCGTTTCTTTTTGTCAAATAGACATCATTGCTGCCAGAATACATATTTAAAGCTACGAGTAAACCAATTCACTGTGCTGTAACCAATATTATCTGAAATCTTATATTTGTTTTCATTAAAGGCAGTAGAATACTTTGAAATAAAGCATGGCCAATGAAAATTGTGCTTTTTTACATACAATAACCTCTTATATCCATGTACCTTATGTCAAGGTTAAAATATACAATCCAAGATGCACCTGCCTGCTATCCCTAATCAAATAATATGTTGCAGAGACATCTTCATCTCCTTGATGACCAACCCACACACTGAACTTGAAAAATTAATGCAAAATTTAGAAGCCTAAAGAAAGTATTAAATTATTGGGTTTTACGTGCCAAAACCGCTATCTGATTATAAGGCATGCCGTGGTGGGGGACTCTGGAAATTTCAACCACCTGGGGTTTTTAACGTGCATGGTACATAAGTGTTCTCGCATTTCGCCCCCATCGAAATGCGGCTGCCGTGGCCAGGATTCGATCCCGCGACCTCGTGCTTAGCAGCCCAACACCTTAGCCACTAAGCAACCACAGCAGGTAATTTAGAAGCGTCTCTTAAGTAGCATCAAAAAGGGGGATCCAAGGAGAGAAGGACATTGAATACATAGGTAAAAGTATTTTCTTTAATAATGTCACATCCATGTGAAGAGACGACAACATGCAACATCTGCATGGACCATGCAGTCAACAGACAACCGGGAGGAAAGATAAACAATGCATGCCACATCTCATGTGAACGCACTGGTGATGATAAAAAATAATGCTAGTACAGTCAACATGTGTTGCATAGTTGCACTTGCGCTGTCACAGTACAAAATGTCTCACTGCCAATGCATTAGAGCAGGGCTTTAAAGCTTTCTTCAAGGTTTAAAAGAAAATAAACTGCCCCCATATTCAGCACATATGAGTTTGTTTATTGTTACTCTTCATCTGTTTCACGAGACCACAGGGAATCATAAAAGCGATTTTGACAAACAAGAAATTAACTTGAGTTTCCACGGCTGTGTCTGCAAGCTATTGCTCTGTTGTGTGCAATGATGACCCGTTCCTCCCTTTCACAAGAGATGCTTTGTTTTTGCCCTTGTAAGATAAAAAAAATTACATTGGCCACATTGGAAAGTGTATCATTTGAGAATCAATTACACACGCAAACAAATTTCCAGGAAGAACACTCAAAAGTTGCTCATGTGCACTTGAATAGTGAGAACATATTACAACTGTCGCATTTAGAAGGCTTGCACTAACATATTCCTTTAGTGAAACTGCTGACCAGGGTAACTCCACGCATTCACAGGTTTCAATGAAAGAGAACTTTCACTAATTAAAGAAGTGTTGGTATACTTAAGCTACTACAAGCAACATGTCGGATATGTTTAAAGAACAGGCACCCATGACATCTGTCACGTTGCTCTCTTTTTTTTCATTCCACTTGCTCTAAACCCTTTTCAACATTTACAAATTTCTGTCCTAGCAAAACTAACCTTCCAAAAGAGCCACTGGTTAGTTCCTTGTGAAAATCGGTTCATACAACCGTAACTGTCAACAAAACATATATGTTCAAGCAATGGTAAATGTAACTCTTTAAAACAATTCCTGCTTACAATTTCTTGCTCTAGATACACAACTGCTAGAAAACATTCATGTAATAAAGAAGGTACCGAGTGAGCAGGTAATGCCAGTTCCATCCGATTAGGTTTGCTAATGCACAAATTAAATGAAAATGCATGCGTTCACAACCAAAGAAACGTAGGCGAGCGAGACAAGACCCACTGCCACAATGTCGGTGTTATATTACACATTCACGCTTATGGAAAAGCTCTTGTTAGTGTCCCTCCCTGTAGCTCCACTATCCACTGCAAATGCGAATGCAACACCACAATCGGGTTTCAGCCACAGCACTGATGGGATGTAGGCACTGTCACCGTCAGCCATGACTGCACAACTGATCCCTGGCACCCAACACTACTTCCTAGGCATCCATGTGGACCATGTAGATGATGCCTGATCAGCGTTTCGAAAGCAATCCTGCAAATAAAAATGAATTTCCAGTTTCACACTACGTGCAAACAAATGACTGCTATAGTTAGTACAGTATTTTGTGAAGCATGCTCAAGTTCACTTTCAGTTGCACAAAACATTCACAGTGGTGCACAAACAATCCGTGTGTAACTGTCCATCTGACATCATACTTTTGTATGAAATCAGCCTGCTGAATGTGATCGTGTTTTGGAGATTTCAGGAGAGCCTATGCACCTGGTCAACCCAGCCTTTGCAATGCAAACAACTGCAAACTACAATATGCCAGGCCATATCCTTCAGCTTATTTTACTTCAGTCCAATCTCCCTCACACTGGCTATAAGTCCATACAGCCATCTCTTTTTCTGCACCTCTGGAGGAGGGCAATCACTTTTGCCATTTTTATCCTGTTTCACTCCATGCTGATTCAAACTCCAATAAACCTGGGTATTAGAATAAAAGCACGCTATCCTTTTTAAGCAGATGTAATAGGCTGCCTTTACTTTAATCAAACAAATTTATTTCCTTCCTTCCTGTTCCTTTCCATGTACAGTCATTAATCAAAATTTTGGTTGCCTAGTTTTGCAGACCTGCTCAGCCATTCAGACATCTCTGTTTCACTGCCACATGTTCCATAAAACCTATATATAATGCCGATCAAAATTTTGGAGGCTAGATTGTGCCTTGCTCAATCTTTCAGGAATACATGCACAATGTTGCAGACGTAGCAGCAGTGAACAAAGCTGACACCGCTTGAGTAGTTGCCTATACCCTTGACCTCACTGGCAATGCGATTACTTGGATTTCCGAGTACCCTTTGGCCACTGAAGAAACCTTTGTCAATTTGGCACCAAAGTGCAAATTTCTATTGCAGATTCGCTGATCGAATGGCACTGTTTAGGCTCAGATACAGATGAGCAATTCACCACCAGCCAGCATCGAGCTGTTGCAGAAAGCATGCCACTAATATCTTTGCACCAGTAGTTATCAGCAAACAGCCCTGAGATAATGCTCACAGGCTAGACAGAACAATCATAGAAGTGGCAACTGGGTCTGATAAAAACCAGTCAACTACCGCAAGATCATATAAGCGTGTACTACACAGTATGACACCTAGCTGGTGTGTACGCAAAAAGATCCAAACTGGTTCCGATGCAACACAGCCTAAACTGCCAGCATTGCGCAGTGACAAGATTGCATTTGAAATTCACACTTTGCAGCATTGTAACTATGCACAACACTCATTGTGTGATGGACAGGCATGAAACAGGCTCATGGCCTTCAGTTTCATGAAATTTTAAGCTGGTACTGTTTCACTGAAGCACAACACTGAGAAAAAATAAAGCATGTAACTAAGTTTTTTTGTACTGTGTTGTAAAAAACAAAATTCATTTTTCTGTGAAAGCTTTTCAGACTGTCTCTGGTACCCTCTGTGCCTGAAAAATGGGCAAACTTCTGTACACATCCCCAGCTTGAAGAAAGAGAGAGAGATGCCAGCTGTCAGTCAGCAATGTGATGCCTTGCTTTCTTTGTGTATTGTCCACAAACCTAGGCCGAATGCTGCAATTTTCATGATCCAATCAGCTCAGAAGCAGCCCTTCAAACTCGCGGAAGCTCATGAACTTCACTTAAAGGGAGAAAAAGTCAGCTCACCTCAACATTTGCCCTCAGTCACATTCATTCTTGACGGTGACCATAATGTGGTTTGTTTGGTAGATGAGGTACACTGCACTCACAAAAACTGCCTGTACTCTGGAAGAGAAGGCACAGAGGTGATACAAAAGCTCCTGCTACAATTTGTGCACTTTATGTAGCTGAAAAGTGCCTCAAATGTACACTTAATGAAAATAATTGTGGCTAAAACGACACGAACCATTTTTTCAGCATATTTTTGATACGACATCGCCCGACATCGGTGGCATCAATAACTATGACAGATTAACCATGCTACATAAATTGACATGCTACTGCTAGGTAATGCTACTTTAGGTGCAACAATTTAAGTAAACAACTGTATTTGCAAACCATCTATAGATGTCTATGGGTATGAGCTGATTGATACATTTCACAATTTGTACACATACATAATATTAAGAGAGAATCTTGTGTACTGTGCTGTCTTGATTGTGGGTGGTAAGTCGCTCTCAAAAGTAGAGGACATCTGCATTGGTTAAGCACATTCCAGTGATTCAGGTGATGCTAGCCTCAGCCCTTTACTTAACGTCTGCCACTATTTAGAGTTACCTTGAAAATACAACCTAAATTTGGGTCACAGCTCTATACATGTTGGCCACAATTCCCCAGAGCAAATGAAATGCTGTAAAAGTTGCTGTCTTAGCTACAACCAAAGAATGCAACAGCAGAGGCACATCAAAGGGAATCTGTAAACAAAATGTAATTGTTGCTCATTTCATCTCTTCTAGAGCGCACAAGTTTGTGATTCTACCCATCAGTGGATCTGTTTCGCTCACCCTCCCTGTAATCTGACAAATGTTTGCGCAGTGTACTACATGATCAAAACAGATGCCTCATTCAAGGCACATATCTTGCTGCCACAAGATGCTCTGTGTGTGCATATGTAAAACACAAGTAATGCTGAGTGCCCGAGCCATCTTTGACACAGGGTTGTGTCTCTCAAATGGCTTTGTGCTTGTGCATGTATCTGTCGGCTCCACTTCAAGCTGCAACAATTATGTACACTTGGTACTATTGCCAGGTGAACCGTTCTGCATACTGCTACTCACGGGTGTGTGCACCAGACCATGCTGTGTCCATTTACTGCTGGAGCACATATGGACCTTTACCTCTGTGTCTGTGTGGGGTGTACATTTACTGAAGCAGCTGCTTAGAGTCGTTTGCCATGTTTGCTGTCATCGTCAGGCCACCACAATCATTGTTGCTGTGATATTGTACCTTCTACTCTACCCTACTATAGTGCTAGAAAAAACATTGCCCACTGCCGCCACATGGAGTCAAACTCAAGCCAGCCCAGACAGCAGAGATGTACGAATAGGAGCCAGACACCACAACCACTGCACTCTCATAGAGCTTCAATGTTTGGCACTTTCTGAAGAGTTTATAGTGTCATGTAGTGCATTTGTCATTGTCATGCTGCCATTCTTATCACACTGGCTTTGTCATGTCGCCATTATTGCCATGGCAGTGTCATCAGCATGCCACAGTGTTGTCATCACACCCAGATGGGAGAGTTTGCACAGAATTTCAGGTGTGTGCAACATTGGAAGTGATGGGGGTAGTAAGGGAACTAACTGCTGCTGCAGTAAATAAGTTTAAAGGCCAACTGCAACGAAATTTCACTTGGGCTAAATTGACTATAAATGCCCAGCATATATTCTCAAAGTAATCTTGGCCAAGCCGCAAGGCTGGTACTCACCTAATTTTGTTATTAGCAGCTATTAAATAGTGCCTATGCAGATGACACGTGCACCTGGCAGGAAAGCGGTAGCGATGCGGATATAGCACATATTGAAGAACCGTAAGCAACTGTTGATCTCTCAGTTGTGCCATGCTGCGCCTAGGCAGCCAGACGCATTGCTTGTTTGTCATTTGCGAGTTGACGGGCGTCTCTCTCGGCGCACGTTGCCCCTGTTGCTCTCGTGAATTGAGCTGTTGCAAGAATGCCGATGCGTTGTGTGGCCGTCGAGTACTCGAATAAGCACTCGAGCACAAGTGATGGCTCTGTGCTACACAACGCTGAGTAGAGAAAGGCCAAACACATCTTTCTTGTCCCAGCTTTCCTAGCACAAGCGTGCAACGTGGCGTGGCAGGTAAGTGCGACGCGGACCAGCCAACGTGCACAAAGCATGTAAACTGCAGTAGACGAAGCATCAAGATCTGCTTGGCAAACGCTTTCTCGACTTGACTATAAGTAATATATGCCACGATGGCGCACGAAAATCAAAGGTAAGTTCTATTCAAGAGCAATATTCTCGAGCGATCAATTCTGGTAATGCATCATCTTCAAGATGTTTCGCGCATCTCTGCATTGGATGCGTCGAAGTAGACGAAGGAAATCCTTTCTGATACAGCGCCAAAAACGAGCAGGAACCGCATGCTGCATTTGTCACGAAGGAGCCTGTGAGGCGGCGACCATGGTGTAGATGCGTTGACAAGCCATGCAGGAATGCAATGCCGCCACAGCGAAATGGGTGAATATTTATCACGGTTGCAGTCCGGCCTGTCTGGCCGTGAGTTTATGCACACTTAGCACCAAGCCCCTCTAGCCTGGTCATGCTAAGCCTCAGCTAATTATCACCCTCCCCTACAGATGGCGGTAGTTGTCTGGTAGGTCTGATCAATCAACGAGTCTGCAGCTTCCAGCGTACCAGGCAGCGGCCGGTGAAGTCTGATACGTCATGCGAGAGACTCTAAGGTCGCTAAAATTTTATCCTGAGCTTTAAACGCGACCTTCAGTAGCGCGGCGATCAGTTGTTGCTGCAGCGCTAGCTCACAAGTGTCTCGTGAGCGAGCGTTTATTTGTTTGTCGAAAGTGCAAATGCAACATGCTAGCTTTAGTGAAACCGAACAGCATGCTGCTGATCAGCCAAGCTAGCGCACGATGCACCCGGTTCCAGTTGCTGCGGCATGCAATAGGACGTTCTATTCTCAAGCCAGCCAGACAAGACTGTAGAGCATCCGATTTTTGCTAATTTAGTGTAACTGTGCCACGCATTAGCTTGGCCACCCCAATACGCATCGAGGCCCAACTGTTGAACGTAGACAACCAGAAAAACCGGCTGGAGAAATAATTTGCATTAAAAGAATGTCGCGGGCACACAACAGCCTTGTCACAGCGCATTGCAGGACCTGTTTACTGACACACCGGAACGGAATACAAGCAAGGAAAGCAGACAGCATGGGCACTGGTTCTCCACATTCTTCACTGTACGTCACTTCCGCTGGGCGATAATGGTGTTGTTTTTTTCAGTTTCAGTATGAAAAACATCCGATTTTTACGAGCTCATTGTGACATAGCGAGCTACGTTTCAAGCATAAGATTTTTCAGAGGCTACTGCATGTCTCACAGTCTCTCATTGTGTCTTAGCAGTACTCACATATGGGGCAGAAATCTGGAGGCTTACGAAAAGGGTTCTGCTTAAATTGAGGACGATGCAACGAGCTATGGAAAGAAGAATTATGGGTGTAACGTTAAGGGAACAAACGCGGGTTAATGACATCTTAGTTGAAATCAAGAAAAAGAAATGGGCATGGGCAGGACATGTAATGAGGAGGGAAGATAACCGATGGTCATTAAGGGTTACGGACTGGATTCGAAGGGAAGGGAAGCGTAGCAGGGGGCGGCAGAAAGTTAGGTGGGCGGATGACATTAAGAAGTTTGCAGGGACAACATGGCCACAATTAGTACATGACCGGGGTAGTTGGAGAAGTATGGGAGAGGCACTTTGCCCTGAAGTGGGCGTAACCAGGCTGATGATGATGATTGCATGTTTAAATTATCTGAAACTAGGCTTTTTACACGGTGGAAAATTTCGTTGCAGTTGACCTTTAATGCTGGAGAAATCACTAAGCCTGCCAAATTTTTTCTAAGTGCAGAGGAGCAGACCACAAGTGCAGCATGTTTTCAATAGGCGTTCCTCCTAAATTTGGTACCATATTTATTAAAATCTAGGCAGATAGTGTTTTTCAAATAATCATATGCCAAACTCAAGGGTTGGCTTAGTTTCGAGGATGTTAAAAAAAGTGCAGGCTGCAATTTAAGATGATAAATATGGTGCATAGCTAGCGTTACTTAGAAAGGTCAGTATTGCAGCCGGTATTAGTCGAGCCAGTAGCCAACTGAAGTATACGAGTGACGTCGCTATTTTGACCTGTGTCGTACTGACGTGCGGCATGGCATTATTGTAATGACACCAAACAGGCAATCTCACTATAGTGCCGGTTTCAAATAAAAATTGTGCTAGCCGCAGAGGCATCGTCAAACATTCAAGCCGGGCAGGACTTCAGCATCGATGAGAAAAACGTCTGTCATTGGAGGGGGGCAACGGGGGACACTTTTTGCGTGTGCCGCAATGAGGAGATGACAACAATAAGGAAAATAAGCATGCTATAACCGAGATCACGCTGCGTTTCGATGCATGCGAGCGGTGCTGCACTGTCTGCGCATGTGTAGGCGCATTGGCGTGAGTTTGCGCTCGTCTGCAAGCGTGCATGTGGTCTGGGCTATAGCAACGAAGCAAGCAGCGATGGTAACGTAGAGTAAGTTCCCCATGTTCATATTAAGTAAATGCTGTTTTCATTTTGTGAATGCTGTCCTCCCTTTATTGTTCGACCTACATTATAGATAAGTGCTTTTATTTTTCTGGCTTCGGACATTCGGGGGTCGGCTTAGAATTTAAGGCCGGCCTAGATTCGAGTAAATATGGTAACTTGTATATGACTGAAGAGTGTATTACCCTACCTCAAATGAAACCCCTTGTAATTAACATGTGAAGTGAACTTGTAAAGCTGAACTAGTGTTCTCCACTCTGAAACTTCAATTACTGGGTACTAGGAGCACTCGTGCAAAACACTACTTCCAGCTATAAAGTTTCAATACATCCCCCTCACCAAAAAGGCCAAATATGTTGACCGACAGGTCACAAGAGTTCAGATTTTGCCCATTTAAACCCAGAGAGTTCACAACAAGCTCACCGCCCATATTAGAGATGATCACTTTATCTCTCAACGATGAGCATACCTCATGCACATTTACTGCTGCTTGCACAGTCTATGATAAGGGAAGCAAGCTGAATATTGTCATTGTCTCTACACAACAGAGTTTTGGTTGTACAGGTGAGTGATAAAAATTGTGACAAAAACAAGATGAGACAGTGTATAAAGAGGAGGATCATGTTGAAAAGATGGCATCACCTTGCTGTAATCCCTGCGATAAATTTCAGGTATGCCTATTTAACAGTTGCCTCTGTGTTGAATCTGATGTATACCCTACCTACACAATTACCAAAGTGCGTCAAATCCATGCTATTGCCGAGTAGGATGATCCAATCATGATAAGATTTGCAAATGTGCCAAGATAAAAGTAGAGATCAATTGCCCTGTGTGTTCTGCACTGCTGAAATTGTGCAACTGCACCAATTAGCCTAATTTTACATCCCGCTGAAGATTAAACAGTGCACATTAAAATGTACACATGTACGCATACATACATACACATATAAACATTCATACACATACATGTACTGCTTACATGGTGCACTACAATGAAAAAGACAGAAATGGAGGGATTTTAAACTTGCACTTACTGCCCCTCCTTGAAGAATTCCTTTAGAGTGTTACTGAAGCGCTTAGAGTACTTTACAAACTCCCGTTTCCGATGTTCCAATGCCTGTAACAAACAAGGTTAAACACATTAGAGCGAACAACACGCATCAACTTCTCTTCCAGCTAGAAAGACAATAAACTTGCAGTATTTTAAGCTGTGTGGCAGTGCTTAGCAAGTCCACTTATTTTAGCACTAAAACTATGGGAGAAATTTTCATGTCAGTTAGACTACATACAACATGGTAGTTCATGACTTTTCCAAGTGAAGCCGTGTCGAGTGCTGACAACCATTCAAAGTTGTTGGGATGTGGTAGCCAGGATTTCAAACTGAACCGAAACCGAAAACCGTACCCAAACCGAAATTCTAGCTGAAAATGAACCCGAACTAATACTCTTAGAACATGCCTGCACTTGAACCAAAAAGAATAAGAACGGTTACCGGTTCGGCACGAAACAGTTCAAGCATATAAGGTGCAAACATAATACATAAGTGATTGTTCAAACTAGTTACTTTTCAGATGGCGCACCTCAAAAGAAGACTTATGACTAATGAGTTCCGTTATGCGTGAGAATGAAGACAGACAGTAAGTACGTGCTGTAACTATACGGCCACCTGGGCAGAGACACTCGCAATTAAAAAGTCAGCCGTGCCAGTCATATTCTTTTGCCGAAACAGTGTTTGAGAAACACCGCAGAATCATTGTTTCTGTTGAAGTTTCCACTTGAGCCAGCTCGCTACTATTACAAATAAACCGTAAGATGCACGAGTCAGGATACAAGGAGCACAAAAAATACAGTGTCCCTGAGAAGAGAAAATGAGAGAACTAATTAGTCACCAACACAGCTTCCCGTAACAATAACCATGCAGTTGGTAATGACTGCGGTCACCTTCTCAGTACATGGTAGCAACGGCTGTAAATGGCACAGGAAACGTGCTTTTGTTGCGTGTCGTGGTTCATGTATGTTAAAGAACCCCAGATGGTCAAAATTAATCCGCAGTCTCCCACTACGGCATGTCTCATAATCATGTTGTAGTTTGTGACACGTAACACCACAGAATTAATATTTTTTTTATCTGCGCAACACATTCATAAACTGCATGTTCTTGAGAAAAATATTGTTACTCATTCTTACCAAGATGCTTTGGCTGCTTTTTGATACGTCATTCTCGATAATTTTATCGCCAGAATCACGGTGATGGCAACAATGCAAAAGGTTTATCTGAGCTACCTGAGCAGTGTGCATTGTGCTTCAAACAAGTGTACAAAGAAGAAAAAAAAAGATAAGAACCCAGTGCGGAAACGTGTAGCTGCTGCTCGAATTGTGAGCATGTCAATGTCTGAATCTACACCGAGTCCTCAAGGATGCCAATGAACCCCCCCACCCACATGCCGGCTTTATGTATCAGTAGCGTCAAGCTGAAGCACCAAAGCCATATCGCAGCAATGGCAACGTAAGCAGCCGCCTCTCAGACAGTACAACGCTAGCCATAAAACACCAATGACCAACACGCCACGAAACACTTCCATCCCTCCTCCTTGTTTCTCTAATGCTGCTCGTTTTCCAAGCAGAGTCCACACTTCGTGCCTATGCAACACATGAAGGGGCTTTGGAGGGAAAAAGGGCAGGAGCAGCGAGAGATTGGCTAGCGAGCACAAAGCATTGGCGTCATGTAAGAATTGTATTCCTTGGGGAAGTTTTTGGTTTCACTCTTGTGACAGAAGTCAAATATGACCAGGCACCACAGCATTGGCGGGGTCATGAGAAGGGTTGGAGACTAGCAGCAAATCGAGCACTCAGTTTGGCTGGTTCAGTTATCGCTTCCACTCAGCGCTCGGTCAACCTTTCCTTCACTCCTCTTGTTTCTAACAAACGTGATGCCTGGACTGCCTGTTGATGCATTGGTGCTGCTGCGTTCATCTCAGTGTCGCGTCTTTGCAAACATTTTTTAACTGCGTGAATAAACGATCACGGAGAGAGCACGCAAGGACAGGCACTGTTATGTCTTTGCATCAGCCAGGCTGCATATCTACACTTGTCGCACTTTGTATCATAACTGATACTCTTTAGCATCTGCAAAGCATCCTGCCCTTCGAGATGCTCAGTGTCCAGCACTATATACGAGAACGGCGAGGTGAGCTGGACATTCATTGCTGCTTTCTTGTATCTTATTTAAATTAGGCATCATGCTACTTTAGACTTTTTTATGCAGAATTCAGGCCCCATCCTATTTTGCTTAACAAGGCAGGCTTCGCGAGCGTACCGCACAGCGTTAGCAAGATATTTGTAAAATCGAGTGAGAGCGACAATTGTTATGGTGCTTCTCTTTACTTTTATCCTTTGAAACAAAATTTATTCTCTTACGAGGTATTTTGAGCTGTTCACTTGATGATCAAGCTGCCTGCCCATTATATGATCATCTTTACTGTTGATTTGTGGGCATTGCGATGCATAGAAAATAAAGTGTTTTGTTATGTTTTTTAGACTAGTTTACGTCATTTTTCTTCAAGATTATCACTTGCCATCCCTTGCCAAGTGCTAAATTAGTAGAATTTACTTCATGACATTTATTTTTTGATATATATTTTTTTAAGTTTGATACATTATATCGCTAAATACCAATGAGACATTTATGAAGAAGAAAAGAAAACAGGATAACTATGACGCTGAGAATTTCGTTTACAAATCTGTGCCTCCCCTCCTCTTATTCGCAATTTGATTAGAAAATTGTGCTATTCAAACACCCCTATAAATTTCTACTGTTTTGTTCATACTCAGTATGGATGACAATAAAAGGAAACGCGGAAAAGAGGGAGGACGTGTTGAGGCCCCGCACCGCATACTCTTGCAACGACAGTGCGTAAGATGACTGTCCTTATATTTAACATTAAACTTCACTGATATTTATGTAAAAAAACATTGATTTCTGTCTCCCATGTGCCAGTGAGCAGATTTCTTCCGTCTCCTAACACAGCCAGCTCATGCGCCATGCAGGAAAGTTGATAGCACTCTGCAGCATTTTGCCATACAGTAGGGTAAAAGTTTACCGAGCTGAACCGGTTCCCGAACCAGTTCAGTGTTGTAAACCAGTTCACGAACCGTTTAAAATTTTTGTTTATCCAAACCAGAACGAAAATCGGAACGTGCTGAACCTGAACCCAAGCAAGTATTATTTCCGATGGTAGCATGCAGGTCTGCATTGGAGATATATCTCATCCCCTAACACTGATGTGCAGAGTACACTCAATATCAGTCTTAAAGTATAGGACTTTTTTTTTACATTTCCTGCACCAAAAATATTTACGAGCATGTGGAAATACACAATAGGACCCAATGGTCCATTTCACTAACAAAAATAACCTTCTATGTTTACAAAATATGATACTTGCTCGGGAAGCCTTCTATAACGTTAAATGTGCAACTCAACTTATAGCTTTAGTTCTGCTTTTACACTATTCAGCTTGTTGTACAAAAACTAATAAATCGGAAGTACCTAGTGTAAAGCAGCAGCATGCTATCACATCTGCATATGTTTTCTTTAACCTAGGCCACTTTTTGGTAGAGGTTAACACTTTTTTTCGTCTCAGTTTCGTTTCTCAGTTGCTCCTGCATTGACATGGATAGTAGACTCAGTAAAAAATTCTACATATTTACACACTGTTACAGTTTAAACATCTAGCGCGAATGTCTATTCCACTGTTTTCTTTTTCAATTTCCACTCAATTATAAGTACAACACAAAGAAGAATAACCACCTGCTTCCTGTATGGAGATGGAATATAGGTGGAAACATCATTAACAGCATCCAACAATTTCTTGATTGCACTGGCGATCTCCCTGCAAGATAAAGTTTATGATCAGTGAAGAGAAGATGCCCCCACAACAGGGCTCTAAACAACTCAAATTCAAAGAGAAAGGGTACATGTGATCCTGGTGTAAGTTTCAGTTTAACTCAGTCAGAGGTCATGTTTATAGTTGCCGGTTTGAGCATTACTACTGTGGACTACGGGCGCGTGCTGTCCGACAGGATGCATAACAAAATTGTGGCAAATGCCATGCAGTGTGCAAGAAACCTTCTCAAGAAATTTAAGATATGCACTAAATTTTGGTGATGTAAGCCCACACAGTACATTTTCAAAGCTTCCTGAAGTGTTTTTATAGGTAGAAATTTGCAGACATTCCTTTAAGCCTACAGAAGCACCTCCAAAGGCACACTACTTAAAGTTTGGGATTCAGTCGGGCAACCTCTCTCGGTTTCCTTACTGCATAGGGCACTAGACTATTCGGCTGCTCATACCAAAAGCATGCTGTTCTCTCCCCCCCCTCCCCCACTTATCAAAACACAATAAAAGAAAGTTATTTCTCGCCAGAGTTCAGCATATAGAAAAAAATGATACAGCTTGGACTGCACAATACACATAGATGTGAAACTACCCCTCACACTCACTTAATTGTGTCCAAGAATGTCTTGCGATCATTGATTTCATCAGGGATACGACTGAGAACTTTCTTGAGGTATGATGCACGCCGGTTGAATTCTTGGAAGGCATCCTCCGTCCTAGAGCACTTTAGGTCTGCAAAGAAAATTGTTAGAAATGCTGTTAAGGACACACGGAAAATGCACGCACCTAGTTTTATACACCACTCAACAAACATTACAGCACGAGACAACTCTCATGCAGAATTTAATAACTTATTTAAACTGCTTGAAATTGGTCTTTGCCACATCCTTCAATAATGCAGTGATTCTTGAACTGTGGTTTCTGGCAGCAAAGAGTCCCCTAGAAAATTCAAGGGGCACATAGAGACAGCTGTGAAAAGTCCAAAGTGTGATCCTAAGCTGATCTTTTGAAAGGGCAAGAAAAATGTCTGAATATGTATTTGCAGAGACTTCCTGTATATGACTTAATATTTGCCAAGCCACACAAACAGTTCCCGCTTGCGTCACAATCCTGTCACAATCTAGTGGCTGCCACTTGTGCCAAAGCTGAAGAACCTGCTCAGAATGTGAAGTACTGAGCTCATGAATAAAAAGGCGTTAGTAGCTACACAAAGCAGCATTCTCCACATTCAACCATCAAATACAACAGGGAGGTTGATGCTGAACGGGGCCTGCAATTTTGAAACCTTTGTCAGTGCCCCTGCTAACAGAACATACTGTTTGAATAAAACTTGACTGGAAATGAAAAAATTCTGGGGTTTTAAGTTCCAAAACCACGATTTGATTATGTAGCACGTTGTAGCAAGGAACTCCAGATTCATTTTGACCCCTTTGAGTTCTTTAATGTGCAACCAATGCACAGTACATGGGCGGTCTTGGATTTCACCCCCACCGAAATGCAGCCGCGGCGGCCGAAATTCGATCCTGCCCCCTCAGGCATAGTAATGCAACGCCTTAGCCACTACGCAACCACGACAGCTAACTGGTAATGAAAGACACTGCATCTAAACATTTGTGCAGTATAGGAGCTTCACATATGTTTTTGGTTGTCACAGTCCTGGCTTAATGACTCTTTTAGGTATGCCTTTATGAAAAGCAAGTATACATGTAGACCTTCGAGCAGGTAATGGGGCCCCAGACAACGAAGTTTGAGAACTGCTGTGATTGTACTGATGTTATACGTACCTTCATTGTCAGGAATCGACCCTTGAAGTTTCAGCAAGCATTCGGTGACATTCACGGAAACGTCAGTCTCTTTAATCAGTCCCATCACAAGGTCATACAAAAAGCCAGGATGTTCCATTTCAACCTTCAAAAATAAGAACAACTGATGGTTTACAGCACATGTTACAGTTGCCTACCACACACCTAAAGTTATCAAATACAACGGGTTTTCATCGCTACGCCCTTTAAATATGTGAATAATCATCAACAATGTTTAGCCCTTAGCACCTGACATCATACACCATTTAACTGCAGACGTTGTGGTTAGTATATATATATATGGTTTAATCATATTAATGTGTAGTTGTGACACTTGGTAATGGTGGCGTCAAATATTTTATCCCGATTCAAATGAAATTGTTCTTTATTTTGCTGAATAATGCAGTTTAATGTAGCCAAGCACTACATACGAACATACGCAGGGCTTTCTTTTCTAACTTGTACAGCTGACACCTATTGCAGTAAGCTGTCTGCTAGCATTGGCAATGTAACGTGACATACTGCCATGTCTCCTTGAATAATTGACGAGATCAAAAGATAGAAGACCCTGACGCTCACCTTGGTGACGGCTCCTTTTAAAGTTTGGGCTGCTCCTAGATCTTTTCTTTCCAACTGCGAGTAAAAGCACAGACAAACAAGTATAAGAACTCATTCGAAGCACTTACAGCTGCATGGAGGAGTGCAGACCACAAAGTTGTCAGCGCTCAATATAGAAAGATGACCCGAGGCTACGGCAAGGAAAACGGACGAGCGATTTCGATCTATTCCCGCTTCCGGCAATGGCCCCACGCATTGGCGTTACAAGTAAAACGCAGAGAAACGGACTTGAGCAGTGGAAATGGACTGTGCATGAACGCGTAGTGTCGGGAGGTCAGTACACAACACCTCAAAAAGCCCTCTCGTAGAAAGGCCAACAACAGCGGACGTCCTACACAAGCAGTGCTAGCACAGCATCCCTTCGGCAGCCTTTTTTTATTTTTTTAAGTTTATCAGTTATTCTGGCGACAGGAAACGATGACAACTAGAACGAAACAAGGTATGGGGCCAAGTTTAATAAGACAGCCGAATTTGGGGTATAGCGTTGGTGACTGCGGTAGGCGATAGCATGATATCGTTGACAGCTTGAAGCGGAAAGGCGCCGCGGAAACGCACTTACTTTGTCCAATATAGGACGGATCAGCACTGGAAGCACGAGGGACGAGACAGGAGACTCTTCTCCCATTGTCATGCTTCGGATGTTGTGCTCTGGACCCGATGACACGCGGAAGAAAGCGAGATCGATTTCACGATCAGCTGAAGTTTTGCCGACGACCTACGCTGCTGGCCCGATTAACATCGCCACTTGTCACTTTCGGCGCGTCGCCGCTTAGTGACGCGTCAATCGCGTGCGCTGCTTCCGGTGTCAGAGCGGAAGATGCGACGTCGTCTGCTACCGGCGCGTGCCCGTCAAAAGATTTCCCCGTCCAGGCGCTGCAGTGTTTCAAAAAACGCACAAATTTTTGTCGCACCATATTCAGGTCGCGCTAACAGAAAAAAAATTACTCGCCTGACTTCTGTTTGCCAGATTTTATCAACATGATGTAATATGACAATCTTTCAAAACAGTGTCGCAGAACTTAATAGTACTAAAAATGAGAGGCGAGGTTTACTGACATCGAAAAATGAAATATCTGCGGATTGGCACATGACAATGCTGGGTACGATCTGAGCCATTAACTTCTTTGCGCTGCTTCAAGTGAAACTAGACCATCAATTAAAGATGTACGCAACAATTTATTTGATTTCATAACCTACATTCTGATACTAAGCCAGCATTCAATGATGTCATATGTGTCAGCGTATTAAACAAAAAGAAAACGCGACAACGTTGCGCGCGAAGGGCTTTCCTTGCCTTTACTGTGCGTCTTAAGAACGCCTTCCTTACACTGATCAAACATTTCCTTCCGCCTGAGTTATATCACGACGATCGCTGCGCCAGGTGACACAACGCAAGCGGAGAGCAGAGAAAGAACCTGTTTTCGTGACCTGTCGCTTGTATTAAAGCCGTCGAAGCAAAGGCAGCACGCACGGCACGACGACAGCGCGTGGAAAGGGCAAAAAGCAAACGCACACTTCTTCGGTTTCATCGATACTCTCTTTCTTGCGTAGGGCAAACATACGCACCCGTGCTATATCTGCAAGAAGCCCTGGCTTGGGCTTGCAGCCCACACCAGTGGACGTTAAAGTTTCGTCTCTCTCTCTGCTACATCGTAGGGAATCCACACGCTTACGAACAATGCAGCTGCGAATACAGACGGAGCTAAACAGGCGCTGTTGGCGTGAAGCAATATATTTTAGAGCATGTTCTGAACTTAGCTATAACAGCCCCTTCCTGTCTTATTTTTTAATTTGCTTTACTCGTGGTTTCGGTTTTCCAAAAGGAAACTGAAATCGGCTTGTGATGTCACGCCGTCGCATCCATTTCTCTCTTTTATAGTGAGCGAAACATAGTAGAGATTGGTGGAACCACGCATACTACGCACTTCCTCCTTCTCTCACAAGCTGCAACATACACCCTTTCGTACCCCTGCGTGCACATAATTGTTTCTAACTGCCAGTTTGACTCGTCACACGTACACTGCACCAGGTTTGACACCTTTAACTTTGAAGTGTTTTTCTTCCAAGATTGGTGCAGGTGCTTGCCAATTTGATGTATTCTAGCTTAAAATTTTGCTTCAATTGAATGGCCTTCAATAACTATCTGCATGGAGTCAGCGCCCTTTGAATTCAATTCAGGTTTTTTATCTTGCATTATTCCACAACTCCTAAGGGTAACTGATCACTTGTCTTAATTAGACATGAGAATTTAATGTGCATTCTTGTCTGTAATGGTCTTTGTCAGAAACCTACTGCTCTACCTGCTGACAGACCCAGACTTATGTATAAAATGACTATAACCCAAGGACCAACTTTCTTAGTGGATTTGACATGCATAACACAAATATGACATACTGCACTATACAGATGTCACATTTTTAAAGAAATATTAAGTGGAAGAAAAAAAAGTCAAACAATTTCACATGTGGCAACAAGCTCTGCATGAAAGAGTAAAGGGTGAAAAATGAGAGGAAGCAGAACACACAAGTGCTACTCTTTCGTCACGTAGTACAAACATGCTTAAACTGATCTTGTCAAGCTTTGTCCATTCAAGAGCAATATGAACTCACATTCAAGTGCATAACAGTCACATTTGCAAGCCACATCCACACTACAACCGGAGCTGACACCCTTTTGACAGCTGCATTCATTAGCAGCTGTGTACAGATTTTCTGTGTACACAGCATGACAGATTTTGAGTATACTGTCAATGATCGGATCCTGCCAGATTATGTGTGCTACAAAGTTCCACAGAGCTCCATGAAAATGTTGCAACAAATTATTCCAAGACTAGATTTAAGTGCCCAGATCTTCAGTATATCTAGAAATGTCCAGCAGAAATGAATGAAACTTATGTACAAAACTGAACGAAAGTTGTGATGTGCAAAAGCTTTTTGCAATACTTACCTCGCTTCAAATATGAATGTTTGAAGATCAAATTTACTCAAGCACAGTTCTTTGTATACAGTTAAAAAAAAGGAAAGCTTTATTTCTGAAAATATCTCTCAAAAAGCATCACCAGAAGCACAGAGCATCTTTGTACAGCACACTTTGTAACAATGTATTAAACAAAGGTAGACTTGGTTGAGTGTTAAATGTATACAATTTTCAGTTTGTCTTTCCATAATCCAGCATTAATGTGTGACAATGTTTTTTCCACATTCACTGCCACTGCCCCGGACGGGAAGCGGATTCGTCATGGTCCACAGTCTCTGGAATGGAGGCTGCTCAGCCGAACCTGATGCTCTGAATTATCTGAAAAATCGCTGAAAAAAACAAAAACAATCAGGAGCTCAGTACAGAAATGGCCAGCTTGTAAGAAAAAATTACAACTATGTTAGAAATACTGAACAATTTGATTAAGCATTGTATGCCGTTAATCATAAGGCAACACTAAAGAAACTGGCACATTCTATAACGTAGAAATGATGAGACAAATACTATCTTGAGACAGTGTCACATTATACATCCTACAGTAAACAAGGACCATCACACATGGCTGTTATTAGTACATGATCCACCTCACACACCAATGCTTAAAACGAGAACCTGTGCATGGGAACTTGAAACAAGTACTGACGAATATATGCTGTTCTGTGAAAGCACAGGCACACTTGTAGTTGCACAGCACAGAGACTGAAAAACATGACCAAAGATCATAACCCACGTTGAACATCATCCACACAATTTTGCAATGGCAGTGAAATTGGCAGCCTGCAGTAGCATGTGCAAACTGCATTGCAAGGGAGGAAATGCAATCTCGTTTTCAATGAGGCCGCTTAGCTGAAGTAGAGTTGCTATTGTTTTTGTATGCTGTGGGAGCATGACAGCATGGCTTCCAACACAACAAAAGAGGACACTACATGATTTTGGGAAGTTACCGCAGGAGAACATGGGACTTGAAGAAAGGGACAACACGAAGCTGTCTTGAAGTCCCGTGTTCTCTTGCGGTAACTTCCCAAAATCATAAACAACCAACTGGCCTACATCCACACTCTGCTATGGGACATTACATGTTACTCTACAGCAGTTATAGCAAAATTGTTCTTTTTTTTTTTTGTCTTGACCGCACCTAAGCTAACTGTAGCCATTCTTGCCATTCTCGCTTAGTTGACCTCCTCTGCCAGGGCCCAATTGTGCTCCAGCCTGTTTTTTAATTGAGCAACTCGAGCCACTTGCTGCTTTGAAGATACTATAGCCTACAGTAGTTATTTTTACCTTGCAGCTCTCCTGACTGTATGCTTGTGTTTGGCTTGATTTATACTATGAATTTCTGTGTGCAAGATATGTATGCTTTACAATGATGCCACAAATGAGCTGAGCTTACAATTTTAGGTAAAGCAACAGGATGAAACTGTGCCACTAAAATCACATGAATTAAAAAAAATAAAAGTAAAGAATAGCACCCCTAAATGAAATGCACTGTTCTAGGCTAAATGGCCAGAATAGAATAGACTACTTTTGTGCATGACAGCACATCATCTGGGTTACCAGACATGTACAATCAACAATCATTCTTGTGACCAGGAATATATGACATGTGTAAGCTGAAGTTGCAAATGAGCCACAGAAAGGTGGAAAAATGAAAATGGGTGTTTTGAAACAATAAAATTTGGCATAGAGCCTTACAAATGAACACGTTACCAATAGAACAACGAAAGTTAATCCAAACTAAATGCAAGTGCCTGCTCTAAGCCTTATCTGTGCGCTAAGGTATATTGAGGTTTGAGGTGCTGCTTTTGTTAAGCAAGACGGTAACAATATCACTGCCCTCTCCCAACGTCATACCTGCCAACCTACGGACTTTGAAATTCGGAAGATTCACCTGGCGAAAATGTGTGTGCGTGAGGGGAGCATCGACAAAAAAAAGATAGTAATTTTTTTTTTTCCTGGGCCACAGTACCATCACAGACTGCCCTGAATGACTTATTAGAAGTCTCAGCACTCGTACTGTGACTGGAGACAGTGCATTTGTGCATGCACAATTAAGGAACACTGGCCATTTCTTGCAACAGTGAAGCCTTTCCTCCCTTGATATGCTTCCCTGCAATATTTTGCTTATGCATCTTCACATAACGCTGATATACAGCGACAACGCTGACTTTAGAAAACACGGCCATAATGCAACCCATATTCGACCATTGCCACATGCGCAATCCTCAATGCATTCCTTGATATGAAGCGAACCGAGTTAGACTAGTTAGGCATACACTGCCTACACACAAATGGCTTGTATTTAAATCTCACGTTGGCTAGCTACCTAGCATACAATTGTAATTGTTTTGCGTCTGTGCTGCATGATGCATTTTTTCTTTTGCAGTGAGGTTGGGATCAACTTTTTTCGCGATTTATGCATGTGCCCATACAATCGGCAGGATTGGTCGGAATTCGGGAGTCTCCTGGGGAAATAGGGTGAGTTGGCAGGTATGCAACGTTGTTCTCTGGGAAAAAGGCAAATATGGTTCACTCCCTATGCTTCAGAGGCAATGCCCCCTTCCCCATGCCTTCAAACATACAATTCACACTCTGTCCTGCATCAATACAGCACGCATGTTACTTTGTTGTTCACAAACACGCCTACAACTCTGCAAAATAGAAGGCAATGCTGTCACTTGAGTTAACTAGTTCCTGCTTTTTTTTTATAACACTCCTCAGTGATTCTTAAGCTGCAACATTATAGTCATGCACTATCTGCGTATACAGTGGGATCTCGATTAACAAAAATTGCTTCAATGGAACTACCTCTGAAACGGAACACCATCCTCATGGTTGGTTGGTTTAGTATTCATGCAATCGTATGCAGCTTTCTCTCTCGGTAAATAAAACTTCTCATAAACGGAACCAATTTCCCTGGTCCCTTCAGGTTCCATTTAAAGAGAGTCTACTGTATACTCAAAGATAACTGCGTAGGCAAGTGCTTCTTTGGCAACTACTGATTGCAGCAATTGCCAGAAAAGTTCGGGGAGAAATTGTAGCTAGGGCACATTTGTGAATATTCAGGGCTTGTTTAATGAAGGCCACATATTGCAATTCCCATGTTTCTGTGTAGGTGCACAAAAAGCTACACAGTTGCTAGATTGCTTGCCACAATGTGCTGAACAGTTCTTGACTCAAAATTGGATAGAATTTGCAAGCTGATCACCGAACACCACAAACCATACAGTAAAACTGTCATTCGTACATATTCATACATAGGAGGTTTGCCTACCCATTAATTAATCGAACTTTCAGCAGGCACTGCCAGGGCATGCATACTAACGATTTTGAGAACTAAGTACCCTTTAGTGAACAAGCAATGCATATATAGAGCATGAAGCACCGAATAATCTTCCAAAATACCCTGCCTTAGGCATGCATAAGTCAGCGGAGTCGTATGAAGATACCCTGCATGCTCCATGTGCTCAACTGCAAATGGTTTGCAAAACGTCGCTGCACAATACTACATTTAGCAGCAAAATAACAGCCCGTGGCAGAATATGCAAATGATATTAAAACAAGTTTCCTCTTCCTCTGAAATGATACCACTGCACAGAGCACATTAATACATATATATATGGTCTTTCAGCATCCTGCGAAGGCAAGAAGCATTTTTTCGTGCCTACATAGCGAATCAAGCGCTCGTTGGTAGCGGTGATTTTCCGTTTGCGTACGCGCGTGGTTAGAACAGATACGAGTGTGTCGCGTATGTCAAATTCACTTTGCCCTTCCCGAATTCGCTGACTGGAGGGAAATACGTCGCAGTTCTGAGGCCGAGCGTGCAACGGACCAACCATATGGGCCCGGTCACTCACCGGAGCCGCAGACTACGAAGATGAAGAATGCGAGGAGCCATGGGCCAACCGGGTACTTTTCGTCCTGGGGTTTCTGTTACGAAAACGTAAATGGCAAAGAGAAAAAGAAGAAAAAATGGTAAACGGCAGTACAAAGGCTTTGTGACAGCTGCGCGAAACAAGGCCAGCACGGAATAGCTACCGATATGTGCGTCAGCACGACATAAAAGCGATCACAGATGCGCGACTGCGAAACAGGTGTTCGCATTTCGCACAGTACCGGAAACATGGAAAAACGCGCACTCCTCTGCCGCAAACGGTTGCGAATTTAGCAAGAAAAAAAGGGGGGGAAAAACGACAGCAAGGATAAGACAAGCCGGGGAACGAGCAGTGCGCATGCAGTATAGTAGTCGGCTAAACAGGAGCACGTTGGTGCGCAGAGCTGAAGGACCGGAGTTCGCTGTTGTAGCAGACGTGCGATATATAACTAAACGGTTCGCTCTCGAGACGAAAGGGAGACGACGGTGAAAGTGAACCCCGTGGATACTTTTATCGCGCTCGCTATCTTTTCGGGCAAAGATGCGGAGCTTCGCAGACGACCATATTTCACTGGCACAGCAGCACACTCCTGGCAAATGATGAAATCGGATCACCGAGATATTGAATATTGACTCCCACGCATCCGACAGACAGGATTTTTCTTACGACATGCGAGAATTAAAACAACGCGTTACAAGAACGGCGTGCAACGTCAGCGACAGATGACGCGTCGCCGAGCCGCAAGTTCATCTTTTTTTCCACGGTCAACGCACACAAATACGGTTGCGCACGACTGATGTGAAGTGCCAGAGCTGATGTACAAATGCGTTAAAGCAATTAAAACGACATACGAATTTCACATACGCGAACAGTTTGATTATCGCTTGAGGGCAATCTCCCCCTCTGTCTCTCTTTTTCTTTTTGGTTTCGGTAAATGTGAGAATCGCGACACCGGCGTGCGCTACTTACCGTGGACTTGGGAACGTTGCCTCGTAGTACGACGTTTTTACTGGCCTTCTCGTTGGCCATGCGCATCCTCTGGCTGTTGACCATGGTGAAAGGTTGTGGTTTTGGGATGCGGGGCGAGTCGCAGAATCACAAACTCTCACGTAAGTACAACGCGGAGGAAAGCCTCATGCCTCCGAACTTGGTTTTATACGACCCTTGCGCTGCTGCCTTGTATTCATACGCATCAATAAAGAAAGAGTCCCTACGGCCTACGCAAATTTTAACAAGGGCATCCTTACACATTCATTTTGTGAGGTTTTAGTTGAAATACAACGTAACAAGAAACTTAAATCTTGCTTGGAGGTTCCACCAATTTTGCGCTTTAGAAGAAAACAGCACTGACAGATCGGACAACGTGGCACGCATGCCGGCCAGCGGGGCTATCGGGCTATCGCACTAAACACACACAACGTAAATGGCAAACAATAGTTTCGCTTCTGTTCTCTTTCTTTATGAGCACGAATGTTTAAAATAACATCTTACACACATTATTAATCACAGTTTTAATTTTTATACTATTTGTGCAATAAATGCAAGGTGTCAAAAATTAAATTTGTGTATTAAGTTCTGCGTCTTGGCAGGGCTTGTCAACCGTCTAGCAGCAATGACAACTCATTCTCGCGCGCTTTTTATTTGCGCTTAGCGGCGTACGTCTCGCAGGAATATTTCGCTGTTACATTGCTTCTTGCGTACAACATACGGCCATGATCAGGTGAGCTTATAAATTGTATGTTGAAGCGTAAAATTCAAGTAACGGTCGTATCTTCTTATCCTACCCTGTGCTAACGCTGACACGCATTATCGCAGATCTTAAAGCGCCGTCGTCTGCTAGAATATGCCGGCGCACTGTTGAAAGTTGGCCGTCTTTGGCGTTTTGTTTCCGCAGAAATGTGTGTTTCTCTTGCTTCATAATGCGTTCATCTTGTTTCAAGGACTGACGAAGAAGTGCAAGCGTTTCTGGAGCGCGCCAAGTTGGATCGGAGCGACCTGCAGCCCGTCGCTCAACCGATTTGGTTTGCGCAAGAAAATCGGAGCGCACTCCGGCTGTTGGAGGTCGACAAGGAACTGCTCAAGACAATACGGGAAGGCGAGAGGTTGGTATGTCTTGCAGTTTCCTTAAAAGGCGTTCTTACGTTTAACGTTTTATGCATTCCGTCTAAAGCTGTGTCGTCACGACGTTTAGACAAGTTAAATACTCAACTTACTTTGAACTCCTCAGGCTAGTTTTTCGTGGTGAAGAGGACTCTCCTGCAGTCGTGTGCACCGGTGACCGCACCTTCGAAGTCCGCGAGGCGGACATATCCAACTCACTCCTGCTGGTACCAACGCTTCGGCTGTCATCTGAGGCGGTCGGAAACGCCGACTCAACTTCTGAAGCTTGCACATGCCAGGTACATGATCAAACTGCATGGTATATAATGTGCCATGACAAGAATGGAAGGCATAGTGAGGTTGTACGGAAAATCGTAAAAAACATGCCATCATAGTCATCAGGGTGGAATCTTGGTATGACGTTTTCTGGGGGCCAGAATTAAGTTCACAGTCGATAGCAGATGAGGCATTCTGCTTTAACTTATCACACAGTTTATATTGCCAAGGAAAATGAAAGGTTATCACAACAGGCGTTTTCCTCTACCTAAAAAAATAAAGAACAATTATAAAAGAAAGCTTGAACAGAGATGCGGTGAAACTTTTGTTGTTGATTGCTAGGCAATTGAGTAATGCTTGCTATATCTGTTGTATAACTTGTTCAGCTTCGTTCGCTATGTTCATTTTATCGCCTCTCCTGCTTGGTTTTCGGACAGCAATATGTACTAAATAAAAAATAAAATAAATAATACAAAAATATTTAATCCATAAAATTTCTTTATTTACAATTGTAAAGAATAAGAACATTGAAAATACACTACCTAAATAACACAAAATAAATCTAGTTCTTTTCATGAGCAAATACTGTGAATGAAGGCATTCTTTTAGTACTTATACTGTTGTGTAACACACACCCAGTGTATGTGACATGGCAGTGTGCAATGGCTTATGTATTCAGGTGCGCTAAAGCTGTACATCCCCATGTGTGTTGACTGCTTGGTGGCTGTTTCAAAAGAGGCTTGCAGCTTCGCTTCGATGTTCCTGTAGTTCTGTGCACACACTTTCCTTGTGCTCTGTGCCCTGTACATATCTACTATGCTTCAGGAGACGCTAGATGTTGCCATTCTGCCTCAGCTGCGATGTGCTCTGGGGTTTGGCCAAGTCTGACCTGTATTCATGTTGTGCAGCTGCATTCTGGGAGTGTCAAGCCATGTTCTCCTCCATCACCTTGACACAATGTTTGCTCTAAGATTCAGTACCTCAGCGTTTCCTTATCACTTTCTTGTCCAGGGATAGCAACATTGCAATTAAAAGCCCTGTGGGAATACTTGCTGAGCTGCTCCAGAAAGTTGTTGCTGAAAATGTTTTATTTATAATAAACAGGTAAAACCTTCCCTCTTGGTGGTGACCATCTGGGGAGGAAGGGCATCTTAGGTAGGGCAAGTTAGAGCAAGAGTGCACAGCCTTCACCCAGCACTGACACAATGTATAAGCAGGGTACCCGTAAAGCTCTGTCTTGCAAGTTTACAGCAATGGACAGGGCCAAGAGGGGATCAACAGCACAGAGAGAGAATCCTGGACTCTATCGTGGGGCTTCTATGGGAGACATCTTTGCCTGATGAATTTAAACTCCAGGAGGCCGTGCACTCGAAGGCTTAGTCGATTCCGATATGAATGTACTGATTTCCGCCACAGGGGAAAACATACTTGTATTTTCCACTCCCACTGATGTCCTTGAAATAGCTGTCACGAGTAAAAGGAGGTGTGGTTCATATGAATTGCTACAAACAGATTGTGTCATGCAGGTCCTCCAGACGTTCCACAGCTACCTGGAGCTCCGCCAGTGCTTCCCCCGACTGAAAAAGCTGCTGGAACTACTTCGCCAGAGTCCGTACAAAGGCGCAGAACTTGAGTCCGTTGTCAATGACAATGAAGCCACGCCTAAGGTGTGCTATTCTGCCTTTGCCACTTCTGTTTACTTTCTGTCAGCCAGTTTCTCTGACAAATGAGTCACACACATTTGAGCTGTATGCTTCTACAATACCAAGAAAGACACTGTTACCGCGAGAAGAGGCCTCGTAAACCAGAAAATACCTAAAATTGAAAGGCGAATGGGGACGCTGTCTTGAAGTTCCCAAGCCAGCCAGCTGTGACATTGTGGATTTTTACGGTCTTCTTGTGCCTGATTATTGTTTTATTGGCAATGAAGAACTACATTGTATTCTAAAATGCCCAAACACTGAACTTAGCAAGTTTCAAGACCATTTACTTAGCCACATTATTCTAATTATGAAAATATACCTTGAAATCTACGATGTCACACTGATATACTACCACTGCATGATTTCAGCTTTAAAAAAAAAAGTCTGACATTCGTTTTCTCTTTAATATACAACCTATCATCATGAAATGAATGAATGTAGAGTCGTGAAAGAGTACGTTATCAGTCTGAACTGGCTTAGTGTTTCTTCTGTACTGTTTCTTTAAAACAGCTAGAACAGCCACAAACTGCAAGGCTAGTGTTTTTGCATCAGTTTGTATAATATTCTTCAAATGATGACTGTAATTAAGATCACTGAAATGACGATATACAGTAAACCACAGTTGCTACAAAAGTATGATATACCCTTCATCTGCATTATTTTCCAGTATACACTTGGGAACATACTGGAAAGAGTGCAGGCAAGCGAAGTTGAAATCAGGCAGGCCATTGAGGAGCTGCCAGTGGTCGAAATCGATGGTGAGACCTTTTCTGCATGCGCACATTCAGAAAGTGAATACGTAGTCAAAAATATTTTTTGCGGGATTTCTTCCCTGTTTCCTTTCTAATCTTGCATAAAGACACCTTGTCTAGGGAATTATGAGATAAAATGTATAACAAGGATGACCACACCACGGGTTGATAGTAATCTCGGGTGCAGCTTTAACAAGAGCTGAAGGTTGTGTTTAGAAGCAGCCATTAACCCCTAAGGAGTCTCTGAAGTGCGGGAGGCTGTATGGTGCATGGTAGCCATGTTGGAGCAAGTAAACTGGCTTAGAATAACTTGTTTTTGGGCTGGTCAATTCACACCTTTTGAAGAACCGCTAAACCACCTCAAATAAATAAATAAAAAAATAAAATCATAAACTTTTCTCTTGCCTTTTCTGGCCTTTCCTTCAAACATTGTGATGCCAACAGGGTCATGCATGTAATGTCACTGGAGTAAAGCTGTTCACTGGTTTGTACACAAGGGTCCGATTGTCTTTTGGCGTGCCTTTGCCATGAAGTCGCCCGCCTGCTCTTTCTCATTGTCTCGCTTGCCTGTTGCGCACAATCAACTGTAGCATGTTTTGCACTGCGCATGTGATGGCAACAGCATTTAGATGAAATGCACACAGTCCTGATAAGTGGAAATTGATGCTTTAAAACAAGGAGTGTTAATATGATGTTCCGTATTGATGTAGTGTGCATGTGTCTCCTAGAGAAGTACATAGTTAGGAGGAGAGAGCACCTGCGGGGAGGGTAGCGAAGGCGAGAGAAAATCCGCTCGCTCGCCTTAGAGCTCAGAGTGGCTTAGGGGCGCTTTAAAGCAATAACAGTAGTGTTAACACGAGAGACACAAGATGACAGGATGTATGCTGACATAGCGTTCACCTTGTCACCTTTCTCGTGTCTGTCATGCTAATGCTACACTTATTATTTTAAGCAAGTAAACCTGCAGTCTGAGTATACCAGGGCAGAACATTCTGAAAAAAAAAGGTAGAACTTGCAGTTCTCACACATACACACACAAAGCAGTGGCTTGTGCTCGCTGAAGTAGGTCTTGAGGTTGGCACATTGTTGTGTTGATTTTTTTTTTAAACATTCTTGGCAGGTGTGGTCACTGTAGGGCGATATCATATAGAATTACACGTGCACAAAAAAGCGCTCTGCTTAGAATATACATCATAGCACGTAATGAAGTTTAATGTGTTGCATTGTATGTTCCTGTTAATATACCGTTCAGCTGTGTGCTTCCCAACATACACTTAGACAGCAAGTGCTGAATCCCTTGATGACCTCATCACTGCACTGTTTCTATTTTCAGTTCCTCCTGTTTCATTGCTGCAGCTGCTGCTACTATCCTTGCTTTTTTTCTATGCATTCACTTGATCTCAACCACCCTGTGTCTTTTTACCTTCTGCCACCCTTTCCCCATTTGCCCATTCCACAACATCGCTGACTCTCGACAGCTTGAGAGAGGTTACCACATACATGCTGCTAGTAAAAGGTAATATCTGCTCAATGTTTATTCTGCACACACAGGCTTCTACAGGCTTCTCGATGGCGAGTATTACTACCGAGTGCAGAATTTCATCATCAACTACATCGAGTCAGAGTCCATACAACTGGACAAGATACCTGCTGGTGATGTTGTCGACAAGATCTCGGAGTTGGAACCACGGTAGCTGAACATTGCTTGATCGTAGTCTTGCTGTGGTGATTTTGCAGTATTACTCTAAAATATGCAAGTTGTACAAACTCAAATTTAATATCAAAGATAATCTCGTGGTAGTAGAGAAAAAGAAAGAGCTTCTTCGTATCTGGATTTTTCTTGTTCCATGAAATTGCAAGGTCATTGTGTCACTGTCAGTAGCAGTGTGTACCTACAATGGCAAATTGTCTCATTGTAGTGATGGTGAAGAACCAGACAGCCAGAACTTTTAGTAGTCATGAATATGACTCATTATTGGGTGAACTCTTTAATTCTTTACTGCGCCGGGTCTTCATACTTTTCAGATAATCGCTGGTGTTCACATATGTGTGAGAATATGTTCTACTATTCGTGTTGCGCACGCAATCTGATTAGATAAGACTCTTTTGGTATAGAATCGCTGACAACATCCGGAAAATTTGAGATGCATCTATGCACATCTTGCACCAAGCGATAACTTCGTAACAGTGATTAAATGGTGAAAAGGGTCACCGGTAAAATATAAACAGTGTACGGATTCCAATATGTACTGTATGTCATTTTGCGGACAGGCAATTCCATAGTGCCTTAGTGTAAACCCTATTTTCTGGCAAACTTTTCTCTTCCTGAGGCTGGACTTCACTGCCTGTTTTTCTATGAACCAAGGATATCATGCACATGAGATGCCACATCATGATGCAGACAATGCTTTCAGTCTATATATTGTTAATAAAAAAATGCAGCTTTACTGATAAAGGTTGAAAAACAGAAATCTTCACAAAGTACATGCATTTTTCCTTTTTTTTCTTGCAGGGAGATTGTTGCAGAAGTGTTTCGGAGATGCACCACTCCGAACAGTGGTAAAGAAGCAATTCTCTCGACTTCTGTATATTATATGCATTATATGACATCAAAATTGGAGGCGGTTGGCTATGGCAGAAACATCAATCTTTTCAAGTGATTTGTGAAAGGGACACTAAATAGATAAATAATTTGAGCTCTATTGGTAAAGTACCTTTCTACGATACCACAACAAGACACTCTTGCCATGTGGAGAGGCTTGGCAAGCCAGCAAAGACGCAGAAATGATAGACGGGAGGCTGTGCCGCACTGAAGTTGCCCCACAAGCTCGCCATGACGTCTGCACAGGCCTAGTTAATGTGTTGGCCTGCATTATGGACTATATTGTGTTCTGAAGAGGCAATGAATGAACTTACTGAATTTCAAGAACTCTTACTAATTGCAATGGCTCAAATAAGAAAAATATGTCTTATAATTTATGACGTGACAGCGATATACCAGTGCTGAAGTGTCAGCACAGATTTTAAAAAAAACACATAGAACTATGACCTTGGTTTTCTCTTATAGTAATCACTGCATTGCCATAAATACAATGAAAATGTAGTTTCGAAAGAGTTGAAAGCTATTTAGTGCTTCCCTTTAGTGTCCCTTTTTAGAACCCATCAGTCCACTGCGAACTCATTAACACTAGCATGGCGCCATTAAACATCAAATATTCATTCATTCAAAGTTGAGGGGACGCAAAACAGAACCATTAAGCCAAGCTAGAGTGATAGATTATGGTCATCAGAATTGTTGAGCATTTTTCTATGCCAAGAGAAGATTTAGCCACAGGCAAAACTATGCTTGAAGACAGCATGTCTCTTCCTCAATCTTATTCAATCATGAATGAGAATGAGCATTCATGACCATTCATAACCTTAAATGTCATTACAACACAATGCAGGAACTGCCCTCTGCTTCTAGAGTCTTGTACGCCATTTACTGTTGCTCTGAGTCAGACGGGGATGCATAGGGGGCGCCATGGAATGACAAATGGTGCTTGCAGGGCAGTGTGAACAAAAAGTGTCGGCGAGCTTTCCTGCAGTAATGTTTGAGAAAAGTGGCCAAGCTGCATTTTCTTCACTACTCAAATGCAATGTAAATTGCTGCCTATTATCAATTGTTTATTACTTTCGTCAAAGTGTTTCCAAAATGATGCATGCTAATAATGGAAGCTAGTTCTGAATTTCCAAAGTGGTCATGTCACTCCTCCCTCATGCTTATACGTCATTGTGTTGTTTACCGAGGCGCTGCTGTAGACAACAGTAGCATATTTGTTATTTTTGAGCACTAATTTATTATACTAGCTTCATTTAGCTTGTACCTTTAGTGTCTCTTCAACTGCACATCTCCTGAAAGTCCTTGCGCTAACTTTATGAGGAAGGACGTCATTTTCTTCATCTTTTGCTCTACTTAATTGTTATCAAGACTCATAACTGCTGTTCGCTGCATGCAGGAGATGAGTTCTACACCCTAAATGGTGACGTCGTCTGCAAAGCAACAGCTGATGTGCTCCTCCGAAGTGTGGAAAAGGTTTGTTAATTTGTGTGACTGTTAAGTACTAAGCCCACAGAGGCCTGTTAAATACATGTCTGGTTCATCGCACCTTCTGCACTAGCTAAGAACATGCTGCACCATACTCCTCGATTCTCTGGCGCAAAATCATACCCCAGCATCACTGTCGTTGATTGTGGTGTTGTGTAAGTGATGTGTCATTGTGGTGGAGGGAACCTCTGTCTGCTGATGAGACGGCGGAGCTAAAGTATCTCGCATATGAGTCACAGTTCACGCTGTGGTCATTGTGCGTGCCAACAAAGCGGGTGTTGGCAATCTTTTCAGCAATGTTTCAACTTAGCTAGAATGGTTCTGGGCACTTAACAATTTGTTGCGGCCACTACTTAGTGAAGCATCTTCTAGCTCTCATTGACTTCGTTTGGTTATCCATGCTGTCTTACCGAACAAGTGTTGTTCATGACACAGCGCTATGAAAGCTATATTAAACATACACTGAAAACACAGAATAGGAAGGTCATTAAAGTTGAAAAGTGCAGGGCAACAGTCACTGCTTCGAAGCCAAGTCCTCGTTGAACTTTTTGCTCCAAGCATAAGCATTTCATGATTATGCACTGTTAATCAATTAAAGCATCCATTATTCTGTGACGCTTTTCTCTTGTTTATGTTTCTGTGCAGTTCAACCTCAGTGAATTCCTTGAGGTGTGGCAGAACAGTGTTCCAGAAGGCGTGCAGACGGATATCAAGCAGTTAGAGGTAAAATCCACATTATTTATTCAGCACAACATTCCACAGCTAGCACAGCTGTTACAGTGCCTGATGGTGTTCCAGGTAAAGCCCAAACCCCATGAGAATGATTTTATATGCAACGGCAACAAGCAACGAAACAGGCCGTCAGGCGAACGGATTGCTCGTTCTTGTCACTCAATCACTCGATTTTGGAAATTTAGAAATCGTCACTCGTCGCCCGGAAGTGCTATGAGCAACTAGTCAATAGTGCGAAAGCGGAACTGGATGTACATCAGTCAAGTACTCCCGATCATCACACAGAACGAGCATAGGACCAAATTTTAATATGTGCAAGGATAAAAATATACTGCAAGACTTTCGGAAATATTTTATGCTGCTCTTTACAGCAAAACACATCAACTTAAATTAGTAAAGCACGCATCACGTCAGTATTGACATGTATTTGCTTTCCTCATACCAGAAAAGCCGGGGAGGCGTCGCTCAGAGTCGTCGCTTGCATGGGGTTTGACTTGTAGGCAATGAGCGAACGCAAACAGCCGTCTCCATTGCGCCACTTGTTGCTGTCGTGTTCTAGATCGCTTGCATGGAGTTTATACTTCATATGAAACATTGATAACCAAAACTTGTTTTATGTTTACTTTTGAAACTATAAAAGTGTGATGAAAAAAGAAGAGATCATATAAAAGATATTTTAAAAGCAGTTAGCATATTCAAAAAGCAACATTTTATGCTATAATTAAAGAACATGTCCAATTTACTTTTTGTCTTTTGTTTACTGGTACCAACTTCTGCACAGGCATTCTAAGTGTTGTAATGTAATGCTGATGCTTTCACAATAACACTGTCAGAATTGTACATGAGCTATACGGATGGAGTAATATTAAACAAAAGCAATACGTACATGACTATGAAAGCAAGGAAAATGGTGTGTTCTAGTTGTGTTGATCTTGCTTTATTAATTACAGGGGCTAGCCCTAACAGACCGGACATCCACACCTGAGTGCATCTACCTCTTTGACAAGTGGGATCTGCCGGATGATGCGAATGAACGGTACATGATTCATTGCGTCTCTAAAGGTTACTCACATATGACACTTTTTACAGTACATTGTGACATTTTGACATTTGCTCCAGCTTGCTCAATGGTGTGTATTGGGCTGCAATGACTAGCAATAATGGTATTGGGCTGCACAATGACTAGCAGCATAGCAGGCAACTGAGCAAGCCACAGCAAGTGCCAAAACGTTACGATGTCTTGCTCTTCCACATGACTACCTTCCGTATCGTGATGTTATGGCTCACGCACCACCTGAGAAACGAAACTATTTTGTAGAAAAACTATTAGAATAAATTATTTAGGGCACTCTGACGCTTGCCGATATGTTACTGGAGTTTCGAGGTTCAGGACTTTTGTGTAACGCAAGAAATGAACAGTCGAAAATGTCATGTCAATATACTTTTTGAAGTCCTTATGTACTACACATGAGCTCTAGTTGTCATGCTGAGTTGGACTAGGACAACGAATCTAAGCTTGCCATGCAATAAAATTAATTGTGCAGAGAAGTGCTGACATGGCAGACTCGTGTTCAGAGAAAAAATGCACGAAGAACTGTTATGAAAACTCTAAAGATTTGCTCAGTACCCGCATCATTTGGTAACCCAGGTTTATTCGGGTTTTCTACATACTATACATTTCAATTTGGTTGAATTTTTGGAGGGGAATGGCCAGTTCATTGTTTTTGGATTATGCAATAGCAAGTTTATATGGAAGGTTGCAGCCGGAATTTTTTACTTCTCTTCACTGTTCCCACAATGCTACTGCAGATGAACAAGCTGAATCAGTGCAAAATCTTTTTCCTGAAATAATGGTACTTTAAAATAGTGATTGCACAATATTTGTCCAAGCTACACATATACTCGTACATATATCTATGTGCTGCTGAGGGCCAGGTTTGGCAGCAATCTACACTATAATGCATGCCTGCTACAATTAAGGTACACAGAAGTGATATGACTATGTGCCATGCAGTTACTCTTTTGGCATTACTACATTTAGACACCTCCAAGTCCCATAGTGATGCAGAGGATGCTGGCTGAGGGACATAACATACCTAGCCTGCCGCAATGCAAAATCTGGTCTTGGCATGGATGTCCAGATCCCAGACGTAGATATCAAAGAAACCGAGGGGTGCATTATTTTTTTGTCACTGAGAGTAAATTGCTTGCTTCTGTGCAGCTACGTTTTTTTTTTCAAACATACATGCCAGCCCTCCATAATTTTCCGTAGTGTTTACGAATTTGGGCTCGTTCTGCAGTTTCACAAATGTTGGGTCAAGTTTTGCGAAATGTTCTGCTCGCGAAAGAGTTTCGCTCATCGGTCTCCGATGATATTTCTTGAAAGTCTTCTGATGGTGAAGGGATGCACATTTGTTGCAAGCGTGTTTATTTAGACAAGGGCCTTAGCAGGCAATATCGGCAGCGGCATAATCACAAAAACGTCATGGTGATCTCAAGGCAATTAGTCGCTTGTTAGTCTGCTCTTCCGAATTTGCTACTGCTTGTGTGTTGTGTCTAAATGTAAATCATCGTCATATAGCGCGTATGTACACTGCAGAATGTGTGTGCTTGGGCCGATCATTAATTCTTCGCGATGATTGATCACCAACACCGGTTTCGGGCTGGGCACAAAAGGTGCCGCACTGGGCGCAAACTAGAACACACAAACGCATGCACAGACGCCTACGCGCGCGGGCAATCTCGTTCATATTTGCCGCCACAGTGGTGGCGTTTCGAAGCATCCGAAATCCTATCCTAAAGCTCCACCTTATCCGACCCTTCTGCTTCACTGTAGCCGTCGCGGGACAATCTACGAGTGGTGCTTAATTTGCAGAATAATGTAAGGACATTTCTCATTTAAATCGCAAGAAAGAAATGTCAGCTGCGCCGTGCAACAGTCGGAGCGCGTCCGGCGCGTCTACGACTGCAGCGCCCTCGCCTCCGCGTCCGTATTTTTATGCGTCACGAGCTTCACGCGCGCGTCGTTGCGCGCGTCAGCACAGCCTGCGTAAGCATATAGTGTGTGACTACCGCTTGTGTTTGTTCGGTGACTAAACCGGAAGCGCCGGAAGCATATCAGGCCAGTGCCTCCTCTGATCAGGCACATGCAGTAAAGAAAGGGGAAGATGGCGCCTCCGCGTATCGTGCGAACGCCATCCGAGGAGCAGGAGCGGAGGTTTCGTTGTGCCGAAGCGAGGCGCGCCCGCATACGTGCCCTAACAGAGGAACAACGTGCCATTGTGCGCGCGATGAACGCTGCAGCTCAACGACGGAGGCGCCAAAGACCCGAAGTGCGAGCGCAAGAGGCCGCAGAACGCGTGCGACGTAGGGAAGAGCTTAAACGGGAGGCAGAGGGAAAACGACAACGCCAACAATACACTGCAGCGCGTGCGCGGAATTCTGCAGCACATAGCGAAGACGCGACAGTGTTGGAGCAGGAGGTAGGGGCAAGGCCACAACAGTCCACTGCAGTGTGTGTGATGGCCGAAGTGCAACACGAACGGCGCCAAGACGCGGGTGTGCGGGAACAGGAGGTAGAGGGAAAGCTACGACGTGGACAGTGCACTGCAGTTCGTGTGAAGGCCGAAACACGTAACCAATGGCGTCAAGACGCACTGCAGGGTGCTGATGCAGATCACGAACGTCGCCAAGACGCGGCAGTGCGGGTACAAGACTCGGAGGTAAGGCAACGTGAACAAGACCTCGCAGTGTGCGCGCAAGACGCTGAAGCGCATCGCAAACGGTGCCAATACTCAGCTCTGCTGGAACAGAAGTTAGGAGCTAGGCTACAACATCGGCAGTTCAGCACGGTACGTGTGAATATTAAAGCGCATCACGAACGGCATCAAGACGCGGCAGTGTGGGAACAGGAGGCAGAGGAGAGCCAGCGTAAGCAAGACCAAGCAGTACGTGCACAAGCGGCCGAGGCACATCGCGAATGGTACCAAGACGCGGCAGTGCGGCAACAGAAGGCTGAAGAAACCCACAAATGGTGTCAAGAGGTTTCAGTGTGGTGGGGACAGGAGGCCCAAGCACATCGTGCGTGGCGCCACGACATGGCATCGTGGGAACCGGCGGCCGAAGAACGTCATGAATGGCACCAAGACTCGGCAGTGCTGGGACAAGAGGCAAAGCGACAGTGCAGCGCAGTGCGTGTACAGCAGACTGAGCCACATTGTGAGCGGCGGCTAGAGGCGGCAGGGCGGGAGCAACAGGCAGAGGACAGGCGACAACGCCGACAAGACCGTGCATTACGTGCGCAAGAGGCCGAAGCACATTGCAAACGGCGTCAATGCCCTTCAGTGCGTGAACGTGACATGCACTCGAAACAACGACGGCGCATGGTGGAGAGCCTGCAGCGGCTATACGCTGTTATATGTGCTACCAGCAGTCGTGGCACAACAGACCTACAGGGCATTACACAGTGTACTCGCACTGGAAGTTGATATACAGACTTGGCATTCATTTTAGAAATAAGGCCACATAGCACGTTCTTCCATGCCACATAGTTACCGAAAGTTTCTTTTGTTCTCGCATCCTGGCTTTTGCCAACTGAAGAAAAAACGGAACCAGATATATGTACATGCCTGTTTTAATGTAAACTTGGGAAAGTTTGTTTTGCTTATTCAAATTTGAGGCACAAAGGGCCAAGGAAACAACATTTTGCGTGTTTTATTCTGCCTCTATCTCAACTGTCTCCTTTCACATCTTATGCCTGAAGCTTAATACATACTTGCAACAGTGTTGCACATATTATAAGCAATCTTTGCAATGAAGGTTATGGTGGCACCATCTATCGTAGGTAGGCAGAGCAACCACCACAAATAAGATATGCACAGAGCAGCTCTGCCCTTCTGGTGACACAGATGGTGCTTGCTGTTCCTTCTGCAAGTGGACCACATTATCCTATCTGGTATTGTTGCAGATGATAATAAGCAAATACTGCAACCAGACATATTAAACAAAATAAACCACTAAATGCGAGCACAAGCATGTTAGTGGTTTAAATGAAAGATCATTTTCTACCAGACTCCGTTACCAACGTAACATTCAGTAGATATGTTGCAAAATGTTCACTATATTGACTGGAATGGTTGCTTGGGTTGGTCGATGTGACATCAATACCAGTGAAGCAGTACATAAAATGTGGACAGAGAGGAAGTACCATGCATCAGTGCATATGAGCAGCGAGTTTCATTTGTTTCCAAAGGTGGCATCAGTGCTTCTTGTTACTTTGTTTAAATGGTGCTAGAATAAAAATGGACACCGTGTGAAGGTGCTAATTCAACTTTAGTATTAATGTTTACTTTGATTTTAGTTCTTGTTCCAAGGACTTGTAGCTTTCACAAAGTAAATCAGTAGCTGAAGAGGATTAAAAGAAAGAGTCGATTCTTGTTGCCGAGAAGTGGTACGAAACATGAACCTGTCAGCCGCTCTTGTTCTGGAATGCTGCTTGGCATTGCTGTGGCCTGGGCCACCCGGTTGTAAACAGCCTTGTTTTGAGGCATAGATGGATTTTAACCAATCTTGCATCCCCCTTTTTTACCTCCGCATCTGCAATTTCGCGAATATGTGGTGGCGATCCAAGATAGGCGCCATGTGAACTTGCCGATTGGCTGAAGGAATATGTCGTGGGGAGCGTCAGTGGAAGGACTGTTTCGTAAATGTCAATTTGATGTTGAGTGACGTTCATTCTAAAGGAAGTTTACAGTGTTCTGGGTGGGTGTTCTAGCACAAGGATGGTAGCCACTTGGTTGTGGTACAGCTTGCAGCTACCCTTTGCTCAAGTAACACGTGCAAAACTAGAAGCATGCACATTCAGGGCCTAAAAAAGAAACACAGGCACTTGAATTTCGAACAAAAATACATAAATTGCTGTTTAGTCCTCTCTGTCCATATGGGTGTCACTATCCGAAAAATAGTAAAGCACATGCACAATTTCACACCATGTGAATGGAAGCTTCCCCGTCAATGTCTGTCATTTGGTTCTGCTAGAAAAGTGTTGTCAGTTCAAGCGTGCAAACTTCTCAATGGTGCCCCTGTCATGTGCTGCTCCTGTCGCTGCTTGCTATTGCTCCTCCATTGCCCAGATGCTGTCACAATTCAAAACAGAGGTTTTGGGGCTTCTGCGATAGCTGTCATGCCGCTTTTGCATAAAAATTGCTGTCATGTAAAATGGACTTCAGTTAGTGCTTTTGTATCTGTCCTTACACTTTCCTTTCGGTATGTATGTTTCATTGTTTTGTTGGTTCTAAGTGGTGACAGTAGGTGCCAAACTAATACAGTGGCAAATGCACTCTTGATCAGCTTCAAAGTTTGTATAGGTCAATTACATTCACTTATTTTTTCGACGTCACAGCTGAGGCAAACTTTCAGTATTGCAAAAGGACTACCAGTTGGTATTGCTGTCTCTCGGTTTCTATGTTTTGGAGTGTGGAACCACATATGGTAGGCACAGTTGTTTGTGGGCTGAGCTGGTGCTGAATACTTAGGTTGTCACCAAGTGTCACTTAGTGAAGTATTCAATTAACATCATGGCAAAGCCAGCCATAGACTGCTGGGGTGAAATGTTTCTGGCAAGATTACAGTGTTCTAGTGCCACAGGGAAGCAGACGTGTTGGCTACTGAGCTGTCGCCTGAGATTCTATTGTAATAATTTGTCTGGAGATAGCAAGGTGTACAATGCAACTTCAGCAATGTCTCTTGTGTACGTGTATGTTTCAGAGGCAAGAATAGTAAGCACTTGACTGGCACCAACTAAAACTTGTGAAATTGGAGTGGTCAGTGACAAAAAGGATGAAATACTGAGCTAGCAAAAATCAGTTGCACAATTCACCACACAGTGAATTTGGACTCTGAGACTGGTGAAGTGCAGGTCAGGTGACGAGAACATGATTGCGGCTGCGTGCACACATTTCATGCTCTCACCTTGTTTTGTACATAGGGCAGCTAAAAGTTCTCTTTATTTATATGCATTTATCCCCATGTGATTACTGCAACCTCACATTTTTTTGTAAACGCTGTGTTGTCGCTGATGTTCACAACTGATGCTGCTGCATTACTTGATGATATGGAGGACGTAAGTACAGCATAGCAATGCCACGATTAATGTGACTTCACCTTTGGCGTGGGAAGATTAACCCAGATCACGCCTTGTCTGCCAAGTTTTGCTGGTTCAAAACCGCTGCCTCAACACGCTTGGCCTGCAGCATTTTACCTTGCTCAACCAACCGCAAACCAGCTTTATGCTCTCTGAACATGATACATCAGGTTGTTTGTACGGGCCTTGAACATTTGCACGTCCCATTCCTGTGCCCCTCTGAAACCTGGACAGAGATTCGAGATGCATAGCTACAGAAATGTTGCAAAGTCAGCTAGTTGTAGGACTGTGGTATTGTTGATGGGCCCTTAAAGGAAACTAAAGTTGAATTGTGAGGAGTTTCCTAGGAACTTCTTCCCTCAAGTGGGCTGTGGCAACACATGTGCTATGAGGACCTTTGAAAGGGTAACTGTCATGGCGCTCTGCCTCTCACTTGGAATATTCAGGCATGACATCACTATGTTCATGCTTCAGAACATCCCTGCAGCATAAATACAGAATGCACTGGGACTCATTACCCAAAACTTCAGCGTTGATGTCATGTATCACAAGAATGTTTGTTGCATTTCTTTCCATTGAAGTTTGTTTGTACATGCTTTTTGGGCATCCCTCTTTACCGACTACCTGCAACAGCAGTGGTCTAGATCTCATCTTGGGAGGAAATGGGACCTTGCAACTGCACTGCGTGCCATTACCAAACTAATTTAGCTTTCACAATGTGGTACTCGCAGTGTTTGAGTGAGTAAACATCTGCTAGGCTTAAACATGTTGGTGTCCTGCTGCACACAGCAGTGTGCATGTTGCCTGGCACCCTTTGGCTGTACTTGGTCCTTACGCTACAAAATGCCAAATTCATCAGTGAGCATGTTCCTGCTTATTCCTTTCATACAACAGTGGGTGTGTCTCTGAATATTACGCTGAGAGTAATTCTGTGCACAAGCAGTCTGAACCGTGGTGTGTGTAATGTTATGCTAGCAAGAGCTTCCTGCTCTACGTGATGGGTGAAACTGAATGTTCCTCTTTTCAGTGAATGGTAAAAAAAACCTTTGAATGAATGGTGCAACAATGAAGATGAAGTTTCTAGATTGCTTTGAATAAATGGACTGGCTCACAAAAACAGCTATGTACTGCTCATTTATTACTTGGGAATATTGCTGCCAGTCTTGAGGAGCTTTCTATTCATTGCACAGAGGCTGAGAAACAAGTAGGCTGCAACCACTCCAGTATATTTCTCATGGGACCACAGGACAAGAAGCCAGGAAACATGCTAATAGCACAGTGTGGACCAGGGGAAGTATTCTGTAAGAGTCCACCTAGTGGACTGTCCATTTCGGCCGCTGCTGATTGGCTAGGGCCACTAGTCTCCTCCTCGCTCTTACAGCTGCATCCAATCAGCAGCGGCCGAAATGGGCAGTCCACTAGATGGACTCTTACAAAATAACCCCCCCCCCAGGTTTCAGTGATATAAACAGGAGGACACTGTGACAAAGAGCACTTTAGTTAGGCTGTTTGTGTCCTGGTTTCCGCGCTTGTTCTTAAGCAAAGTTGGATAACTTTATACATTTATGGGAACCACTAGAGTGCCTTGTGCGACCTCAGGTTTTAGATATTGGCCATTTCTAACTGTGCTTCCCAATGCACGGTGTTTCACTCAATCTGCCAACAACAGATACTGGTATACAATTGCATTTGGTCCTCTGAGAGTGCATTGGCCAGTTGCCACAGCATGTAATTATCGGTGCAGGGTGTTTATGGCCTAGTGTTGTCAGTATGTCGTCACCAGAATGCCAGGGCTAAACTGTTCAATAGGTTACATTCTGAGAGTAGGTGGCGTGTCAAAAGCCAATTGAATAGTCCTAATTGTTCCTCCGTCTAGGCTGCAGCTGCGCCCAATTTCCCCCTAACCACATTGCTGTCCAGACTGCAGCTCGTGCTCAAAAAAGACCCAGAGCACCAGTGTTGTGTAATATAAAATAAACAATGGGAACACTGTTTTCTGTCAATACTGCAGAGTAATAAACAAAGTGTGACAGTCCAGGTGACAGCTTATATGCTTGGAGCACAGTGTGAAAATATGTAGAAGCATTATGATATCGAGATTTAAGCTTTCTACTAAATTTCTATCTCCACAGGATTCTTGAATGTGCAGATAAGCCTGTAGATTTGACAACACTGCATTACATTAGGTCCAGTTCCACACTTTGGCTTTATGTTGCCTTACAGATGGCCACGATTACATCATTGTGCAAAAGGCATAGCTGATACTAATGTTGGTGCAAATTTAGCTGTTGCTGTCACTGTAGTAAGGGCTAAGTTGCTCGGGTGGTTGCAAATCAACTCTAAAAGAGATGGCCAGGATGGCATTTCGAGAATTCTCCTTAATGCATTAGATGTGGTACACTACTGCTGATCAAACACGAGGTCACAGAATCGATCCCTCACTATAGCGGCCGCATTCTTTTGGGGAAATGCAAGAAGGCTCATGGGAACCACATTTGTCTACAGTGTCTGTAGCTGATACCTTGCGGTATATGTTTGTCCTATAGCGCACGGACTTAGCATACAGCATGACCAAGCATGGTGGCATGGTGTCATGGTGGTGTCGGCATGTTTTTTTTTTTTTGCTATATATAGTGGCTAACTTGGCTGATTGACCACTCTATAAACAAGTGTGATACAGACTGTACATAGCTTCATGTATTCAAGTACTGCAACAAACTCCTAAGCAAGCACAAGCACATCGATTTACTGATAAATACCCACAGTCAAGTTGATGGCAATACAAAGCAATACAAGCATACCCGCCTTAAGTTCGAGAACGAGGGTGACAAGGTGGAATGGCAAAGTTGTATCCTTGTGTGAGCTTGGCCACTTCGTGGGGAAAATTCAACAGTGATTGCAGGACATGAGTGGCTTTGGCTTGATGCAACATATTTGAATTAATGCATCAAAGGCTAGCACCAGCTTGCTATGTCACCTTGTGTTAAGTTCAGAACCATGTCCGTTTTATTTGTTTTTCTTTATGCACTTGCAAAATGCAAAGCTTAACCTCCATGCAACTACGCTGTGCAGAAATGCCAGCCTTTTGGTGCTCATAGGGGATGCGTGAATGTGGGCGCGAGTCTGAGTGAGCTTAGTGCAATTAAGGGAAATGGAAGACTTAAAGGAGGAAGGGAAACCTTTCTCCACAAAGAAAAAGAAAACAAACTTAGACACAGAGCTGTAGGTATGGCAAGGAAAGTGGTGCTGCCCAGTCATGCACACATCTAGTGCACTGTGATTTTAGCATATGCACTCGGCTACCATGATATGCGTCAGGGTGGGCCCTAGCACACGTGTGAGTGGACACAGTTGCCATTACCGTATCTGTAGTTCGTATACTTATATTTCTTCACCTTCTAAGTTAGACATTACGTTATGTGCATGTGAATACAAGCACAATGTTTCAATGCAGGAGCATTAGGCAAAGTACTTGAATTAGACTCTGGTATTTCCATACCGGATGCTTGATCCTACAGGGTAGGTGGCGGTGCTCGACATCTGACAGGATGTAGCGATAATTATGGCACCTTGCAGATATAGAAAACACTGCATGCAGTTTCCTTTGGAAAGAGGAGGGGGCTCAACTGGAATTGAAATGGATAGGACTCCGTAACCTTACCGTTTGCTGACTGAAGAGCGCTTTTCCTCCATTTCATTTAAAGGCAGCTTGGTTATGACTCCATGCCAGCCTGCTCCTTACATGAAATTTTATTTTCAATAGAATGGGTTATATGTGTTTTATTTCACATAATTAAAGTTGAACGGCAAGTTCTGCTGGCTACTTTTGCTTCTACATTCTCAGTTATTCTCACTGTTTCTTTTCCTTCACCCGGTACAGGTTTGACACCCTTTTTAGGACAAAAGAACGATGGACACTTGATGAGATAAAGCCATACATAGAGTAAGTTGCTCTCATTTTCCTTTCAGCGTGAACTGTTTAGTTTAACTATGCCACATTAACACCTCTGGTAACATAGTGGAGTAATGCTTTTGCGTACAATTCCTTAGAAAACAGAAACCAGAGCCCACACAAGGAAGAGCGTGTGTAGGCACTTTTTCAATGGTGCATAAACGGAATGACATGCTACATTTGGAGGGGCTATACAGCACTCTTTAGTGGAATTGCAAGGCTTCTTGGTTAAAAAAGGTCACTGCTCCACAAATGCCCTTATGCAAGAATTCTTTTGGTGTGTTTTGCAACAACATATTTAGAGAGAGCCAAAGCGTACTGTTCACCTCCTTATAGGCATTTCCTCTAATCTTTTTATTCTGCCACACTGGCCTGCAACTATCGTCTAGCGAGATCAAACTCTCTTCTACGTTGCATACGTTGTCGTACTTCAACTCGTAATTTTTTTCGTCTCGGATATGTAAGCCACCTGACATGCCACCTGAAAGATAGCATGCCTTCCAAGCAACTCCAGGCGAAGATTATTATCCTCCGAGTAGACTTTGTTTTCTGCTGTGTGTTGAGAAGAGCAATTTCTGTTTTAGACCTTCATTAGTACATGATCTAAGTGGGACAGTATGCCTGCAGAATTAAAGAAATGTTGAAACGCCCTTTTAAAGGGATGTTAAAGGTGAACGAGGTCAAAAGTGTAACTTTTATTTAAAGTATAGCTTTCTTTCTCTTTTCTTTTATCAAGAAAGCAATGTATTTTGAAAATATTGTGTTTTCTTGCTGAGGCAGTCAGGGAAGCTGTCTTATCACAGTATGGGCCATGTTAAGCAGCAGCACTCAAATAAAACAAGTGACTTAATTAAGCACATACCATGTTTTAAGCAACTTCCTATGTTCTTGAGCTTGTGGAGTTATGAAATCTGAATGTTCACAGTTTTGTTCATTTTTTTTTTTCTCTAGAGATCTCTGTGTTGGCCAGAAGGGGGATGCGAATTCACTCCTCATGAAGCATGCACGAGCAGCGATGAGAAATGGTGTGCGGACCTACACTTCAAAGCGCCCCATTAGATAACATGCTGCACCTTAGTGCTCAACCAGTTGGCATGCGAGTTTTGGAAAGAAGAAAAAGTCTCCACATTTCAGTGTTTGAGATTCAAAATCCTGAAGCTATGGCTCTCGACCCTATGGCTGCTAAGTATTTTGAGCAATGTAAATATATTTACCATGGTCCAAAGTGTACTTGATATGTGTTCTTTGTTATTTCTTCTACCTGCTTCTTATACGGCTGATGTCACCATGTGCATCAGCCATTCCTTACTCCTGTTGTGCTGCAATAACCTGCTGTTTTACTGCAGCCTATTGTTTTCCTAGTAGTATCCAACCGAGATGGTACTACGAGGCCTGCACAAAGTGGAATGTCTGTGTGCAAAAGCAGACGCGTGCCAGTGCACATCTGACAAGAGAAGTTCATAGTTTGAATTAGTTTGAATAACTGCAATGCAAGTTTTTTGAAGTGAGCCATCATGTGCCTAGACAATAAAAAAAAATGCAGGTGCAGCGAAACGAAGCCTGTTTTACTGTACCAGCTGTTATATCGGCTCCCTGCTGCTTTCACAGAAACACTACGTTCTCACTGTAAAGAATGGTTTTGATATTTTACTGATAATAGTTGCCACTATGCATAACACCGATGGCAAACTGTTTACAAAAGACTACAGAAAAGAAGGCACCTCAGGCACTACTAAACCAGGGACTTTCGCCTCAAAAAGTGGATGCTTCAAGCAACTGTACTTGAAGGACACGTCCATGTGAGCACTAAGGCTGGTGTTGCTTCATGAGCAAGCCAGTGGTCTTAATGTATGCCATGGTGCACAAGAAGTGAAGCCAGTGGTGCGAAGTAAAAGATGAGATGAGAAGGGGAGGAAACAAAAACTAAGTTTCTAAAACATTGCGTGATGCTGCGAATGATTTCTGCAACTCGTACTGCCCAAAATAGTAAGCATTGCTGCATGCAACAATTTTACCGTAAGCTACTGCTGTTAGTGCTTCACACAATGTACCGTAGACGGAGAGCTTTCATTTGGGGAGGGGGGGGGGGGGGGCGAACAGCTTTCAAAAGCCCATATATATATATATATATATATCGCACTTGAAGAACCTTCGTGCGACCTCGAAGAATTGAGCGCTGAAGTGACGGCGTTATATGACTATATAAAAGACCTCATAGTAAGAGACAGTTCAATTTCACAGCCCGAGTCCTCTCGGTGGTGTAATCTTCCTTGTGCAATTGTCGCATACTTGGTTATCACTAATACTGCTTCGCCTTTCCGGCGAAACTGCAGCCTCTCTTTCTTTTCTTTCTTTCTCTGTGAGTCCCGGTATAAGCGCTGCTGCGCCTGACTCGTGTTCGTTCTGATCTCGAGTGAATTCAGCTTGGCCTTATTTCGGCTACAATTATACAGTGTTCCCCAATTATCATACACCAAGACTTCAAAAAAGAGCAGTTGCGTTACTCGAAGGAAACCTACTGCATATTGTTTCCAGTAAAGTGGAGTAGCCGTCGGTAATTCTTTCGTCACTGAGATTTATTTATTTATTATTTATTTATTCGCAGAATACCTGTGTTGCCTTGAAGGAATTATCGCAGGGGGGACAGTTAGAGAAAGATGTATTAAATCATTCACAGAAATAAGTAAAGAATGTATAAATTAAGGTAACATCAAGGTGGGAGCACACAATATGCGAACATCTCCAACTGCAACAGAAAATTAAAACAAAATTAAGACAGTAATGCATTGTCACAAACACAGACAGGAATAAATATTGTGATTATCAGATATTGAAACACATTCCTCCGGTAACGAATTCCAGTGCATCACAGTTTGTGGAAGAAAGGATTTGGCAAAACGGTGTGTATTACAGCTGTATTCTCGCACCTTCTTCAAGATTTTATTTGGTAATTGCAATTAATTATCTAACTCGAGAAGTATTGTCGTAATTTTCAAAGTGTCAATGAGGCATTTGTAGGCACCCAAAATGACATTTAACTGGGGTGTTTTCAGCGACGTACTAATTGCGTACAATTTTTTCTGAATGGCAAAGGAACCTCGCGAAGTATAAAAAAAAACACGCGAGTGCGCTCATGGCCGCATCATAAAGCAGCGCCCTCAAATAAGCTGTTTGAAAGCAACTGCGCTGCCTGTCGCAAGCCCAAAGAGGTAGCGCATCACCTTGATAATGGTAGGGAAGGAGCACTAACAGCAGGTTTTGCTTTTCGCAGCTATTCCTTCCTCTCATTTCAACGTTACACTTATTATCAGTCTCTCAAGGCCAACTGATAACATTGATAACAAAAGCCCTTTGATAACGCGGCTGAAGCGCCACTCTGACTACGCACGAACTGCGAAAAGCAAGGAAATAGGCATGAAATGTTTCAAAACCCCAGCATTGCTTGCACCGCATCGAAAGAGTGCATGCGAACTATATTTTGTGCCAGAAACTTGCTTCGCACCAAAGCCAAAATAAAGTTCTATTTTTCATAAAAGCATATACATGCTGCAAAAACAAGTTTGTGTCAAAAAATAAAAGCGAAATAAACAGACCCGGAGGGAAGCGACCACAAGTAGAGAAAAGGTGAAACCGGTGCCTTCAAGAATGCAAATGTACCACTTCTAAATAGGCCAAATTGGCAATCACGATGACAGCACACACAAAAAAAGAAAACATCAGATTTCAGCATGCCCTTATTATTATTCGAGAAATCTAGACGATTTTACAGGTCCCTATCTTCCAAGCATTGGTGCTGATTAAGGTGGTATGGGTGAAAGGCCGTCATTTAGAGTCCTCCAAACAGACGACTTGGAAATTGGCGCCTGGGCGGCCACGTCCCGCACGCTAGCATGGGGGTTTGAGGCCATAAATGCTAGATCATCCGTGCTCAGGCTAGGACTCTAAGATGGAGTCCTACGCCGCTATTTCTTGAAGCTGCCGGTTTGTCTCAGGTTTTCATAATTTCTTATGATAGTTGATGCGTTTGGTCTACTGCCACAATTCCATGACTGATATATATATTGGCGGCCTTTCTGTTGTTGCCATTTGCAGATCCCAAGGCAAAGATCATGTTTACGTTCTGCTCATTAGAGCAAGACATGGCGACTGGGACAAAACAAAATGCAACTTTGAATCTTGGCACTGACGTGGTCAATTCGCTTTTGTGATGATAGGTTTTGTGGAAAAAAGAAAAGTAGCATCTGTGCACTTTATCTATGCTGAGACAACAGCTATCACACCTTGTTTCCAACTAACACCAAACGCGACGTGTTACTTAGGCCTAGGCGCGGCAGATAAGGCACTAACTCAATCACAATTTTTTTTTTTATTTCCTTTATTTCGTTCTCGCTAACTAAGAGGGAGCCTGTTCGAGGGCGCTGCTTTATGATCCGGGTGGGAGTGCAGTCACGTGGTATTCTCAAAAAAATTTTTACACAATTAGTACATCGCTGAAAATACCGCAGTTAGATGTCTCTTGGCTGTGCCTTCAAATGCCTCATTGACACTTTGATAATCAGGATAGTATGTCTTGAGTTAGATAATTAATTATAATTACCTAATAAAATCTAAGTAACGAAAAATTACTAGCAGCTACTCCACTGTACTGTAAACAATATGCACTAGGTTTTCTTCGACTAACGCATTGCTCTATTTTTTAAATCTTGGTGCCCGATAGTTATTTGGGACACCCTGCATATATTTACCACCTTTGCATGCAAGTGACGATGTTTCCATTGATAACAAATGTTGCAAATTAGTAGCAATATTTTTTATGAGTCATTAGCATTGTTTACTGGAAAGTGAAGGGATACTGAGACACACAACATTCATGTGCATTTCACACACCATTGTTAAGACTCTGCCGAAGGGGCCACTGAAGTCTATATTTTTTTTCCATGGTCAATAAAGCATGCAAAGCAATTTGAAGCGTGGTGAACATACAGCAACATTGCTGTATGTTCAACATTGCTGTTGAAAGTTTGCGCTTGGTGTGTAGTCTTCTCTCACGTCCGTGTCGTTTTTTTATGTCGCGCAATATCATTTAAGCAATGGATTACCAACTTGCCCGGAATGCTGCTCTTATTAAATACAGCAACATATTCATTCTCTAGGCATAGGCTATCCATACTTTCAGAAATAATTATTATTAGCTACTTCCATCTCTTTCAAAAATATAATAAACTTTGTCTTGTGTGTTTGTTTAAATATGTTGTGTATGTGCATGGTGTTTACAGCCTAAACTTAAAACAAAATGAAGTGAAAAAATAGGGATGAGGCAGCCCCCGCTAAGTACTTCTAATCGCATGTCCTCCTATTGTGAGGATTTGCATAAATAAAGTGAAAGTATGAATTAAAAGCCATGCATGTTCGCACCAACAATGATGCAGTAAGCTATTAGCCCCAGTAAAATTTCAAGTGAAAAGGTCGAGGAAAGGTAATAGAAACCTCAAATGATGTGGGTGATAAAGCTCAGGTAATGGCACTTTAGGTGTGTGTGTCGGGGGAAGGGGGGGGGGGGGCTTCGGCATCACCCCTCAGACCCCCCCGAAGTACTCCGGAGGAGGCTCGAGACCCAGGGCCCCCCCGTAGTCGGCGCTTATGCAATGTACAGTCGAGAGCAACAGTTTGGGGACCAGAGCTGCCACTAAAAAAATTTTTTTTTTCTTCGCAGCCTAGGCATGAAGGCTGAAATCAAGTGGTACATGCCTACGTTTTCCTGTTTGACCAGTGTCATGCAGCAATACAATTTCACAGACGTGCTAGAGGAAATTAAGTTTTTTTTTGTTGATGCCATGGTCTCTAGACTTTTGCTCTCAACTGCACACTTGAACTGGAATACATATGTGCAAGATATTGTGGAGTAAAAAACAAGTTTGAACTATAAGGGCTAATAAACGACACTACAAGAAGTCAGTTGCACAGGGCAAAGGCCAAGTTCAAATTAGTTTTTTCTGTGCCAGCCTAACTATTGGGCTGCTCCTTGGCACCTTCCTTTTCCTTAATATTCTTTCAGATTAAGTAAAAGAAGCCATACACTTCTGAAAGAAATATTTTTAAGGCTGAGGATAGGGATGTGCTTCTTACATTTCAGAGAGAAAACATTTAACTTTTATTTTGAAAGCTTTGAAAGCTGCTTAAACACGAGTTTTGCTAAACACTTGTACCCTATTCATTTACTATCTTCAGATTATACTGTACTTGTTCAAACAATGCACATGCTGATGTGCAGTGTGACAATACCAGCATTTGGGCGCTAGTACAACTAAGTGCAAGCAAGAGGCACGGTCGCATTTCACTTGTTCTATGTTTGTAAATTCTATCATTTTCAAAAGTGATGGGATTAAAAGCTCTGTTGACTTTTAACATAAGGTAGTACAAACAATCTAGGCATCCAGTAATGGCTGAATCAATGCAAGCTGACTGTATGAGAGCAGCAGAAATTTCAAGCAATTTTAGTTGATGCATTGCAGCACTGTGGATGCAAGTAAAATAGAAAAACTAGGTGTAGCAAGCATAAAGGGATTGCAGAAATACAGTATAGCTGGGGCTGTATAATGCAAACTATTCCATTCCGGTTTTATTTTAATTTACTGACATCAAATTTACATAACTACTGACGCAAGCATTGGACGTTGACCCGCAGCTTTGTTTGAATAAATGTTCTGCTTGTTTATGGGAGATCGCTTTTGTTTGTTTTCAGAGCGAGTAGCACCATCTACCTTGACAGGTTTTTCTTATCTAATAGGCTGGCAAGAGGCAAGGAGCACGCAGAAGTGGAGAATGTTTCAGTGGAAGTAGATAAACGGTGAGGGGAGTGGTGCTGGCTTTTGCGATTAGTCTTCCCCTTGCTTAACTTGTGGTCACTGGTCAAAAATCACAGTGGTGTGCAACGAAAGGTTAAACATGCCGTTGAAACAGATCCTCAGTGAAGAAGAGTTGGCAGAGCGATGTCGTAAACGTGCTGAAACGGCTGGACCACATTAGAGTGCTACGAAAAAATTATTATACGCAAATAAATCCATTTTCCATTCTCCCCGGCAGCTCCGAGTAGCCAGTGCCAGAGTGAGTGGTGGGCAGACATCTATTCTTTTTGGAACGTAACAGCCTCCAGCTTTTCCGCAAAAATTACACGTTTGTTCGACATACTAATGCATCTTTAGTGTGTACATGTCACTTTCTCGTGGAGAGTTTTTGCAATTTTGTAAGGTCGTGTAACAGACTGGCAAAGTGGGTGCAGTGCAAAAAATTTTAACCAATAGCAGAGAGCTGTTGGCGAAAATGGCATAGAATCGGAAACAACTTTTGCTCCTTTTGTTCGACCTAATCACTCAGATGGGCAGTTCTTGCAGTTTTCATGATGATGCGCAAGAGACAGGCAAAATAGGCATGGCCAAAATTTTTTTACCAATTGTAGATGGCTAATGGCAGACATGGAATAAAAACAGTTTGGAATAGCTTTAAGTTATAGTGCCCCTGGTCTGGTGATCACTCTCACTTTGTTTGCTGATCACCAACTTCAGTCTAAAACTAGTGGGGACCAGACATAGCAGAAACAAGTGAATTTGCATGGCTTGAAAATATTCCACGGCAGATGCAGATGCCAGTGACAATATATGCATAGCACAGGCATCGGCAGCATAGAGTTAGCTTTACTCTAGCAGCATAACTAAGGCCGGCAATGCTTCTAGCATGTCGTGTTATTGTGCTGAACTCTGCTTTTCTTGCCAAAAAGAAATTCTGATATGTTTGCTGGAACAGATTTCTAGTCCATGAGCGAGATCTTCAAACAATCAACATGAGCTTCTTCACAAGATCAGATAACAAGTGGTTTTCAGCATGAATAAGTGAATTTGTCTTCACAGCTGCACCATCTGTGGCAGCGACGGTGCAGCTGAGACGTTAGTGAATATTTCTGGTGGTTTTAAAAATGAAGAAGGGAGCAGGACAGAAGCCGAGACAGCTCTTCATGTGCTCCACACACAGATACATTATGTTTACGATGTTGCCATTGGGTGCCCACATGTCATTTTACACTCTACTGAAGCTATGAGCAGACTTGTTCCCATGAATTTGGTCCTTCCCTTCACATCATACTGTGACCTTGCAGAAAAACAAGTGGTATTCAACATTCCTGGAGACATAACTACATCTGCAGCTGGCAGCCCAAGAGAAAATAATGTGCTGACATTTGACTCCGGATTGTTGCCTGGTACCTCAACTCTAAGCCCATCTGTTTCAATTTGCAGGAGGCTGTGCAAGTAAAAAAGAAAGCACTTCACTATCACATTAATGATACATGCAAGATATTAATTTGTATAGAAGGACCATGACTCAATTAGTCAAGCAAAGCTATTGGTAAAGTGACCATCGATAGTATTTTTAAACAATTGATAGTGTAACAAAAAACTATTAATAGTACTACTATTAATATTACAATATTTTGCCATGAAACTATTGATAGTAGTATACTATCTATATTGTGATAGTTTTACAATTTTTGGCTAGTGATATCACCAGAAATTTTTGATAACTGACTATCAGTAATGCTAAGTTCACACAATTTGGAACATTGAAACGTCACAAAGATTATGTTGCAGTGTTTATGTGTGGTACGTCCTGCAATTTGACATTGTTGATAGTGCATTATTGATAGTACCAGTGATAGTTTTTGTGCTATCAATAGTTCGATAATGACAAAGCTGTTGATAGTATTATAGATAGTTCAATGCATTTGAAAAGGAATGAGTTGCTGAGAGACGTATTTCTGTGTTGCATGCTCCTTTACATGCAATAATTGGTCAAGGCATTAAGTGTGAGCTTACTGAAGAAAAAATATCACCACACAAAAAACAAACAGACCACATGTCTAATTTAACAACAGTTGTAGACATCAAGACAATTCTATTTTACTTTAGACATTCAAAAACATGTGTAAAGGCATCAACACACACTGAAACCATTTCTTCTTGGCAACACATTCTGCAGTTCCCTGGTGGTATCAGATTTACTGGTTGTCGCAGCGCAGCTCGTGGCTTGGATGCCTTGTGTATTACTCACACGCACACACTCATACACAAATAACTGTACACACACAAATGAAGACTATAAGTGACGATGCACAATCACTTTCCAATGCGCTGCACAATCCAGTCTTGCTGGCACAGAGGGCACCGGTTGTTCTTCTTGACCCACAGGGACATGCAGCAATTGTGGAAAGAGTGGTTACACTCACCCCACACCACTGTAAAAAAATAAATGCATTTGTTTACTAAGACATCTGTAAACATGTGCCAATTAATATTTCAACAGCCTTGAATGAAAACAAGTGCATGAGCCAAATCATCAGAGGTGCCAAGCATCCGGCAGTGCTCAGACACCAAAATTTGCCAAGCAGCATTGAAGAATGTGTGCACTGTAGATGATACAAACCTATGAGGATGAGAACAGTAAAATTGGAGTGCGATGTTGTAGCGATGCCTTTTCCGAACACTAATGCCTTCCGGCACTTTTCGTGCTCGTAAAGCCATGGGCGTGGCGTTGATTGCTCGCGAATGCTAATAGCACTGCAATGCATTAGCTTAGCATTCAGAAAAGGCACTGCTACAAAATCGCAGCACTACATGTGCATAAGGGCTCAGTGTTCTCAAAATTGCATCATAGATAAAATCCGATTTTCTTGCGAACAATGAAGTTCAAATTCGTATGGCATCAAAGGATATTGGTCATCTTCAGTGTGCTTTTAATGGCTAATTAAAAGCCAGTGGAGCAGATGCGACAACAGGGATGGCACACTTATCAGCATTAATTTCAGGTCACAGAATCCTCAAGTGCCTTAGTAGGATGCCCATCACTCCAGTGAAGTGTTGCCCTGGGCGATGTGTCACACACAAGTGAAAGCATCCTTGAAAACGTTATCACTTGTGTGTCCACTGACAAACTGTGTGACCGTTTGTGTGACACTGACTAGCTTAAGATTTGTGCTCAATTTTTGAACATGTTCAAATCATGCTCACAAATACAACAAGCACATCGTAATAGCCTGACAGACTGCAGACAGGCACCGAGTACTGTGCTTAAAAGTATAGCAGTCAGCTAAGCAGAGCAGTGCGAAACACTGGTTACATCGAATAATTTCGTTGGCCACTCGCTTCGTTATAACGTGAATTGGCTTTCCCTTTGTCGGTGAAAGCAAACTGTTAATTGCTTGCAGTTTGCTGATTGCATGACCAGTTAGAATTACTCGTGTAAAACAAAGATGCAAGTAGCGGGTAAGACGTGCGAGATATCGCTCTCCAATCTTTACGCTCAATCTTTTGGGAAGGGAAATACCGCGAAAGCCAAGCTGAAGCTGCTGCACACGCTAGAGGTGTCCTTTTGAAACTCACAGCTACGTTTATTATGTCCCACCCGACAAAATACACAGCGGTGAAGGAAATGAAGCGATAACCGTTTGCTTACCTACACAATCGTCCTGCTTGTTTTCGTGTTGACATCGCAAACAGGCATCTAGAAACGAAAAAAAATATTTGTTTAACTACAAAAAGAATTGCTCCGTAAACAAAGCACAAATAATTAAGAGGCACTATTCCACAATGAACCAAGGGCGGCGCGCTACGAGCACGCGACAACCGACAGCAGCTAAACAAAATAAAAAATCCCGAGTGACGGTGCAACAAAGCGAGATAAACGTCAAGCACCAGCCAAAAAACAGCGCCGAGAAACTTACCCATGACTTGAACGCGACATATGGCGCAGGTATCACATTCTACGTCCCAGCTCCACATAGCCACGGCGTTCCACTTTTTGAGAACAAACATTTTATCCGGTTTTTGCCCGTTATTATCTCCATCCTTGTCGATGTCATCTTCGTCTGCCATTTTTAAAAGCCAGCTTCTGCTGCGATGCAGTGTCAGTTGCGCATGTGTGCTTGGGGCTAAATGTAAGTGCATCTGTAGTATGGTAGAGTTAAAATAGTTAAAAAAGCAATAACTTAATAAAATTGCAATAATTTAAGCACATTTGCTACTTATACGCACTTCAAAAATTTACTCAACAGCGCCTCTGCTGAGTTTACATTGTTCTTGTGTTTTTTATCGTGGTTTTATCCTCCCTTCTGCCAGCCGCCTACTTCTGTTTGTTCCTGTGTGGACTGTGTGCCGTCGTAAACAGGGACGAAGCACCAAGTGTCATTTCAGATGGCAACTTGTTTCGGCTGTATCCGCCGGTGTTTCAACGCCGGCGGTTTCAACGCTAGCAGTTCCCAAGGAAACCGCCTACCTACGGTGGTTCTGGACATGCTTCATATGGGTATAAACATTTGGAAAACACTCTCTTCAGCTTCTTTAAGCTTGTGCGGTGATCTGTGTGGAATATCATAACCGATCTGTGTGTGTGTTTTTAGTTTCGCTGCCTTCCGCGTCCTCATCGGCAGCTCCCTCGGTAGGCGATCGTTATGAGTGTTATATTTATTTCAACTTTTGCATACGGAAATAAGACAGTTATCGCGCTGGGCGCTTGTCGCCGGTGTTCACAAACACCGAATTTCAGACGGAGCACTGTGCACCTCCTAGATTTTATTACGCGTAGAGACATGTTACGTGACTACAAGGTGGTGCCTTGAAAAAAATAAAACGAAGGCATTGTGTGATTTCTTATACGGTTGTGCGGTTTCTTTCTCATGATTGTTTGCCAGCATCCTTGCTAAAAGGATGGAGCAAAGGACTAGCAATCGCTACAATTAGGTGGGTCAAATTTGAAATCATAATTATTTTCTTTTGCGTTGTTGTAGTTTATAGCTGTATGTAAATGGTGAAATTGAGCAGAAATGCGAATTTCAGCTGCTTCAAGCAATTGACCCGACGACGACCAAATATGAGGTTGCACTTGCCATGCAAGTCAGCTTGGCTGCTAAGCCACATTTATAGTTGTGTTCACTGCAACCACAATTTGTGAGGGCAACCGCCATGCAAAAACTACATTGGACCATACTGCTGGTTCAACTCCCATACCATATCACTGTGATGGTTAACATGAAAATGGATTCGTCTGATGGTGTACAAACACGATGAAACTGCTGCCAACAGCTCTGCGTGGGTGCACAAGCTGGTGCACTAAAACCTCTGAAAGGGCGTAGTGTTATCTGCACAAGTTAAGTGTTTGTGGTGTTTTAATGCATCCGACTTTGCCTGAGGCATACCAGGTGTGGCTGATTATGACATGCAATGTTTTGCAGGCCAGGATGTCGTAATTGTAAAGAATGGACAAAGGATCTGCGGCAGTGGTGCAGCACTAGCTAATGCCCCTCTAGTTCAAAACAAGTCATATTTTGAAGTCAAGGTACAACAGGCAGGTGAGAAACAGTGCTCTTGTTTGTATCCTTTAATTTTTGTGCCACTTAACAGACTCACTGATGCTACACATGCGGAATTATTTTGTGTTCCATGTGTAGCAGATTTCACATCAGTGAGGTGCACCCTTCCACTAGTGGATGCTTCACTGGTGGGAACAAGCATGCTGCTATGTTAAGATGAGGTTGTGAAGCTGTTTACGATGTGTACTGCATGCCAAGATGTGTGCTGCATGACAACATATATGGTTGAGACAGATTTATAGGCATGCATCCAATGAAAGTTAACTGGTAAGCATATCAGCATGTGGCCAGAAATGTTGATTTCCCTGGTGTGATCTGCCACGAGATCACTGGTTAAATTTCTGGTCATAGTGGTAGGATTCTTAATCAGTGAGATAGTAAAAAATACTACTTTACTGAGATTTCAGTGTCAAATTCAAAATTATTAGTGGTTCAATACATAGAGAGTACCATGTACAAGGATTACTTTATTCATTCAATATTTATTATTGTTTTGCATTTACTAGTACTATGCGGAGAAAAATGCAATTTGGCTGATTAACGTACTGGCATGTCCTTTTGCCTTCCTTTTACTTTTGTTTTTGCTTTCTTGCTGCATTTTATTATGTACTGCCATGCTGTTGAACTGTCTAATGATGTGCTTAAAGCTTCTGTAAGATAGCTTTGGTGCAGCCTTAGCATCATGCTTTTCTTTCGTTAAAAAAAAAACTGATTTCAGGCCTGTGGGGTCTGGGAGTGGCTACACAAAAGACGGACCTGAACAGGGTGCCGCTTGGACAAGATCTGGAGAGCTGTGTTCTCACTAGTGAGGGCACTGTGGTGTGTAACAAAGAAGTGCTCCACAAGCTCCAGCAGACAGTACAAGAAGGCGACGTCATAGTAAGGCCCATTGTCTGCCCTTTATGCACTGTGCAGATTAATAAAAATGCGTATCTTATTGTTTGCTATTTGTAACTGCTGTTTGCTAAAGAATCACTGTTTGACTGCGGACTCATTGACCAGCTTTTGTTTGCATAGCTGTGCATGAAGCATTTGCTTGCAGAAATATCCTGACCTCCTCCGTAGACATAAACAATAGCACTGTTGCTGCATTGACAGAAAAAGATTGACACTTCTACTTGATTCTGTATCTGTTGTTTCTTCTGGTGATATAGTTTCAGTTGCTGGCTGCAGTAATCTGCTGCACATGGAGCTTTTTTTCTCTCTCGTCTTCTTTTGTTTTGCCATGTTAAGAGAAGGCACTTCACATTTATCACAGAAACCTGTGACAAGCTGAGCGCAACCAAACAGTGGGCATAGCTTCTTGCAGAACTGCTTGGCAATGTGCTGGTAGTGATAGACTTTCATAGGTACCATATCTTTGTAATGTCGTTGTGTGGACTAACACTTTTAAATTTTATGCTCCAGAGTAACACCTGGGCTGCGGGAGAGTCCATAGTAGGGGCGCCCACATTAATTTGACTACCTAGTGTTCTTTAATGTGCACCTTAATTTATGTGCACGAGTTGTTGCTTTCTGGCCCATGATACAGTGCTGCCTTCATAGCCAGGATTCGAGCCTGCAACATTTTGATTGCAAAAACAAAACATTGCAGCCATTGAGTCGGCATGGCAGGTGTCGTAGTGTGGAGGAGGTATGCGGGTTTTAAACAAGCATTAAGGACTGTGACCCACATCGTCTACATGATGACCTCCATTCATGGGTAATACAGACACAATTAGAATGAAGAGCATGTACAAAAATCCTGTAAATGGAAAAAAAGAGTCAAGACATTTCACAATAGGTAAAGGTGAAAACTGGACGTAACAAATGACTTCAGGAAGCACAACGAATGTCACCCTACTATACAGTCGTGGAACCTGGCTTACCCTCATAAACAGCTGCAACGCTTGGAGTTATTTTCCCTCATCCATCACAGAGTTTTAACTGAAATGATGTGTTACTTGTGAATTGAAGTTGTCATGGAAGCAGAGGCTAATTGGCAAATTCAATAAAGAATTTTGGCTCTAAACCTCATTTTCTCTAAAAGTTTCATTGCCCTAGCAAATATTAGGCACATACTTTAAGAGTGATAAAGTTTACATTTTAATTCAGTAAAGGGCCTATGTCCTTGCTATTTATGGATTTCCAATTGACAGTCCATATTAAAAACTAGTAAGTTTAGTTTTTAAATTAATTGTCCTTAGTGTTTTGAAATTGAACTTTTCTGGGAGCATCATCAGAAGCATTCCATATTCAGGCCACCATGTGCTTTCAGGTGTAAATGCCTTGTTATGCAATCATTGCAGCATATGTGCTCGCTGAAAGTGATGAGTTCCTCATTTTATATCTGGAATCTGGAAAGTCTGATGTTCATAGCTTTGTTTCAGCTTCATGCTGACCTGTTTTCTAAGTTGTGAGAGTGAGGTGTGATCATGTTTTTGATAATGTTTTACTTGTCACGTACAGTCGCATGCTTTTATTAGTTTGACCTCGAAGGGACATATACAAATCTGGTTCAAACTATCCAGAGTCTGAGATTGGACACTTTCAAAGATTGCATCAGACTAAGAATTTACTTCCGGCAAGCACGTTATGTTTTCTACCCGTGTAAGCAAGCACAAGCTATGTAAATAATATCTCACAAGACTAATGCACACTGCATTGCCTGGTCAGCATTTCCATTTTCTGCGATCATGTAGTTGTACTTCAGTCAGTCATTAATGCCTGCTGGACCTCTTATCAGCACAGCTGCTGTCTTCTAGAAGGCCTGGTAATGAATGGTGTTGTGCAGGCAAAATTAGTCGTGTCAGTGGCAATCTGTTTTAGCACGATTCTCCTTGGCACATGTGTTGTCATGTGGCTGTGACGAATGCAGGTACACGGGCAAATGATGAAGAATTTCAAGGAAAATTTCATTGTGTGAACTTATGCTTACAAAGAAAAGGCCTGACTCAGCAGCGACACCTGTAGATAATTGCAAAAAAAAAAAATAGAGTAACACTTCTGGCAATTTGGCCCTTAAATATAAAGCTTCATGGTAAGTTCTAGTGGTCCTCACAATTCGAGAATGTGCTGTGTGCTTCAATTATGTCTGATAGTAATGGGCTCATTGCACCAAGTACAACATTTGTGACATAATAATGACCCGAGGCTGCAAGCATGTTTTACAAAGAATTGAAAGTGTAACACAGGTAACTTGTAAAAGCCAACAAGAGCAAGAATAGGCATGGCAAACAGTGTGTGGCAATATTCTACATATTCTTTAGTGTTACTGATGCATGAAAGCAGCTGAAGATCAGCATATGCGGATTCAACCGGAGCTTCCAAGCAGACAGTCGTATAAAAGCATGTGCAATACCACACTCACTGGAAGAGATTGTCATCACTGGAATTCTGGCGGTGTAACCACATGTTTGATATTATCAGGAATTTTATTGTGGCTAGTGATATATGTACCAACTGCCAGTGATACCCATTTTGGGCTTCAAGTGATAAACAATTTTCTCCGTAAGAAACCATGGGCACCTATTGGTTTTGTTGAACAGTACTGATGTATAGAAAATTAGAATCAAGCATTGTAGAATAGAGGCCAACTCTATGAGCAATCACTAATCTATATTGCTTCTAGATAATTTTGCTGCAGCCATTACCTCTACAACTGTTATCTTGCTAATTTCCACTCACTTATCTTGGTCTTTTTTAGGGCATCACGTACGACCACCTGGAGCTGAACTTTTACCTGAATGGAACAGATTTACATATCCCAGTGACAGGTGTCAAAGGAGAAGTTTTTCCTGTTCTTTATGGTAAGTAGCGTAGTAGTGCAAAATTGAAAAGACAGTTTTAGAAGGACTCTAAAAGAAAAACCTCAAGTGAAGCTGGATTGAGTGATTACGCTTTTGATAGAAGGTGACGGACTTGGCGTACCAAGAAATGCTGCAAGACTGGTCACGTTGCCACCGTAAAATTACTGAAACAGTTGCCGACACCACCACAGTATTAACAATGTCAAAAAAAAAATAGTTTGCATGTCAAAATAATTTTAAACTTGCCACAACAGCTCTGCACCTAGTGGTTGCACAGAGACCAAACAATCAGCCTGGTAAGATAGCCAGGTGATAATTGAAGGAAAATTCTGCATTACCAGAAACAAAACCTGTCTCTTCAGAATCCTAAGACTAGCACTTTTTAATTAAGTCATCAGCCCATCGCAGCACTGAGAATGGCAATGATTGACAACCACAGCATGAGAGGTTGATGAAACCAACATAAGAAAAGGAGGCATATTGCAGTAGAGCGGCAAGTTTGGCTAGTTGCTGGAAGTTCATATTGTAATAAGGGGGGTACTGTGCTATAAACACGGACAACAGAAGTGGAATTGGAGGTAGGATTTGCGCGCATCCTGTACACTTCTACTTCCGTTGCCCGTGTGTTTATTGCGCAGTACCCCCTTATTATAAAAAGGAGGCAGCTGGTCGTTCAGTACATAACCTGTTTGTGATCAAGGAGGAAGCATGTCATGCTTACCTGCAATTCTGGGTATGGGATAGGCATTTAGTTGGGCATTTAGTTTCAATGTTGCATTGAAAGTCTGTCACCATTGCATTTGCCATATATGTTCTCTTTTCACGTTTTTCTTTTAGTCGATGATGGAGCCATCTTGGATGCGGTGTTCTCTTCCTTCTTCCACACTCCACCACTAGGCTTCGAGCAAATCATGGTTGAACAGTCCTTACTGTGAAAAAGTCATCTGTGTGCTGACCATCACTGGCACATCGTAGCACACTCCTAGTAGTGTTGCTCTATGGAATGGGCCTGTTGCCATCTATGCCTGAGTGTGCAAAGTTCTCCGCCATTGAGCCGTCATCACAAAGTCACTTTGTAGTCCAGCTTATTTTTTGATGCGTGCTAAAGCATGTCATGTGTTCAAGTCACATGCTTGCAGTGTTTTTCTTTTCTTTGCTGTCTTTGTTAGCATTAACTTAAATAGGGGCTAGTAGAAAGCACGAATATTGCATGGATACAGGCTGAAAGCAAGCTTGGTGTTCAGTAAATGAAAAAAGCTGTTTGAATTGTGATGCACGATAAAAAACCCATAATTGAACAGTTTTAGTGTGAGGACATAGAATTTAGCCCTGCGATTGTATGTTGCCTTCTTTTTGGTACTACTTGCTTGTTTCAAGTCAGATGCTGCCTACCAGGCTATGCTGTAAGGAGCTTGGTGCGCAGGTGGAGCTTAGGAAGCTTTTTGTATGCATTGGACATTCTTTTAGCTTGTACAGAGACTGTTGGCCCTGTTTTGGGCATCCTGGTTTTACCAGACAATAGACCCTTTTCCTAGTTGTTGGTCTAGCTTTATAAAAATAAAGAAATTGGCCAACCTAACAGCAAAACAGAATTATTAATTTGGCAAGATATATGCATATACTGTTTCAGGGAACATTACATGGGCACAAACAAAGGTCGTTATTCATGCTAGTTGCCACGTCCCAGCTTCCAGAACATTTATCCTTTCTCATTTGACCACCACTCATTGTCGTCTGACTGTTTTGGGAAGACTCTGTCAGCAAAGACCAGCACCAAAAGTGTCAAGACAGCTTGGAATGAGGCAGTGTTGTGCAACATGCAGAGGTCATTCCTTTTTATGTCATAACTTGTTGCTTAAAAGGCAGGTTACACACATTTGCTGTCCAGCATTCTAGTGGCGAGTGGTGATTCACTTCATTGACATCGATTTCACGACAGTGCATTCACCTTTATCTGTCCTTTGGGTTTGCCCATGGGAAGGCATTCTTGAGTCCCTGGTCTTACTACAGCTTGTGGAACATGTTAATCTCAAGCTTTTTCTGGTAGCCTCGAGGTTGCTCACATTTGCCTTGTCCAGCCTCTTGCCGAGACAGGCACTGAGCTGGGCACGTTGGCCAAACGTGGTCTGTTCGCAGGGAAGTGGTCTTTGTGGCAGCATCACTGGTGATGATTTGATAAGAATGGGCTCACACTTTTCTTGCATTTGTTGGTGCAGCAGTAGCTGTTGCTCTCAAGGCTTGCATTCGGTGCAGGTGTGCTCCACGCATCCTAATATCAAGTCTGCATTCTCCTCCACCAGCTCTGCCTTATACGTGGCCCGCATGATAGTGGTTGTGGTCATGTTGTCCTCTGTCATCAACAAAACCATGCTGATGCACCATTTTGACCAGTCCTAACCATAACAGCAGACCACACTTTACTTTCTATGAGGTAAAGAAAATGTGATGAGACTTCTGTGGCAACATATACAGCCAGAAAGTGGTGAAACATGCAATTTTTTCTTTGTCTTTTGCTCTAGCAATGACGAGAGCTGTGATTAGTTTGTCAAATATGCAATATGAAGGAACCTAACAATTGGAAAGGGTCTATTGCTTGTACAGTTTCAGCAAACATTTGTGTACATTGCCTGTAACATAATTCAATGATAATTTATACTATAGTGTGAACAGTATCCAGGTATCCAAAGTGGATGCTTGGCTGAAGACAAGACTGGCACTGTGAATGGAATGTGCCTGCCATGGTTCGTGGTTGTTGTGATTACTTACATGCACAAATGGAACCACTTTCCTCGTGTACACTTGCCACTCTACAAGTCTTTGGTGTGGGCAGAATGCTTTCAGAAATATTTTGTCAGAGCAGGTCATGCCAAATGCCAGCTAGCACTCATTTTTATGTTCACTGTATACTCAATATTGTGAGGATAAGGGCACCAGCTATATATCTGACCTGCTGGACTGTCTTGTGCTCAAATCAGCGGCATTTTGTTTAATAAACCGCAGTTGGATGCAAGAATTGCCTGTTTCATTGAAAACAATACAGATGCATGCATCTGTGGCGATGCCAGGTCAGAAAAATAAACGCTCCCTTTCTCAAAAGTTGCAACAGCCTTGTCACATTTGGCAGTGTTGCATTGTTGTCTGGCGCTGCCGCCAACGACACATTCTTGTTTCTTCTGGAAGTAACTAACGTGTGCTGAATGTAAGCATAATATTGTCCAAAATGCGCAAATTTGATCACAAATGGGTCTGTGGTCTAGCTGGAAGAACCATCTAGTATGCGGGTTTCACTTATTGACCCATCATTTTGTATCTTCTATGGCTCTATTCATACAGCCAAAGAAGCATTAGTAAATGGATGCCTGAGGTTGTTTCATGTTTGAGTGAACTAAAGTTGAGCACCGTCTTTTTAAAAGCAAGGTAAGAACAAGCAGGCATGCAAACATATGCATTGAGCCCATGCGATTGCAGTTTTCACGAGACTAGGATTTCACAAAATTAGCGCTGGATGCCTACGGCATCTATGGGCCTCGGTGTTCTGGCATTGTGCCAACTATGCTAAGACAGCATGCCAGGAACACTCGTTCATAGATGCCAGCATGCCTAGTGCTAGTCTCACAAAAGTAATTGCTGAAAATACCGCCCCTGTTGGCAGCCGTGCAATGTCCAATCCAATGTTTATGGCCATGGAAATAGTGCAGCTTTCTTGTGCATATAGCTGCTGGCACTAGGGCTGATTTCATGCATAGAATTATCAGTCCTATCACGTTGTTTTGTTCCAATTCGGTTTCTTGGAGGTTGAAATGCTGGAAGTTATTGGTTATTAAAGGCAGTAACACAAACATTTTCTGGTTAAAACTGGTAACCTAGCCAATGGGCTCTGGCATCATCTATTCAGCATGCCGAGTTTGTTCCATGTCTTTTGTCCACTTGTACTAGACAGTTGGACAAAACTGCACTGGTTTGGCAGGTATGGTTTTCTACTGCTAAGAATAATTTGGTTCGACTTAAACAGGTGGAATGCAAGAATGCCTTCGTAATGAGAATGTGGTCTGCGTTACACAATCGCAGCACCGCAAAAGATAAATTTAAAGCCTTGAATCATAGTGTACCTTGTAAGCATGGACTTAGCTTTGTGATGCTAAAATCAATCAATCAAACGTCAATGTGAACTTTATGCCAGACACACCTGAAAAGCAGCCTTGTAGAGTTGGTAAAGTGTGAAAAAAAAAAAGTGGGAACGAAATAAGGACAGAATGCAAGGGCCTGTGTTTATTTTCTTTTGTCCTGCACAAATTTTTCCTATGTCAGCTGTCCTATTTAAAATACTTGGGTTACTCTCATTGTATCAATAAATTTCCTAGAGTCCACACTTGGTTCATGATAGAAAAATGTATACCTTCAAAATATTCTGCCTGCAGGCTTTTTGTTCCATTGCTGCTCACATGCAATTTTGAGGCTACAATATGGACATGTACAGCTAACTTAACCTATGAGAAACAAAAGTTGCCATTGTATTTTATAAACAGCAGCATTGCTTCAACTGCCCGAATTTTCTGGTAGACAGAAGAGCTTGCATGCAAGGCAAATGAGTCGACATCCAGTAATTCGACCCTGACGGTACTGACAAAATTTATCGAATTATCCAGCGGGTCGAATTAAACAAGGCGCAGAAAAAGCGACATAACACACCACTGATTAATTGGGCAGTTTTTGCCCGAGTCTAACACGCCCCCGAATCAAATGCGCTCACCCTTTCCTACGAGTACATAGCAGAAAACTAACCTAGAAATTCCACGAAAAGCTCCTAAACAAAGTAGAAACCTAACGAGCACCCGATCTTTTAGCAAGAAAAATTGTTAAGGGTCTAATATGTGCTGCACAATGGCAGCCGGTTTTCTTGAGTTAGCTTCACCGCAATACATCCATGCTGTGCGGTAAACCAATCTAACTCTGCGAAAACGGTTTTGATATCGTATCCGATTGCACCGTCCAGGCAATTTCCAACACAATCTCCTAGGAGGAAAAAAAATGCGCGTTAGAATCGATTGCGTGTGTGTGTGTGTGCGTGCGTGCGTACGCGCTTTTATCGGCGATTGTGAGCTAGCTACCGTTATTGCTTGAAAACCTCCCAAAGTAGGCATTTTCGACAGATGACGTCTGTGTGCAATGCTTTCACTGTCCCTTAAGTTACGCCGAGACAGACGCTGCCACTAAGGGGGCGACTATTGGGGGGTCACTATAGGAGTCGGGCACGTGCATGGCGACTGGTCAAGTTCAAACTATCCTTCAAAAGCCAATTATAGGATCGAAATGACGAACGTTTGCACCCATAGAAATGTGTGGCACCGGCCAGGATCTAATTAATCGGAGTCCTATTAACGAAAGTCTGCTATAGTAAACAAAAATGAATACCACTGCAGCTCTACTAACACCCAATCAGAATTGATACTCATTCAGTGCATTGCAAAGAATGCAATTATGCAGCCAGTGATGCCTGCAGCACCACCTTGTGATTGCGACAGGCATTATTGGGGAAGTTGCACGCATGCATAATATTCACAGGACAGCAGTTGAACAGCTGCATAAGAAAACTGGACAAGACCTGTATTTTGCATTCGTCACTGTCATAATCGTGGCCAGCACCACGCAAAGGGATGCACAGTTGCTGGTAAGCATACAGGTGATGACGCCCTTGCCACTCACTCATAGACATGTGCTCAAGTCATTTGAGCACATGTGGCCATGATGTTTCGTGCCAATACTAGGGGAAATCTGGCACTTGTTTAACTCCATGAGTAGTAGACCTATATTTATGATTTGGATTTGTTGATTTCCTTTAGTATTCTCAGCATGAACTTTGATACCTGTATCCAATATTGTCAATATGAACCTCTACACTTGTAGCCATGGCCAGCTTTATCTGTGCACATGCAGATTGTGCTACACTGCTTCACACAAAATGTCCACGCAGCAATACTAATCTATTACATACCTGCCAACCTGAAGATTTGGAAATTTGTAAAACTATCGCGGGGGGGGTGCATGGCAGCACTTTCTTTGTTTTTAAGGGGTTTACCTTTCGTGACAACCTTACTCATGTTTTCACAACCACAAGTGAAATCCATGTCTTGGAGAGTAAAGAGCGAAAACGCCACTGCGGCAGAATTTTTTGAAATGATTTTGCTGTTGCTGACTTTGCCTGCTTCAGAAACTTCTCTGTGTAGGTTTGCTCAAAGCAAGTACCACTCTGTTGCCCCTTGACCATCAGCAGACTTTCGAGTGTTTTCTCACACATAGATGAGCGAAGCTCCATTCGAGTTTTGTTCACAGTGCTGAATATTCTCACACATTCAGTGTTGCTGTGGGGAATGGAGAGAATACCCAGCATAACCACTGAAATTCTGTGGAACCCGAACGATCCCTCGACACTTTGAAAGCTTTCCAATTGTGACCACTGCACGTCACACCTTGGCTCATTCAATATGTTGGCTGGAACCCGATATGCTTGCAAGTTGGCAACCTTGACTTCAAGTGCGTCGATTGCTTCTTCTTTTGATTTGCCACTCTGCTAGGGTAGGATAGCAGGGAACGCCATAATAAAATAATGTACGCTGTTGAATGAAGCAGTTTCCAGAGCTTGTACTTGAGCAACTTCAGCCACCTTGATTGGCATCTTCTAATGGGAATTTGTGGCAAATGTAATTGCATACTGCTGTTAAGTGCAGACCTACAGCAGAGAACTGCTCTCTCACTGCAGCTCAGTGTCTCAACCACAGAGTAGATTGTGCTGCCAATGGCTATGTCTTCATCGCCTTTCTGGTTCTCTACAGCTCCATAGTCAACTTCCAGCAATGAATGACAGGCCTTAACAACACCTGGGCGCACAAATCTAGTCAGGAGATCCTCGAAAAGGCGATTCAAGATGCCCCTCAGTACATGAATCTGAGGAGCCTGTGCCTGACGAAGGCAGTTTGCCTTCTCAAAAAGCGGTATAACATTTTGGAGAAGACAGCACGCCCTATTTAGCTCCGATGACAAAAAATAGAACAGGCGCTCCTCACGGGTCATGTGGTTGGCTTCCTCAGAATCCCTGGTATGAAGTTTCATTTTTTTGCTTAAGGTCCAGAATGAGCTCCTTTCCTCTTTAGTGAGAGTTCATCGCCGTCGGTACTGTTTTTCCAGAGGCCTGCAGCAGTCTTGTGAAGATGTGTAGCAGACTTTAGGGAGTCAGTGCAGGGTTCTTGGGGGTTTGTAAAGAAGTCTTCGGAATTCGGTATGACTCCAAAAACAAGCTCTGCTTGTTGCACTGCTTTGTTTCAGATAAAAAAAAAAGCTGAGTAGTGGTTTCCACTGGTCAAGCAGTCTCTTCAAACACTTTCCCAACGACAGCCAACGTGTCGGCGAATGCTTCAACATCTTTCCGACCTCGGCATCATGCATATTTTGGAACATTCAGTCGAACTTTTTGTTTCGAGCTTTACTCTAGGTAAAAAACAAAATTGTCTACCAAAGCCTTATCAACCTTTACAGGAAGACATGAAGCTCCTCTTTGGGTGGCCAAGTTGATGAGATGGCATGGACAACTTACCCCTACAAACCTGGTTGAGCCTCTCTCAGTACAGTAGAAACACTGTTCCTTTTTTTTTTGCGGATAATGACATTGGCATTGTCCGAACACATAGCCAACAGGTTTCCAACAGGCAAATTCCGAGACTTCATCTCGTCCAGAACCAGATTTGCAATCTTGTGACCTGTCGCTTCACCTTGGATTGTCCCGAGGCAAAGAAAGTGGCTTTCGACTCTACTCGTTTCTTTAATGAAATATGTCGCAACAATAGGGTAAAGCTGCGTATCCCTATTGTTACTGCCATCCACAGCGATCGAAAATACTTGCTGTTTTAAGGCATCCAGCAAAGGAGTCTCCACGTTGGTGGCCATTTCCTGAACAATGCACGTCGTCTTTGTTCGTCCACAGGCGTAGCGTTTTGCTTCTTTGCACTTGGGGGAACATCTTCCGGAAAAGCGGTCCAGCATGATCGCTGACACTCAGCGGGATGTTGTGCTCAACTAAAAATGCCGTGAAGAGGCATTCTGCACGAATCACACCTAGGTCATTGTCACTGCGTACAAAACTTGCTAGGCTTGGCTGGCTGTCCGCGGCTCGCACATATCCCTGATGCTTTGTCGAAGCGATGTGGACCTTGATGTCAGACTTGCCGCCATGTGAGATGTTCACATCACAGGCACACATGGTGCAGAATCCAAACTTCTCCCCTTTCTTCGATGGCACAAAGCACGGAAATTCTGCTATGATTTCAGGAACACTTGGAAGTACTGTCGGGGCATCGAGCCCGCCACTGCACTGCGAAGCCGCTACAGGCCAGAGTCGCACTGCGTCCGATGCGGCAGCTAGTCTCACAAAAGGCGACGCCAACACTGCAGTGACTGAAGCTGACTGAAGTGCAAACCCGCGCGCCCGTGCGAACAAAGGCAACAGCATGACAACAGGTTTTTAGAGGTGCCATTGAGCTTTGGATATGGATTCGTGACTCCCCCAGCAGACGACAGAAGTCACTACAACTTTGCAGCTGCTGATGATACCATGCATACGTATTGCCCTCTCGTGTCGGCGCAAGGTACCAGGGTGTAGTTTTACTACATTTTCACTTTCTTTTTGTTTCCCGTAACATGTTTCCCGTAAAATTTCAAGCAAGATTCGTAAAATCGTAAGACTGCTCGAGATTCGTACATTTTATGGAAAATTCGGAAGAGTTGGCAGCTATGGTATTAATATATCATTTCAGGAAAGCTAACTAATGCAGGTTGTACATATTGTAAAAGCAATGCAAGCACGTGCATCCTATCACTGCTGCTTGACCACATCAACAATGCCACCGACTATCACAACATGATGATGCTGATACTGGTGGCCCATATCCAAACTCACTAAACAGCTACAAGTACACTCCGAAGTTACAAATCAGCAAATGGATGCAGTAATGGTACGTACAAGCACGCATGTATCAATAATATATTGGCTACCTGCACTCAACAGCTGCTAGGGCTGTTGAATGCAGGTTGTTGATCAAAGATTTATTGGTTCACTGAAAATAGATCAACCGGACTTAATGTCCAAAAGGGACACTTGAGCCATCACAGATGCCATAGTGTAGTAGGGCTCCACAATAATTTTTACTTTGGTTCCTTAACATGAACCGAAGTCCAACAACACAACTCTTCTTGCATTCCACCTTAACCACAACATGGTCATCATGGCTGCAGATGACAAAATATAAAAATGAACACTGCAAACATCAGTGGTGATTTTGACATTTTTAATGCTTCTCCAGACAGGGCAACAAGGATGAGAGGGATGAAATGCAAACAGAGAAAAAAGTGAAATATGAAATGTAAAGAACACAAAAGCAGCACCAAGGAGCTTAAGAATGATTGCAGAATGTACCCTCTCCAACACAGCTCTATCCAGCTGTGCTTGAACTGTGAAGGCATAAAAAAAAACATAATGAACAAGGCCAAATTGTTCAACAACTGTCATTGAGACTAATGCGTACATGGTGTCATTTCACACCTCTGAAGTGGAAATACAGAAATAGTGCCTGGGAAGAAGGGGAGGGGCAGGTTTAACATGCGAGCTGCACCTGGGTACGAGATTGGTAGAGTTGCAGGCTGCGCCTGTACAACTGCAAATCCACATTCGTAGCTGGCTCCGTGGAACTTGGCTCATACACCTGCAGTCATTTAAAGAATATGTTAATGTCAATAAGGTTGTGCACATGTTTTTGAGAAATATGCCTTGTGAATATTTAAGGGAGTATAGACACATTGTTATATTTGCATAAAATCTACCACAGGCTTGCTGCACTAAAAGGATCACAATTGGCAAGTATGGAGGTTGAGAAACATTGGATATTTTAATTTCGTACTGAAGTCATTTCAACATTACCGTGATGTAATGACACGGAAGAAAATTTGATGAGGCCATCTAGCATAAACACTAAGCATGATGGCATTCCTCATAAAAGAAAAATTGCACAGGTCTGCCGCCTGTGTTGGAACCGCGAGAATGAGAAGTTTTCGAGGTGCTTGGGTGGACTTTGTTGCTTGGTGCTGATGCCTAATGTTGTTTGCTGTATAGTGCTGATGTTCTCTTTCGGCTTCCAGCTTTTTTGGAAGTCTGCCCAGGCATCTTTGGTGGTCTCGTCTCACTGCCGCTCGTCTCACCACCATAAGATCACCCGTAAACACTTTCACAAGAGCGCATTGCTCGGCTTTCAAATAGCAGTTTGAAAGGTGTTAGCTCTACGGGGATTGAACTGCCCTCCCTGACAAAATACAGGTGTCAAACATTAAACTAATGCAAAATGTTGTGCTGAGACTAGTCAAACTGTACACGTAAGTTTTTGGCATAATCACCTTCCAAGACCAGTCATTTAATTTCACTTGTGAGGAAGAATAAAGTGCATCATTACTGTTATCAAATGCATGCAGGAAACTCAACTGTGTGAATAACGTAAAGGTGAAGCCAAGTATGAGGACGACAGGTATAAGGAGAAACACACAAGGTCGTGTAAAAACTCCGTGCCAATCTCCACACTAAAAATTTGGTGATCTTATTATTCATATTTTGTGCTAGTCTTTGGAGAGGTTTTCAAGAGCATCAAAATTAAAACTGATGTTAATGTAGACGAAGTCTCGGCTGTAACAAGCATTAGAATTAACAGTCATTGCTTCCACTTTAATATATATAGAAACACGATGTTTATTCTGCTAGATACTAGCGGTTGAACTCGCTTATAACAATATTCAAGTGCCACAAAAATTCTACTGCTATAACCCATAATTGTTCTAAGTGGGTTGCATGAAAAAAATAAAAATGGGCAATGGCAGAACTGTTGTGCAATAACTACAATGGTGGGGAGCCCAGTGCCCCTGCCCAACACCGTTCCTCCATCCGGTTGCCGATTGTGTCAAATCGTGCGCTCCGATTGCATGTAACAAGTCGTGGCTGTCGGCGGTCAAGAATGGCGCTGCTATAACTGCAAAGCGGCGTTACGGACGGCAAGTAAGATACGAGCTCCGCCAAACACTGCTTTGGTGGCCCCGAAAGGGGCCTTTCAAAGAATGCGACAAGGTTGCCACGACAGCCTCTAAGCTTTGAGAAATCCAGAAGAAACGCTGGGGCAAGATCACCACAAGCATCTCGCCAGATACATCTCACTGGTTTGCATGAGAAAACCCCATGTCTGTCAGCTTTGTTAATCAAATAACAGGGACACAGACAGAGAAGACAACAGAATTTGCGCTAGTCTTTTGATTAATGATGACACACCAACTAGCCCAGCTTTCTGCCTTGACTGTCAGCTTTGCTTGCGTTAGGCAAAGCTTGCCGACATCCTTCTCCAAGGCATCCAGGTGCTATATGTAGTGCAGCGGAAGGTCCCTCACGAGAACGAAGCCCCGGGGGTCTGAATCATCCACAGGGCCTCCTGTGAGATCAATGTTGAGGCAACCTGCCCTACCGCGTCATCGCAGCCTTCATCGCTGTCACAGTCGCCGTCGCTATGTCATGTAAGCACATTTGCGACAATCACCTCATTGATTAGAAGCACTTCAGTTTCAAAATTTATAGCAATGCGCTTTCTTTTAATCGGCACGATGCTCAGTGGGCAGATCAGCCATCTTCCGTTTTGGTGGCGAGCCGAACGAGGCTGAGAAACCATGTGGCCAGAAACTACTTTGACGCAACCAACAAAAATGAGCATGAGCGACTTAATCCATTGGCAGAACTGCACAGCATGAGGGCCTGCGAGCAATCTCACAGCAGCGCCCAGCGAAGTTGGTGTGGGCCATTCGTGTTTCGGAGGGTGGGGCGGCATAGAGCTAAGGGCACAACCCATTTGTGTTCGGAGGGGAGGAAGGGTGACGGGAGACAGGCGCGTGAGCCTGGTAATGTGGAGAACAGCTTGCAGCGGCATGCAGCAGCTCGAATTTCTCTTTATATTTTAAAAGATTTTGCATTCCATTACCTTTTGATACGGGCACCCAGAAGCCAGACTCCATCTTTATAACCAATAATGCGGCATGGGGGCATTGTAGTAAGTGGGTTATTTCACTACAGAAAACATACAGAAGTTGATGGTGCAGCACCTTCTCATTGTTATAACCAATATATAGTTAAAACCGATATTGTTATAAGTGGGTTTGACTGTACATTGATGGAGTAGCCTTTTGTTTAAGGCACTGGTATTCCAAACTGGAGGTCTTGCATTGTGTTCAAACCCTGCAATCACCAGGAATGTTTTCTCTATATATATTCAAAGCAAGTCATGTGACCATCTGCATTATTCCAGCCTAACAATTCACGTCACAGCAAACACTGCGAAGCATCTCTTCCTGTCTCCAAAGGTATATCACTTCATTTCAATAGTGGCAGCATCTAGCACTTCTACGAATGGTTTTTCAGACGATGTTCATACGGCACTGACAGATAAACAAAGTATAGTTAAGTTAATCTTTTCAGAAAAGTGGAGCTAGTGCTTATCAGTGGCAAAATGCTAAAATGTCTTCACACAGAATGACTTCGTGAAAACTGTTTTGAGGCACAGATGACTACTCTCCCCTGCTGTAATAGGATCTCATAGCTGTTCGTGCATGCCCCAGATGAAGAGAAGATCTTTATTGGAAGACAGAGAACTTTGATGGCATTCAAATGGCCACTGACATGCTACTTTCCATAGGGAGGAGGAACAGAATTAAAAGATTCCAGAGGAGAGTGGAAAAAGGTAAAAAATATACTGCTAATGTATGACTAGCCCTGATAACGACATTTACCTGTGAGAGAATGGCTAAAAATTCAGGTCCTTCTATATCACAAAGTGAACATTAGGTAAAACTTTCCGAGAAGGCCAATTTCTGAATGGTAAGTGAACAATGAATCAAAGGGGCACCGCTGCCTATCTTTGACTTTCCACTTCTGGCTATCCACGGCAGACCACAAATAGAGGCGATGCGCGCTCGCCACAATCTCTCTAAAAACTTGATGGATTGCAAAGAGGGTGCTTGGCCTTTACCTCACTCAGTCAACTGGGTACGATCACCTTTAGATTTCGTTACTTCTAGCATTATCTTCTAAGCTTCTAACACACCGTTCCGCCTTGCAAGGCGGTGCACTACGAGTGGCAGCAAACCACCTGAAGCTTTTTTTTCTATTTGTCCCGTGAAATCTTCTTCCTGGTCATGAACAGTGCGCCATGCTCTCATGCATGCATGCATGCTTATACCTGCATCAGGTTCAATGCAAATTGCAGACACTCATCCCCACACATTGCAATACCTTTTTGGTTCATTTTCTCTACTGGTATCCCTTTTAACACCTCTCGCGTGCATGCGGTGATTTTTCTCTTTTCTGTAGTTGGTGAAGGTGTCGCAGCTAGCCAGTGTTTGCTCCCTCTCTCCACTGTTTACTTGGGTGGCAGCTCAAAGCCGATGTGTTCTAGCTAGGCCGTTTATGTCAGAAGAATGCACCGGTTCAGTAATGCTCACACGTTCGTTAATATTCATTAACTTACTGCTCTCATGATCAAACAATACTGTTTTTCATTTGAAATGTTTGAGTGTTCACAGGTGGCAAGCATTTTCACGTTCCAGCCGCAGCCCCGGCTCCTTCAGCACAGGGGAAGAAGAGAAGCACCATGAGCCGAAACAAACTTTCTGAAATCAAAGCCTAAGCAGGGGGCACAAAATTTCATGCATATAAGGCGTACCCGATATCCTGCTTTTTTGTGTCTTGTCAAATGATGACAAAATGCCAACTCATCAATGTTGCCGATGGGCAATGTGATTGTTGCAAGCAGGCATCCTCGAATGATTGTTTTCGGGGGTATAATCACTTAAGCGTGATTTCGCGTCTTGGCATTGGCATCGGACACATCGGAGGCCGTTTCTTGCGCTGAGCAAAGTGACGAGCACTAGTGCACTTCCTATGCCAAGTTCCACAAAACCTTGCGAAACTGATCGTATCTCCAAATGCAAGCACATATTTTCAAGTTGGCAATGCGTAAATAGGCCGACTTTGCAGAGCATGTGCCAACGTCACTGGTCGCTGCCTACCTGGTAGCATGCTTACATTTATCCCGTGGACAGCTGTACCACTGTTTGATTTCACAAACATTGGGCAGCTTTGGGTTGTCTTGGGATTCCAACCCACATGACTTCTTATCAGGACTGGAACTGGTTGGCTGCCGTCTGGCTGTCAGCGGGCTGCCAGAGCTTTGCAAAATGAGGAAGCCCACTGTTTCGAAGGGCAGAGCATAGGACCTAAGGTTCCACATAATGTCAGTGGAGCGTGACAAATTGTGTCCATTTTGTCGTTCCAAGAGAAAATCTGTTGTTGTGATATGCAGGGCATTCAAGTAATGCGTTTTCTATAGTCTCTAAACTAGAAACAGTTATCGGCAGTTCGCCCTACACAACACAGGTAACAGTTCGTGAATGCTATGTTCAGGACATACAGTGAAACCTCGGTGATACATCACGGCTGGTATGAATTTTGGGGCGATACAAATTCGTACAATTCCCCGGCTGAAGCATGCTGCATACTATGAGCCACATTTTGGATGTCCCGAACGCTCCCCTGCGCTGGTTGGGGCAATACGATTGAGAGAGCCGCGACGGCCATGACCGCCGGCAGCAAAGGGATGAGGAGGCTGTGCCGAGCACGCCGAGATGGGACGGCAGACAGACCATTTCTATGTTCGTAGCGCGGGGAGAGGCTGGCAAAAGGCCGCTGATAACACAGCAGTACATGCACACACAGTACAGAGTGAAAACGATCCAACAAAGGAGCGAGCCACAACAGCCCCGACCGCCAGCAGCAAAGTGGTGAGGAGGCTGCGCCAGGCACGCCGAGGTGGGTTGGCAGCCGGACCGTTTCCATGTTCGCAGCCCAGGGGGGAGGCTGGCAGAAGGCAGCCGATAACACAGTGGCAACTGCGCACACTGTACATAGTGGAAACGGTCTGGAACTGACAGTCTCTCCCATGTCATGCCGCTTGTGAGGCTTGCACTCTATGCTATATCCAACGCTCTTGTGAAGGCGGTTTTGTGAAGTTTGCACACAACTTCCAGAATTAGCTGCTAGTCAACCTGGCGAAGAAAGCCCAGAAAGACATCCGGGACTTCTTCCATTGTGAATAAATTTCCAAATATGAGTTTGTGGCTCTTTAACACGCTGATTTCATTTGTTTTTTGGTAATGCAGCTTTCGTGTGATATGAATATTTTACGCGACTCCTTGAGATTCGTATCACCGAGGTTTTACTGTAGATGGCATGCACAGTCTGACAAGCCCACCTTGCAGAGTGCCCGGCGCAACATGAGATCCCGGCGTGCTGAGAGGGCGCGGCAGTAGCGTCCGCATGACTCCAGTGCCAGGTTCTGTTGCCTCCGTGCCGCCACAGCAGCCGCGTGAAAGCCTGCCGTCAGGTTCTCCAGCTGGAAATCTCCATCCTTCTGTGCTGCTCCATTTCCTGCTCCTGCTCCTTCTTCTCCGTCTGCAGAGGGCATGAACAGGAATACCGGGAATGGTCATGCTTTTTCGTACAGTAAATATAATGCTGTATAGGCCTCTATAAATCTTGTTCCACCAGGACAGTAGCAGTGTGCTACCAAGAGTGCCACCTTGACCTCCTCGAAGAGCCAATTTCTCAACAACAAAAAATAGGTCACAAACCATTGATGGCTGATTGTCAAAGTCAAGCAATAGCTTCCTGGTAGGCCTGCTTAGATATGGTCCTGTGGACACCTACTGGTTAGCCCTAATGGGCTATGAGGCACGTGAGTGCTGTGACATTGCATAGCCTCTAGAATCGGCCTGTCCTACGCACCACATTCAAACCCTTGCGAGGACACATATGCACTGGTATGTATCGTTATCAGTCCACCAGATCACCACCGATTAATAAACAGTTTTCGGGATTGGCCCAGTTTACTCAGCCAAAAAGCCATCCATGCAGAGTGAAGAAATGAGCCCCCACCCACTATAAAAATAGGAAGAAAAAAAAAAAGCAGCTCAGGTTTAAAAAGTTGTCTGCCCAACCACGGACAAGTGTGCTCTACTCCCCACACCATTCCCCTAAACTAGGACAAAAAGCTAATAAAATTTGGAAGACCATGTACAGCAAAAACAAAGGTTCCCAGATAGACACAGGCCTCATCACCTACAATCCTTATCCAACTTGACCAGCAATGACCCCTGCCAATGTGTTTCGGTACTAAGCAACCCCAAGTCAAATTTTTAACAAAGGTTCCCGAATACACACAGGCCTCGTTACTTTCAATTCTTGTCCAACTTGACCAGCACTAACCCTTGCAATTACGATAAGCAACACCAAGTCAGGTTTTAAAAATAGTGATATTTCAAATTTCATCACTTTCGTTCAAATCTTACCATCGGAGATATAATTTTTATTGAAGAGGCCCCAGACTACGTGACATAGGAACCTGCCTGACCCCAAGTACCTGGTAAGAGGCAGATAATGCTTTGTGTTAAATCAGATCTGAAGGGCTCACCTTGCTCATCTGGTTCCTTCTTGTCGTTTACCAGCTCCTTCTGGCAGAACTCGACCACCTGCTGAGCAAGCTCTTCACCGGCCAGGTCTCTCGAGATGCCAATGCGTGCTAGCACACGAGCTCCCGAATAGCGCTCGCGGGCAGAACCACGCTTCTCACTTGCGGTGCCCTCCTTGGGCTGGCTGGTTTCCTTCACCAAGATTGACCAGTCAATGTCCAGCACGTCTGAGATGGCCGCTGCATGCAACAAACGCAGAAGGTCTTGGAAACAAGGAGGGAAACTAAGCTTCTGCTGCTGCTACCCCAGTTCAGGAGGCAACAGCTTATATTGAACACAATTCTCAAAGACAATAACAGTGCTAACACACACATGGGATGTCTAAGAATGAACACCAACCAACCCAATTTCACGCATTACTACACCATGAAAGGAGAAAACCAATCTTCCACCATTAGACGTCTGTGCAATGCGTCATGATGAGTGTAATGCGTCAATATGACTATGTTTGTCGAATAAAGACAGCTGACATGTGGAAGGCAATTCCTTTAGGTGAAAGCAAGAGACTTAAGTTTCACATTGTAAAAACAGTGTTCATGAAGAATACGTGAGGAATTCAACTGTTTTAGGAATTTCTACTGCACTCTCTTATGATTAAATGATAAGAAATCAGATACACTTCTTCACTTGCTTCAGCAAAAGCGCTACTGTAGTGGTTTTGGTGGTAATTGGGTGACTCCATCATGCCACTTTTCTGCTAATAAACATTTGATGATATGCACAAATGCTTTGCTCTTTTTGATACTTCCTCCCAACATATGTAAATTAGAGCACAAACCACAGCACAGACATCATTTGAACACTCACGTTCGGGCTCAGGAGCAGGTTCCTTCTCCTGAGATTCATCAATGAGGGCCTCCAGTTCATCATCGCTGATTGGATCAAACTCATCTTCCAGGGTGGTGGCACCTTCTGCTAAGAAATGGCAACCCATTTTATTCAATAAAATAAGTGCTTAGTTCAGGAAGTACAGGGGCAAACCAGGATAACTTGAAAAATCGCCAAAAGTAGCCAAGACTCATTCTATTGCAGTAGCAACAAAACAGCCTTCTGCACCAGGCTTGTTGCAACTGCTGCAATTCTCTGCACACATCATCCTCGAACCATCCTTTATTACCATCCTTGATGGTAATGTGCTTCTGATTTTGATGGCTACAAAGGAGGAGGAGGAATAAACTTTATTAGTTGAAATGAGCCGACGGTAAAATCGTCCGAGGTGGGCGGCGTCCCTAGTCCAGGATGCCGTGGGCTTGAGCTGATAGCTCAAGCCCACGGCATCCTGGACTAAAAAAAGAAAAAAGAAAAAAAATAACTTCCTCTATTACCACACCCTTTGATGCGCATGAGGAATTCCTGCTGTTTCTGCTTGTACAACTCATGGCAAACTTTAGCAACTGTTTTTTTGGTTTAGAGGTATTTGTTACATGGAACTGCAAGTTCTTGTGTCATTGGTTCAATGACCTCCCCCATCCCATTTCCAAATATAGAGAAAAAAAAATTGTTTGCGCATTACCTTTATTTATTTATTTATTGCAAGGGGGGTGGGAGGGGGTGGGAACATGGCTAGGCCACCCCGACAGCCCTAGTTTGATGGTGAGTGACAATGCCCAAATAGTGAACAGTTGGGGTGCACTTAAGGTATGTTAATGAAGCGCTTTGCTATAGTCAACATGCCATCTGCAGTGAGCAGTCATAGCAGTGCTGCATGCCTTGATGCTAATAACAAGCTGTGGCTCACGAAACCTTGCATTTGCCCTGAATATTAAAGTGCCCATCATATCAAGCGAATTTCTATCAGAAAACTGTAATTAAGAAACATTTTTTTTTCTCATGCTCATATTGTATTCACTCGCACTCACCAGAACTCATTCCCATTCATAATCACATCCACTCAAACACACTGGTATTTGTTCATGCTCATGCTCACATCTGCCCACACCCTGTGTCACTCAATCACTCCTTTATCTCACACCCGTAAAATGCGTGTAGAGCAAGTATGAATCAGTGTGCTCTTGAGTCAGTATGCTGACCTATGGAGTCAGGTTATGATGACGAAAGAGAAATTTAAGTGCAGTTGGTGCATACAGTCGAACCCAACTATATCGAACCCGTTTACATCGCATTACCTTCTACATCAAACAATTTCTGAACATGGTATAGTTACAATGAGTATATATAGCAAAAATTATGCTTACATTGAACAAAAATAGCAGCAACTCCTGATATATCAAACATCAAGCGGTGCAAAAGTGCCCCCAGAAGTTGGCCTTCCCTTGCAGCAGAAGGGAAACCAGCCGACACATCCCAAAAGTGGTGTAGCCCGGCAGTGCGGTTCCATCCACCCGCTCTTCCTACCGTGACCGCCCCACATCGGGCAAGCCGTCGAAAACCCCCATGCAGTTCAGCATTTGCTCAGACAACCAATCAGAGGCTCTCGTGCCCTCGTGCAAGTACGAGTTTTCTAGCTGCTTTTCTCATTCATTGTGTTTGCGCCTTGTGGGCCTTCTCCTGCAGTGTTGCCGTGATGGCTTGAGTGAAGAGACAGAATTTGCCTTTCGTTGCGAAGCTCAAAATCATAAATTGAGTTGAATGCGGTGAGTAGTCTGATGTTGCCGCAGCATACAAGATTCTGAGGAGCACTCTCAGTGCCATCTTAAAGAATAAGGGGGAGATCAGGGCTAAAGCAGACAAACGAACCAGTGCTCGTGGCGCCCGACGCCTACGCACGGTCGTATATAAGACATCAAAGCGGCCGTGTACAAGTGGTTAATCCGAAACTGCTTCCAATGTGCCCGTGCCCAGTGATAACTCTGAAAATTCCTATGAGTGCGACAAAGCCATAGCCAGCGTTGCTGGAGTTTGGAGCGAGCTGTCAGAATTTCCGGAAGCCGTTGACGGAGCAACGGTCGACGAGTTTTTGACTGTGGATGATGGTGTCACGACCGCGGGAGAGCCCGAAAGCGAAGACTACATTGTCAACATTGTACCGAGCACAAGTGAAAGCGGGTACAATGAGGAAGGCAAGGACGATCCTTTGCCCACATCCTCCAAGGTGACTGGTACATGCGCACTAGTCCGGCGCTTCTGCGCAAATGTGGAAGGGTGCAGCCTCAGATGCTTCGACTTTTTACACAATGCGGAGATGCTGTCGCAGCCGTAAAGTTGCACAAGCAGAAGAATACAGGACCAAAAGAAAAAAAGAAAAAGAAAAATTTTAGCCAACTCAACCATTCTAATTTCTGAGTACCCCCTCAAAGTAGTGGGCGGTACACCAGATCGATGGGCAGCAGCAATGGGAGAACCCTGGCCTCAGGTCATTTTTGCATGTAGTAAACACATTTCACTGCATTCAGCTTTGGCTACGTACCTCCTTGAGCTGAACGCGGAGACTCATCAGGACTTATGGGCACTGCATCCACTTCAATTCTGAAATACAAAAGAGCAACGACTAAGAAAGAAGGCACGGTGCTTTGTAAAGTTGATCAGGAGTCAAATTTAATTTCTCAGAAAAATCGCAGATGATAAAGTAGCAGCTTTTGAGGAATGTATCATATATATTCTCTATTGAGGATTGTGCTTAGCCAAATTTGACTAGTCTATGTACACACATAAATGAGTGGCAGGTATGCCTGCAGGGTAAAACAAAGCAGCAGATCCTTACCCTGTCTTTACTTTTGCAGGTACAGTTGTATAAAAAAGCAAGCAAACATCTAGTTAGTAAATGACAACCACTGCGCAAGAAATATATATAGACCCCAGCCACATCTGTACACACTACAGTACCGAAATTTCCATTTTATGGATAACAACGATTTCAAGAAATGTTTTCCCATCAAGTGTTTTTCAGATTTGCAAGATACAGTGGAACCCCGTTCATTCGTTTTTCACCGGACCGGGGGAAAAACACGTAACAGCCAGGAAAACGCAACAGTGAGGAAAGCTCCGAAAATGAATGAAAAAAGTGCAGCTTCAACTATAGACAATTTATTTCCACAGAGTGCGCTTAGGACTTAAAAAAGTCTAGAATGGTGGCTTGCCGTTTCTTTCGCTTCCTAGAAATCGCCACACGTTTCTTAATAGCCTGGAAGGCCGCATTGCTGTCAGCGTCGCTGTGAGATGCGACGTATCTGCAGAGGAGGTCCAGAGCCGCGACGGTTTCTCCAAAGCTAGGATATGGCAACTCCCCGGCATCACGCGGCTCGTGCTCCTCATCGTCACCGCGCCACGGCAATGGCAACGAACGAAGGAATATCCGCGGGAAATTTTGCCCTCTTTGGCGTAATCATGCTAACGTGCTAACGATTGTTTAGTATTGATGCGGAGCGCCCGTGTCCGAGCAGCCCGGTTGCGCGCGGCGCGGCGTGGTTTCGCTAGAAATGTAGAAAAGCGTGGTTTCGCTAGAAATGCCTAGCACGATAGGCGGAGCAACGCCATGAGCAACGCCAACTTCCGGTTTCACTTTAGCTTCACACAGAGTGACGTCAGGGCCTCTCCCCCGAGTTTCCTTCCTCCGCGAGTCGGCCCATACAAAAACCATGCAGTGACCGTAATCACAGTGATGATGATAGTGAGAGCATTTTTCACAAATAGCCACTTAGTGGCGGCCTCTCGAACTGGCGTGCGGCTTCTTGCAGCCAGTTCTATAGCCAAGCCCGGCCAAGCCCAGCCAAAACTTGTCAAAAGCCAAAATGGCGGTTGGAGCGCGTTGCCTACTTTAGCCCAGGCGGGTTCGGGGTGCTAAGTTGCCACGTATCATGCGGGAACGTTTTCACAGCTACTACGTAACAGCAGGGTTCCTTATACATTGGATCCTATGGAAGCTATGCCGGGACCGGATGAAAACGACGTAGCAGCCGGGAAAACGCAGCAGTGAGGAACGTAACAGTGGGGTTCTACTGTATATACAAGCACTTAACATTAAGCCTAACATTAAATTTTGGTGCAAGTAGTATTCTTTAATCAAAGACTGTTACATGAACAACTAAGCAATAACTTTCTTTTTTTTCGAAGTTTTTTTTTTCCAGATTTGCAAAATTTAAAATTGCGAAACTTACAGATTAGGGTCTCCAGCTTCGTCTGGCTTGTCTCGACTAGCAGTGTCCATATGAGCATCAGATAACACATCCTTTTTGTCGAGGTCCTACAGTGGGTGGAAAAGAAACCAACATTAGTAAAATGCAGCAAGGCAAAGACTAAGATCAAATTACACACATCATTTGCCACATTTTCTTGCAAGTCCAATGAACCATGATTCCTCAATATAGAACAATGAATATGAAAACGTATACGGCAATGATGGAAATTTCCTTATGCACATGGACTTGAACGAAATTCGTATTGTGCATTTTCCGGGGCACTTTGGCAAGGTATGATCGAGAGTTCTGCAGTCTCTCTGCAAGTTAATTTTAAAGATATGCATGAACAGCCGCAATCTATGCATCGGAACAGATCATTTCTATCCGACACCCTGTACTTGCTGCTCGTGATGTCGGCAAAAGAGCAGTACACCAAGTGTCAACATTTTGCGCAGTTTTAATCAACTTCAGCAGGAACCTTACTGCTACGAAAAACTGCGTCCAGCTTGATCTGCTTACATAAAGGTCTGGCAGCAATGTGCCATTCATAAAGCGGTCCTTTTTATTAAGAACATTTAGAAATCATTGTAGCTGAACACATTATCTTGAGATGTCGCTACTAGAGCTCCAAATTCCAATGCTTTCCTACTCAAACGTCACCAGTGACATCACTAGATGCAGCTCTACAGTCTGAACGGTCCAGCTTCAGCTCTGCTGCAATGTATTTTAGATTACTTAAAATACTATCTGCATTTTTATATGAATTGAATTATATCGCATGTAACGCGAGGTGCCGAGAAAATTACCAGTGTTGCCCTCTGAAGGTACCCATAAATAGGTAAAAAGGACCGATAAATTGTCCTCTGAACAGTTGATTTGCTTCATTTGGTGGAAAAGGGTTGATTAACAATGGAGAAAGCCACGAGCCAAACTTCTCTTTCTTGAATTTTACACTGAAAAGACAGCTGGTAAGCGAGCGTGGTGTCACAAATTTGAAAGTACCTATTCGCTTGTATTCTGGCCATATTGGCTTAAAAATGTTTTTGAAATTTACTAGTTATGCATCTTTCAGTTTTTTTTCTTTTTTTTTAAGAACACAATTCAGCCCTTCTCTGCCGATACATGATTAACCAGAGCCAAGCAGACACTGTAAAATATACTGTCATGGCAAGGTGGTACTCTTTTTTGTGTGTTTTTCTGGCTTACCAAGCATTTAGAAGAATTCATTGTTGGACTAGTTGGCCTTGCATTGCTGATGAGGAAAATTAGCACAAACAAAAAGACAACGCACACGAAAAGCTTGACAAGCGCTAGTCTGTCTTTTCCTCCTGTGTATGTTACTTTTTTGCTTTCGTTAATTTCTTTCGTTACCAAGCATCCTCTCACAAGGAAGGTGGCCACTTTGCTATTGCAAAAGTGTCAATCTGCTGACACATTTGAACTTATTACGTGTCTTTAGTGTCTCTTTCACGCAGAGCAACTTGCAAGATGCTCACCGCTGCCTGCTCGCCCCTTGTGAGGATGTCATCGTCGTCGTCATCGCTCCAGTCGCTGTAAGTGTCTGCAGCACCAGCTTTCGCTTCCTGGCCTTCTGAAAACCGCAAGTACTTTTCACATCACAATGCTCGCAAAAATGGTACCAGTCATATAGCCTCTCTTTAAAGGGACCAACAATCGATTTTCAAGGAGCTTCATGGCACAATTGAAAGTTCATTGCTGAACTTATCTACACATGCACTGGTCACTCAAAAAACATTAAAAAGTTTTATAGTAGTTTCCCAATCAGGCACGTACCCAAAGGGAAGGGCGCCCCCCAAAATTAATTCGCATACCCCCCCACGCCCCCCCCCCAAATTAATTGGCATACCCCCCCCCCCCCCCCGCCCCCCCCCCATCACTCCTCGCACACATTCCTAAAGCGCAACCAAATCAATCTTGAGACTTGACAGTTGTTATTCGTGGTCAACATTTTGTTACCTTTTTCACTCCTTTTGGATGGTGGTAGTTATCGGCATCTACTGGGATGGGAAGTCCAGTTTCCTCATCGATTCAGTGACCGCACGATTAACTCGAGTAGCATTCAGTTGTCACCATCTATTCAACGATCATGCACATCGCTGTTGCTTCTTTAGTTGAACCTTCTTTGTTTTGGCTGATCCAGGGACCAGGAAAGGGATTCGGTTCGTAGTCAACTGGTCTGTATGCTCGTGGAGCAAGCTGCGGCCGGAGAAAACTCCACTAGCGTTTAACTTTTTCTTTTGCTTCATTATTTCCTTGAGTGACAGCTCGCCCATTGCTGGCAGATCCTTGGAACCACACAACCGTGATATGGCTTAGATAAGGTGGAAAATAATATAATACGAAACAGCATCCATCATAAAACCCTGCAATAACTGTTAAGCCCATAAGCAATAAGACTGTCACCCGTTACCTCTTCTAGTTTTTCCCTAATTGTACAGCACTTTTCGTGCAAAATTGACAACTAGAAACAAGACTCGCAAGGAGTTGAGAAATTAAGCGATTTACTAAGGGAGAGAGCAGAGGCAACAGCCAGACAGGAATGAAAAGCAAAAATTAACAAATTTTACCGCTGTGAAAATATTTATGGATCAGCGTCTTTTGATTTGAAAACGAAATAGAGAAAACGCCGCCAGAAGTGGAGAATAATTTCGCGTGTCTTTAATGATGCTTCTACAGTTATCAGTCGAGCCGCCTGATGTTGCCACCTCTCGGCTGTGCTTATGTGGCTGTTTTTCTAACTTTCCGCCGTGGGCTCAGTACGTATAGAACCACAGCGTCCTGTGCTCTACGCGGTTGTACGAGACTGGCGGCTACGCATCGTTACACAACTTCCCAAATAACAATACTAGTCAGTTTTGGCACTTGGTGGAGCAGTAAATGAGGGATCCAAAAGAACCTGTGATTGTTCCACAAATATTGTGAGTTCTGCCTCAGCGTCTGAAGTTGCTGCATTCATACTTCAAGCCTTAATACTGCATCACGGTGCTCCTCGCGTCCTCCTGAGCGACCATGGAAAAGCATTCCTCTCGCAACTAATAGACGAAGTACTCAGAGCCTCTGGAACCACCCACAAGACTACCTCCAGTTACCATCCGCAAACCAACGGCCTAACAGAACGATTTCATCGCATGCTGTCAGACATGCTAGCTATGTACATGTACATCGAACCAGATCACATAAACTGGGACGCAATTTCGCCATTCGTGACTTTTGCGTACAATACCGCCATTCAACGCACGACCGGTTACTCGCTATTGTACCTTGTCTATGGTTGTTCACCCTCTTCCTATCTTGACGTCTCTTTCTTCGCGCCAACTGTCGATCGATGCCCATCCTCCTGTGAAGAATATGTGTCCCACATTCTGCGTTCTCGCCAGCTCGCCCGCATCAATGCCGACGCACGGCAACAGGACCACAAGCAGCATTATGACGCCTCTCACCGCGTCGTGTGCTTCCGCCCTGGCGAGGAAGTGCTACTCTGGACACCAGTTCGTACTCCTGGCTTGGGCGACAAGTTTCAGCTTCGGTTCATCGGCCCCTACAAAGTCTTGGAGCGGACCTCTCCAGTTAACTATCGCGTGGCACCAGTTATTGTTCCAAATGACCGCCGCTGCCGCGCTGCTGAGGTTGTCCACGTTTCCCGTATGAAGCCTTTCACGAGGCGTTCACCGCCCCTTTCATTGCAGCCAGGATGGCCGCTCTCGCGCGAGGGGACATTAGTGTGGGCATTTATAAGCTATACTTTGTCATCTGTACATGATCATCATCATGTGGGGTTCATATGGCGTTCTTCTTCATTGCTTGTGGGGCTCGCTCTTGTGTGATCCGTGCTTTGGGCGTGGTTGGTTCGCCGCATCTCCGACGTGTAATAAACGTCGTAATAACTGCTGCATCACAAGATATATTTCTCTATAATTATTTCAGAGCTAATTCAAAAAAACGCTACTAGAAATCTTTATTTTACAATTTCACTTGTTTACTTGTTCTTGGCAGAGTTCTTTCTGCGCTTCTTTCCTGCGGGAGTCCATTGATGTGGTTCCTTGTTTGCTAAGTAAAGGAGAGGTGGTGTCTTACAGGCATGCCTGTGAACCCCTCCTCCACACACACACACATTTGCATGGAAAAGTTACGATGTGTAGCCCCCCTCAACCCCCCCCCCCCCTAAAAAAAAAAGAATTCTGGGTATGTGCCCGTTCCCAATACACTACCCTGGTAAGTTCCAGGTGCACAGACACTGGAAACTCTATTTACTGAGAGTTAAGGTGGTGGTGGCAAATAGTGAAACATGGAAGCAAGAGAAAGCAGCTTCTATAAGACTATGAAAATGCGGTCATAGTCATTGTCAGCAAAAGTTAACAGTCCCCTGCAATGATGTATATGCTAATATATAGAGACATTTTTTTTTTCCTTTAGCTGCACATTCTCCACGCGTTGCAGCAATTTCTTATGGAAGATATTTAATGCCTTTCAAGAACTTTGAAAGTCTTTGAGAGCATTTTGCATGAGTAAAACAATGTTGCATTTGGAAGCTCAAAAACAAAACATTACCTACTACAATTAGAAACGAGAAAAGAACCCTTGATGGCCAAAAATAATTGCAACCTTTAATTAAGGCATTTATTGAAGTTTATGTGTTGCTTTGAGATGTCAACACCCCCCCCCCCCACCTAGGGAAAGAAACAATTAAAAAATAAACAAGCTAACTTCCTTTTATTGCACAGAAATCGTAAAGGCACTTGAAAAAAGTGAAGCGCACGAACCACCACCAACCACAAGGCTCTTAACTAGTTAGCATTGGCTCGGCTTCACTGACGTCACTGACTTTTGTCATAGCACTCAAACTTCAGGCTTTCAGTGCCTTGAAAATAGCATTGTGAATATCAAGGGCTTTTAAGCATTTCAAGGACTGCAACAATGAAGGAATGGTGGGGGTGGAGGCACTTGCCAGATGTAGATTAGCGTTAGAAAAGAAAGACACCGAGTGAGTGGAAAATATAATCCATGAGAGCATCAGAAGGAGAGTAGGAAAGAAAGCATGTAGGGAGCACGCAAGCCAAAGTGCATGCACTTGAATATGCAAAAACATTGATCACGGCAGGTAAGTTGTTCCTGATGAAAAGAGGAAGGCATTCATTAACAATTAAGAGGGGACATATAGACGGGAGCCCCTGTGACAGGTATGCAGGCCTGATGATGCTCTATTTGCCGAGTGATGTCTGTTTTTCAGTGATCCATTATCCTGAGTTACATTTAACGACATCATTAGGCGTTTACCATGAGCTCTGTCCCTCTCAATGGGCAACATGAGCTTTTAATTTGCACCAGACTATGACTGCACATTTGATTTGGCTGAGCAATAGAACTCATGAATAGCTTTTATTACAGAAAAAAATTGGCTAAGCTCTATGTACAGTGCTCAGTGATTGATACGCAATACTCGGACAGTATGGCAGCCGGTGATTCTTATGCCACCAGTGAGTGCTGGGTGATTGCTGAGGGGGCCCAATTGCGTCACGATACATCAAAATGACTCTCGCTTTCATGTGACACAGAAGTGCATAAGCTCAATGTCCCCAGCGCTAAACAGTGGTGCAAAAAAGTGCCAGCTGCCACGCTGTTTGAGTAAGGTGTTTCAACTGCCGAGCTCTGTACACATGCAACCAAGCAGTAGCAGTTAGCTGTGAAGGCACACCAGTTTCTTCATTTGTCATGCAGAGTTATGAGCTCTATTTCAAGTGCAGCTTCTAGTCAGAAAATACTTCAATATACTCTAAAGTTGTATGCACAGCCCCAAGTGCCGTCATCAAGGTTGCAGCAGTAATCAACAGAATATTTTCAATTCAACAGCCATAAAAATATCTGGCATAAAATATTACACAGCCATAAGCATGCAGCTTTCAACTTGCACTTGTTCCTGACTGCACATGAAGAAGCGGGATTGCATTTAATTAAATTCAGAAAGAAAGAAAGAAAAAGGACTACATGTTGCTGCTGCGATGCAGAACGAAAAGTCTGAATGTTTTGCAAATGTCACAGCAGACACTGCGAATATCTGACACATCCATGTTTACCAGAAGTTGCAAGTGTTTGAGGTCATTATGCAGAAGACTTGTTTCATGCCTAAACGAAGCACATAAGCAAAGAAGTCATCTTGAGAGGGTTGAAAAAAGGATGCCTTGTGCAATAGGACCCCACAGACAACGGAAGGAGGATATGGACAGGGGGTACAAGCGGCAGCACCAGCGAGACAGACCCTCATTGTCATCCTCAGACTTGCACTCCTCGACGAGCACCATGTGCTTGCTGCTGTCAGAGATCTCAGCCTTGGTGGGCGACTCCCCGCCACTCTCCTCGCTCACGGGGGATGCCACCGCCACCTTAGGGGCTGCCGCTGCGTGCAGCACATCAGAGTAAAACAAGGGATGACGGGAGGGGTGGGGCCTCAATGTGACCGCATTCCACACAGCAGCACACAAGAACACAGGAGGCTGGCTGTGAGAACAAAGTTACCTTAATTACCTGAGCCATTGCCTTAAATAAATAAATAAATAAATATATAAATAAATAAATATAAAGAAGAGGTCTTTCAAGTGCAAATCAAACAAGATGATGCTCCTGCAAAATATAATGTCAAAGCCAGCTGGCTTGAAGAACCAGCTGGTCCGATACCAACTATTTGCTCCGCCGTGCTGGGTGCACTGGTATGGCAAGCACCCATGCAATGTGGTGTTCATATCAACCATTAAAATGCCACCAAAAGCATTTCATCTGATCAAATCAAAATGATCGCAACGAAGCTCAGAGCTTTGTTGAGCACACTGCACACTACAGTACAGAACAATGATCCCTGATCGCGTCTCTGATCCACAACATCAAAGTGAAAGTAACACCTTTTTTTTTTCTCTATTTGAGTGTCTGAAAAATTAGCTGGCCAGTTGTATGGGGAAAATGTTCATCTCGGCTGCCTAATCCTTGTTGCACATGACTAGAACTAAGGGCAAGATATTGAGCAATGAGAAAACTGAGCAATGAGTGCACCATGCTGTATTCTGGAAGACACAACTTAGGCCCCAATAATATACAGCAGCTTAAGAGACAAGCATGTGGACAGATAGTTTGCTGCACCCACCTTCAGGCATGCTGGTATCAGGTGACTGGTCAGGTCTCTCGGCAGCTTCATCCTGACTACTACTGCGGCTAGTTTTGGTTGCTGGCGCCTTCTCACGGGCATGTCGTGGAGATGAACCACGGCTGCCCCCTGATCCGCCTTCTCTGACGTCATCCGTTTCGGGTTTCCCGTCTCCCTCGCCGCGCTTGGACACCTCCTGCCATAGGAGCCGCGAGTGCAAATGGGATACCATCACACTTATGCCGCTGTTTAACACAGTCGGTTCACCAGTTTTGCAGCCCACTGACATAATACAAGATGTCAAATTAAAAGAAAAAACAAGTACAATGCTCTCCTGTGCACAGTAAAATGAAGAAATTCTTTCGGAACCAATAAACTCTGTCAGTGCTGCACTGGTGACATTTTCTAGCACTGAATACAGCTATGATATGACAAGGAGACACGCACACAATTATGGTCACATACATCTTCCCAATATGTCACAGCAGTCACTATTTTCTAAGTAAGCTGACCAAATGCTTAGGTTATAATGGCTCAATTACCAGTTAGGTGACCTGCTTAAGAGTAGACAATAGTGTAGATAACAAGAGTGCTCAGGCAGTACATGGCATAAAGGAGTCTGATGTCAAAATAGTGAAAGTGCCATGGATGTGCCGCAACGAGGAAAGCAACAAGCAGGTGCGCCAAACCAGGCCAAGAATGTTCATAGCTCTGTGTCGCTTCCAGCAAATGGTAATGGTGACATTTTTCTGACATCATTATCAAGGGCATCAGTATATATGTGTGTGCCTTTTGTAATGTATTCCCTTGCTTTTCGCAAGCAAAATTTTGCACTGAGCCCTCTCAGGGTGTCTACCAAGTTGACATTTCCAATTTCCGTGAGTTTTCCAGGTTTTCCCCGAGTGGTTTTGCGAAATTCCCCCTAGTGAAACAGAACTTTGTTTTATGTCGAGACGGGCTCACACCATGTTGCCCAATGCTATCACTCTCTAGTAAACATCTTAAAAAATAAAAACGACTTAATCCTGTTTGAATAGTAAGTAGTAGCGTTTATTTTATTCAAAAAAGAAAACAGAAGGAATAAGGGGTTAGTAGACTGCACAGTGAATAAAATACCTTTGAAACGAATCCCACTACAAAAAACCACTGCAAATCGAGTTGACCATTCTCAAATACGGATAAGAAGGAGATGCATACCAAATGAAATATTTTCGAATGTGAACTATTTCTATCAACTGATAGCAACCTCATTGGTATGAGGCCCGAACTTTGTCACAAATGAGATTCTCTCTCAACAGTTGGTAATTAAGTCAACCTCAACTGTCCTGACATACTCTCAGCCCCCGCACATGCCTCAGTGTTGCACTTCACTGATTTCAAGATTTTATTTTGGCTTGGATGAGGGAAACCTGCATCTCAGCGTCAGCCAGCACTTTGTTTTTTAGAGCTCAAGCTACTTCAAAGAAGTGGCAGCATGCTTCCTTTCCTGTTCATTCCTCAATGTGTAGGCCCTTTCTGTTCTCGTCCTTCCACCGCGCGTTTGCCCCACGGACCATCTGGAGCATCCTCTTGGTTAGTTGCACAGTCATCGTCCAATTTTTCGCACTCCCTAAGGGCCGCGAAAACGTCCGAAAAACTGGGCAGTTCGAAAAAGGGAGGATGACAAAAAGTTTAATGCATGCCTTTTATTGATCTTGAGGGCTCAAAATTGCCACAGACACATCCGAAAAAGCTCTGAAGGACTGCCAGTACACTCATTAGGAATATCGGTGCTCGTACTGTGACAGTAGATGGCGGCTGCACGCGTGTATAATTAAGGAATACGTACTGTGTCCAGTGACAATTGCCCCTTCCCACGCTTGTTAAGCTTCACCGCGTAACATTTCTGTAATGAGGCAAAGCTAACTTTTGGGACCCGGCATTATGCAACGCATCGTGCTTTCCGAGCTCCGAGGCCAATTGCCAGTAGCAGAAAAGCGGAGTCAGTGCCATTGCTGACAGCGGCGAATCCTTTCAATAAAAAGCACGGCACCAAAAAACGGCAAGAAACTTAACAGCTACGATTGGCGTTTCTGCGGTGATGGCTACGGCTGCCAGCGGATCTGCGTGAGCGCCGGTTCGAGGTGGCAAGATACTCAAAATCGAAGGTGGTGGCTTTGACTAATGCCGTTTCGGACCTGCGGTCACGGCAAAAAGTCCGGACAATCGGACAGCGAAAGGTTCTTGCGTCCGAAATTTCAGACGTTCTTATACATTGACCCTATGGTATACGTGGTGGTGCCGCGAAGCCGTCGGACGTCCGGAAGTTGGTCGTTCACTGTACAATGGCAACTCCTCCAGCCGTCGACACGGCGTCAACGACGATTCGTTACGATTCCTCTCTGTTTTACTTGAGCCAGCTAGCGTTATCGCGACCTTCGTTCCCTTTGGATAAGATTACAGCAAATTTTCCCAGACAGAAGCGAAAATTCCCCGAGTTTTCACTGAGTATTTCCAGACTATTCAACATCCCTGAGAATTCCCGGTTTTCCCGATTGGTAGACACCCTGGCCTTTATGTATCTATACAACTGCACACATCGAGTTGCTCCCACTCAATGCAAGTCATCATATTATTCAGCATCTTCATGATAGTGGCCAATAACTGTATTACTAAAATGGTACCCAAAAAAAGAACCAGGAGCACCACACCATGTTCCCCAAGGATAAAAGAACATGTGACCAAATGCTGGTCTGCAGCTCAACACACAAAAAAAAATACAGTTTCGCCAGCAAGACCATCAAAGTTCTGGGGCACTTAGTCAGCAAAGAAGGTACATGATCGGACCCTGAGAAGCATGCTGCCATCCTCGACTTTTGCCGTCCGCTGCGTCAAAAAGACCTGTGCAGTTTTCTCGGACTTGCTTCTTACTTCTGGCACTTCATATGCAACTTCGCTGCGCTTGCATACCCGCTCCATCAACTCCTCGCCAGTAATGCGCCCACTGTTTGGTCCACCGAAGGTGAACGTGCTTTCCTGGCTTTGAAACATGCCCTGACGTTGGACCCAGTACTGTGCCACTTCGATCCTTCATACTGACGCTAGCAGTCATGGTCTCAGTGCCATTCCACAGCAATGTGACAACACCTTCCACGAACGAGTTAATTACGCTAGTTGTAGACGAAACACTTATTGGAGTCTCGAGAGAGACTGTATGATGAATGCAAGGACGGTTCTGAATGATTCTGCTGCAGGATAACTACGGTTCTTGCACAGGGGCACCCATTCAAGAGTGAATGCATGGCGAAGAACAGCAGGTATGCATTGAACAAGGAGGAGGGCATGTGAATTCATTCTTGTAAGTTTTATCATTTTGCAAGCAGCACACAGAAGTTTATATATCTCAGTTGAAATGACGACAAAGAGCCCTGAAAACATTCTGCGTCCACACTTGGACTCTGCTTGCCCCACATTTAAGACAAAAGGTTGAACGGCTTTGTGAAATTGGGGCACCTTACAGAAGTTCTCCCACCCACAGTTGCTTTCAGCACCTTGCTGTTATTATTAGCTGGTCGTACATTCTACAATACGGGTGGTACTCTCCTCATTGCCCTTGCACTGGAGTGGGCCACCTATCTTTCTATGGAACAGTTTAAAAAAGAAATAAAAGCATGTTTCATAGCAATACACATTTTCCTAGCTCCTTCTAAAAGGAACTTCCATTTGCGAAGATCAGATCAAGCAGTCCTCTTTGCTGCTAGGTTGCCTGGCTGGGGTGGGCATATTTTTTTACATTTGAAAATGTTTTGTTCCTTCAATAACGCATTAATTATGAGCGTTCATGCTCACAAAGGAATTATGTCAACAGTGACACAATGTAAATGCGAGATGTGTGATGCAACGTGACAATGCATTGCTATGATGTCAAATGGTAAAGTCGAACCTCCATATAACGAAGTTGCATTTGCAACGAAAACTTTGTTAAATCGCAAATTTCTTTAATTCGAGGTTTCACATTTTCAGCAGTAAAAATAATTTCACAAATTCCCAGAAAATTCCTGGTGGATTGTATCTAGTCAGTATAATCACTTGTAAACAAATCGCAAGCAGGTCGGGCCAGAATATCATGGTTATGAGCACCAGCGCGTATGGTGTAGATCGCACCGAGAGTAATACATCGGCGCGGATCACGGCACCCTAGATTAGCGTTGTGCGTCGAGTGGCGCCGTAATCAGATTGTACCCACAAATTAAAAACAAAAGTGCAAAAAGATACAGACATTCGGTCTGAGAAAAAAAAAATATATATAGGAGAAGGAAAAGTCGCGGTTTAGCCAGAAAGATGGAGCATTGACAATTGCACAAAGTAAGGTTCATAGTTTTATTGGCGTCACGCACGCTCAGGCAAAGATTACTCTATGACCAAGAACACTTGCTGTCGCAACGTGAGCGAACGCTGCACCCCGTGCCTTGGGAACTTGAGATAATGTGATCACCAACACTAGACGCGTGAAAACAAAATGCACATCAAGGCACCAAACATTTCAGCACTCCCTTTGCACTTTCCGAAGATTACCTCCAAGATGTGGTGTGCAACGGGCATATGGACACCCATGCACAGCTACAGCAAGGGTAGAGGAGAGGAGATGCATGCACTAGGGAGAGAAGGCAGACGGGTGTGCGTCCCCTGCTCTCCTCCCATCTCTACAGCATGCTTAATCACATTACGATGTGCTCGCCCCTTCCCCACCCCTCTTGTGCTGAAGGAAATGTCAGCTCTCGTTTCTCTGGAGCGCTCTGAGCTGCCGTGTGGCCCGCAGCCTCCACTACGTGAAAAATAGTGCAGCGCTGTTTCCTGCATACTGCGTCCCGGCACGCGCACTTCAGCGGTGTTCTTGCTGCTCGAACTTTTCATACGGAGGGACGCTTGCAAATAACTTCTTCCTTGGCCGACATTTTTGTTGTCTTTTGGTAGATTTACCAGCCATACAGGCTCCTAGTACACACTGAAAACTTCATTCGTTTGAAATTGTGTCATGAAATTACTTCGCTAAATTAAAAAAAAAAGACACATGGTTTTCAATGGAACTAAAATTGCGAAATAAAATTTTTTGTTCCATCATGAATTTCATTAATTTGAGGCTCGTTATATCGAGGTTTGACTGTATAGCGTGGATATGAGAGGCAATAAACTAACTAGCCTTCTGTGCTCTTTGTTAGAATCCCCAGTTCTCTTTAGCACTGAATTTAATGTTTACGTCACGTGCACCATAAAAAGCAGTAAGCAACACCAGGACCTGGCTCCAATATCTGTCATATATACTTTGCATATGGCTAGTGATTCTGAAGCAATTATGTAGGACAAAAGTAAAATGCACAAATGGTACCACAGATGGGAAATGTACATGCTGGTTGCTTTTAGTGAAGCTATTTGACTGTGTTTGCACTGCAAATACTTCACTGCAAATAGATTGTGCTGCTTGTGCAAGTTAACATTGTTCTTTTTTTCCCCCATTTTGGGAAGGCTGTCAATGACAGCTAAAGGGAAAGAGGGGTTGGGGCTCCTAATGTGGGACCCTGTGCATGCATATAGGGAACATAACTTCTGTTCAATAACATTCAGTCATTAAACAAGAGTGGCTCGCTTTTAGGTAGTCTATATAGAAATTTGCTGATTTATTTGGCCAGTCTCATCACGTTTGCATCCCTTTAATTAAAACAATGTGCAGTGCTGTAGTATCACACTTCCCTGCTTTAGTGAATGCAACACTTTAACTACATCTGGTAACATGCTGTTCCCACTGTTTCATTACGGTCATTGCCATGGCACCACAGATAATTGAAAGCAGTTGTCTGCCATTTACAAGCTCCTCAGTAGTATAAGAGTCTAATTGTTAACAGAATGACATATATGGATTAATGTATGTATAAGCCTTATTTCTTCTTTCATGAAGTGGTTTCTGTACAAGCTTCACATCTGATGTTCCTTCCGAGATGAGAAGATTCAATATTGTGGCGTTATCTGTCTTGAATATTTGTGCTCGATTCAGAAATTTCAACATTCCCACACTCCTACTATCTAGTACACCTGCAAGTTCAAACAGTAGCCACCTTGGTGCTCCTAGCTGGCGGCCTCCTTCGTTCGTAACCGCGATTGGGTGAAACGGAACGTGACCGTCCGCCCCCGCGTCCATCCCGGCTTGTGCCCGTCCTGTGGTAAAAAATCCCCAACATGATGGAGATAAATACCGGTTGCTTTACGGTAGCGCATGAAAAAGTGGCAATTCTAAAGGTTCGAACATGAACGGCATTAAGAACAACTGGTGAAACACTGAGGCTGAGGGCCCATCTACACTGTCATTTCATTTATATACATAATTTTACCTTCACAGGACAAAGAAGAATTTTTAACGTCTACCCAAACAAATGTAAGATTGTTTTTAGAAGTTACTTAAAGGTATCGCACTCAGCAGTTGGGGCCTTCTTCTTTATTATAACATGCCTGGGCAACTGCAACTGCACAGCAAACAGAGAATGGAAACTTGAAACGCTAATGCACTTCAAAAAGTACTGTTGGCTCGCACTGCTTTGAAGGCCTAAGACCATAACTAATAATCTGAAGTCAAATAAAGTACAAAACACAGTGGTTACAACGTAATTAGATTTGCCCATTAAATAATGTAAAAGAGAACAGTTGTAGTTCCACGGTTGTTGAAGGGAGAGGTTGCCACTTGCATGGCATGCACAGTTGCGTTCCATATGAGCTGCAAGACCACTGTCCGTGGTAGAAGGTGCTCCAAACTGCACAGCAGCGCCAACATACAAAAAAAAAAAAAAAAAAAAAAAATGCAGAGCTAAGCACTGTTTCAATTACCGGTATTTACTGAACTAATTTTTCGTACGTCAGAATTGATGTGCATTCTTGGTGCTCCTCCGACCATAGGCACCAAGTGTTGCAGCTCATATTGAACGCAACTGTACCTGGAGGTATCCCAGCTACGAAACATCCAGCTCGTTCAGTGGCATCCACAGCAGTGCATATTTACTTGCATATGAATATCAAATGCAGGCACACATTCGCTAATCAAGCCTTATGAATCGATACTTTCCATGTTTTAGGCTCTAGGATGTCAAAAACATTCATTTGCCCAAAAATATTCAGACTATAAAATGAAATGAAAGCACAGTAAGCAGATTAAAGTCTTGACAATCATTTGGATTAACTAGAATTTTTCAATAATGCAAGTTCAAATTATCACAACTTATTTGCACTTGTTCTGTTACCTTGAGTCTCTGGAGTCAAGGAGTGGGTCGGGTTCTCTTCTGCTGTAACGGCTTGGACCAGAGTCGTCTGATGAAATAATTTTGTCAGACAAATGAGTAAAAATTCCAGCACATAAGGAATTAACAAAGTTATCTGCATTAAACACAACTGGCAAAACTGCGCTACAAATAAGTTGCTACTACATGATTTGTCTACGCATAACCAATAAAAATGGCTTTGGTTATACAAAAGCAATAGGCCATGCTCCAGGCTAGGAAATTACTAGAGAAGAAATGTGGGTGATAATTATGGACCAGAGATGTCAAGACTATTTGTGCAACCTTAAAGAGTTTTAGAAAAGCATGACCAAAGTAGTAGTGCTGCATCTGGTGTTCGGCCACAATACATACAGCCAACATCCAACTTTTCAGACTACCTAGGGGCTGCAGGGGTGGAAAAAAAAGAAAGAAAACTTTTACTGCCCCCAAGGGCTCAGTTTGCCACAGGGAGAGCCGAAATGACTCTGAAGGCCTGCCAGTACACTTATTAGGTGTATCGGTGCTCATATTCTGACAGGTGACGACGGGTGCACGCGTGTATAATTCAGGAATACGTACTGTATCCCACGACAGTGGCCCATTTTTACTATCAGTGTGCTTCACCGCAATACTCCTCATATGCTTCACCGCGTAACACTGCTGTATTGCGGCGAAGCTGACTTTTGGAAACCGACATTATGCAACGCGTTGTGCTTTCAGCGTTTCGAACCCATCGGCGAGGATTACAAAGGCGGAGTCAGCGCCAATGCTGACAGCGGCGAATTGTTTCAATGGAAAACACGGCACCGGCAAGTAGGAAACTTGATAGCGAACAACGAAGCACCTAGGCCTAGCGTTGCCGCGGTGGTGGCTCCGGCTGCCAGCGGATCTGCGTGCGAGCGCCGGTTCGGGATTGCGAGATCATAATGGCAGCGGTAGTGGCTTCAATTAATGGCGTTTCGAACCTACAATCACGACAAAGAGTTCGGAAAATCAGTTGGCGAAGGGTTCTCGCGTCTGAAATTTCAGACGTGTTCCTACATTTACTGTATGGAATACGTGGGGGTGCCGCGATGGCGTCCGAATCATCGGGCATGTCCGAAAAATCGCTCGCTGACTGTATATGCTTTAATAAGCAATACGCATGTTTCGCTATAGCAAGTTTTCTTAATGAACGTAGTTTTTTTTATCCCGTTTTAAACGTAAAAACAAAATGAAAAAAATAAAAATCCATCGCACTTTTATAATGTGCACTTTCCCGCAATGTTACTGTGTCCTGCGGTTAAGCGCACCTTCCCAAAGTGCAGCACAAGTAGGCGGCGCCCGCTAACCTTCAAATGCGGCGCGGACTACTAGCACAAATTAAGTTTCTTTCATGCCTACAGCATTTCTCTTTTGAGGCACCTCGTTCGGGTGGGAACTCACCAATCCTCGAAGGAGCGGCACCGCGGCCTTTGTAATCTCCACCACCTCTCCTCCCGGGATCCCCCCTGGAATCCGAGCCCCTCGGCTCGCCCCGGTGGCCGGGCTCTCCGCCGCCCCTGTACGGCGGTTCCCCGCGCTCGTACGGGTCGCCGCGGCCACCGGCCTTCGGTCCATCATCGCCGCTCCGTGGGTCTCCGCGGCTGCGCGACGATCCGTATCCGCGTTCGTCGCGACCCCGCGAGTCGTTGCGGCGGTGCTCGCCCCTTCCGCCGGGCTCCAGGCGACCCTTCAGATGCGGCTCCCCTCCACCCCGGGCGTCCATGCGGCTCATGTGCTCCGGACGGCGAAGGTCTCGCGGCCCTCGGTCCCGAAGCTCAGAGCGGTGCGGCCCGTAGCCGTCCGCGTAGTAGTCCCGACGGTCCATGCGCGCATAGTAGTCCTCGGCCAGGCGCCCGTAGTCGTCGGAACGTGGGTCATATCCCGGAAGGTCGCCCCGGTCCATGCGCGGCGGTGGGGGCAAGTCTTTACCGCGCAAGTCCATGCGCGAGTGCGGGTCGCGACCATCGCGATAGTCGGAAGAGCGCACGTAGGGGTCCAACGGGCCCCGACTGTCGCCACCCCTAGAGTAGGGGTCGCCTCTGCCGTGATAATCTGGCTTCAGGTCGCCTCGCCCGTGGTAGTCGCCACGGCCATGATAGTCGCCACCACGAAGATCCTGCTTGCTCGGATCCCCCCGCGGATCAATTCCTCGACGGTAGGGGTCACCACCACGCAGGTCGCCCCTAGAGTCACCCCTCGGGTCGCCTCTGAGGTCTCCCCGTGAATCTCCTCCTCGAGGGTCTCGCCGCAAGTCTCCCCTGAGGTCGCCCCTAGGATCGCCTCTGGGGTCGCCTCTGGGGTCTCCTCTGGGATCTCCCCTGAGATCGCCTCGTGGGTCACCCCTGAGATCACCCCTTGGATCCCCTCTTGGGTCCCCTCTCGGGTCCCCTCTGGGATCTCCTCTTAGGTCCCCTCTCAGATCCCCTCTTGGGTCTCCTCTTGGGTCTCCCCTTGGGTCTCCTCTCAGGTCTCCTCTCAGGTCTCCCCTTGGGTCTCCTCTGGGGTCAGCGCCTCGGAGGTACGGATCACCACGTCGCCCATCAGAGCCCCTCAAGTCCGACTTGCCCCTGCTGTCTTGGTTTCGTGAGCGTGGCGAGTGTGGGTAGTCCATGCGATGCATCTCCATGTCAATACGACTGCGTGGTGGCAGGCCGGCCAGGGCGGGAGACGGTGACCTGAATGCATCCAAGTCTTGGAATAAGGACACAAGTCTCAAGCATGTGCCCACAACCAATTCACACTAAATTGTACAATCTGGTAGGCCTTTTGCATTCAGGCACTCATACATGCAGCGCAGAATGCAGTATGCACAAGAAACCCCCCAAATTGAGCAATAAAAAGACATGCCGTGAGCGATGGTGATCCATCCTGCGTCCATCACGGCCCCTGCCTTGGTCGTAACGGCTCCGTTCACTAACATAACGCTCCGCGTGGTCTGGAAGCACTTCACCTGGCTGAAAAAAAAAAAGGACAGGAGGGGTGCAAACATTGGCTGTTGTTTACCTTTTACAAACACTGAGGCATGCCGCTTCCCATCCCCTTAAGTTGTAAATGCATAGTGGTAAATGCCCCCCCAAATTTTTTGCACGCAACATTCAAGGTTCGCAAACCAAACAGTTTATCAGAGCGATCATGCCATCTCTGACAGTTGGCACTGTAGTGAAAGTTGGCGATGATCCAGAGGTGATGTGCACCCACTCAGCATTGATGTCTCCTACTTTCCTTTAATTTAAATTATGGGGGTATTACGTGCCAAAACCACTTTCAGATTATGAGGCATGCCGTAGTGGAGGACTCTGAAAATTTCGACCATCCGGGGTTCTTTAACGTGCACCTAAATCTAAGTTCACGGGTGTTTTCGCATTTCGCCCCCATCGAAATGAGGCCGCCGTGGCCGGGGTTCGATCCCGCGACCTCGTGCTCAGCAGCCCAACACCATAGCCACTGAGCAACCACGGTGGGTCCTACTTTCCTTGAGACCCCTCGTAGCGGTGCCCAGGCAGCATCAAGCAGCTGTGTCTTTTTGTTTTGGCAGTCACACACCTAGCCTATCTACTTTAAATATTTCAGAAGAGGTGCCATCAGAAAGCAACGATTCTAGCCAAGGCTGGTCTAGAAAGTCTGTTTACATATTCTGCAGAGGTGGTTCACCTCTTTGCAGAATAATGCAGACATAAGAAAATTGTGAAAACTGCATCAAACTGCAGAGGACTCGTTAGGCTGGTGTAACAACACCTCACAACTTTAAGCTTGTTACATTAGAAAAGGATGCATTGCTCGAAATGCAACCACTATCCAGACTCACCTCAAGCATGTCAGTTTCTTCAGGGGGCGCCAGATCGTGTCGGCTGCCTCTGTGAGGTGGTGGTGGCGGTGGCTGGTCAGTATGCCCAGGTTCTCCTCGCTTGCGTCCACTTCGAGCCCCATCAGAATCATAGCGCCCGTCATAGCCTTTAGGGTCACCTCTCCCACCATACTCCTCTGGACGCCCATGACGGCTGGTATGAGGACAAAAGCAACTGTTTGCTACACAGGTTATGCAACAGAGACAAACATGTAATCTGACAATGAAGCAGCTATGAGTTTACATGAACAAAACCGTGAAGCTGCAAGTAACATGTGGTCATGGGTGTTGATTCTCTTGAACTGACAAATATAACAGCGCTAACACATGCAACCACAAAGGAACAAGGACGAGACACACCGCTTGTGTCTCGCCCTTGTTCCTTTGTGGTTGCATGTGTCAACGCTGTTATATTTGTCAATTCAAGTATACACCAACTCGCACTGAAAGAAGTTTTCATGTTGATTCTCTGCAATAGCATTCCATTCCCGCGGGGGTGGAATGCAAAAATTCTTGTGTACTTTTGGTGCAAGTTACAGAAGCCCAGATGGTCAAAATCAAAATTAAATTATGGGGTTTTACGTGCCAAAACCACTTAATGATTATGAGGCACGCCGTAGTGGAGGACTTCGGAAATTTCGACTACCTGGGGATCTTTAACATGCACCTAAATCTAAGTAAACGGGTGTTTTTGCATTTCGCCCCCATCGAAATGCGGCCGCCATGGCCGGCCGGGATTCGATCCCGCGACCTCGTGCTCAGCAGCCCAACACTATAGCCACTGAGCAACCACGCGGGTCAAAATCAAAATCAATCAATAAATAAATAGGCCTGCACCCGCCACTTGCGCGGCCTTGCCTACCATACAGGCCGACCACCTGGTCTAATGTGCTGGATGCATGGACCTCTGTACCAGCTGCTCCTGGACTTCATCCAGGAAACAGAGCCACAACTTTTTATTTAATTTATGTCATAGGGCATACTGGCACCGATTAAAAGATAAATAAATAAATAAATACATTAAGAAAAGGCCTTTAGACACACATACTGAGTTCCCACTTTGAACCACTGCTTACTGATGAGCCAAACATCAATTTAAACTCGGTCTTGTAAGGTTTTCAATGTAGCATTTCTTTTTTTTTTTCTTCCACAATGTTCATACATTATTTCCTTGATCTAGCCAAATAATTTTGCACTATAGTTTTGATTACAATATTCTTCATATATTGTTGAGGCACTCCAGCAGCCTTTATAAGAACAACCCATGTTTAAGTGGTTGACGTGCAAATATTTGGCAGCCTGGCACTTTTTCAGTGCCTACACTGGTCACATTCTGCTCACGCTTGCACGGAATTCAGAAAGACTTAAGCGGAAATAACTGTTCAGCCACTTGCTGTCTGGGTGCTTCAACCTCAGCACATTTCAATGACATGGAGCACATTTTCGATGATGATCCATGCCTGTTAGCATGACGAAACTTAAAGTAGACATAACGTCACTATACTATGGTACTCATGTGTGAATCTAGATACAAATAAGTGCCCTTGTTTAGTAAAACCCTGATTGCGCTCCAAAAGAAATGCACTTAATCTCAATTTAATGCGTTTGCTCTTGATTTTCTTAGTTTCCCTGACGTGTTTTCCAGTAAACATTCAAGTTGCAACGCAGAGCTCATGTTGTCTTTTGTTCCCTTTGTGTGTTGCCCTTTCCAGCATATGACTAAAACAAACATTGGCAAACGCATTCATCTAACTCTGGCGTACACTTACAATCTCGGCAATGTAGCGAAAGGTTAGAAGGCGATCCACCGGTCAATGACCTTTTATGTTCCATTAGCCTCTGATTGATACACCGTCCTGTTTGCCCTACGTAGAACTGGCCACAGCTAAGGGGAATTTTATAAACCACACCCATACGACGGTCAGTAAAACTGTGGTTCTTATTGTGCTTCACTGGACAAATATCTGTTTGTTTTTTGCCTTTTACCCGCTCCTTTTTTCTCTGTACGGCAGCGCATATCTTACCTAGCTTATTGGGAGCAGTGAAAGCAACATTAACATCATATCTACTTGCAACTTTTTTAAGCCTGTGTGACACTGAATACATATACGGAGTAGCCACTACTCTTTTTTTGCTATTACTGCTTTCTGTAATCACATCCGTCCCTCTCGAAAACGACTTCTTTAGGCGCTCAGCCACAGTGGCCACTGCTACACTAGGATAACCTGCTTCTAATAGGCGCCGGACCTGCGCATTAAAACTGGCGCTCATTTTGTGCATGCAGGACCTGGTGAGGGAAGACTTAAGGCACGACATGGCAATTCCGTTTTTTACTACTTTAGAATGCTTGGATTGAAAGTTTAGCAACGGCTTCGATGATCTTGGGGAGTATTGCCAACAAACATGATTTTGTTTGAAGGTCAAGGAAATGTCAAGAAACTGAATTACACGTCGCTGAGGAAATTCCTTGGTAAACTTTAATCCTCCCCCATAAAGTTTAAATTGCTCACTTACTGAGGTAGCAGCGGAATCCAATTCTTCCCTATTGCAGAAAATCAGGTAATCGTCAACGTAACGAAATATCTTGATAATGCTATCACCTAAGGCTTTCTCTTAGCAGTTGTCAACCTTACTCAGGTAAATATTGCTAAGAATAGGGGCAACCTTTGAGTCAATACAAATGCCTGATTTCTGCAGAAAAATGCCATCTCTCCACCCAATCAGCGTCGACTTCAAGTACATTGAAAGAATTTCTAGAAAAGCTCCCGTGGAAACACCGCATCTGTCAATAAAAGCCGACTCTTGCACTTGTTCTTTAATGCACTCATTTACGGAATTTAGCAACCCGTCATGCGGCAAAGAATAATACAGGTCTTCAAAATCCATACTAAAAGCTGTAAAATCACCAGAATTTTCCTCTCTCAAATACTGAACTAGTGCCTGAGAATTACGTAAGCAAAAGGGGTCTGAAAAAACTAGTGAAGCTAAGCAGTTCTGTAGGTAACTAGCGACACAGACCTGCCACGTCCCTTTCTCTGACACTATAGCATGAAAAGGAAGAGTTTGCATATGTGTAGAAAGATATAACGGCCACAATTTAAAGCATTGTAATGATGAAAAGAACAATCCATCACTGCTTGCTAGAAAACAAGGAGATTCTGGAAAAAAGCGAGTCTGCACAGAATAAAAAAGAAATGAAAAAAAAAGTAAGCGAAGAATTTTTTTGCGAGGTTTGTAAGCACACTAGCGGCTCATGGTCATTTGCTCCACAGATGCACTTATTGAAGTACATAGAAACAGTAATGACACTGCTTTAAAAATAAAATAAAACTTCTGCAAATGCTAGTTTTACCACATCACTGGCCTAGCTATTCTGTTCAAGGCTGGTCACTTATTGCATTGGTTAGTTTCTCAAAGATAAATATGGATACATATGCTGCGCCTCCAGTCATGGCGATGCGTTCTTATGTGTGGGCCACTTTCATTGAAAACTGTGACACACTAATCCCTCGTTATAACGAAGTCAGCAAGATGGCGAAAAAATTCGTTACAAGCGGTAATTCGATATAAGCGACCACTCGAGAAAAGCTAAAGCAGTCGAACTTCAATTGCGCCACAACTATGAGGAAGTCAAAAATACAATGTATTCAGTGACTCAAAGCTTTACACAGGTGCAAAAAAAGCAGTGAGCTTTGGCTGTTTCAAGTTCTTACCTGGTGCGAGCAACCCCTGCTCTAATTTGACCAAGCATTGCAAGAGACCATGGTCGCCGCCCATGCATTCAACCTTATTACGCAGCAGACATATGTACTCCCACGTCTGCGCCATAGTCGGAACTTCACATGGCTCTACGTCCTCGTCGGGGCCACCAACAATGTCAATTAGTATCTCCACATCCGTTGCTGGGGCAACCACAGGAGCAGCAGCATCAGCCAATGCAAATTTCTCAATGTCACCTTCTACCTCTTGGCCAGCATTTTATGAACAGCCCCGTACAGATCACTGCAAGTCTAGTCATTGTCAGGCTGGTCATCATCAGGGTCGCTGACAACGGCACGAGAAAAGCTGGCGTGCGCAAAGCAGTTGGTGACCTTCGAAGGTGCAAATTATTTTCATGAAAAGTTCAGCAAATGGATCACATCAAGGGAATCAATGTTGTACCTCTTGCTGGTGTTATGCGCTGTAAGCATGGGCTGCAAAGGAGCCATGCAGTACAGCTTCTGGGTGGTCTGAATGATGCTCTGACCCATCGGTTGCAGTACCGTGGTTGTGTTTGCAGGCAAAAATTCCACAGTGATCGCCTTGAGGTTGTCGATCTTGCCGTGGCTTGGGCAATTGTCAATTACGAAAAGCACTTGCTGATTCTTTGCATTGAACTGTCTATCCAGAAGGCCCACGTAGTCTTCAAAAATAGCAGCAGTCATCCATGCTCGCTTGTTACTTCTGTGGATGCATTCCTTGGGAATAGTTGCATTTCGGAAGCACCACAGCTTCTATGCCTTCCCCAGTATCAACAAGGGAAGCTTGTCCTCGCCTGTTGCACTGGCACCAAACAGCACCATGACACGCTCCGTGCTCTGTTTTCCTCCTGGATGAGGATCCACTAGCAGTAGTGAATGTGAAATTTGGTAGCATCTTGTAGAAAAATGCAGCCTCATCTAGGTTGTAGATGTGGTCTTCATACTTTTCAAGTAGAGCTTGGGGCCGATGTTGGCACCATACTTCTACAGTGTCACGGTTCATGGCTGCGCTTTCGCCAGTGATCAACTTAGAGGTCACGCCGTGTCGTTCCTTGAACCGCTCAAGCCAGCCATTGCTGCACTTAAACCTTTATGGCCCATTTGGAGGGCGAGAGCTTCGGCTTTTGCAGTAAGTGCAGGTCCATGTACGGGGAGATTTGCACTCTTGGCGTTCTTCAGACACTGTAGAAGTGCACCTTCCACTTTGGGGTATTTTGAATCGCGATTCCTCTTTCTCTTCGCCAAGAAGCTCTTTTCAAAGCCATCCAGCACAGCTTCCTTGTTTTTCAATACAGTTGATAAAGTAGACGGCAGTATGCCGAATTTTTTCACGATGTCAGTTTTCTGCCAGCCGCCTTCTTCCACTTCTTTTTTTAGCAGAACTTTCTGCTCCAAAGGCAGACATTTTTATCCGGAGACTGATGGAGTTATTTATCACTGTAGACCACAAAAGCACACGCACGGCACGCCTAATGAAGCACTCCGAATAACACATAATCACATGGCCTGCAGTACGGATCCAAATGCATGCGTCATCGATGGCAAAGTGACTGAATGTGGCAGGCGACGCAAAAGGCAGAAGCTTCAAAACATTATCAGGGCATCTCACGTTCCTCATCAGTGCGCACGCATGATGGTGATGATTGCATGGCGTGCTTGGCATCAGCTTCATGTGTAGCGGAAGAAAGGCGATCGGAATTGTGGCGACCAAGAAGCAGGAACTGTGGAAGGGCACCCATTGGTGGAAGATTGTGCTTGGGAGGGCAGGCTGGAAGAGGGCAGCTTTGGAGGAGCAGCGACGTTGAAAGTGGCAGCGAGGAGGCGCGGAGTTGACATGAAGGCGAGTGAGAGGAGTGAATGGCGTCCAAACGGCTTGCAGATTGGAGAGCGAATGAGGAAGGGAAGGCAGTGGCCGCTTTTATAGGGTGGATGCGGAGGACATGGAAGAGTACGAGAGTAAGGTGCTGCAAAGTGCCAGAAATGTCGCGGCTCGAGCCTGAGGTTGTGTTTGTTCTGCTGAAAGAACGATTAGCCGCTCATTGTGAGCACGCAGCGCGATCATGAAAACTGAACGGTGTTGCAGTAGCGGCTTTGCATGATCGCTGCGCAATTATTTCCAGAATGTGCAGCTGTAAAGTTTGCAATAACAGTTTCTCAGCGCACCATTGTCAACGACACTGTGCTAATTCTACGGTTAGAGTGTCAGTGCTCGTGCACCGTCGTGTCCACGCCATTGACAAATAATTAGGAAAAGAATTCAATGACCTTACCACGCATTTAGGCTGTTTGTCTAAAGTCGAATAGCACGAATCGAGCATGACTGGCTCAAGAAAATCGTCAGGGGAACACCAGCTTGCATTCACTGCCATGTTGACAGCCTGACTTGCCGCTTGTGACGCTCAGATTTTTAATGTTTTCGGCAAGTTATCGGTCGATTTGCACCAACAAAAGTGCAATGAAGCTAGGGGCAGTGTTCTATTGCGATGCAGGCTGATTATGGCGAGTGGCGAGCATATTTCTAGACCGGCTTCCCCAAAGTTACCTTCCCGATTTGCTAATGCAGCTCCTTGCGTCGAACATGGCACTTATAATCAGAGGAACACTTTTGTGCTTTTCGGCACCTTTCAGTGCCAGAAGTGCTATTTTGAGCGGTAAAACTTTGCTCATCGAGCGCACCCCATGGAATGATGTGGTGCAAGTCTGTCCACGATCTTTTGGCCACTTTTCGGCATCCAAGAGACCGCGATTTTCTGTCATTGCAAAGCATCAGGAAAACTTTATTTTCGTGTAGATTCTATCACGGGGGACACAAGTGGTGCGATCGTGACCGAGATTAAGGGTTCGGGCGTGCTACACCATAGAATATGATAACTTTGTTCGCTCCGCAGTAAATAGCTGGGAGCACTCGGCACTCGCTTGGTAGCTGTTACTAGGTGACCAAGTCATCAGTCGTGGATTTGGTACTTTTGTGGCCTGTTCTGTGCCTGCATGAGACTAATTCGTCAGCAGTATTCATTTGACACTGCATGCGCAAAATGGTCGCCGCCACTCGGCGGCAGCGATGCCTCCACTCGCCACTTCGCTCTAGGCAGGTTAAGCTCTTCAAGCGCTTCGAGTATTGCGACTTAAAATGCATGCGTTAGTGTCAGGACCAGAAGAAATTTCGAATAAAATTATATTTCGAGTAAAGCGATTTCATTATAACGAGGGATTACTGTAATTGCAACACATATTACAATATAAAAAGTGACAACACAACACACTAGTGAAAAACAAAGGTAAGAAACTGTTTTGCATCTGCCGAAGCAGACAGCATGCCAGTGCGCATTGATAGATGTGCATGAATAAGCACAGCAAGGTACGAGTACAATCAGTCACACGTCTGTGAGCATATTTGCCATGATGCTACCTAGAAACACACTGTGTCACAACATGACATGGCACACCTCAGAGTTCATGAATTGTGGGCATCTAACGCAGTCTGCTCCTAACGCTGCCCGATGTGGGTGAAATGACATCTTGCTTACAGCTGGGCACACCTCTCAATTCCACAAGCTTGCTTGTTCATTTTCACATATGCCAGCAGAATATGTGAACCCATTGAACAATGCAGGAACGATTGTCCAAAGTACTGCAACACAAGCTGGAAGCAGCTTTCACTCAATTATTTAAATGAAGAGGTGGCTCATTGCAATCAGCTCAAGTCACTTTGTTTTTCATCACTTACATAGCAATAAGCCCAATTACAACTAGCTAGTGATATAACAATTGCTTTTACCTGAATAACTGCTTTCATTTTAAGAAAGTTCGAGTGCAGCTTGGCTTTCCATCTTCCAGCCAATTGTGCATGGTGAAACTCTGTTTTGGTCTCCTCAAGGCAACAATGCATGTGTGCATGTGTATGCCCAGTACAATGAGCCAATAGTATGCCATTTCTCTGTTTCATTACCCTCACACCAATCTCAAGCTTGGTAAGCAGAAATGAGTGCTGTCCCTTATTTTGCCTGACAAGCTTTCAGATAGATTAAGTGCACTTTGTTTGCCCTTTTGCAACAGTTACTTGCCAGAATGTTGAAATTTAGACACAGTCTCATTGAAACAAAATACATCTAATACATGTATAAGTACAGCAAGCTGTACTAATGCTAAGCCGGTGCACTTCACAAGAATGCTTTAGCCTGAGTGATGTGCTCTACTGTCAGTCTATTTAGCATGAATTTAAGGCTAACTGCAATGAAAATGTTTTCTGGATAAAAGGCCTAGTTTTCAACAGTGTAGCTATAGAGCAGCCTCTGTGCAATATTTTACGTTTCAAATAAGAGTACATGCATCATGAAAAGCCGGCAGAAACAGCCATTTTTAATACCAAAGCTTTCGGGGAAAATACATGCTGCCATTACCGCTTGCTGGAAATGACTCAGAAGCAAGAAAGTTGAGAATCGGCACAATGGCTGGGAATAACCTGCAGGATTTGTCAGGTGACCTCTTTCATTTTCCACTTCTGGCTGCCCGCGGGCTGCCAGAGCCAGCCAAAGCGCCTTCGTTTTTCTCTGGTTGCACCGGCCACCATGCAACGCACTTCCACCAGGCATTTGTTTTGCTAGGGCTGGACGGCTCTGGCTACCTGCGGGCTGCCAGAAGCAGCAAGGATGATTTTGGTCAGGCTGCTCTCTGGAAGTTGTCTGGCTGGCAGACGACAAAAAGAGGCGATCAGTGCTCGCCACCATCATTGTGGGGACTTGACCAACTGCAAACAGGGCGCTTGACTTTTACCTTGCTCAGACAACTTGGTACGATCACCTTCGGATTTCATTACTTCTAGCGTTATCTTTCTAAGGTTCTGACGCACCGTTCCACCTGGCTAGACGGTGCGATATGAGCGGGAGCGTACCATTTGAAGCTCCTTATGTGTATGTGTGTGTGTGTATCCTATGAAGGCTTCTTCCCAGCTGTGAACAGCACTGCGTTCTCATACGTGTATGCTACCTGCATCATGTCACTCACAAGTTGTGGACGCTGATACTCACACATTGCGATGCCTTTTTGGTTCATCTTACTATGGTGGTATCCCTTTTCACACCTCTCGCGTATATGCGGTGATATCTCCTTTTTCTTGAGTGAGCGAAGGCATCGTAGCTGGCCAGTGTTCCTTCCAGCACGAAACCAATGTGTTCCAACTAGGGTACTAAGCCACTGATCTTAAAAGAATGCACTGGTTGAGTAATGGCCACACGTAGGTTTGCTTATTCTTCTGATGATCATGACTAATATTGTTTTTCGTGTGAAACATTTCACTGGTTACAGGCAGCATGCATTTATATATGTCAGTTGCATCACCAGCTCCTTCAGCACAGGGGGTAAAAGAGAAGCACCATCAGCCAAGACTAACTTTCTGAAATTGAAGCCCAAGCAGGGCGGCATGAAATTTTTTTTTTATGCACATAAATCCTAATAAGTCCTCGATTTTCGGAGTTCTGGCTGCCTGCCGGCAGACAAACAGCAGCGCGCCAGTTCTGGTCCTGATAGGAAGTCTCGTGTGCTGGGATCCCAAGACATACCGAAACTGCCCGCAGTTTGCAACATCGAACGTCGGGGCAGCTGGCCGCAAGATAAATGTAAACATGCTACCAGCATGGCAGCGTTTCTCTGATATCTTGCTTTTTCGTGTCTTGTCAAATGGTGATAAAATGCTAACTCGTCAATGTCACCCATAGATGGCGTGATCGCTGTGAGCAGGCATCCTCGAGTGATCGCCTTCGAGGATACAATCACTTACGCTAAACTTCGCGTCTTGCATCAACGCACCGGAGGCTGTTTGCTGTGCTGCGCTGTGCAAAGTCAAGTGCCCTCTGCACATCCTGTGCCATGTCGCGCAACATCTCGCAAAGGTTATTGTATCCCCAAATTCAACCATATATTTTGAAGCTTGCAACACATAATTGGCCAGACTACACTAACTGCACACTGGCCTCGCTGGCCGCTGCCATGCTGGTAGCATGTTTATGTTTACCCCGCGGCCAGCTGTCTTGGCACTCAATTTTGCAAACTTGAGGCAGCTTCGGATTTGTCTTGGGATCCTCGCCCAAGTGACATCCTATCAGGACCAGATCAAGCAGCCATCTGGCTGCCAGTGGGCTGCCAGAACTCCAAAAACCGAACAGGCCCAGTGCCTGCTGCGTGCTCAAGATCTTGGAGGCCATGTTCTGGGATTTGCATATCCGCTAAGCTCCAGGCGCTCACACCATCTGGTAAAGTGCTCTTAAGGTCTGCTGATAAAAATGTGAGAATTACTAGCCCAGCCGTTTTGCCAAGATTGATACTATGGTATCTACCATATTTGCTTGTGTAAGACACGCACCCCCACTTTGGAACATCAAAAATGAGTCTCATGCATACTCGCATGCTCGTTAATTTCCAGAAATTGCTACTAAATGGCAAGTTACTGTCCTGCTCACCATTGTCACCGCATCTGGCCCGATTGCGATGACACATACAGTTGCAGCATGCTTAAATGGTAATGGCTGCGCTGTGGCGCATGCATTGCTTAGGTGCGCTGTGCTTTTGGGTGCATGGAAAGGACAACGCTGCATAAAGTGTGAGCATGGATTTTGAGCATATGGCATGTGGTTTTATTTCTGACAGCCGTCAAGAGCTTCAACGTGATGGGAATCTCGAACAATGATGGGCGGCATTGAGGATGACCACCATTGGGAGGGTGTCATTGAAGCGAGCTTGTCAAGGTTGCATTATTCTGCATAGCAGTTCAAGCGCACTTCGAGATTTCAGCGAGTAGCCCTAAGCCTGCTTTGTGTGAAGCGCGCACCATAAAAAAATCTGAAAAAAAAGAAAGAAGAAGAAGAGAAGGAAAGAAAGAGCAGGCTTCAAACGAGTAAATACAGTACTACTCATATATACCGTATTTATTCGAATCTAGGCCGATAGTTCTTTTCAAATACTAATCATATACCAAACTCAAGGGTCGGCTTAGATTCTGCGATTTTAAAATACGTGCCAGTTTGTAATTGAAAATGATAAATTTGGTGCATAGCTAGCGTCATCTCAGTCAGTATCGCCGCTGCTATTAGCCGCACCAGTAGCCAACTGAAGTACACGAGCGACATCACTATTTTGACCTGTGTTGTACCGGTGTGTGGCGCGGCCCATAGCATGGCGTTATCGCAATGGCATTGAACAGGTGATTAGTAGTGCCGCTTTCAAACAAAATGTTCTGCTAGCCATTAAGGCATCATCAAATGTTCAAGCCAGGAGAAACTTCGGCATCGATGAGAAAAACGTTCGTCATTGGAGTAGGGGGGGGAGGGGGGGGGGGCGCTTTTCTCGTGTGCTGTAACGAGGAGATGACAGCGATAAGGAAAATAAGTGCGCGATAACAGAGAGGAGCTGTTCGCCGAGATCGCGCCGCATTTTGATGCGTGCGAGCCATGCTGCACTGTCTGTGCATGCAAGCTCGCGTCCACGCGCAAACTCTATGATAACGCGATGATAACGTAAGGTGAGCATGGCATGTTCATATTAAATAAATGCTGCTTTAATTTTGAGAACGCTGTCCTCACTTTTTTGTTCGGCCTACATTAGAGGCAAGTTCTTTCATTTTTTCTAGCTTCAGACAATCGGGAGTCAGCTTAGAAACGGGGCTGGGCTAGATTCGAGTAAGTACAGTAATAACTTTAGCCAAAAGGAAATTTCAGTGCAATTGGACCTTAGTATGGTAACGACAATCAGCAAACATCAGACTAAAATGTTCCTTTATAAATGACGCTGGCAAGTGCTGTGAAGCAGTACTCACTCGGCCTCTTTCTTCCGGGAATCTCTTGATGACGGCTGGGAAGGTGGAACGACTGGCGGAGGTGGAGGAACAGATCCGTCTCCTTGTGGGGGGTTTGAAGAGGGGAGTGGTGGGGGTGTCTCTCGGCGAGGCCGCTTGCAAGGTGGGCCAGCACCCCTGTGTCCAGGGGTTCCGGCTGAGCCCTCACGAGGAGGAGGAGGGGAGCGACCAGATGGCGGTGGCCCATAGCGCCCACTGCGTGATGAGGGTGGTGCACCACGCATGCCTCCTTCGCGGATCCCGCGGTGGCGCGACGATGGAGACAATGGTCGTTCAGGAGATGGACTCTCCGGAAATGCTGCCGCCCCATGTGACTGAGCAACGCGGGCACGCTGCGTAAACAAAACATTGGGGCCACATTACAAACCCGGTCCATACGAACAAATGACCTCTGTTCCCATTTTCATGGGAATATCTTGCCAAAAAGCACTTTCTCATTGGTTTTAAATCAATTAAGAAGCACCCGCCTAAATTTGACTGAATAAATATTCGCACAGCTTATGTTTTCAAGACTGTTCCTGACAGTGCAACAGTCCCTGACGTTGAGCGGAAGCAGATGTGGTTGGAGGAAACATTACCCTGTATTTTTGAAACATGAAGACGAAAACGTATAGAGTAGAACAGTGAAATTTCGTTATATTGAAATGTATAAACACACGTCGTTATATTGAGGTTAAGTTTACATGGTGTTCTATGAACAAGAAGTTACAAAAACTTAAGTACTTTGTTATATCAAGGTTTAGCTGTATCTGTGAAGTATTAAAACAAAGGCACTATGCATAGCTCAGCCACTAAGGGAGTTACCGTCGCCGACAGCTAATTTGGACTTGTTGGAGACCACTTAAAGTACCAATTAACCAGGAGTCCGAAGTATTGGATTTGGTAGAAAAGGCGAGTCGTATTTTTGGATGATCACTTTCGAGGAAAACCTCACTTTCAAAAGGTTTCGCGTGACTAGTGCTTGATGCATCGACGTCTACGAGCAACGGCACGCTTGGCACAGTGCCAAGCACCCTCTCCTATCACAGTGCCAGGATTGCAGATATGTCCAGTGCTACAAAACCGATCACAGTATCTTCGAAAGTAATCGTTTGAGAATGTGGCACAAGTTTGCCAATGCGTTGCTGCACCCACTTAGGCTTGAGTGCGACCTACTCAGTCCGCATTTTGACAACTTCCATGCTGTCGCTACAGATAGACGAAAATACAGTCAATGCATGCACCAAATCTTTCTCTACGACATAATCGAAGCCTACAGAGCTGCGATAACCGAATGATCGTGGGTTTCTTTGGGACAGTCACTGTCCGGCATTTCCTTCACTTAATCATCGCTTTCGTAAGAACAGGCATCGAGAGTGCATTTGCTGCCATAATTGAAACTGCCCGTACAAGTCACCCGGGATCGTGTTGCTATTTAAGACCCAAATAAGCAACACCAAATGCGCAAAACTTGCATGACAAATGACAAACGCCGCCAGCTATTCGACTAAAGCTGTGCGAATACTCGAATAACACCAAATCGAATAGTAAATGTTCAAATAATTTGATAGAAAACGTTTGAATAATCTGATTTGCGAATCGAATATCTACCGTTCAATTTTTCGAACATGCCGTATAATGGACGTAGAGACCCACGCAGTGCCACACGTCGCATGTCCCGAGGAGCCCCTCGTGATCGATGCCACACAAGCAAGCACTTCACTTTGTTATTTTTGGCGCGCCGCAAATTTGTCGCCCTGACTAATGCGGTCGGAGTCCTGTTCTGCCACATGTGCGCCCCAACAGCGGCCCGAAGCAGGCATCTCACACAAAGCGTCCGGATGCTGTACCGCATTGGCCGGGGCCGCCTCTGTCGGTACAAGGTTCGTCCAGGTAGATAGAACCGATAAAAAAAGTCACAGTTTCACCGGAAAGGCAAAGCATCGATTGCGATAGCAAATTGTGGACACCTATATGAAGTAAGGCTAGTAGTTTTATCAGCTGTATAAGCTTGTAAACATAGACATACTAACTAAATTAACAAGCATGGTGTCACGCGTGCACAAGCAAACATGAACACATCTCATTCGATGACTGTGGAAACTTGCTGTCAAAACGCTGGAGTGAGGAAGCGCGACAGCAGCAGCAATCTATTTGACCTTCGTGCTGTATCTCGCATCAACGCAAACTAAGCCGTGGATACACAGTGCATGGCAGACTGTGTCCTCGTTGCAGATGGCTTTCAAGGTAGAGCAGCAGGGCACACGCGCACAGCCACTTGGCAGTAGAATGCGCCCTCCCGCTCCATCCCATCCACCCTCCCCCTGGAGCTTTGCGTGACGGAAGACGGCGTGCTTTTTACTCGCTTCCCTCCCTTGCACGCTTTCACTCGCATGTGCAGCATACAGCCTGTGGTGTTGATTTTATCACCTTTGGACTTTATGTGGAACATCACGGCAATGCCTACGCCAGGCGTAAATGTGCCAGGAGTGTCCGTATAATTGCTATCGCAATAAAATGTGATGCCGACAAAGGGAACGGCAACAAAAGCAGCGCTTTTTGAAGCGTTCAAAAGCCTATGCAAAGTTCAGGCCGATTAGTCGCTGGAAGGCACGTAGATCGCGTTGGATGCGCAGCGACGAACTTAATGTCACTTCAAGAACCGTCAATGTAATACCCCTGACACACGGGCAAAACTAAAGTCCTTTCCAGTAAACCCCTTTTGCTACTCTGAAGGACCCTTTGCAGAAAGGAGTTGCGCCGATGACACACGGCACCGCACTGAACTTCTTTAGGTAGTTCCTCAGATGAACGCCGCAAGAAAAATAGCGCTGGCTGTTAAAGCTACAAGAGAGAAAACATTCTTAAAAAGCTGCGTATTTAATTACACTTAGCTACTGTAGAACCTAAAAATATATTTTTTTCATTGTTGATGGCTAATAATGCTTATAGTCGTTTATTTTATTCGAGTTTTTGCGTTGTTAGCAGCCATTTAACTTGGTCCAGCAACTATGTGCAGCCGGTGTTTTGCTGTGCGTGCTGTTTATTCTGGTGATGCCCACATTTCTGTCGTCCTTTTTCACGTCTTTGTCATCCCTTCCTTCGTGCGCGCAGGCGTAACACGTTTTATTCAATATGTTATTCCGACAACTGTGGTTTCTTCTGGGTATTTCCTGCGGGCGCTGATTGTGCAGTCTACATCTCGCGACGTGAACACACCACATGCGCGCAGCAAACGACGACGACACTGCCGGAATTCAACATGGCGGCACTTGCGACGTTATGCGAGGGTTTGAGAGTATAGCTAGAGGAAATCTTCAGTATTCGACAAATTGTATTACCGCTAACAATTAAAGCATTTTCGCAAGGTAAAAAAAATACCTATGGGCACCGTAGTTGTGTGGCAGGTTTCCTTCTATTGACGAGTTGTGCACGCTGTGTGCGAGAGACACTCCTTTTCCGCTCGAAAAGTAGTTGCGCGATCTCCTTTCCCGAAAAGGAACTTTGCCGTAAAGGAGATACTCCTTTGTCGTGTGTCACTGCACTTGAACGCCTTTCTGGTAGATGTCCCCTTACCTAAAGGACTTTAGAGTGCCCGTGTGTCAGGGGTATGACACGTGCCCGTGATCTCAGGACCGATCTTGATGAGCAACCACACAAACTTATTAGTGGCAAGCATTCCACAACGGCTTCCGGCCCATTACCACATCAGCCAGCTGCGAATTTTCGTCATGGCCACACTGCCGAGGCAATCAGGCCTAAAACTGCGCTGCTCCATCAGGCGTCGGCAACTAAAGTAACGGTTTGGTGCCGAATCGACGCAGATCTATTCGCAGCAGCCGTGCCACACTCTGACAGCCTAAAGACCCTCCAGCAGTGGTTGCGCACGGATGGAGGGGCTTTAGGAAAGCAGACAAACTGCCTCACAAATGAAAGCAAGTGTACGGGATGGCAACAAAGTTGTTCACAGACTGCTGCCATCTTTGAGACTTCCCATACGACTATGCATAAGGATCTGCATAAGGATCTGCATAATTTCTTTTTTTCTACTTCGAAGGCAACTATTCCGTGACAGCATTGGGTGTGTTCTGAACAATTTAACTATTTTCAACAATGGGATTGCAGGTGATGGTGAGGGATTGATTGATGGTGTCTCGCGAGCGAGCAAGTGAGTGAGTGAGTGAGTGAGTGAGTGAGTGAGTGAAACAACTTTATTTGGTCCACTATAGACGTAAACAAACTCCACGTCACCTGGCTAGGCCCATTCGGGGACCATCAGGTGAAACCTGACGGCCCTCTCGCGAGCCCTCTGGACTGCCAGGATTTGAGAGGTCTGATCCTGGGTAGCTTCATCATTTCCTCTTGGGTGAAAGAGGGACCGGCAGAGGTGCAGCCCCACAGGACATGTTCGAAGTCCACATAATCCCCACACAGAGGGCAGTCCGGGCTTGGGAACTGTTCGGGGTACATTGTGTGCAGCGCCGCGGGGCTCGGGTAAGTGCGTGTTTGTAGAAGTCTGAGAGTGACTGCCTGGGCCCTGCACAGCGAGGAGTGCGGCAAAGGTAGAAGTCTTCTTGACAGATAATTATATTTGCAGATTTCGCTGTACGAGCAGAGAGGCTCGGGTCGCCCAGGAGAGGATGCGTTGCCCGGCGCACTGTCAGTCAAACCTCGTGCAGCCGAGTGCGCCTCCTCGTTGGTGTTGATCAAGGCACCCTCAATGGTTCCAAGGTGCACAGGGAACCAGGCCAAAGAGTGATGTTTCATGTCTTTGGCACTTTGGATGATACGTAGGGCCTGGGGAGCCACCATTCCCATCTGAAAGGCCCTGACAGCGGCCTTTGAATCCGAATAAATCGTGTCACGTACACTGTCCGTCAATGCAAGAGCAATAGCAACCTGTTCTGCAACACTGGAATTAGAAGTGCGGATGGTAGCGCAGCTAAGGATTTTAGAATCACAGTCGATGATCACTGAGGAGAAGGCCTCTTCTTGAACGTACGAAGCAACGTCTACGAAGCATGTTCGGTCCTTATTCAAGCGGGCACTGGCGAGCAGAGCTTTACCCCTGGCTCGTCTTCGCCCTTCGTTGTAGGTGGGATGCATATCTACGAAGCATGTTCGGTCCTTATTCAAGCGGGCACTGGCGAGCAGAGCTTTACCCCTGGCTCGTCTTCGCCCTTCGTTGTAGGTGGGATGCATATTTCGTGGCATCCGGTGTATGTAAATCTTGGATCTTACGTGGCTGGGCAGCTTCACAGCGTCGAGACTGACGACCATGGGGTTATGTCCCAGCTTGCCAAGTATGGCTCGGCCCGCTGGGGTACCAGAGAGTCTGACAAACTGGGAAAATTCTTGGGCTTCAACGATTTCTTCGAACATGTTGTGAATTCCCAAATTGAGGAGGTCTTTTGTGTGCGTTCGGATGGGAAGGCCGAGGCAAGTTTGAAGACTCTTCTGATTAGGGCATTGATCTTGTTGCGCTCCGATATGAGCCAGTTGTGCATAGCCCCTGAATAAGCGAGGTGGCATAGCACGAAGGCATGGATAATCTGGATCAGATTGTCTTCCCTGATTCCGCGGTACCTGTTGGCGATTCTTCGGATCAGGCCGAGGGCGCTTTCAGTCTTGGAACAAATTCGTTTGAGGGCGGCTCCATTGGCCCCGTTGGACTCGATAAACATTCCCAGGACCCTGATAGTGTCTACCCGCGGTACTGGGGAGCCCTTACGGGTGAATAATGTAATGTGGCTCTCTGTTGCTGGCTTCCAGGACCAGTGTGAACCGCCTCTGGGCCTCTTCTTGTAGAGCAAGAGCTCGGATTTAGCAGGCGAGCACCTTAGCCCGGTGGGGATAAGATACCGCTCCGTCAGATCGATGGCCTCTTGCAAAGTACCCTCGACCTGACCCTCACATCCGCTGGAGCACCAGATGGTGATGTCATCCGCGTAGATCGTGTGGTTAATGTTCGGGATTTTGTTCAAGGCCCTCAACAGGTTGATCAGGGAGATGTTGAACAGCGTCGGGCAGATCACGATTGGTCCACTTGACGTTTTCCAGGTTCTTGACAAAGGTAAGATCCGAAGTCTTATCTCGGCACACCGAGTTCCCTCTCCTGGTTGGAAAGTCTTTATCGGTTATCAGCGTACGATCTTCCCCTGTTGCCGCGTCCCATATGTCTCTACCCTTCTTCGTATTGGTACAATAGCCCCACGCCTGATGCTGGGCATTAAAATCCCGCATGACTAGAGGCTGACAGCCGGCCAAATGCATGGCCTTCTTGAGAATACCACCAGGCCTGGCTCTGAGAACGCTGGGTCTGCAGTAAACATTGAGTATGAAGATACTGTTCCTTCTTAAGCGCTACTTAGGGGGGTCGACAAGGAGTTCGGCCATGACGTACTCGATCCCATTTTCCGCGGGACCAAGGTCTCGCTGAAGGCACGTGAACTTTTTACTGACCAGGGTGGCAAGCCCCCTTCCTCCTTCAGTGCAAGCCACCGTCAGGAAACCGGGGAGCTTGATAGGTGATGATGTGATCGTTTCTTGCAAGGCGATTACTTGGGGTTTGTCCTTTACGCTTTTTAGGTATTATCGCAGGGTCGCCCGTTTGCTGACGAACCCTGCGCAATTCCACTGCCACATTGTTATGACGTTAGTTCCGTCACCCATGTTTCGGCTTGGGGATGGATTGCGAAAGTGCCGCATTCAGAATGGCACCCTCCGTCGGTGAGGCAATGACACTGTGCAACTTTGGGACTTTTGCTGTAGATGTGCTTGGCAAAGATCCGTGGCTGGTCCCCTCCAGCCTAAGTATTCTAGCGCTGAGGGCGACCAGGCCCAGCTGAGGGTGCGTGATCATTTCTTGTACGTGAGAGAGACCTGTCTGTTTGTTGGAGATGGCGTTCTTGAGATCAGACAGGAGTTCTACCATCTCGTCTCCCCTTGAGTCATCCAGGGCACAACGCTTCACTGCAACCGTCTTAGGAGGGGCTTCCACTGTGTCCATGGCCGAAGAGCGTGCGGCAGGCTGAGAAGCTGGCAGTGTGAGCGCCAATCTTCGTATTTCCGCCATCTCGGCGGCTAGCCGACTGATTTCCTGCTTGAACAGAGCGTTTTCTTTCCTAAGACTATCATTGGCACGCCTAAGCTCTTCGAGCTCGTTCGTGAGACGTGGGTCGTGCGAGTCTTGAGAGTTGGACGGCTGCGTTTGGTTGCCACGGGCCCTATCGGCCCACGTTAGAGAGGACTTGCCTTTACCGCCGTTGGGGGTCTTTGATCGTGAGCTGCTGGATGAGTCGCTCCCAGTACGGGACTTGGAGCAGCTTCTGGAGCTGAAGCGTGCTGGGGAAGGCGATGTGAGTCGCGATCTCGAGGTAGAGTGACTTCTGGAGCCCCGTCGGCTTGTAGAGCGGCTTCTCGAGCGCAAGCGTCTTCTGCCCCTAAGGTTGGTGCTGGATGAGGCTTGCGGATCGGAGGATCGAACGATCGACGGCGCGGGGAGCTGCTCTTGCTGCCTGGCACGCTCGAAGCGTCGTCGGCGAACAATGTACGGCATCTTGAATCTATGCGCACACTCTTTACCGGCTGTAAGGTGCGGACTGCCGCAGATCTTGCATTTTGGGGTGCACTGATGCTGCTCATCGGGATTTGGCAGGCTGCATCCCCGACAGACGACGTCGCTCGTTGTTGGACAGACATCGGCGCGATGCCCGAGTCTTCCGCAGGCGTGGCATACGTCCATTTGCTTTCGATATAGGGAACATTTCATCAGGAGCGTTCCGTACCTGACAAAATTCGGTACCCGGTGCCCGTCAAAGGCGATGATGATGGTCCCAGTCTGAGCAATTCTCTTGGCTGCTAGTGCAAGAGGGTTGCTCTGGTTAACAATCTTGCCATCCAGCGTCGCTGGGTCGTCTTGTAACGGTATGCCACGTATGACTCCCTTGCACGTGGAGTGTGGGGCTGTCTCGTACGCGCAGAGTTCGTGGATCTTGCCTGAGATTTGGATTTGCTTGATGCGGGCATATCGATCGGCATTCTCCTGTCTGGGAGTGCTGGCCACCATGATATTTTGCTGTAAGTTCGGGCACAGAGTGTCTTGTGTGAGCTTATGCTGGCTGATGCCGGAGGCTGCAAGTATTGCGTCAGCCACCGTGGCCGCTCCAATTTTGGAAATATTCAGCCCACCTCTTGGTCTAATAACGATCTTCGTGTCTTCTTTGGGAAGAACCGGCATTCGGCTTGCCCTAATAATCTTGGTCTTCAGCACTGCACCGCTAGACTTGTCGCTATGGGGAGCCAAAGGCGTTGCCATGGTGTTCGAGTTAGCTTCCCGCGATTTGGCGCCAGCTCTTCCGGCACCCACGGTTTGCCATCCCTGCTCTTGAGTGACTTCCTCCGGGAGAATATTTTCTCCCTCTACTTGATATTCCATGATGGTAGCAGACGAGTGGCACTGAGCCGCCCCGGAGGCCAAGGCGTGGTCTCCGAAGTGCTCGTTAGACGCCGCCAACGGATGCACAGGAATGTCCGTAAAATGGTGAAAAGTCACTCACTGTGGCAAAAAGGGTATCCACGTGGTCCTTACAACTTCATGGAAAAGATGTGCACAAATAAACATTGGCACGCGACAATTAAATACAAGAAAAGCTGGGAAAATGCGGGAACCGAAGAATGCGTCCTGACTCGCCGCCTTCTTCTTCTTCCTCCTGGTGTCTCGTGAAAAAAAATTCTACCAGCATAGTGCTGAAAAAGCTCCAGGCCCCTACCCCTGTCGATATTCCTTGTATGCAGTTTCGACAATATACACAAAATGCCTCTGTATTCTAAAAAATAATTGAGCTAGCTGAGAATAAAACCAGCCTCAGGCTCCTAATTCATCAGACTAACCACCTTGTAATGGCACTTGATAATGCATGTGGAAACTTTACAAATGAAAAAAGAACCCTATTTGTCAATTATGGATGGAGATAACCATAGCAAATAACTTTTCACGAGCCGGCCAAGTTTCCTACACTGTCAAACACTTAATGCCTGACCACAAAGGAAGAGGTGTGCACACATGTTTTGCTGGCTCTCAAATGTGCGTGAATCGCAAACATCTCACGTGCCTCAGCCCTGAGCTGCTTCTCTCGGTCCCTGCGCCTCTTGCCAGACTTCTTTTTCTTTCGTGGTTTTCCGGGTGGGTATGGTGGTGGAGGCCCTTTGTTGCTGCGTACAAAACAGGAGTCAATGTCAATAGACAAGAACGGCACCGAGAGCGGCGCTGCTGCGCCGGCGTTGAGAGCGCCGCATGCGAAGCAAAATTCTTTTAGCGGGTGGTACCCCTCTCCCATCTCTCGTTCGCACCGCCTTGATTGCCTCCTGCACTGCGCGTGTTTGGGCACGTTTCGTGCTGCGCATGGTGTGTGCCTACGGGTGTGCGCGTGGACATTTCATTCGAAGGGCGATGTACAGTCTGTTTCACATTTAGGGGGAAACTCGGAGCGCATCGCACCGCGATGCGGCGAGCGCTTGAGTCAGGCGGCGGCAGCAGCTCGCGCAGGTGCTCGAGGGGCGGGATCTTGAACGGCGTCGTCTGCTACGGCGGCGCGCGCTGGCCGCACTGTCGGGAAACCGTCTACTGTCAGTTGCAGGGCGCCCATCTCATCGTTACTGCGTGAAATGAGCCGGTATTCTTTACTAAGCGTTGTGCGACGCCCACTGATACGCCTCGAAGGTAAGTTCATCGTTGCAGGGCAGTCATAGACGACGTACTGATTCCATACATTCTTGACGGCCCGTTTCTGGAAGGCGACTATATATTCTAACGCGATAGGTCACCGATCCACACTGTTCGCGTTGTGCAAGAACTGCTGGAAGACCGCGCAGTCACTCTCTTGGGGTGGTCGCCTCAATCCGCGGGCGCCAACATCATTTAAAATGTCTGGGGCTCGTTGAAAGTATCACTGCCGCACCATCCCTTCTATCAGTCGCCCGAAGATAGGCTTCCATCCACCATCGTCAGCGACTGAGACGTGCTGCGAATGAACACATCCCTGATCAAGTCATTCTACACTTCACTGCCTTCAGGATGAGCGCTGTCATCGCTGCCGCTGAGGACATGACGAGATACTAACCGAAGTTCCGAGCGTGACGTGTCCAATTCCCCGCCGTGGGCAGGGTCTGTCTGGTGTAGTGATTGATTGTCGAGAAAAATCACAGCTCATTGTCTTAAGCTAAAACATTCCTTTAATCGTACCCGTTTGTTTCATCGTGTTCGACCCCCATAGTAATCATTGTTGAGTGCTTTGTTTTCCTTTCGAGTCAAAGACTGAGCACGTTGCGCGCACATCTTGGTGCGTCTTGTCACTGCTTATTACGGTAGCACACACAGTGAAGAAATATACGTGCACGCGCTCAGTACCCCACCCTTTCGAAAGAACAAACGAAGCATGCTGTTAAAAGAAGTCTGTGGAACTCCATTATCGCTAATGAAGGCTCAGAGTTTGGCGCCGCACAACGTTTAGTAAACAATATCAGCTCAGCTCCCGCAGTGCCGATGAAATCGGTACTCTGCCCCTGACAGTAGCACGCTTCCCGACAATGCGGCCAGCACGCGCCGCCGTAGCAGACGACGGAGATCACGACTCCGCCCCTCGAGCGTCTGCGCCTGCTCGAGCTGCTGCCGCCGCACGACTCCATTGCTTGCCGCATCCAATGCAATACGTTCCGAGTTTTCCCCTAAGTGTGAAACAGACTGTACACGCTTCTATTTGCCTTTAAGAAGATCGGTACGCTTGACGATTATTTTTATGGCTGCAATGCGGCGAAAGGGCAGCGTCTGCTTAACCATTTAAGTGACGCTGAGCAGGTAATTGGAAACGACATCGTATGTGCCGCCGCAAAAATCGTCAGCACATACGATGCGGCACATGCATACGGCACATACGAGCTAAAGTCATTTTTGCAGTTTCTCACAATACGTTTGCTACAAATCCGTGTTGTCTCTGATGGCGACAACGGATTTCTATCGACACTGTGCGGAAATAAAATATATCGCTGCATAGCACAAGTACGACATGCGCACACAACTTCAACTAGTACGTCCCCTACAATATGGAATAGAGGCAGCAATGTAGACAGCTTGGCCATTTTTTAACAGTGCTCAAGAGGCGGAAGTTGAAAGTATTAGTAATCATTCTCGCTTCAGCAATGCCGGCGCGACCAAGACGCGGGCGTGTATCGTCCAGTAACTCGATCGATCGGTGCAGTGGTGAAGCGGGAATGAACTCCGGTCATGTTCAATGCATCGTGCACATATTCAATTCCTAGGCACGCGTGAACTTCGGCCGCTGCTAGCGCATACAACAAAAGTGGTTTCCATTCTTGCGCAGCGCACACACAAACGAAACACGAGAAAGAAGACAGGACAAGCGCTCGTCGAACAACTGAAAGTTTTAATGTGAATAAAAGGATTATGTACCGAGTAATTCTTAAATTCATGTGGGTTACATATAAAAACCGTCATACACTTAGGAGTGATCAATGAACGAGCTCGCTTCGTTTGCCAGTTGTTTACTTCGCTCGGCGCACCGCAGTAATCCATGTCTGTCGTCTGCTTTTTTCGTACCATTTTCTTGTGAATCGGCAGAATTTCACTGGTGGCATCAACCCTTTCATGTTTACATTGCTGTCGTGACAGTTAACAACACAATAATAATTTCCGGTCATCCGAAGAGGCGCCGTCGCAAACAAGAGACGTTTTGCCCGCAGCGCGAACTGAACGCGGGCGCGATCGTGAAGGGAAGCGGCGGCGGAAACCTACCCCCGTTGGAGGTGAAATCGTTCCGCCAGGGGAGAAACGAGCGCTGGCGTCTAGGATGAAACTTGGCGTGCGGTCGTCTATACAACATTATATATAAAGGCTGCATATACACACGACCAGATAAACTTCTGGAGCACTAGAACAGTGAACTTCCTTGTGGCTTTGTGGCACAGCCTAGAATTGGGGTGTGCTGCAAGTTGACCATTGCACAAGTACACAAGTACAGTACAAGTACACCTTTCAGTTTCAGGATGCATCTGTCACCTTTGTCTACCGGCTATTTTTCTGACTGCTTCTCAAACGATCACTGTTTATTTCATGGTTATTTCATGGTTATTTCATGGTTTCATGGACATCTCATGGTACATAAAAGCTGGTTCTTTGTCATCATTTTCTCCCATTTCAGTTGTGGAGAGCACAATCATCCATTTCCTCCCGCGTACTCATGTCGTCACGTTCGCACGTTGTGAACATGTTGAGAGCCGGTGTAGACACGGGAGAGGTACACTACGCACTCTCCCGGCTCTCCATCACTCTCGCAATGCGTGCTTACCTTTCCTCTCCTCGACTTACAGGAAAGGGAAAGTACTGGCGTGCAAGGAGGACATTCCCTTGGCAAAGGTAAAAAGGTATAAAAAAAAGTGTCACTGGGGAAGACACTCTCCCTCTCTCTGGTGACATGACCTCTAAACTGCTAGATACGGATGTCGCAACCCGTGAGTGACCCCGCTGCCCAACTACCAAGTGCAAAGAGGCAAGCCTACTTATTTCTTATTACAGAGTGGACATCCCTCTGCACGTGTTACTTAATGCTTGTAGCAATAGCATTAGAGTTGAGCAATATTGTTACTGCTGATTGCCTTATCTGCTTGAATCCAACGTAGCTGCGATTAGACGCACTACAGATTGGAGAGTACCATGGAACGACTTTGTGTGGCTAGATCCGGAGTTTGCCTTCAGCCACAGCCTCAGCCAAAGCATACCCCCCCATCTGGTGCCCAACATGCGGCTCATGGGGCATTGGACGATAGCTTTGACAGTTTTGCTCAGTTCAAGGCAACCTTTGTTAGAACCGAAGCGTTGGCCTAGTGTGGATCTTAATCGCTGGTGTCAGCGGCATGCTTTCTTGAGCGACACGACGGTTGCTGTAGTGTGTTTAAACTTTTCAACATGTTAAGCCTTTTTGCAAGTGTTTTTGAAGAATACTCGTCAATACGAGAGCCACATGGTCTGCACCCAAGGAGAGCGAGACTTTGTGCCTGCAGAGCATTGGCAAGACTGAAGCGACTGAGTACAGAAGCCTCATGGGTGGTTTGAGTTTCTTATGTAAATAGCTTGTTCTATGTCTCTGACTCTGGAAGTTGCATGGCCGCGGGCCAGGGGTGCCGCTACAGGCTGTCTGGTATTGGTCTCGCACGGGGTGCTTTGACAGCGTCTACGATGGTGAGAACTGTCAATTCGGATGTTGTGTCCGCCAAGTGGGGTAGGACCACCTCACAGAGCTGACGTGTCCTTGCATCTGCCTGTTTTGCGCCCATTTTGAATGTTCTTTTTGAATGCCGGTTGTTGTCAGGGTAGCGACGCATTAGGCCTAAGGTTTTATCAAGCTACTTGTCGCATGAGGAGGGACGCATTTTGGTGGACCATGGCGTTGAGGTATCGCGCTTTGCTTCCCTCATTCTAGTTAGCCTCTAACGAATTGAAGTCACTCGTACTACTCAAGAAAGCGAGCTTTGTTCATGTGAACTTGGCATCTGAGTAGCTGTCTGATCTTTTGCAAGCCGAATTAAACATCGTACCATGTGGACGATGCGCATGCAGAATTACCCTCCTGTGCACTACTTCAGTGTTTATTGAGTGTGTTGAGTATGCAGCGCGAGCGAAGTCATTTCTGGTTTGCTGTCACCTGCACATTGTCAGCCCTGCTGCCCTGAACTACGATCGAGCCACCACAGGCAATGGAGATGCCAGTGGCCAGCTCGGGGCAGTGACTTCAGCGACTGCCTGTGTCCGCCTTGCAATCCTCGGCAGCTGGGAAAAGAGCCGGCAGTCACCAACGGCTACTGCGGCTCTTGCCAGCAGGGCATGTCGGCACAAGTGACGCTTGCTCGTGCCAACTGGTGTGTCGCCGTTTCCGGGATCGTGGCCTGAAGTCGTGCCGTAAAGTTCGCAGAGCTGCTGCTGTACTACCTCTTGTTCAGGAAGCACGCGTTGGCATTAGACTGTATGAAATGTTTCACTGGAGTATGTAGTGATTTAAGGTTGGTGTATATGGGGATGCTACACTCACGCGTCCCCTGATGTTGTTTTCCCTGTATGGTTCTCGTGTCTCCTGTAATGCGGCTTCTTCGCATAGCTAAGCTCCAGATGCGGTCGGTATGGTTGCAGTATATTACGAGAGATGACACAAGTGCTGTGCTACTAACACCACCTAACGGAGGGGTTACGGGGGCACGAAAGGGAGTAGGCTCTGCTCTTTGCCTTGGGGTCAGCAAGCGATGCGGATGTTTCGCACACTCGCCCACGGTTCGCAGGATCGTCCGGCGAAAGGCTTAGGAGCAGGACACTGGAAAGGATGAACTCAATCGTTTGAACGGGACACCATTCACGTGACTGTAAACCCTAACGATTAGGCGTTGGTGTCCAGCATTAAGACGAACATATTCGCTCGCTATTTGGTCACAGTGAGTCTACCTCGATTTGTCATGCGCCCATTGGCATGTTCTATTGGTAAAAATATGGCTGGCTAGATTGGTGTATAAAAGGCGCTGTGGCAAGCAGTAGCTTCACTTTATTCAGTTCTCATTGGCCGCGTGCCTTCAGAACTACATAGTCATCATCCATGATCATATCGATAGCGAGCTTAGTTTTGTCTGCAGCGGTTGCAGCAAACAGTAGATTTGATGTGGCTCGGTGCAATGCGTGCGCAATGTCACAAACACTGTGGAAGCTGTCAAGGATGAAGAGTAATTCTACCGCAACCTGCACTCTGGTATAAAAACTCGCCTGCTACATTACGATAGATGGAGAATCTCTTGTTGATTATCTCACTGACAAAAAATAATTGGGATGTGCGTGCGGTAGTGAAAAGTATGTCTCGGATGAAGATGCGCGTCTTGCAGCGCGCCCGCACTGCGAAGGAAGCCAATAGGCCTTCGTTGCTGCGAGCACTAATCAGTCACGAGATGACAAGAATTGCCACTTCCGCACTGCATTTGTGCAAAATAGAAACAGGATTTGCTAATGCATTAAGTAAATAAAAGTGTCTAGCTGTAGCAAGCATTTGTTTATTGTTGTCTTGATACCCTCAATAATTGAACATCTGGTTAATTCAGACACTTTTTCCCGTCCTGTGACATCCGCATTAACAAGGTTTTATTGTATTTCCATTCTACTTTGAGGCCCCAAAACTGCTCCTCATCACATACAGGTTTGTACTACAGGCTACATGTTATAGTACAGTAGAACCTCGTTGATACGCTCCCGTTACATACGTTTTCCCAGTGCCAACGTTCTCAATCGAGAACACAAAAATTTACCCAATAAGAGTTACTCTCGTTTTTTACCGGTTCATACGCTACCGAAAAACAAGCTTTTTTTTGGCACCAATGTTCAGTACGTCACCAAACTGCGATCATATGATAAGTTTTCCGGCTGCTAGATCCCATATAAACAACGAAATGCGCGAGGCATGCACAATCTTGAACATTACCGTATTTACTCTATTCTATGCACCCCCTTTTTTTTCACGATCGTGATGCCCAAAGTGAAGGGGGGTGCTTAGATTCGAAAAATCTAGAATGACCCCCCTCCCTCTTCGCTGCGACATCACGACGAGACGGGTGCGAGAAATAACATTTTATTTTGCAAACATTCAAAAGAAAAATCGGTGCAGATAGTGAATCCACCGCTTGTGTGGGATGTTCAGTTACTATCACTGCCACTCGAGTTCATCGCACGGCTTGAACCGCCGCTCTCGGTATCCCACAGCAAGCTGTCTTCCGTTCCGTCGAAGTGGTTTGGGATCGAGCTTTTCTTCAATGATTTGACCACAGCGTCCACTTGGATCCGCTTCCACGCGTCCGAAATCCACTTTGCCATGGTTGATGGGGACGCTTTCTGCAGCTTTCGCCGTACAGTCCGGCTGTACGGCGTACTCGCACTGCGGACGCCGTGCCACCTCGGGACTCCGACGGCTTCGGCTCGATGACATAGTGAGCAAGTGCGCTTGGCGGCCTTGGCTACACGCTCTTCCTAACAAATAGGGGGGTGCTTAGATTTGCATACAAACTTCTTTCCCAATTTTCTTGCGAAAATAGAGGGGGGGTGCTTAGAATCGGGGGGTGCTTAGAATCGCGAAAATACGGTACATAGCTGCCCGCCTCAGCAGCTTCACCGCAATACTTGCACGCCCGTCTCACGTGAAAATGCTGGCACGCACCAAGTTTCTCATTTCAGTACCAGCAAATCTTCTCTGTGGTCGTCACACGCAACCTTCACATCTATCACCTCCAATCCTACTGCGATAAGCATCTTCGCCTATCTGTTCCACAGCATCTGGTGCTGTCAGAAGTGTAGCGCATGCTTTTAATCGGCAATAACCGAAATGCGCTGCCGTTCCCTGATGCAGACTGCAATCATACAAGTTTTCCGGCCGCTAGATCCTATGTAAACAAGAAAAGGCATGAGGCATTCGCAATCGAGAACTGTATATGGCCGCCCATCTCACATGAAAAACAATGGCATGCACAGTTTATTATTCCGGTACCAGCAACGCTCCGCCCAGGTCGTCACATGCCACATTCACAGCTACCGCCGCCAAACTTATTGCAATAAGCGTCTTCACCTATCTGTTTTACAGCATGTGGTGCATAGTGCCATGGGTAGTGTACTGCATCCTTTTAGTAGGCGGTAATCCAAACACGCGGCTGTTCCCTGCTGCAGGCATTGCGATGTGGGCATCACATTTCGCTTTGGAGGCATCTGGCGTCACCCACCAGCTCGATTTCGTTTCGGTTTCTGTTCTGTTTCTGTTTCGGTTTCGGTTCGGTGGCAATGAAAACTTTTTATTTATTTATGGAAATAAATTGGTGATATTTGGTATGCAGGTGTGATTTGTTATGCTGATATCATAACTGAAATTAGTTTTGTGCTATCTATTATAGCTTTCGAGTTACAATTGACAGCCTCTAATGGTCATCCCCAAATTAATTAATTACACAAAAGTTCACCAAGATTTCCACATCTGCATGTTCACAAAGGCCCATTCTGTGCAATAAAGCTATTGGTTTATTTTATTAAATGCCAAAATGAGCATAAAAATATTTTTTCAGCTTTCCTATGCATATTGTCTTGCTAAAGACTATTGCAAAAAAACATTATAAATTTTTTTATGAGGTGCAGTTAAAAATGGACAGCTTGATTGCACTCACCACTGTTTCAGGATTTAAGTGCGAAAGACAGAACGATTTTGTCTTCATTCATTGTGAAATGGCACTGGGATGACTGAATGCAACTGCACAAAAAATGAAAGCCGAGAAAACGGAGCTCAAAGTTTTATTTGTTGTAAACATTTAAATCTTTATTTTGAGCACCTAAAACCCGCTTGGGATGTAGTCCTTTGCCTGTGAGGACACATTTGCTTTACATTTTGATGTGGTTTTTTGCATTCTTGCAGCAGTTTCGTGCACCTTAGTTGCCTTTTTGGTCATTATGCATCCATCTGTCGTGCAGAGGCAGGTGACAGCGTACTCAAAACGTCCGCTCTTCTCTCTTGTTGCGCAACCTCTTTATTAGTGGAGTTGGAGCTGAAATCCGCAGCTGAATATTTGACGCAAAAACTTCTGCTCCGCTGATGTCGCATTGCTGCCATGACCACACCGGCGTAACGTCACCATCGCTCGCAGATGCGCCGTCGCTTGTGGTTGCGCCTCCACCGTCGCTCGCGGTCATGCCTTTACCATCGCTCTCAAACGTGCCTTTACTGTCGCTCGCAGACGCACCGTCACCATCGCCCACAGTCGTATAGGTGTTCCGTGGTCGCGTCGTCAGCAGCGTACATGGGCGTGCTTTCCCAGTCACCGACGTGCGTCGGTCGTGCCTCGTCAAGAAGCTCGGCGGCCTCCGCTTCTACGAGTAGTTTTCTCCCTCTTTTCTACGCCTTTTGTGGTCTTCCGTACACGTGGGCCATTCAGAACTTCATTCCTTTGGGGCTCATGGCAGAAAACGTGCGTAAGCTGCCACGATCGTCAATCACGTTGACAGGAATGCGCAGCTCGCTGCTGCGCAAATGCGCGCGAGAGAGGTTTGTTAGCAAATAAAATCTACAACAATAGGAGCGTGCCCTGTGCCCCACGTGACTGCTACGCCCAATCACAATGCCACGTTTGCCTTTTTTTTGCTTGTGTTTGCTGGCATATTTTTCGGTGGAGAAATGCGTCGCTCCAGCTATCTTTAGCTCCGATCTCTCCTTTTTACGATGATACCAATATGGCAGCGCTGCGTCAACGGATAGCTGGGCGATCCGTGGAGTGATGGGGCCTACCGAAGCCAGATTTTTTCGCGAATTTTTGATGACAGCACGCTACGAAAGTGCTGTTCTCTCGATTTCTACCCCGTATTTTGTTATAATATTTCACTACGAGGTAAATAAAGGTCCGTGGATCGCGAAAAAATATAAATCAGAAAACCGAAAATTTTGACAATTTGACCACTTAAATTGCCACGTCTCCCCTTAAAACACAACACAATAGGAAAACAACAAAATGCGTCTCAAGCTGCTGAAGCACCACCAGCTCAATGTGCCGCAACGATCTGCATGACGCTTTGCATTACATAGATGTCCACAAATTTGTTTAGTTACTTCGGATCGTACGTTTTCCCAGTTAGTATGTTTTTCTCGCGTTTTTCCAAATGTATGAATGAGGTTCTATTGTATTTAGATAATAAAGTCGCACTTTTTCAACTTGCAACACTTTTCGCAAGCAACAGTGCAGAATGCACCATGCACAGCAGTGTTGAGAATCTGCAAACCCGCAATAGTGCTAGAGAAAACACTCACGGCTGGACACTGCTGTTGGCAGCTTTGCGCTTGGAATCGGTCGGTGGCCCAGGGCTGGGGGTGCGGGGGCCGCGAGACCGGCCCGCGTACCCGTCATAGTCACCACCATCCCGAGGACCACCTCCTCGACGACTTGGCGACATTCTGCCTGCTTCGGGTGGCTCCCTCGACCGCCCCCGATGCCGGTCACGACCATGGCTGTCAAAATTCATGACACGTGGAAGATCAAGCATCGAAAGGTTGAAAATGCTGGACATTAGTACTAAAGCACTTTCTGATAATAGTGCATAATGATGGTACGTTTACACGATTGCACAGTGACAGGTACATTGATCCAATTGTTTCATAGTGTGGAAGCCGATGTTAAACACTGCACACTGGCATATCACCAATGTGAAGTTTCAGCAAGATCAGCAGCATCCAGAAGCCAGTGGTATGCTACCATTTCAAGAATGTCAGTCAATCACAAATCCCTTCTGCTGCTGCTACTGCAGCGTGACTTATCTATGGCAGAGCTTAGATAAAGTACTGTTGCTACAGCTTAGGGTATATACTGTATTTACTCAAATCTAACACGCCCTCGATTGTAACGTGCACCAGTTTTCTGTGACCAAAAATATAGGAAAAAAAAAAGGCCTCGATTGTAACGCACACTCGTTTGCTGTGACCTAAAAAAACAAAATTCCTTTACAGTACTGTGCAACTAATTCTTTCATACAGGAATACAACTTTCTCTCATTTGCAAAAAACAAAGATTTACTTTCAATGCACTAAAGTTCCAATAAATAAAGAATGGTGCAGTTTCGGCCGAAAGGCGAAGCATCGATTACGATAGCAAATTAGTAGACAGCTATACAAAAAGTAAGGATAGTAGTTTTATCAGCCATATAAACTTCTAAACATTTGCTTACTAACTAAATTAACAAGCATGGTGTCACGCGCGCACAAGCAAACATGAACATGTCTCGCACAATGACTGCGGAAATTCTTTATCAAAGCCCTGGAGCGACGAAGTACGGTAGCAGGGGCGAGGGAATTGACCTTTGTGCGTCCTCGAGCTTCAATGCGAACTAAGCGACGAGAACACAGCGCGGTGCACCTAGATACGTACACTCTCGTCTCTGTCGCAGATCGCTTTCAAGATAGAGGCCACATGGCCGGAGTACGGCCATGCGTACGGAGTAGAATGCCTCTCCTGTTTGCACCAGTCTTGCACGCAAACTCAGGGAACTCCGAATGGCCGTGATGCGGCCCAATTTCCGTCCGTATCTACATACGTGATCGCTTTCCTTTTAATTGCGGTATCGTGATGAACTTAGCATGTCTTTGCGGTCGGCACTTTCATGCTGATTGAGCAAACGCAGAAAACAGGAAGACAGACGGTGCACTAACCTAAGCCAAAGGAAACTCTCCCTAAGTACACGTACTGCAGCACGTGGAAGAAGCTACGGCAGCTAGGCTCGAAGCATGTACAAGGTGGTCATTTTGAAATGCCGATGGCGATATGGTAACACAGATTTAGGGTCCTACTCCATTCTACCGCGCACGAAATTTTTGGACCCGTTTTATACGAAAAAAGTGTGTATTAGGTTCGAGTGACTCGAACATCTTATGTTGTGCGCGTTTACAGTATTCAAGAACATTTGGCTTCAGTGATTTATGAGTGAACACTGGAGTGTAGTTTACGGGAAAATTTCATAAGCACATTTTCATAGCTAAGACCTACCCCAGTGTTCTGAAAAGACACTACGCTTCAAAACAAGGTTACACTGAAAGTATCCTTTCGTGCTTTTCCTACCCAGCAAACATAAAAGATGGCTGAAACGAATTTCACAGCTGCGCACAGAAAGTTCAAACTAAATTAAATTTGATGACACTAGACATGTTGTGCTATCTCTGCATTGTTATTTGTGTAGTGCACACCTGGATATTGCACAAAGGAAGCGCCTCTCTCATCCTAATGTGCAGAATACATCTGTGGAATTCACATTGTAATTACAGTACTAGTCAGCTGCAGCTATCAGCTACAGGTGACAAGGCTGTGTGCATCATCCACTACTGCTGGTATCACAGAATTTTGACAGTAATGTTTCGGTATGCAACGCATTCCCTGTCTGTGATGTCTCTTTTCACAACTATGTACAAAATTTTTGCAGCAGCAAATTTTTTCACTTTCCTCGCCGATTTCATTATTCCAGGGTTGAGCTGTGTATCTTTATTGAGCCGTAGCCAGCATATAAACAAAAGCATGCTTCCTCACCGCCCAGCATCTTTATCATGTCCATGTGAAGATGATCCAGTACGAGGTGGCTCCCGACTGCTCTTGCCATCAACAGAACGGTGTGCAGTGGTCCCACGCTCTTCTGCACCGCCACGATGACCTCGGTGATGGCGCTGGCCTTCCGCAAGTGGCGGCGGTGGCGCAGCACCCCCACTGCCACGGCCAGCTGACGGTGATGCAGCGCCGGATGAACTAGAGCTTGATGAATCCTCACTGTCATCGTCGTCATCTTCATCAGAGCTGGAACTTGAAGAGTCCGAAGACGATGAATCGTCAGACTCACTCGACGATTCACTGCTGCCACTTGGTTGGCCCTGGGACAAATCACAATGCATGTAGCCATCTTCTTGACACTCACGGGTGGCAGGAAACTTCCTTAACCCTATCCCTACCTAACTCACTATAGCCTGTCTACCACAGTGTCAGTGAAAACATGCAATCCCTCTATTTACCAGTAGATCTCTGACAATTCGGCTATCGTTAGTTCAATGCCAACCTCAGGTCCCGGCCAGCACTCATGCATTTCCAAGAGCCAAGGCTTTTGTTATTTTGATTTTGGGCAGATTTTGTCTACATGGTGAATAATGTACTTGTACATAATGTATGTAATTATGTATGTATGTAATGTATGTAATTTGCTGTGAAGATGTGTTCATACAAAAGTGCACTGCATGCAACTTTTTCCAGTCACTTACAGGAAGTACGAAATACACACTATTGGCAAGCTTCTTGCAACAACGTGCTGCGTGATGCCCCACCGGTTAATGGAGAGCCTGCAGGACGAGCATACAAGCGACTCATTGTTGCTGCCTGCTCGGTGCCAAGCAGGTGCGAGGGGTGCCGCTAGGTAAGCTGACAATGTAACCATTATAGTGATAGTAATCTAACAAGTTTATTCAAAACTTGCTTAATGATTTGAACCTGGCACCACAACATGGCCTATCAGGCCAATGAAAAATGGCTACTGGAAACTCACATGCTGAGCAGAACTCTTGTTTGTTTTGGAAAACCTGTGGATACTACACTGTGAGTGCCACTATTGCAAATCATGAAATTAGCTGCAGTTTCTCTGCTTTTTAAGTGTCATTTGGCCACTAGGCTTAAAGGGACACTAAAGGCAAATATACGTCAAGCTAAAGTGATCAATTCGTGCTTGAGAACGTCTAAGGCATCAATATCGCAAACAGAGCTTTAGTAATCGTGAAATTGAGGTAAATGCAGGACACAATTAGAGACTTTCCCTGCACATTCAAGTACTAGCCCGATGACAAAGGCACTCCTCATTAGAATTATGTCACTAGCACACAACCACTTGTAATAAAAGGTCACTGTATTGTACTATAAAACAAAAGACAATGCTAATTGTCCAGTTTGTGGGGTTTCTGGCTCTCGCGGTGGTTGTGCGGAGCCACTGCGTTGTGTTGCCGGGGGCTCCGTGTCCCTCTCCACCTTGCCTGGACGGGGTGGCAACGGGTCATAAAACGCTGTCGCTTTGCTGTCATCCCGCCCACGGGAAGGTAACAGGCTTTCCCTATTGGCCAACATTTTGGCGGGATTCGGGCACTGCTTGCATGCGCTCCGGGTACGCGCGCACAAGACGGGGCCCGGGGGAGACCACATCGGGGCATCTGAAGGTGCGTACGTGTTCCTCTCTGCCGGCGGCAGCCCCCTTTGTTCGCCGCCGGCCGATGGGTACTTCGGCTCGGCGGGGTCCCGGCCTTGGCGGGCGCGCGCACTCTTCCGTCGTCTCGATGTCCTGAGGCAGCGTCTTCCGATCGTGCCCCCGTCTGTTCATCTGTCGTTTCTTTCTATTTCCCTTTTTCTGCTGTTGGGGGCGCGCGATGGCAGGCGCTGACCGAAGGATAGGTAGCCTTTTACTGCTGGGGTTCTTTGTTCTCTCTCTGTCGCAGTGCGCCATTAGCGGCCACCGGCGACCATTTGGCCATGTTTTGTGTAATTAGCTTTAGATTCGAATGTGATGTTAAAACTGATCTTAATACTGTATTGAGTCCCAGCTCAATAAATGTTCTTTGTTGGTTCTAGAGAGCTTTGCCTAGGGTCTCCCTTGCTGCGCGCACGGTCTCGCCTTCCCCTCAGCTTGGGCCGGCGGGGCGCGTACGCGCGCAGCTGCTCGTCGGCACAGGGAGCGGGCCGGAGCAGGCGTGGACGCGGCGCCCTGCACGCGTGGCGGCTCGGAGTGCTCGAACCTGCGGTGGTCGTTCGCCGCACGCGATATCGGAGCCTGCGCGCCGGAAGCGTAGCGAGGAGACCACAAGTTCTATTTGATTTTTATAAAGAAGAACTCATTCATGTTACTCTTGAGATCGACACAGGTGATCAAAAGCTTTCGCTTTCACCACTATGTGCTTCCCATGCTTTCATGTTTCAGTAGTTTCGTTTTCGCGTAGTGCAGTGCTGGTTTTGCTTGCTTGCGAAACTCACACAAACTGCAAGCAGCAGAGAATGCCATGTTATGTGCTGTCATGAGATTCCCAAGCAGTCCAAGCCACTTGACCAAGAGCAGCTGCAGCGGCGAATGCAACAATCTTCATGGCTCGGTTTCTCTATGGCCGCATGTTGGCGTTTTAGCACAGAAAACGATAGTGCCATCTGTCGAACGCCGTTTTATTCACTGATGGCACTAAAGGGCAGTGATGGCATATGCACGTCACCACTCCTCGTTTGGGGGTGAGCGATTTGAACTACGCTAATAGCATGCGGACCCTTCAGATGCAATTTTCTCGTTAACTAAGCCTTTTCTTGGCACGAAACAAGCAGTACTAGTCATTTCATAGAGGTTTCTGGAATGGCACTTTAACAGTACCCATCGACTAAGACCTTCGGTGTTCCTTCATTAAAAAAAGTTTTTTTTTTTGACTGGGAGAACATGAAACCACAGCAGTAAGTTTTAATCACTGGCACACCATATGTGGTAGCAAAACCTAAAGCACTTTTAGACAACACGTTCGAGCTACATGTCAAGCAGTTTTACAACAGCCAGCACAGTGGCTGTCACCATATCCTTGTACTGTAAAGGCTCGTTAATTCACAACTCGTTAATTTGAAATTTCGGATAATTCGAAGTAGCTGCCATGGTCCGTCCAAAAATATATAGAAAGCAATATGTAACGCATCCCGCTAATTAACACTGAAATCCACTCCACCGCCGATAATTCGAACTCTGCGCCATTGTGGATGGGGAGAAAGCTAGCGCACAGGATAACATTGGCAACGCTGACGTCATCGCTTGGGCCGCAAATGACCGAAGGTTGGCTCTCTCCCTCTCTCAAGACCTTCAAGATAAAAATGTGGATGCGGCGCAGCGCGTTTCCTTTTCTTTTTTCTTTACATCTTTCTGTTACATCTTTCTGTAACATCTTGTAGGCTATGCTCTTTATCTACGAGGTGTTCTGCCAAGAAGCGGCACCAAGTAAAGTTTTAGACATGGCAGCCGTGATGTTTATTGGCACTCATAGTACCAAAAAGCATAGCCTTTGAGATTTGGAGACCAACGTCGCAGGCAGGTTGTGGAGCGTTCCGCGGGTGCATTTTAGAGCACAGCTCTTGTTCCTGTGGTGAGCGTAAGCGGTGTAAAGGCGTTTTTATAGTCCCGACGTTCCCGGCACGCGTCACTTGCTGCCAGTCACACTAGCTGCTTGTGCTACGCCAGCCGGAATGTGGTCCCCTTGAGGCTTCGACGCGCGCGCCGTCGGCTGTTCTCTTCGGAGCATGCGGAGAACGATCCCCAAACCGCATGCTGCTTTGAACACTTTGGACGGCTGTCTGCGACCGTCGACAAAGTGGCATGAGCTTTTTCGTTTTTTCATCACGCAGTGTATTGTAGGTCAGCGCAGTTGGCGCGAGGAACGCGCGGATGGAGCAGGAGCCATCTCGATGTTGGGCACATCGAACCACGCTGGCTGCATCCCGTTACGTTGGCTGCACAAGTGTATTGAACTATAGACGTTGTTCTCGCCAACGAGACGTAGCATGTGCACACACGCCCCCACGCTACGTCGGACTGTATACGCACCTTAACCGAGCTATTTTCTTTCTGACTTTCGTTAGTTTGAATTCTGTATCACTCGAATTTTTGTAGCATCCTGGCAGAATTCCAATTAACAAGCTTTTACTGTTTTCTATACATGATATCATATCGTCTGCACTGCTGCCTGCTGCCTCGGACTATGATCGAACCACCCCAGGCAATGGAGATGCCCATGGCAAGTTTGGTGCAGTAGCCGCCTTTGTTGGCTCACAGCCCTCAGCAGCTGGGATAGGGGCCAGCAGTCACCAAAGGCTGCTGCAGCCCTCTCGATGGGAAGGCCTGCTGGTGAGAGTGACGCCTGCTCTTGACGACCAACCCGTTGCTGTTATGGAGTCCTGGCCTGGAGCCGTGTTGCTGAGGCTGCCGATAAGCGGACGGCAGGGCTGCTTTGAGCAACGGACGCTGGCGGAGTACACCAGCGACAATGTCGGCGCGAATGTTATGGACAAGAGTGCAAGGGCATTTCCTTCGTGCAGCCATTGTCACATGTACTGCATCTTGTTCATGAAGCAAGCATTGATGTTAGACTGTGTAGTATGTTTTGCCGGAGTGTGTAGCCTGTAGTAATTTAATGTTGGAAGGTTGGGAGAATGTTTGACACCGTCATGTTCCCTGATGTTTTCCTCACATGGCCATTATGTCTCCAGGAATCCGGCTTCTCTGCGTGGTACATGTGGTGTCCAAGTTGCACAATTGTACAAGAGATGGTGCATGATCCGCTGCTAACGCCGCCTGACGGCAGCGATACTCATGCGCACAAGGAAGTATGCTCCTCCTCTTTTGCTGGGAGAATTTAGCATGTGCAGTGTCCACATGCGCACTCTGCAGGGCACTTTGTAGGACTGTCCTGCCAATGCCTTCTTGTTCACTTGTAGGCACCTCCGTTTGCAAGACTTCACATGCGAACAATGTACATGTTTGCAACATATTTGCTCGATATACTGTCATGGTGAGTCAGACTTCCTCAATTCGTCCTTCAGCATCTTCCATTGGTTTTAATTCGGCTAGCTAGCATTGGTGTATAAAAGGTACAATAAATATCCTCTCACTTGTTTTCACTACTGTGCTGTTGTTCCTTTGTCCAAGGGCACACAAGACACCGCAACAGGCACTCTGCACCGACCCAAATATGCAATCATGCCATTGGTGTTATCAAGGGGGATTGACACGTTAGTATCCTGACTGTAGTGCAACAAAGTCAAGCCACTGGTCAACACATGCTTGTGCATCTAGTATGTACTGTTTTAAGTTTCCACGGCTGCGTACCACTGCTGAGTACTTTTCGGCCAGGGAGGGTACTGCACAAGGATCCGAACTCTGCTACTATGGCTATCAGTCTGGCCTGTGCATCTGATCTCATGCTTGATCACCGATGAGTATGGGTGTGCGAATTCCAAATAGTGGATTTTGAATCGAATATTGAATATGAAAACATTTTTCACAAAATTTAATGCTTACAAATTTTGGGCAAGAAAATACAGTGCTGCACATGTTCAGGAGTTTTCTAGCATTGGATAAAAAGAATGTAGCAAGCTCTCGGTAACTTATGTAGACAGCAATATACAGTGCAGTCTACTCTTATTAATGGGAACACCAAATTAGTATGCCAGCATTGATTATATCTCAATTCTAATATACGAAAGTCTGGAAAGTATGTTTCTTATTAATATAAGTTCTGTTGAATAGAATCAAGTGCTTTTTTCCTCTGATACTAATAAATTAATGACATTCTGTTGAACTGATTACCAATGAGATTCTTAGTTTATAGTGGATCGGTGTTTTGCGGCATTCTTTTATTTAGTGCACAGAAAGTTTTGCTTTCCAATTTTTCTCCAAAATACAGAAGGGTGATTGCAACTTTACGGCAGGTGGATTATTGTAAGGTCAATCTGCGCATCACGTGACTCAACCACTGCTCCGCATGTAGCTGGTGCCAACGGTAAAGAGCAGGCGCCGTACACGCCATTTCATTGTCAGGTGCGGCATGATTTGCAGTCTGTGAAAGATTCTGAAATCTGACGATCACTGCAAGTTTATGCGATGCTACCCCTTACCCCCCTCGTTTATACACCATTCACACAAACGCATGCAACCGGGTCATGACACTTTCGTGCCCGCAGTGTAAATCCTAAGCTAGTATTGTGATAGGGTGCTTGAAGCTACAAAAAGAGACCGACATATGGTGTTTTGCAAAGATAGCGACAGTGAGCAACTTTGCTGCTATCTCGTGTGCTCGCTTTCTGCTGGAATTCAATGTGTTGCATGGCTGCTGCAAATAGATCTGTGTCGATTCAGCGCCGAACCACAACAGCTTTAGTCAGCGATGACCAAAGAAGCCACGCCCATTAGGCCTAATGGCCTAGGAAGTGTGACTGTGACAAAAATTCGCCACTGGCCAATATAGTAACGGGCTGCAGGCTGTCGCAGAATGCTTGCTGCTAATACATTCACATGGGTGGCTCATCAGTGATCAGTCCTGAAATCGCATGTGCAGATTAGATTGGTGGCTGTTGAAGTGGCATGAAGTTTGTCGTCATGTACGTAACAGGACCTGTATGATTTTCGGCAGCTAGTTGGCCTGCTAATCAGCACATGCTTCCGCATTTTATGAAATACACGCTGCTTTTGTTGCCATCCCGTCTGTCCACGTCGCATTATCAATTTGGTCGGTCCTGTCGAGCCGGACAAATCTTGCACCGGTGGAGGCGGCCCCAGTCGACGTGCCGCCATTATGTTAATAGTAGTAGTGTTCGGATGCCATATGTGTGATTCCCCACATTGGGCTAAAGTTGGGGAGCGCTCACATTGACAAGGCCCAGTACTGTGACAGCCGGGGCAGCCCATCCGGGGCATGCTCAGCGCTCCTATTGTGTCGAAAACGAAGTGCTACACTCCCTTGGGCCACACTGAGCACTAGGGGCTTTGCATCGCACTCGACACGTGGCACTGCGTCTCTACACCAAATATACCAAACATTCCTAAAATCGAGTTGTAGATGTTTGATTCGCAATTCGAATTATTCGACCGCTCACTATTCAATTCAATCTGGTAATGTATTTGAGTATCTGCACAACTTCAACTTCAACCTCTACCGATATGGTCTGTGGGTGCCAACATACTGATGGTGAGCTTTAAGCGACGACTTGTCACCAGCCACTCTGCCAGCCATCGGCAAATTTTAGTGTTAAAGAAGGGGGGCACTCAAAACACACTGTGTGTGTGTGTGTGCGTGTGTGTGTGTGCGTGTGTGCGTGTGTGTGGCGTTGAATCACAGGATCCAGAAATGAAACAGGACAGGCCAAAGAATAGAAGGACGGAGGAAAAATGCCAGGATTTTACTGAAGTTTTGGCTGGGGACGTTTCAGAGGCCACAGCAGTTGTGGTTGGGACGTACACTTTTTGATTACTTTATCAGTGCTGAAAAACCAGTGTAGTGAAGCTGACTTTCTCTAGAATTAAACAACTTTTTCATGGGTGTTCTGTAAATAACTCTGTTATTCTTATTGTGTTTCAGGCATTTACTTGAATTGCCAATTCAATCAAGCACTTATAAAAGATTGGCATGTTGCAAACCCTTTCTTTTTCACAAATAGCTCGGGAGGTAAACGAGTTAGATATGTGAACTCAAAGCAAATAAGTCTAGCTGCGACACAGAACATTAGTTGCCTTGCTTCATTGACAACATCAGACACTACAACAATACATTTTATGGTTTCACACCTACTTACATTGAAAAGTGGACAAAATGCACATGCCTTTCGTATAACACAGCAATCATAATGCAGAACTAAATGGATGAAAATGATCTGGTAACCTAAACAAACCAAGGTGAACACACTAATTCATGAGCAGCTAGCTTCAAGCTCAGCTATAAAACAATATGCTGCGTCAAGTGTCTTAATCGAAGAAGGGTGGTGACTCATGTGCAGTGCCTCGGGGAAATGCATGCAGCTGTACAACAATACCTGCTTTCCTGTTTTTGCTCATGGCACATCAACCGATTAATCGTGATTGTATCATACTAAAAAAAACTGGAAAGTTAGAACCACCCCGCACAAGGCACAACTGGTAATAAATCAACTCCAACGCTTGTTGAATGGGTACCGCAGTGCTACAGTTGATCTGCCGCGAAGGGGGGGGGGGGAGGGGGGGCTGAATCCCTCCTTAACCCTTTGAAGGTTTTCGCCGTACATGTACGGCGGCGGTTTTCTGTCCCGCAAGGTCTTTGCCGTACGGGTACGGTTCCGACCCTCCGTTTGAAATTTCGCGCCATAATGACGATGAGCGCTCATCGGGAGGTGCTGCCACCTTTTAGCACTTACAAGATGCGTTTGAAATTGGTGCTACCTTCTTGGGGAGATAAACAGAGCTGATTGCTAGCTTCAGCGCGTCGTTCAGACTGCGGCAACGCCCCTTTGGCGGTTTCGGTTTCGCCGCGTGATCGCAACGGAGGCGCGCGAAACGTCATTTTTTTCTTTGTCGGCACTCTCTTGCAGGGCGGTGGAAGTTTATTTCTATCTTGATTGGCGCTGCTCTTAGCTTGCTTATAGCGGCGTTCGCGAGGTATTCCCGCTCTCAGTGGCAACGCGCTTTCGCGGTTTCGGTTCCGCCGCGTGATCGCAACGGAGGCGCGCGAAACGTTGTTTTTCTCTTTGTCGGTACGCTCTCGCAGGGGCGGCGGAAGTTGATTTTTGTCTTTATTGGCACTTCTCTTAGCTTGGTTATCACCACTTGCTTATCAGGGCCGTTCGCGAGGCATTCTCGCTCTCCGCGGCAACGCGCTTACGCAAGAGGGTGCCTCAGACCTCTGCCCAAGGCAGCCGCACGCAGAGATGGCATGTGTGCGCCAACACAACTCCTCGCTTCAAGAGAACAGACACGCATTTTAGCTGTGCAGACTGCGATAAGGCGCTGTGCGTAGACCCGTGTTACAACGAGTACCACGCTCGGAAATACTATTGAACATTTTGCAATTCTGAGTGATGCCGACACCAAAATACTGTTCCTAATTATTTTTGACTATTTATTCCCGACTTAATACATTTTGGACATTCAAGATCCGCAAAAAAATAATTTGACCACCTGGGACAGTTTTTTTCAAAATAATTCGACCCTCAAAGGGTTAAATATGGGAGCGGGGGCCTGGCCATCCCAGGCCCCCCTTGACTTTATGCACTAGCAAATTTTTTTGACAACCGCACTATTTACACCACATTCTTTTGTTGATTCATGCCTAGTCGACATGGCACCAACTTTGTTCATGTTTGCGGTATTGTACGTGTGGTTCGTTTACAAACCATCATGTGGCGACATGCTTGATTATTAGGACAGCTTCACTGCACCGCCACAGGCTTTACGGACTTAAGGGTGGACACTGCTATTCAAATAATGTTCATCCTCTTTTTTCATCAATATTAATGAAGCTTACCAGTCTTATGAAGATTTTTGTGCTGATTTCTAATATGTAATTAGTTTTGTTGCAGGTCAATTAGTTTCTATGATAATTAACATTTCCCTTCCATTGTTTAAGGCCACAATGGAAAATAAATGTCGCAATAAAAATTATTTGTAAGGCATGTTTAGATAGCATAAGGGCTAAGGAATGAAAGATAGCAAGCATATTTTTTATCTGGCCCTTAATAGATATCTTACAGCCCATTGAATACAAGCCCACAATATATGGCCACCATGTGGCAGAAATTGTTGCAAAATATTTAATTTCCAAAGTGAAAACAAGAAAATTTGCTTGCTATACTGCAAGAGTATACGTTAGGCTCCGTTCTGCAAAAAAAATTTTAGTTCTATCTGTTCTTGGTGTTGAGATATCGAGGCCTGAGTATTACGTGGAGCCCAAAATTTGTGTTTGGAGAAAAGTACAAAAAACAAACAGCATTAAATATGAGGGGATATGGCATCCAGAACAACCATTTTTGATACTCGCTCTACACACATGAAACTTTCAGGACACATTCTATGTTGTGTACTGCTTATAAATCTGCAATTAAAACAATAAAAAAAAGAAAGTAGTTGCAATTCTTGTGTTAAATATTTAGGATATGATTTGCAAAAAATGTACTGCATCAACATAGCTAAAATGAAGCAGGTATGTTGCTGGATGTTCAAATACTGCAAGCTAGCACTAGGAGGTCTGTATCTGTACTTTAGCCAAAGTTTTAAAATTTAAGGTTGTAGCTTTAAGAATGTGAATTCTTGTTGGTGATTTCTACAGGATTTCAAAATATTTAAGTGTCCTAAGACAGTATGTCATAGTTCTTGTGCACTCTCTGACTCGCCTGCATTCAGTGTAGAAAAGAATGACGAGTATTGAATGAGTAGAGGAACAAAGTGCTGATCCCGAAATTGGAGACTTTAAAGAAAGCTACACTTGATAAAAGAAAAACTTAAAGAAAAGCTGGGAAAATATAAATCTCAAGCTTCAAAACCAGGAAATAATCATTAAAACATATTTAAGAACACAAAATTATTCTGCTGATGTAGACATTAGGTGCACGTATAAGCTCATAACAGACTCTGGAATACACCTACACGAACCCGCGCACGCGCGAGAGGCACGGGAATAGGCATTCACACATCGTCTGCGATTTCCAAAGTAAACCTACACGGGGTGCAGGGGAAAATTGTTAGCTTCACTGCTGCATTATTGCCGATGCAGTATGAGATTGCGCAATGCAGTGACTTATCTCCGGCACAATCTTGACAGCTCTTTTCAACCTTGGGATAACCGCCTCCCCTTTCTTGCCGTAGGAAGTAGAGACGGCTTGCGCTTCACTTTTCATGGGTGCATGTTCAGTTTCAAACTTTTTTTTCCCAATATGGTCAATTTGCTACTTACGTTCGAAATACAATGAACGAAGAAACGGCGTATCAGCAGTTGTCAAAGCGACCCATTGCAAGGCCTAGCAGACGAGCTCGTCTGCTAGGCCTAGTTACTATAGCAACAGCCAATCAGAAGGCGCCTCCCAGTGCACTGAGCCAATAGCAGGGCCGCGTGCATCGCGAGCTTCATCAGACTCGCCCCTAATTGTTTTACGTTTGCTCTTTTTCTATGCGGCCATCATCGGCGAGGATGCAAGGAACTGAAAGGCGGAACTTTGAGCTTTCGAACGCTACTGAGATGGCGGAACTCAGTAGTGGGAAAAACGAGGAAAAGCTCCGTGAACTCCGGTGCTTCTGCATTACTTTGGATTCGTTTCTAGCCGTCCGCACTGACAAAATAATCTTTTTTTGGACACTTAGGGTGCGTTTTTGGGCAAATCGTTTTGATACGGTGTAGATTAGGCATTACAGATACTGAAAGATGTAGTTCCCCCCAAAAAAAGATCTTTTTTTCAAAATTTTCGGTTTTTAAGACCCATGTCCCCCCTTAATGTATACGGACAAGCAAAATTTCACACATTACAGCATGCCATTCCGATAACTTGGTCTTTACCTGCACAACCGTGGGTTAACTCGACCAAATATCAGAGCAGGAATAACAATACTTTTGTTTTAATTCGCCACCAGCATGGTCACTGGCCATGTTACCGGCACCTCCTCAAAGTTGGAACTAGGAAACCCCAGTCAATCCAATAGCCACCGATCATGCTCAAACCACAGGACAAGCCAAGCCGCTAAGTTGTAATGGCGGCATTTGTGGAGTTTGCGATTTGTCGTATGAGTACAGATAGCTTTCATGTGACATCTTGGACGCAGCATCTCACCATGCTTGTCTTCCAACATGGTGGCCTGGATGATGTCAGTGTACGATATTCACTGCCATGGGTAACCTCTCTGAATGCGGTAGAGACACGGTCTAAAAGCTGCTAGAGTTGTGCCAGAACCACAGCAGAGCAAACTCTGTAAGATGCCATGTACACAGCCACTCACGGTGCTGGTCCTCCAACATGGCAGCTAGGATGGTGTCAGTGCAAGCCATCTATGGTGATGGGGTTTCAGGCAACTTCATTGATTGCTATTATGGATTCTTGTCCCTCATAATCATCAAGCAGCTTCAAGTGGTGCCAACTGCACCCTAAGTATCTCACCAATGAGGGGGCGATTAAACGAAAAAAATGCTGGAGTGACTCCTCCGAAGAATCCCACAATCATGCGACTATCAAAGTATGATCTATCTCTGTTTAAGTTGCCAGGAAAGGAGATTCAGTGCATGCGTAGACTGTACTTTTGATTATCTGTAGAAACAGCATGAGAATGGCCGAAATACAAACTGACCAGGTCAGAGGCAAGTGTACGTTTGCGAACAACTTTTTGACAAGCTTTGTTGACATCTCACTCGATGAACAGCGGAAATTCGCTGTCAAAACGCTGGTGTGAGGAAATGCGACAGCAGCAGCAAGCGAATGGACCTTCGTGCTGCCTCTCGCTTCAACGCAAACTAAGTGGCGAAAACACAGCACACACAAAGCTATGAGCCCCTAGTGCACCTAGACTCTGCACTCATCGCAGATCATTTTCAAGATAGGGCCAGCACGGCCACGCCATACGCAACAGCATCTCTCCCCTCCCCTCGGTGCCATGCACACGACAGAACAATGCGCGCTTCCTCCCAGCTTTCCCCCTTGCGTGCACGAGATTGAACCGTCATTGCCAAGTCACCCATGCATGCTTTCACTCGCACATAGAGCATATGGCGCACGGCAACGATATTATCGCCCTTGGACATTATACGGAACATCACAGCAACAGCGACACAGACAGCAGAAATGTGGCTTGAGTGTCCATACAATAATTAATAATGCAATAAAATTAGTAATGCAATAAAATCAGACGTGAATATTCAATCAGTGACGGTATTTGACATTTTTGTTGCTATGTATTTTGAGGATTGTGCAAACAAAAATTTGCTTTGCCCTAACTAATACCACGTCGGGTCCAGCATTTATTTTGTTACAGCGGGAGAATACTCCACTGAATGAAAGCATGACCAATCATATTTTAGATTTACTTCTCGATACCCAACAATTCATTACATCCATGTTAATTATATTGAGGTTCGACCGTATCAACGTGGTAAAATAATCATAAAAGGTGCTTCTGTTCCCCTGTAGGCTTTACTACAAATTCAATCGATGCACACATGGCAAGCAAGTACAGGCTCACCTGCTGTGGGGGATGTGCCACACGTGCAGCCTTTGTGCTGCCAGGTGTGTGGCTGGGAGGCCCTGGTGGAGCCGCTCCAGCAGCAGCTGCGATTGTTCTGCCGCTTCCAGCGGCTCCTTTGCTGCCAGCACTGCCACTGCTTGAGGGATGGTTCTCCTTCTGCAGAAGGTCCAGCTCCCTCTGTAGCTGCTGCCGCTTCATCTCCAGGGACAGTTCCTCCTTGTAGTCCAGAAGTGCATCATCAATAGGCCAGTCTGTCCAGGACATAAAAAAGAACTTCAGCATGATACCTCTACAAAAAAGTGACTGCATGAAAATGGCCGCAGTGAATGATGGAAAGGGTTGTGCCAAAATGTTTCAAAAGCAAGCAGTGCACAAACCATAACTTTATTACGTGGATGGAGACGTAATGTATCAGCCCAGGTAAACTGAACGCACTTTTTTTACCGAAAAAGTTGTGCAATGGGGGGTACATTCATTATGCAGGGTAAAAGTCTGAGCCATTTTTTTCCCCTCGGCCACTTCTAAAATGTAAGAGACACAGAATGATTCAGCGTCCAATACGATGTGCGACATACCAAAACAGTAGCCAGATCTGAGGCATTTTGCCGTGCCATAATGCCGCATCGGATGCCCAGCATGCATTTGGCGTCCAATGTGCCATAGCGCCAGGTCGGACGCCTGGCGTGAGACAAAAGTAGGCGACACACGGTACAATATCTCTTTTTTACACTCTTTTTGCATTTTTTTTACACATTTCTTGTACAAAAAAAATACTCTTTTCTTACAATCTGGAATGGGGGAAGTAGGCTAAGAATACTAATCGCATTAATACACCCAAGTGCCGCAGTAGACCACAGCACCTCCACCTTCGGATACCACTTCGTTACAGTTAAATATGCAATAGTGGCCCATAACTAGACTTGACGTTTCACCAGTTTGTCCTGAGACCAGTTCAAACCTCGCAACAGCAGCCAGTTTTGTCTCACTGGCACTGTAGAATTGGGGCTCAACATATCTGAATACGACTGAGTACGACTGAATAAGCGTCTTTTTCAGGTCTAAAACTTTCATTTTCGTAGCCAGCTAGAAGAATGCAGTCGCACTTTTGTCAATCAGACATGTAATGTCCTTCTTTGTTCTGCGTGCAGGAGTGAAATTTGAGGGGCTAGGTAGCAGACAGCCAACACATACCAAAGTGGGCAAAGTAGGCTAAGAAAGCTCACATTAAGGAAATGAATGTGTTGGGAGCTAGGTTTAGCGGAGGCAAGTAATACACGTTTTGACAGGTTGAGAACGAAGAGTAGACTGGCTTTATGACAGAGTAAAACAGGTTTGCCGAGTGGCAGTCATAGCGCCCCTGTCAGGCAGCCACCTCAGGTCCCAAGAAAGAGCAGAGGCAATGACCCTCACGTGGAGGCCAGGCGAGGTAACAGAAATTCACAGAAGCGGGGGACAAATCACAGTGACGGAGGGTCGCTACAAATGCTTTGCTACACTGACCGTCTGAGGCTGCCCCCTCCCAGTTCTTGGGTGGTTTGGGGTCCTTGGCTGGCACTTCCTCCTCGCCTGATGAAGGGCTCCGTGGCCGAGTCACCACGACAGTTGACTTGATCTTGCTTTCAGCATCTGTACGCCGGCTGCGGCTGCTGCCACCTCCACTGCTGCTTCCCACCACTGCTGTGGTGACAGTGACACTGCCACCCCCTGCACCACTGCTGGTGGATACCTTCCTCCTCTAGAAGAGACAAAATAAAATGCAGATTACAGCAAAAAAAAATTAGGCAATTTTACATGCCGAAACTACATTATGAGGCACACCACAGTTGGTGTCTACAGATAATTTGGACCACCTGGGGTTCTTTAAAGGCACACTAAAGGAAAATGTTAAGTCAAGCTAAAGTGGTAGATTAGTGCTCGAGAATCTCTAAGGCGTCAATATTATCACGAACAGAGCCTTAATAATAGAGAAATTGAGGTAAATGCAGGATATGATTAGAAACTCCCCCGGGACATTGAAGTACTTGCACAATGACAAAAGCACTCCTCAGTTAAATTCCATTACTGGTGCTCAATAACTCGCTGCAAAAGACATCATTGTATTGTATATAAGACGAAATAAAATTCTACTGGTCCAGTTCTATTTCACTAAAAAAAAAAAAAAAAAACACAACGCATTCAAATTACCCTTGAGAACAACGCGAGTGGTCGAAAGGTTTCATTTTCACTCGACTCTGCGCCGCCCACGCTTTCGTGTTTCAGTAGTTCCGTTATCACATAGCGCTGCGCTGGTTTTGTTGGCTCCCGAAACTCACACAAACTGCAAGTAGCAGAGAATTCAACTTCCATGTTATGTCGCGGGATGCGCGAACGGTCTACGCCACTTGACCAAAAAGCTGCTGCAGCGGCAAATCCACCGCTCTGTCTTAGCTCAGTACCGCCATCTATAGGGCGCCGTTTTACTCACCGATGGCAGCAAAGGGTGGTGAAGACGTACGGAACATCACCACTCCCCTGGTCAGATGGCGAGAAATTTGAATTTTGAAAAAAGTATTCAGACCCTTCAGATGCAATTTTCTCGTAAACTAAGTCTTTTCTTGGCACAAAACGAGCGTTGCAAGGTTTCTGAAATGGTATTTAAACAGCTCACGTCGACTTAGTATTTGCCTTTATGTCCCTTTCCTAAACGGGCAACAAAATCAAAGAAGAGGGGCATTTTTGCATTTCACCCCAATTGATATGTGGCCACCAATGTAGAGATCGAAACCGTGACAGTAGCATATCAACTATTTTACGAGTGGTGGGGGGGAGGGGGGGCACGCCCCCTGCACTTGTACTCTCTTTCTCTTGCACACGCACGCACACAGAGAGATTTCTGTGACAAAGGAGGAAATCTGGCTGAAACATCGGAAGAAAAACATTTCGCAGATATATACATATGCGCACGTGCGTGTGTATGTGAGTGAGATTTGAGGATTACCGTTGCATTAAAAGAGGCTAAAAAAAGGTGTCAGTGAGTTAACTTTGCCATCGAGAAGTTGTGTAAGTATTAATCACACATGATGAACTATTACAGACATTGTTTCCAAAATATTTAACAAAAGAAATTAGACAAAAAGGTCACTACAATTCTCTATAAAGCTCGCAAGTAGATTTTCAATAGTGTATGAATTTCGGAACACTATAATATAAACTAATATGACGTAAGTCATTTATCTAGACGTTTCATCTTTGTCTAACGTTCGTGCAGTGACGGATAAACGGTGTATTTACCAGCAGGGTATAGAAGGCTTTTACCTTACTAATATATTCACCTAACAGATAATGACAGATTAAATTCTGTGTTTACTTTTACACTGTGAGGTTGCAAATACAACATCATTCAAAAGAACACAAATCACCTAGTTTTCCTAGTTCAAAACAGCAGTTAGTCTACATTAACCCTCAATTTTCCTGGTTCTTGATGTCCGTGATAGTAGAACTACATTCTGCAGAATGCGCTTGGCCACATGTTAACAGGGCGATGACAATTACCTAAGCTTTGCACAGGTCCAATACTAAGCTTACGCCCTTGATCTACCTGAAAGCCACCATGATGCATTGATTGCTCTGAAAAGTGTGAAAAACAGAAGCGATCTGTTTAGATGTGCCTGAACAAGCTCAGCCGCTCCAATATCAACGCCTTTACATACAGTTGATCTGTCTTATTGACCTGGTGTGTTGTAAATCTGAACAAATTTTATTCCAATTGATTTTTATAAATTAATCTACCGCTATGCTTGTGATCATCCACCGAACGAATGCATTTAGTGGTACTCCAGAACCTGCAGCATTTAAGCCAATTCAAATCAATATTCTAAAGAATCTAAATAACAGGTTCATTACCCCATCTCAAAGGAATTGGTCATAACACGAAAGTGAAATGTGTATTCTAAAAACCAGTAGCAGCTTCATTGCACATTCACAAATTGAAGTCCATAAACATGCAGTCCTTCATTGTTTCAATTTTTCTAGAACGGTGAAGAAATGACAGCGATAGCAAGCATGCAAGGCCTGTGGTGCTGCCCATCTTAAACAGCACCCCGACGGCTACCAGGCATCGTAGGTATATCTGACGGCACAGTAAGTCCATACGTGGTAAGAGTGCACCATTAGAGCTCTAGCATCATCGCGCGCTCGCCCATACACCCATTCAAAGCTGAGCCACTGCAGCGCCACCGAGGGGTGACAGTTGTCACCTACTGGGAAGGCTGACTGACTGACAGCAAGGCCCTTTCAAACCCTGCCATTTTTACTACCCTTCTAGGTGTCCATGGTGAAGGCATATTGTCCACGAAATTACTTAGTGATAAAATAAATTATAGCTAAACAGCCACAGCGTAATAAATACACATCTTGAAGAGCACAATTACTTCAATAAAACAAACTTTGCTATAGCTATTATTTAGCCATTAAGTAGGCAAATTATTGCCATGTAGCAAATTTGCGTGGTAGTGATCATGTTGCGTTCATAAATGAGACAGATTTTCCGTAGGGCCTGGCAAAAACACTTTCGTGTCAAAAACATCAATTTTGAGAGCACAATATGAAGGCTACCAATGTGAAGGCAGCCTTGTTGCTACATCATGGCCATGGAGCCTATGCATTGTGCAGTTAGCTTTGGCTGCTTACAAGTAGGTTTTTAATAATGAACTGCATATTATACAGTGATTTTTGGAGCAACTTTCCCAATTTAATGTTCGTTAACACATTGCCAATTGTTAACTCGTCATTAAATAAATCACCAGTAGCTAAATAGAAAACTTTGTTGCTAAACAGACAAGGAAGTTGCTAAATCTAATGACAAAATTGCTCACGTGGCAACGCCAATTAAAGACTGGTAAATGATAAAAGGCAACACTGATTTTGCATTTTCAAAGATAGGTGGGATGGCCCCAAAAACATGGGCTGAGGCAAGCGGCAAAGGGTGAACCTTCTTTTGGACAACCCAGCAACAAATAGACCTTTATGGCGAAACAATAGACCTTTATGGCTAAAGAAAGCAATATACTACGCCCTTTTTTACTCGAAGCTAACTTATTGTGTCTTGATCTGGGGAACAACTACAACAAAAAACTGTAAGTTATTAAGCTTGCAATAACGAGTAGTCCGAATTTTTGAAAACTACTATTGTAGGCCGTGTGACTTACCCACACACAATCTCTTCATCAAACATTTATTGATCCGAGCAAATCAAGTATTTTATTATAGATTACTCTTACATATAAAAAAACACAGGCTCCATGTTGTCAGCATACCCACTTCTCTTCGATACCCATTACGTTATCAAATCAAGAAAATACCATTCACGCGTACTAACTACGGACGTCAGGATATAAACTATCAAATACCAAGGCTACTAAACATTGTTGAGCAATAAATTGATTTCTGTGCGCCTAATTTTAAGCAATGTATAAAAAACCTACTCATACACTATCAAATTATTTACACATAAATTGCTCTCGCACTAAATTGTTTTTTTATGCACTATATATGTATTCCTTAATCTGCGCGGTAATGTGATTGCTCAAACAAAAATTGAAGCATAAATGTCTTTTCACATAGTCATTGTATAATGTACACATTATCTTGTTTATTTGTATTTTCTACATCGTACTTGCTTGTTTCTTGTTATATTTGCTTTTTAGTACATGGGATCATCATGTAAGCCGAACGCACTTAGGAGCAAGAGCCCCTGTCAGGCCAAATGGCCTTTAGCTCGTTTCCTCTTTCTGTAATGAAGAAAGGAAATAAACTTCAAACTTCAGTCTCCTCTGTGATGCAGGCGTGCAAGGTGTGCACAGTAGGCGGCTTACACCGCGGACAATCATAACCCAACTGCTTAACTGCTTAGTGTGGCCAGCTAAGTGTCACCTGCAACAATACATTGCAGCAATTGCTAAAAGACAATCCCATGGCTGTTTTCTTTTTATTTCTTTTTGCCTACACTGGCTACACATGTAGCTATTGAAGGAAGTTGACATTTTTCTTAATCGTAGAAATACTGTTCGCACAAAGCTATTTTGATAGCAGAATTGTAGCATGAAAACTACACTTTCCACACAGCAGTTTCAATGAGTGTAGGTGGCAGACGACAAGAAGGCTGATGTTGCAAACGGGTGGCACCATTTTATCTAGAACTGTCGGTGCTGTCAGTATACTTATATTGCAATGACAAAGGTTTGCTCTAGGAACGGTAGCAGAGGCGCTGGTGTGGCAGCGTGTCATAGAAAAAGGGGAGCTAATCTTCCAAGATAAAATTACATATTATAGATGGATGGTGCGTATCAGAAATGCAGACTGTTTCAGACTATGCATTTGCAATGTATTTAGCTGCAGTTTGTCTAGGCTTGCTTCTGAAAGAAAACTTGGCCTGAACAGTTGTTGTGTTGCATTTTTCAGTGTGCAGCCAACAGTGGTCAGCTTCAAGTAGGAAGGAGGGGGGAGGGGGCACATGGACTATTTTGCTCCCTCACTTCTGACAGTGGAGGGGCAAGCCAAGCTCTGCAGCACAATGGCATAGCCGCTGGGCTACCACAGTCGGTAGATTAGAGCAGAAAGAAAGCAGTGACTGTCAATGTTCAGCTAAACAAAGATGCCCGACAGCTGATTCCAGGAAAGCCATAAATTCTGCAGGCATCATTTTGCAATTGACATGTAGTACCCAAAACAATAGATGCATGCGACACACTCCTGAGCAAACAATTTATCGGATTATGGCAATCAGTAAAATATCCCATGTATATACAGGTTATTTATTGGCATACTGTACAATAAGTACAGCATCAATGTACAGCCCCTCCCCACAGCTTGGTTGCAGCAGAACATGTGCCCTTGTCCGTGGTGTCTCCATATCACAAGTCTGACCACCGACCCTTGACTACTGCCGACCACTGACCACCAACCGCAGCCGACCACGAAAACGGACAAAAGAGGCAAGGAAACCTATTCACTTTAAACGATGAATATTTCGACAGCCTGGGCACCAAGCCTGGCATTCGTATTTCCAACCTGTACTGATTAACACTGTAGCGCAAAGCGACGAAGGGACAGGACTTAAGCGAGAAAAACAATGCACGACACATGAGCACAAACTATCAACTGCTTTATTTTTCAAAAAACGAGGCACACATATAGCCTACTCGCATGTGCAGAGATGCTCTTCCAAGTCTACCTATGCCCTCTTTTTTGCTAAGCGATATAGATGGCGCACTGACACATGAGCCATGTGGGGCCTACTTGATGTAGACTTCCACGGCTTCTCTTTTTCTTTGGTTTCTGCACTTCAGCAGGATATCCATCCTGTGGATGATAGGCTTGGACTTGCATGAAGTGCAATGTGTGGTCTGGTGCTTGTATCAGACTGCAGTTGTACTGATGTTCATGCAATCGATCGTCCATGCACCTGCCTGTCTGGCCCATGTAATCAGCCCCACATGACAAAGGTACCTTGTAGACTATATCCATCTGACATTCAACAAATCTCTTGGCGTGGTTTGTAGTGCACATATTCAAGGTATTCCTTTCTGTGGTTATTCCATTTACATTTGAGCACATTCCCTTTAGGTATTGTGGTGCCGTGAGGACCACTCGTACGCCATACCTAGTGGCTACCTTTTTCAGTTGGTGTGATACCGTGTGCATGTAGGGCGTGGTTGTGATGGACAGCGTGAACATCAATACAATTGCGGTCTGATACAAGCACCAGGGCACCTCGACACACACTGCACTTCATGCAAGTGCAAGCCTATCTTCTACAGGACGGCGAGATCCTGCTGAAATGTAGAAACCAAAGAAAAATAAAATTCGTGGAAGACTACAACAATAAGATGGCCCCACATAGCTCATGCGTCAGCGGACTGTCTATATCACTCAGCAAAAAAAGAGATTAGCTTAATGACTGACAACAGAGGGTGCGTAGGTAGACTGGGAAGAGCATCTCTGTGCATGCGAGTAGGCTATATGTATGCCTAGTTTTCTGAAAACTAAAACAGTCGATAATTTGCACTCAGGTGTCGTGCGTTGTTTTTCTCTCGTCCTGTCCCTTCGTATCTTTGATCAACAGTGTTAATTACGTCGAACCAACTAGCCCAGTGCAAAATTTTCCTAATTGCAAGCCTGCACTAGTGTTATACGCAAACAACATAAGTGCTGGCATTATATGCGGACAACATAGCGTTGTATGGTTTTACTGGCAACCATCGCAGACTGTTTGGAAATTAAAATTTTCTCAGATTCCACAGTTTGTAAACTTTTGATGCCGACTAGTAAGTGCCTTCTATTGCATAGGTTAAAGACAAGCACACTAAAGTTAGCCGACACTCTCTGAAAAGCTGGCAGGGTTTCCCAACAAAAGAGAAAAGTAGCACCTTAATTAAGTAATAACTCTGGATAGCAACAGGCAAAAACAGTAAATATCACCACAAGAATAAGGTGCAAGAACCATGGAGAGAAATGTGAAGGGCCTGTACTGGCTTGAACTTGCATCTTCCTTTTTAGCTAAAGTTAACCCTTTAACCCCTCAAAGGGTTAAAGCTCATAACAAAACAAAGAGCATAACAAATGTCATACAACTTTGGTTCCCTCTCGTGGTTTTACTTATGTCCCCAGCAATTTGTCAAGACACATTCCAAAAGGATAAAAATAAAGCATCCATGCACAAACCTTGGGAGATGGTGACCGGCTGTCAGATTCCTTGGCCTCTTGCTGTTTGTGACGTACTTTGTGCCTTAGATCTTTCTGAGAAGAGTCCCTGCAAAAGAAGGTTGTCAGACATGGATGCAAATACTGCTCCGGCATACACTTAGTGTTGTTGCATTGTATTCATAAAACCAAGAAATTACGGTGAGCAGCAGCCCCTAGAATTTATACATTGTGCAGAAGTGAAGAAAACCGCTTGTCCTATTTTTTTTGAAGGAATAGGCAGCAGACAAGCATTTAACCCTTTCGCTGTCACGGACGTACCGGTACGTCATCGCGCTTCCCCCCCACAGTGCCACCGACGTACCGGTACGTTCTCTATCGTGCGTTCAAAATTTCGCGCCTTCGCGCAAAGCTGGCGCTCCTGGATTGGCCAGGCTATCTGTTGACTCTTTCTACTCATGTATTGTAACTCATGTATTGAAGAGTACGGTGCGACTACCACTCCCCACTTTCTCTTTGCTGAGTGGCGCGGTGGCTCCGCGTTCGCTGGATCATGCGTCGCGCGCGTGTGGTTATGGGTTCAAGGGTTGTTCTGCCATCTCCGTTGGTTTGAAGGTTTTTATTTTTCTTCTGTTGGTGTGTCTGCTACGGCGCGTCAAGTTCAGGCGCACGTGCCATTGCCTCTCCGAAAAGAGTGACTCGATTGCTGCTTTCGCTCTCTCGCCGCACCCTCGCTTCCGACTTGCAGCAGTAAACGTAAAGCCCTTCGAACTTTGTTTAGCCTTTTTCCATCTCCCTCTGTCTTCTTGATCACGCAACGTCCCATTTCTCTCCGTTGTGCGGGCCACTGAAAGCGCATCTTCCCTGCGCGCGGTTACTTTCGGATGGCTGAGCGCGCGGGACCTTCGTCTGCTCATTGGAGCGGTGGCTCAATTACGATTTAGAATACGAGCCGAGCTCGGATTCGGACTCGGACAGAGTCACATGCGAGGAAGAGGGTTCCGCATCGTCAGATTCGGATGTTGAACGGATTTTATAGTCAGGCTGATGATGATGATTATGTTTACTAACAGCAGCTGCAGAACACTGAAATGTGAATATTGCATTGACTATGCTATTTGTATACCAATCATAATCAAAAATAGATTGCTATGTTCATTCCCTGTTATGCTCGTTCCCTGAAACCAAGCCGACACTGGGGGAGCGTCACGGCCAGAAAGGTCCGACAGCGAAAGGGTTAAACAACATAGTTCTTGAGTGACCTTTAAGGGGAAATGCTCCTCAAAAAAACATTTTTTAAATATTTGTGCTAGAGATTTGAAAATCCTTCCACTTATAGGGCATTACAAGCACATCTCAAATATGTCATTAATTTCTGTGTAGCCGCTATAGTTCTTGAGTTATGTCCTACACAGTGGTAAAATAGAGTAATTTTGTGGGCACTTTATTGTTCAACCCTTTCAGGGTCAATGACATGAATATATGGCGCCACGAACAAGTCCAAAATGGTCGATGCTGTATATTTACGGCGCCGTCTGTACGTATAAAACGCGTGCCAATTTCTTAACTTTTTCTTTTCTGGCATGTGCTGTCACTATGTGGGAATACAGGGAATTTATTTCTCACGCCTCCCTCTCTCGGTTTTCGTTGCTTGGTTTGTTTTAGAGCTAGTAATATATTTGCTCCAGCGCGTCTATATATTACCGCTCGTGCATTGGCGCGTGCGTGGATGGGCAGCGGTTAGTATGAGTTTTGTTCCGCGAGTGGTTTCGGCTTCTTGCACTCGCAAAGCTGATGGTTATCTCGTTACTAATCGCTCAAAGGGTGACCGCCTGTTACTCGCTCATTACTTGCTCACAGGGGTGCGTATACGAAGAATGCCACCGTGCATGCTTTTCCTTTTTTTTTTTTTGCAGACTCACAAAAACTAATCGCCTCTGGTTGGCGATAACATAAAGATTATCGGAAGTTAGTCACACATTTTGCTTTTTTTGACAGGCACACAACCACACAGTTTTCTTGAGTGCGCTCACGTACGCCGTTTGATTATGCTATGGATATAAATATTAGTGTAAAAGCAGGAACATTAGAGACTTGCGAAATGTTTTCGTCTGCACATTTTCTAAGCCTTGAACTATGTGTATAACAATGCATCAAATTTTTAATTCTAATAAGTTTCTTTTCTTTTTTTATTGTTGTTATTCATGAATAAACAGTACATATATACCAATGCAAAATATCTTTTTCTCACTTTACTGTCACCCTAGAAAAATTACGGGAAATTTTTTTGAAAACAGGAGCCCCTGAAGAATTTAAATCTGCAATAAAAAAATTGACCCTGGGCAGCCATATACAGCGAAAAAAATCTACCCTGAAAGGGTTAATAAATTTTTTCAAAAAGCTTTGTGCTGTAGCTTGTTTAGTTGTTTGTAGACCGCTAAGTGCCGATATACATTCAAACAGCATCTACAATTACTGCAACTATGAAACAAAAAATTAGGACACCACTAATTTTTTTCTTCAATCATATGAAAATAACCTTGTGCATTTATAATTGTCTTATACTAACAAAATTTGGCAAATATACTCTTGAAGATATGTAAAGTGCCGACACCTCCCTGCAGTAGCCGCAAAAGTAAAAGGTTATGCTTCAGGGAATCAAGAAAAACAGTCAGTTGAAATGCTCTAATCTTTTTGCATAGTTCCAGTAATTGTACACAGTGTTTGGCTAGACATCGGCACTCTGAGATCTACAAAGAGCTAAACAAGCTATAGCACGATGCTTTTTGTGAAAATTTAGGACATAAAAAAGTGCCCACAAAGATTACTATATTTTGCCATTGTGCATCACATACCTCAAAAACTCTAACTACACAAAAAGTAACATATTTGAAATCTTCATAGAAAACTCTATCACGGGCTGAATTTTGAAACCTCTAGTACAAGTAATAAAAAGAAAGTTGTTTTGAGGAGTGTCTCCCCTTAAGAAGAACTTCAGTTTGGCCTAGTTGGTGTTTACTGCATATCTTATTGACCGCAAATAAAGACGAGGACAGCGGAAGAGAACACATAAAAAACACCACCCGTGTTGTTTATGTGTTCTCTTCCGCTGTCCCCGTCTTTATTTGCGGTCAATATGATATGCAGTCTCCCCTTAAGATTGCCCGATAACAGATCACAATTGTTCCACCACTCCCCCAACACCTTCTATTTCCTGCCTCTATTCTTCCTAGTATTCTTGCATGACACTTCCCTCCACTATACTTTCTGACAAATGGCCAGAATGTGCTTTGAGACATTGATGGAAAAGAAATTTAAATTGGCATGAAAGTCTCAAAAACCAGTAAGTGGCAAGACCTCGTCGTGAAATCTTGGTGCTTTGGATGTATTCTATCAGATCACTGTACGTAAGTCGACTGTTATTAAGTATATATTATAATTATTGCTTAAGATTGCACTTGGTATATTATTAGACACTCGCCCATTATTCTATGCTTCGGAAATAAAAAATGCACGCATGGTTACGGCAACACGCTAAACTCCGTATCATTTGTAAAGGCATCGTTTCGTTTCCAATCCAATTGGTTTTGTTTTGATTGGTTAAATACCAAAGCAATTGGACAGGAAATCATGAAAACACAAAGCTATTATCGCAAAAATCATTTAACAATTTAGAAAATGTGAATCGCAGGAACATTGACTTGATAAACAAAATCATACTTTGTTACAGCACGGCCACACTTGTCGTCTGCCCCCCACTAATGCTGGCATATAGTAATCCCTATCGTGCTCATTTGTCACCGTTTTCAGCATGCTTCCAGTGAACTACATGATCACTGCAGATCGACAAATTCTGATAAATAATGTTCCAGGACGTTTTCCGCATTCACACTTCTTATTAGACACTCTGACTGGTAAGCTTTCCATTGCACTAAAAAAATGGGTACCATGAAAATTGGTTGTCAGCCCCTTTAAATGTAACTAGTGACACTATGTTGGATAGGATGCCATTACGAGTGCAAGGCTTGTGGTGTGGAATCCTCAGTGCCTTCACCTCCTTCCTAAAGGCACTCAAATCTGTCTCCAAATATGGCATAGGATACACAAATATGTTTTTCCTTAATGCAGGTGCAAAATGAGAAGCAGTTTCCTTTTTCGATTTCGTGCTGAAACCTGAGTAGCAAAGGTACATCAGTGTGATGACATGGATTTCAAAATAAATTTTGCAGATTCGGGCTATTCTGGTGCAAAGCATTCTCAAAAACTGCTCAGTGGAGTCTTAGGATTATTTTTTTAATACATACAGTACTTCTCTGTGCTGATCAACTACGCTCTATTAGACACTGTCATAATCCCTGACATCACAGGAAGCCAGAGTGTAAACTTCAGCACCACATTGCTGCTCATCTTTTGTTCTTGCATCTTTTCTGGTATGCCTAGTCTCCCTTTAGAGGAAGAGCAAAAGTTTAGCTGTTGCAGAAACACAATTTACAAATACAGGTTAATTTGATATGCCTATTCAGTGTCCCTTTAAGGTGCTTATGTGGGCTAGTTAAGACCAAGACTGCAAGCAGTGCAAAAGACGTGGATGAGTAGAAGACATCACAAATGGTGACAACAAACTTGCATCTTCATGCCCGTATTATGTCTCTTCTGCACTGTTCTCTACATTAACCTTCCCATCATGCCACCACAGTTGAGACCCTCTACAAAAGTCTGTCCAGTGCACCCAAATTATTGTTACTCAAGTCTGTATTCTCAATCAATTGCATTCAAAGATAACACTTTACAGGGATGAACACAATGAAAGCCAGCAACAGGAACACTGCAATGATAATGAATGCTTATCAAATCAATTATATTGCCGTCCTAGATGTTGCCCTTTACAAAGGTAGCCACATTTTCATTACACCTGGCTCGACGAGAGTGTGTCTCCTGGTTCTGGTGCACTTTTGTGTGAACACCTCTAATAGTGACTGTCAAACTTACCTGTCAGATTTTGGCAGCCTGGAGGACGAGGATGATGATGAAGATGGTGGGTATGCCTCGGGCGGGAATCGGCACTTGGACCCAAAGCCGCCGCAGGGCCCGTTGCGCATCCAGTTCCTGCACTGCTCTCCTGGAGGATCGTCACGACTGCGCCTCTGTTGAGGCAAGGCCGACAAAGGCATACACAGACAACAGCGTGCTCAGTCATGCAGCATGAGACTGTCATGCACATCTAGACTGGCACAACTTAACACATACACACCAAAAGAGGTGATTAAGCATGCTGTGAGGCTATCATGTACGCTAGCATAGCAGGTCATGCTCTAAAATTAAATATAATATTATCCTAGGAAAAGAACTTAGATTTGGCTTGCGTATAGGTTGCGCACCCGACCTTAGGATGTTTTTGGAATGAGCTATATACCGGAGAGGAAGGAATGCAACGTATTCAGTTTATCTGCATCAAGCCATAGCCGGAGTAGTACATCAGTTCTTTTGTACTTTCCAGTGTCACATGTCTCAGCCTCTATGAGACTGTTGGCAAGTTGGTCAACATCTTTACAAGTCATTTTGTTAAGATGATGGTAATCGACACAGAATCAAATCGATTTATCTTTTTTCTTAACAAAAACAACTAAAGATGCCCAGGGGCTATCCAAAGGCTGAATGACACGGCGCTTAAGCAGGTCAGCTACTTGGTCATCGATAACACGGCGCTCTGTCGCGGATACACAATATAGTCTTTATCGCAGTGGCGCAATGGTACCCGTGTTGATGCGATGACAAACAGTTGACGTGCAGCCCAAGGTAACATGCTGGCAGTCGAAAGAACAGAACTTGTTGAGAAGGCATAGAAGCTGGGCGCGTTGGGAAACCAGTGAACATGTCGGTGATGGAGCTATATAGGACTTTGGGTGAAGTCGGCTCTTGCACGGGGCTACAGGCCACTCCAGCGACCTCATGAGTGGCGATGGAACCAGTTGGCATGTCGATGATGACAGCAAGGCCGACACACTGGACACGGCCAATGCACTCTTTACAAAGCAAAGTGAGGGGACATGACAACTTGGTGGAAACGAGCAGTCTGCCAACTCCGGCATGAACTTCTAAGAGAGCAAAAGGTAGCAGGGAACACTTGCAACAAACGAAAATGGCGCAAGAAGTGCACTTGCATCTTCAGCAATGTTGCATGACACTGTGGCAAGGCCAGAGGAATGTGGTGGAATTGCAATGCCTTCGGCAACAAATACTTTATCTTCAGCTAAGTGAGCGTCAAGAAGCAGGGCGCCACAAAGCGCTTGAAATTCCACTTCAGCACGAGAACAGGTGATGATGGCCTTACTAGCAGAAAAAAAGTTCCAGCCCAAAATAATATCACGGAAGCAAGAATACAGCACCAAAAATTAAATGATGTAAAGGAGGTCATTAATCCCAACCCAAGCAGTACATGCAGCCGCCGAGAGTGTTGTGGTCAGCGCTGGAAGTATAAAGTTTGTCAGTGGTGTCATAACCTTTCTGGGCGAACGGCAAAGTTAGGCACTAATAACTGAAACTGCGGCACCAATGTCGACGAGGGCGAGTGCAGCAATGCTGTCCACATATACGCCACTAACATTAGTCGGAGAAGAGAGAGGCCTTCATCTTTTCGTGGGTGATGCAGCTCCTGCTTCTAGAACTGCAGCGATTAGTTTTCTCACTCTGGCGTGGAGAGACAACGACACATCAGCGAAAGCGAGCGGCGTCAAGGCGATGGCGAATGGCGGTACACAAGAGGACAGTGGTAGGAGTATGAATAAAACTGACTGGGGTTCAGAGACGCAGAGGCCAACGGGCATAGCGAGACATATGGATCAGGGTCAAAGCTACGGCAATAGGATGCTTAGCGGTGATGGCAAAATCGTGCGATGTGGCCAGGTAGACCGCACACAAAACATACTGGCAGGTTGTTGGGTGTGCACCATTGTCCACTGCTGTATGGGAGCCTCAGTCGAATGAAGTGAGAAGCTGGATACAGTGGCATGGCTGATGGGAATGGCACAACATTCTGAGATGGTGGCCATGTGAGAGCCTCGGCATAGCTGAGTGGTGCATTCACTGCGGTATGGTCAGCGGGAGTCGGTAGCCGCAGAGTCTCGTGGGCAGAAGGCAGAGCTGCGCAAACTTGCTCCTGTATGACCTGATGTAGGTTGGCAGGCAAAGGCGAGGGTGGTTGCCTGGCAGTGGACAGCAGCGAAAGCTGACGAGCGACCTCAGCACAGACGAGCTCCTTTACCTGACAAATCAGTGAGTCAGGTCAGGAGTCAGTCAAGTCAGTCAGTCAGTCTAGTCAGGAGCAGTGGCCATGCTCGAGAGGATTCTGTCAGACACAAGTGGGTGCTGCGTGAGAAGACACTGGTGGCGGAGCTCGGCAAAACTATGGCAAAGCTCAATGACCTTAGAAACAGTGCCAGGGTTTCTCGACAGTAACATACAAAAGGCATTATTGGAAATGCCCTTCATGATGTGACGAACCTTGTCTGCCTCTGCCATCGTTAGGTCGACACGCCGGCAGAGGTCGACAACGTCCTCTATGACGCTGGTGAACATTTCACCAGTGTGCTGAGCTCAACTTGTAGGCGTTGTTCAGCGGGAAGCTTGCGCATACCAGGGTGGCTAAATACTTCAGTGATGCTGGTTTTGAAGCTAGTTTACGTCAGCAGATCAGCTCCGTGATTTTTAAACCACAGCTTGGCGACACCTGTTAAATAAGAGACCGCGTTGCTGAGCTTCAGGGGATCATCCCATTTGTCGGTGGTACTCGCTCTTTCATATGATTCCAGCCAATCTTCAACGTCTTTCTCAACGATTCCACTGAAGATGTTAGGATCGCGCTGACGCTGGACACCGGCACATATGATGGCTGGCGAAACCGGTGAAGATGTCTGATTGGCATTGCCAGGCATGGCAGACGGCAGAGTCTGGCTGTGTAATTCCAGGGTGGTAGAAAATTGCAGCAACCTCAACCAAAATCTAAAGTGAGCAAAGGACAGGACAAGAGAGCAGCAGGAAGCGTTGGCAGCGTTTTCCCACCAGAGCAGCCCAGGCAATCTCGAACTCGCAGCACCCTGGAGATTGCCAATGTGGCTGTTGCGCCAAGCATTCCTCTTCACTACATAACAAGCTTAAAGAACTTGTGTAAATCAGGCACATTTTTTTTCCCTATTGTTTAGTAGGACAATGTCCAAGCACATACCTGCCCGACGTGACTTCGAAATGACCTTGAAATTTGAATAAAGTCGCCTTACATCATTTCTTAAATTCAGTTTTTACGTAAATCAATATACAGACAGCAGGTGAGGAGGCAGTCGCAGTGTTAAAGGCTTGTTGCTTTTCAATCTTGATGACATATTTTGAAGGTTCCGACTGGAGATTAATAAACTCCGAGGCCAAAACAACTACAACTGATGTCATGAGCAAAATAACACAATGCCACCTATGAGATTTTAACAACTTAATTTTCACTGTACATTTGCAGTGCTGCTATATAGGGTGGCTGTGAATTCTGTGAGCTACCGTATAAATACCCATGTGGTGGCAGCGCCGTGACAACACTGTTGGCATTGATGTTGTCAATGCTTTACACATTATTTTCCACCAACCACCTTATTTCCGGCGTATACTACATTGTGGGTGTGCACCATGCTTAAGGCATATTGTCATCATTGTCATGTACACCTCCTTCGTACCACTGACGCTGGTTTTCGGAGGTTGACAATGAAGAATTGATATGAACAAACAATAATGAATTTAGTGCCAAAAACACAATCACAAAGGGAGGAGGGCATGAAGATAGGATGAGTGCTACGCACCAAACACACGAGCACTACAAACACGCCACCAAGAACAATTCTATGTGATGTACTTAATGTAATGCTTGTCCACTATAGTATTGCTCATTCCAGCCTCCAAAATACATGTACAGAGGTCACTGCTCTAAGAGACTGCGTAGCCTTGCACTAATTTCCCAGTACTGTTCTTACGCGATAGCTGAGTGGTTACAGAGGCGGCCTAGCAATGACAAAAGTTGTGGTTGTGTGCCGTCGATGACAACAATGGTCGTCAGTGTAATGACATGGATAGACTGAGGGGACGGACATGAACGGTAAACCCAATTTCGAGCACTTAACTGCTCACAGTAAAAGCATGACAAAATTATGTAATAAACATGGGATTCACTCAATATTTGCTATGTCAATGTTCATTATGAAGTCCAGCTGTAGTGCAATGCATTTCATTTCTTTACATTTATTACATGTGTTTTGCTGGCTAATAAAGCCAGCTGCTGCCGTTGGAACCATACCATCTTGCAATACTGTGTTAAACTTAAAAAAAATGTGGCATCCTATTGTCTGTCTTCTTCTTTGTGGTGTTTGTCCTGTGCAAAAAAAGTTTACTAACTTAAGCTGCCTAACGTAATTACATACAGTAATTCAGGGCATATCTGTTGCTGACGTTCCTAGAGCATGTCTTAAATAAAAATCTCCAATTTCAAACAATTGTAGCAGTCGAAATTGACATTCCGTTCAAAAATGTATGCTGCTGCCACTGTGAAAACGTTTTTTTTTTTTTTTTTGACATTCGATAAATTGGCCTTAAGCATAAAAGGTGATGCCGAAGTCCTATATAGGCTAAAGTAATGCATAAAATGCAAAGGTAATCAGGAGACATGGCTAAGCAACGTCTTGTACCAGAAGCTCAAGTGTCGCCTGCAAGCTCCGATTAGTTGTTTTAATCGTTGTTTCAGTGCAGTGACGCACGCGACATCCACACTATAAATTATAGTGCCACTGAAAACGATAACTTTTAGACAAAGTCGACGAGGGCGAGGACTTCTCCCACCCTTCTTCAAGTTAACCGCGAGAGAGCAACCAACCGGCAGCTTACCTCCTGAGCCGTCACAGCACCAGGACCTAGTCGATCAAAAACGCTCGGTCTTCTGGGGCCGTCGCCGCTTTCCTTTACATTCTCCACTGTTACCTTGCGTTGAACTTTACTTGACATCTATAATGCGTGATGACAGATGGAACACCAGCACATTGATTTTAGAACCGCTCGTGAGCACACGCCAAAGAGACTCTGAAGGAGTCGCCACCAAGCAAAAGAATTGTGAATACTGAACAGTTGTCATCCAAGAATCAGGGAATAGATACGTCCACGTTACATAACCTCTGGATAATAGCCGACCCTATTATTGCACCAATTTGGGCGCATTACGTTTTGATCTGAGTGTGACGGACGTTTGGGAACTGTGGCGTGCATTACCTTCGATCGTTGCAGCCGCCGAGTTCATCACATGGCGTTGTCCCTTCGAGGCGAAGGAAAATATTATTACACACAAATCTTGAATAATGCAAACAGGTGAAGGTGGTTACGGGTACTGTTTCACGTAAATCATGAAGAAGGCTACAAGTAAACACGGCACACGAAAATACAGATACACGATGCCATGAGATCGCCGCCAAATGTATCTAGCCCGGCGGTCTCTGGCGGACTAACCTGTTAGCATATATTTAATGACTAATTTGTTAGTATCAATCTCTGTGGTATCAACCATCATAGCTGTAAGATTTGTGATATAAGCCATACTGAAGGTTGGAATTATTAAAAAGAAAGTATTTCGAAGACTAAGCTAAACACGCTGAATCACGTTACCACCCGCGAATTTTTGAACTGCATCTAAATGCGGCAAGGAAACGCCGGCTTTATTCCTTATTTTCGGGTGGGGCAAACTTGCAAGTTACGTTGCCCGTTGTTTGAAAGTAGCAGTGCGCTGTCTCCACTTGCGAAGCTATGTTTTCTTTTTCTTAACCCACCCACCCACCCACACACACACGCACGCACGCACGCACGCACACACACACACACACACACACACACACACACACACACTAACTCAACTAGAACCAGCTAGAACGATTGCGCAACGCGCTCGCTTCATGTGTTTCTGTCGTTCTGTGACGTGGCCACGCGCCGATTAGCTAGGGCGCGCAGCCAACGCTATAACGCAGCCCAGCGTAATCGCGACTTCCTTGAAACGCAGGCAGACGCTTTTACGATGTACCTCTAGAGAATGGAAAACCCGCTTAATGTGTCGTACGAGGTGTCCGCTACCAGGAAATTCTGCCGATTGATTGCACGTCTTGGCTCCCACAATCAGGAAACTTCAGCATAAAGGAAAAGCAGAACACATACCATGTACAGTTGAGAGCAGAAAAAGTTTGAGGGCCAGAGGTCCAGCTATTTTTTTCTTCGCAGCCTAGGCATAAAGGCTGAAATCAAGCAGTACCGCCTACGTGTGCATGTTTGACCAGCGTCATGCATTAAGAGAATTGACAATTTCAGGTTGCACGGCTGTGCTAAAAAAAATTTAACTTTTCTTTTTTGCTGATGCCGTGGTCTCTAGACTTTTGCTCTCGACTGTAGAGCGGTCCGGTGATGTTGGCAAGGCTGCATTTAACTTGCGGTCGATGCTTGCAGAGCTGCTGTTTGTGCTGATAATATTATGTGTGTGCCACACGGCCACTCCCGATTGCAATCCAGTCTGATCTTCCTAAGCAATTCGGCAGATTTTTTAAACCACACTAAGTAACCACATATATGGATATCCCAGCCAGCTTACTGTCGACAAATTCACATTATTCATATAGATTAAAAAAATGCACAGTGAGCCAAAAAAAAGTGTAACCAAAGAATACTTTAATTCAACAAAAGCAATTAACATGAAAAGGTTGTCAACTTCACTGCTCAGGAAAATTATGCCAATAGGCAACCACATTGAGTACCAGTAAGTATTTCAAGTACTCGGTGAGGCATCAATGAAGCACACTTATTATCATGAAATGAAGCCACACAAGTCTGCCCAGCAGCAAGCTGATCATGACCTTAAATAAACAAAAAGAAAGGAATTCTGTGTTAACAAACATATGTCATTCAAAGAGCTTAAATTCTTTGGCGAGTTTTTTTAACAGCATTTTATGCCAGTGCAGTAAACAAGGACTTTGCTAAACAAAGCAGGTAAAATACATCAAGCTTTACTCTTCATATATTAAAAATGTGTACATGCCAAAACTCTAGCAGTATGTGGCTGTATGCTTTTGGACCTGCCACAAGATGAATGGCGCACTGCTACATTTTTGACCACAGTTGTTAAATATACATTTGCTCGTGCGCAACAGTCACAACAGCTGCAGCATGAAAACACCAACAAACAGCCAGTGTTAGCAGAAGCACCAACTGCCAGCCTTTGACGCCTGTTCACCGAGGCGGATTGCATCGGTGCGGAGGTTCTCCCACAGACCGGGTGTCTGGATGATCTGCAAGATGTTTAAAAAAAAATGCTTTAAGTGGGCATGAATGTACCATTCAGTCTTTACAGCGAAACAAACGGTATAAATAACATTAATTGTGTACGAGTACTTTTGCAATGCTTTATACACATTTCCCTTTTAAGAAAAGGTTAACATATTTTTTGCAGGAGAAAAAAAACTTTTTTTAAAGCTTTATTTAGGCATGCAATGCTAAATGCACCAAACGCTATCGGATTCAGAGAAAAAGCTGAATTCTTGGTGGCTATGGAATGTGCTCTTACTCTGCACACATTCATATTTTGCGCAATCTAAATTCTTGTGTCATCATATAAATTAACATTGGGTTTTCTCTTTTGGCTGAATTGAGGTTCTTGAGCTTAGGTATTGCTTCACTATTACCCAATTAGTGTTCATGAGCTCCTTAACAGAGTTTTTTGGTTTTTCCAGGCGAAAATTGGTGTACAGAATAGCCACATATGGCTCTGCGAGTGTACAGAAGGATAGCGTAAAGTCCAAATTCCTAGAGAAAGAATGATGAATCACCTTTTCTACAAGCTCCTCAAAGGCACATTGGACTCCATCTCTCGTCTTGGCACTGGCTTCAATGAAGAGCATGGAATGCTTCCGGGCATAGTTCATGCCCTGCTCCTTAGTTACCACACGATTTTCATGCTGAGCAAGGTGAACAATAGAGAGAAAGCAGGTTTGAACAAATATGGCAAGTTAATCACTGGCAGTTTAATGGGAAACTCACTTTAGAAATAAAAACAGGAGATAGTGTGACCACTTGTACCGTGTGGTGGTATGGAGGCAGGACATTTGACATAACAAATGTCAAATTGTCCACATTTTTTTTTTTTCATCAGTGGCAGGCAAGCAGGGTGTACCAAACATTCGCACAAGCCAAGATAGATGTGCAAGAAAAATATATCCAAATGACACACAACAGTACCTATTTGCAAGTTGGCTCATCAGCATATCGAATGTTCTCACATTTTCATAATGCAGAGGCCACAGAGGGACAAAATTGCAAGGCTTTCATCTCTCACCAACAGACAAAAGTGCACTAGAAAACCCCTATAAACTTTCAAGAAGCTGGGAAGAGAACAGTTTTAGCACTAGACAAATTTTGAACAGTCACAGCATACATGGTGTCCCAGTGACTAAGGTGTTGCACTGCTAAGCTTGAGGTCACAGGTGCAATCTTGGTTGTGGCAGCTGCATTTTGATGGAGGTGAAATGCAAAAACTCCTGTACTTAGGTTAAAGAACCCCAGTGGACAAAATTAATGCAAAGTCGCTAACTATTGCGTGCCCCATAATCCAATGGGGGTTTTGGCATGTAAAAACTCAAGAATTTACTTTTTTCGTATAGCCACAGTGTATAAATGCATGGCAAATGCATACTCCTGCCATCATCCTACACAAACTTACAATACTAACTTTCATAAAACAAAGCACAAAGGTGCTACGTTCCAATCCTTTCTGTCGTTTTGAGCGCTTTAGTAGTGCTGTACTGTGCATGAACTTCCAATATTTTATGCTCATACCTGTAACAGGTTACTATGGCTACATAATGAATGCCTCTACAATGCCCACAATGAATGCCTCTACAATGAAGACCATTAGAATGAATTTGCCTGTACAACAAAGGAATTTAGGTGTCCCCGATGGCTGATTTGTTGCTTTACAACGTACGCTGCTTACCAGTGCTTTCAGTGCCCTCCGCATGGACATCACCGAGGCGCACTCAGAACTAGCACTAACGGCAGTGCTATCTAAGCACTTGATGGGCATGCTAATGCCATAAGTAGTCCTGCTACCATGATACAGATATCAGTCAACTCGTACAGTTCTTGTTATGATGCATCAGTTGATATGACGGCTTATGAATATGCACATAGTAGCTGATGACGATGTGAAGATGTAATCGTAACTGACAAGCAACAAGGTTTTTAAAGCCATCAAGCGCAGAAAGGGCACGAATATCAACAAAGTCAACAGCAAGAATTCGGCATTGGGTGATCTCAGCTTTACTTTGTGTAGCTCCTGCATTTCTCAACGAAGCATGCCATGAACCTTGGTGCAATGAAGTTGGCTGCACTCGCACATTACGTCAGACCAAGTGTGCACAAATAATTACAAACTCATTTCATTAAGTCTCTCTTGAATTCATGGTAAATAAAGATTTTCTTTTGTCAAATGTGCTTAGCCTGCTATATTGTGAATGGTATGGTGCGTGACCATTACAACAAAGTGACCTGCATAACGGAGGATCTTGGAAGTCCCAAGCACTTCGTTATGAAGGAGTTTCATTGTACGCAGCTATGACATAGTGCTGCTGAGCACAAGGTCATTGGTTCAGTGCCTAGCCACGGTAATGCCATTGTGACGGGGATGGAATGCTGAAGCGCTTGTGTAGTTAAATTTAGAAGCATTTCAAAGAACCAAGTGGCTACGACACTGTGCTCCAAAGTACAAGGTGGTGGGTTCAATTGGTAACTGCGCTCTGACAAGCATGGAATGCTAAAGTGCTTGTGTAGTCATACTAGGCAAATAATACCAGAAATAAGGACAAATACAATAGATTAATGCAAACATGAAGGGGCCTTGTAAATCTGTTCACCTCAATGAAAGTTTGCCTCAGCAAGAGTTATTCTTGGAAAAGGTACCCTATATGTATGGGAAACTGAACAATGGTATTCAGCTTACCAGAGAATTCAGCTTAGCATTGTTCACCTTAAAAGAAAGCCTGTCATAAACAGCAATACAAGTTCTGTAGATCACAGATACCTCTCACTTGCATGGGCAGGTGAAGGTCTATATGATGCAAGAACAGTGTAATGAGCACTTTGCCGGCCCACTGGTTTTCATTCATCCATCATTTGACCCACCTTGTCAATTTTGTTGCCCACGAGCATTTTGACGACATTGTTCCGTGTGCAGTACGTCTCCAGCTCAGCCAGCCAGTGGTCTAGCTTCTGAAACGTGCTGTAGTTGCAGACGTCGTATACTGCACTTGTGTGCCCATGGAGACAAGAGACAGAGAGCACACACCTTAGAGATACCTTACTTCCATGTACAGTTCTTGGCACTATAAGCTGGCAGGCAAGAGGATTGCCCAGAGATTATTAAGTTCAGTGACATTTTTACTACCATTTCTTGAACCTGCACAAAGTGAGAACATAATGCAATATACTTCAGCAGGAAATAAGCTATGTCTTGGAGAACCTACACATTGCCCCTGTTTGGAAGTTATATGAATTTTTATGAACTCTGGTACATGCTTGCTAACTTTGAGGCAAATACAGCAGTAGCCATTTGAACTACAATTCCTGCCACAGAGAAATACACAAAATATGAGTCTGACCACTGCATTCTCCAATACATGGAAGGCTATGAGAACTAACTACTACAAAAACGCACATCCATCTGCATGATACTATAGCTTTGCTTGCAGAGAAAGTTGCAAATAAGAACAGACAAACAAGTAACTTCGTAAAGTAATACTGATTAAGAGAATGACTTAGTAGCAGTTTATACTGAAGTACAAGTCCTTCGATATCGTGGAATGTTATGGCATTGAAGGACTTATCAACAAGCAACTTTCCCGAGTAAAACACAGCCTCTGCTCCATTTTACCACAGCATGATCTCACAATCAGGACCATTTGCTGCAGTACTATTATTGTCAGCTGATAGCTTCCACAGTGCGACAGCTTATTGTGATGCAAACTACAGACATGTTGAAGTTTTGACATGAAATGCAGCTCAAAAAGACAAAACAAAATTTTTGCAATCACTCTCTTTTGAACAGATGCTATACCAACACTTGTGGACAATCAAGTAGCACCCATTCTTTCTGTTCTTGCTATGTTGTGCCATTTTTGGGTCACTATAAAGATCCTCATTAACAGAAATGGAACACTTTGTAAAACAGAAATAAAAACTGCTTCACCAACAACATACCAAGGATTGCACCTTGAGCTCCTCTGTAATAACTTGGCGTGAGAGTGCGAAACCTTTCTGACCCTGCTGTGTCCTGTAATTGAAATCAAATATAAAATCTGAGATTTCATTGAGACCCCACAGTCAAAGGACACATTCACATGATCAATGTGCCAACATATTCCAAACATCACTTCTAAAAAGAAAAGTGCAAAAAGTAGGAGTACTCTTATAATGCAATCATACCCAAATGGCTAACTTTGCTTTGTTCCCATCTACAGTGAGAGTTTTAACTTTGAAGTCGACACCTGCAGAAAGAGAGAAAGGAAACAACGATCAGTTCGAAGCAAAGGCAACAGGTCAGCTCCTAATAAACAATCAATAGATAATCATTTAAAGTAGTCAACTAGTTGCAGGCTACGGCTACACGAGTAAGCTGACAAGCTATTTTTAGTATTTTTTCCCACAAGATTTTCTTACCATATATGACCACTGATGCAGAAATTTTGCCTAACACACCAATCGCCAATGCACAGATACACTTTGTAAATTGTTTGGCTCAAGTCATGCTATTTGTTGAGATAGAAAGAAGAAAGGTGGTATTATCAATATAATTTATGGAAATAATTTTACTGCAAGCCACTACAACACTATACATGCAAATTTAAAGACATAGTCTAACCTCCCCATCCTCCCATCTATCCCTGCTTCCTTCTTAAAGCCCTTTACAAGTTCCAATTGTCCCGAGTTGAGAGAACTCTGCCAAAGCGTTGTGTGGTAGAGACGAAAGCAGAACGCTTAGGTAAGACATACTGGTCTACTTCCAAGGCAAATGAAGGTGAACACATACAACCAGCAGTACAACAACATACTGACTACAGCTTAATTGCAATAAAGTACACTAGGCCGCTGCTTTTAACCCTCTGTGGTGCCATGTTGCCGTTTGGTAATATACATTTCTTGAAATCATAAGAGATGCCCGCTGTAGCTGCAAAGCACTTCCAATGTACAGTCACACTACGCCCTGGTAATGCCAGTCTTAATGTTTGTTTCTTAATTTAGTTAGTTAGTTAAATGGGGTTAAATGAATGACTCATCATCATCATAATCAGCCCATTTTATGTCCACTACAGGAAGAAGGCCTCTTTTTGCGATCTCCAATTACCCCTGTCCTGTTCCAACCGATTTCAAACAGCACCCGCAAATTTCCTAATTTCGTCACCCCACCTAGTCTTCTGCCGTCCTCGACTGCCCTTCCCTTCTCTTGGTACCCATTCTGTAACCCTAATGGTCCAACGGTTATCTAACCCGCGTATTACGTGACCTGCCCAGCTCCATTTTTTTCTCTTCATGTCAATTAAAATATCGTCTAAACCCGTTCGCTCTCTAATCCAAACCGCTCTCTTTCTGTCTCTTAACATTATGCCTAGCATTCTTCATTCCATTGCTTTTTGCACGGTCCTTAACTTGTTCTCAAGCTTCTTTGTCAGTCTCCAAGTTTCTGCCCCATATGTCAGCACTGGTAAAATGCACTGATTGTACACCTTCCTTTTCAATGATAATGGTAAGCTTCCAGTCAGGAGTTGACAATGTCTGCCGTATGTGCGATCCAACCCATTTTTATTCTTCTATGAATTTCCTTCTCGTTATCAGGGTTCCCTGCGATTAATTGACCTAGGTAAAACATACTCCTTCACATTTCACTGTTATTTCACTGTTATTTATTTATTTATTTATTTATTTATTATTTCACATTTCACTGTTATTTCTGGTGCAAGTACTGTTGTAAATTATTGATGTGCTGTTCTTTTACGTGTGTGTATGATAAATACCGTCCCAGTGAAACCGATGTATTATATTGTCGTGCAAATGTTGTTGGAAATTATTTCTGTGCTGTTCTTTTCGCATTTCATTGTAATTCCACTCCTGCTTGGGCCACATTGGCCTGCAGTATTGTGAAATAAATAAATAGAGGCTGACTGGTGATCCTGAACTCTTGGTCCTTTGCCCCGCTATTCATCATTATCTTTGTCCTCTGCGTATTAATCTTCAACGCCACTCTTACACTCTCTCTGTTAAGGTCCTCGATCATTTGCTGTAACTCGTCTGCATTGTTGCTGAATAGAACAATGTCATCAGCAAACCGAAGGCTGCTGAGATATTCACCATCGATCCTTACACCTAAGTCATCCCAGTTTAATAGCTTGAATACGTCTTCCAAGCACGCAGTGAATAGCATTGAAGAGATTGTGTCTCCTTGTCTGACCCCTTTCTTTGTAGGTATCTTCCTACTTGTGGAGAATTAAGGCGGCTGTGGAAGCTCTGTAGATATTTTTGAAGATATTTATGTAAGCAGCCTGTACTCCTTGATTACATAATGCCTCTATGACTGCTGGTATCTCTACTGAATCAAATACCTTTTTGTAATCTATGAAAGTCATATAGAAAGGCTGATTGTACTCTGTGGATTTCTCCATTACCTGGTTAATGACATGGATGTGATCCATTGTAGAGTATTCCTTTCTGAAGCAAGCCTGTTCCTTTGGTTGACTCAGTGTTGCCCTTATTCAATTGGAGATTATCTTGGTAAATATTTTATATAATACTGTGAGTAAGCTAATAGACCTATAATTTTTCAATCCTTTAAGGTCTCCCTTTTTGTGGATTAGTATAATGTTTGCATTCTTCCAGTTTTCCGGGACCCTTGAAGTCGATAGACACTTCGTATAGAGAGCCGCCAGTTTTTCAAGTATTATGTCTCCTCCATCTTTGATTAAATTGACTGTTATTCCATCTTTTCCTGCCACTTTTCTCCTTTTCGTGTCTTGCAAGGCCCTTCTAACTTCCTCGCAAGTTACAGAAGGAGCCTCTGTAACCTGTTCATTACTGCTTCGAATGGAGGCATTCTGACTCCTCTGGGTACTGTACAGGTCAGTATAGAATTCTTCCGCTGCTGTTACTACAGTATACCTTCGAGATTGCTGATGATATTACCCTGCTTATCTTTCAGTGCAGACATCTTGGTTTGTCCTATGCCAAGTTTCCTTCTCACTGATTTCAATGAGACGTTCATATAAGGGATCGCCAGCCGTTTGTGTGCAGGCATGAGTAAGAGCAGGCGCGAGAGAGAAAATCTGGGGGCTTTTGCTCCTTGAATATATGACTCTGCCTAGGCACTACGGAGGAGGTTACTTAGCACATGTTGTAGGCGTTTGTCCCTAAGCATGCCGGCATTGCGGAGTGGGGTCGAGTTTGTTTGGGCTCGCTGAGGCCTGTGCGTGCCAGGGGTGTACAATACCCGTGTCACACGGGCGTTTGGAAGGCCTTCCAACCGATAGTCAGTTGACTCAAAGGTCAAATTCGAGCTGCTACACGGGCGGTTTCGAAGGCCGCCGAGTCAATAGTCTATCGAGTCAACGGAGCACCCTACAACTCTATCGAAATCTCGATGGCCTTTGAGCAACGGAATAGGAAACAGCGCGAACATGCCCCCTCGTTCACAGTGTGCTCGTACTAACGGTTAGAAAGAAGAAATCAAACCAAATGCTCTAAAAATACTATATATGAGTGTTATTCATTATTCAATAAAGTGTTTTTGCCACTTGACATGTGCGAATACACACCAAAACGGCAGCCGCATCGAGCGGCGCAAACGTTGCCGCAGTTTCGCTACTCAACAACTTAAACACTAAACATATATGTTTGGCAATGTATAAACACATTTTTTTAATGTATAAATAAACATAAAAGAAATTATAGTGCTTTTAAATGGTTTGAATGTTGTTTAACTTTTCATGACATGAAAACAAAAATAAAGATCCACAGCGCCACACAATTTTGCGAGAAACGCCTGAACCACTCAACGGCCTTTCAAAAGTGCCGTATAGCAGCGCGACAACTCCTTTGAGTCGATAGGGTTGTGGCGTTTCAAAGGCCGTTGACTGGAAGGCCTTCCAAATGTGCCCGTGTGACACAGGTATAAGATCGGCGGTCCGCTATTGCGGACAGCCAATTTTTTATGCGAACACCCTCTGGCACGCTTCAGCCTCCGTGGCCCGAACCCACAGGCTGCCCTGCTTCCAGCTTTGTTCCCTCCACTACCCCTTGGGTGCCCTAGAGATCCGGCACTGCCTGCTTTGTTATCACCTCAGGTGCTCTCCTGAGGCCTCAGTTTGCCAGTTGCATGTGCCCTCCTGGAGCAGTGCATGTAAAAAATCCAATCTATTGCTGCGACGAAAAAAGTGACCTGTGAGTTATACAACACCAGTCAGAACCTTGCCCCTTCAGACACAGCAATCACCAAATGGGGAGTTCGTGCCCACTGCCTCCCCGCGCGGGCAGCCAGTGGTGGAGTGTAAACTCGACCGCACTCCGCAATGCCGGCATGTCTAGGGGACAAACGCATAAAACACACGCTAAGAAACCTCCTCCATAGTGCCTGGGCAGAGTCATATATTCAAGGAGCAAAAGCCCCCAGATTTTCTCTCTCAAACCATCATCGCCTACTCTGGTGCCCGGGCCACACGGGGGTACAGGGAAACGAAAAGGCTAACGCGTTAGCTTGAGGGTTCACTAACCGAGTGACGGCGTCCTCTTCACCCCAACCACCAACACTATCCCTCACAAAATTCCATCAATTTAAATGCCAAAGACATCCTTGCTCATCAGCGTGGCGTCCGCAGAAAATTCCCGCCGCCTCACCCACAACTTAACGGGGAAGAGGCCGTCGATTGGCGTAAAATACAGACCGGGGTGTTCCCCCATTTAAAATTGCTAAACGCCATGTATCCCACTCGTTATAGGGCCAACTGTCCTTGGTGCGGTGGCATACCTACCCTAATACACATAACCTGGGAGTGCACTAAGCTCCCTCATAGGCCAAATGCCAGTAGGACAATGGAGCAGTGGGAGGCACAGCTCGCCCGCTCCGACCTGGCAGGACAAAGGTCCTTAATTAGCCAGGTCAGGCAGGCGGCAGAGGCCAGTGGGGCCCTGGACTGAGAGGCTCCGACCACCCCTCCTTCAAATCTTTACAATTGCAATAAAGTTTCTCTCTCTCTCTCTCACGCCCGCTCTTACTCGCACCTACGCACAAACGGCTGGCGATCCCCGAAATGAATGTCTCGTACTGATTTCGGGCTGTGTCCATTTTTTACGGCTTCTTCAGCCTTTCTCACATTATAATTTCAAATATCCCTTGTTGTCACTGTGTTGATCAGTTTTGACAGTTCTGCGAATTCTATCTTATATATTGAATTGGACACTTTCATTCTTTGTTGTTTCATTATTAGGTCCTTTGTTACTTGGGAGAGCTTGCCTACTGGTTGCCTTGGTGCCTTGCCTCCCACTTCAATTGCTGCCTCTGAAGCCAGCCTAGCTACGGTTTCATTCATTACATCTATGTCATCTTCATCTCTCTGTTCTAAGGTTGCATATTTGTTTGCAAGTACCAGCCTGAATTTGTCTGCTTTTACCCTTACTGCCTCTAGGTTGACCTGCTTCTTCTTGGCCAATTTTTCTCTTTCTCTCTTCAAACTGAAGCGAATCCTAGCCCTCACTAAACTATGATCACTGCACTTTACCCTACCTATCACTACTACATCCTGCACTATGCTGGGATCAGCAGAAAGTATGAAATCAAGTTCATTTCTTGTTTCACCGTTAGGGCCTTTTCAGGTCCACTTTCTGTTGATATGCTTCCTGAAAAAGGTGTTCATTATTTGCAGCTTATTCCCTTCTGTGAATTACACCCGCATCTCTCCTCTAGCATTCCTAGAATCGACGCCGTAGTTGCCAATTGCTTGTTCACCAGCTTGCTTTTTCCCCATTTTTGCATTGAAGTCGCCAGTTACTACAGTATGCCGTTGTCACTTTTCTCATCACTAATTCAACATCTTCATAAAACTTATCTACTTCATCACCATCTTGACTGGATGTTGGAGCGTAGATTTGTACTACCTTTAATCTATACCTCTTATTAAGTTTGATTACAACTACTGCTACCCTCTCATTAATGCTGTAGAATTCGTCAATGTTGCCCACTATATCCTTATGGATTAGGAATCCTACCCCGTATTGCTTCTTATCTGGGAGACCTCTATAGCAGAGGACATGGCCGTTAATCAGCACTGTATAAGCTTCACCAGTTCTAATTTCACTAAGGCCAATGATATCCCAAACAATGTCTGACAGTTTGTCAAAGAGCCCAGCTTAGCTAGCCTCACTTGACAGTGTTTGGGTGTTAAAGGTTGCCAGGGTCAGTTTCCTTTGGCGGCCTGTCCAGGTCCAGAGATTCTTAGCACCCTCTGCTGCATTACAGCTCTGACCACCGCCTTGGTCAGGTGCTCTGCAGCTGCTGGGGACCGAGGGCCATGGGAATCATGAGGGAGGGAGTGGCCGAATATAGCACCATGGAGGCCAATTCCTATTCTGGTGAGGGAGTGCCTTTGTGGAAGCTTAGTGCTCCTTCCTAATTTGGTTGTACCTGGATTAGTATAGCCCCACTCGCTCTCGGCATCTTTTGCCAGCGTCAGGCGTCACTCCAAGCCTGCAGATGTAGTGCACTGGAGTAGGTGAAATTCAAGCCCACCATCGTCAGATTTAAAAAAAAAAAAAGAATGACTGTTTCTTATGAAAACAATGTATGAACTCCCATGACCTCTGTCATGATCATAACTTTCTTTTTCTCCTTCTGACTTTTTGTGCTGTATGCTTCATGAAAATGTAAGTGAGCACATTTAGAAGCATTCAGGATAATTGGTTCCTGGGTACTTTGTATGACATGCATATGCAGCAAAACAGTGCCATGTTACCAAGTGGTGAAACAACTACACCTTGCTTTCTCATACAGTTAGGTGCTTAAAATTAAAATGCGTGTAAAAAGGGTATGGGGACCATTAGTCAGTCTAAATTGGCTTTAAAATAAATCAGGACATAAAGGGTTTCAGACAAACAAAAGAATTATGAAGATGTGTTGATCTTATCATAAGCTAAGCTTAACAGATGTGCCCTAGGTCTCCCAAAGTAAACAAGGAGCCCCAAACTGTTCAGCTCGACATTTATCCAAAAGGGTGCCTGCCTGCTATAGCTTGAAGTCCTGAACAGATGGCCAATTAGCGTTGCACTATCATTGTTCACACTAAGAAAGCAACTTGAGCCAACAGCAATGCCTGAGCAAGAAATTAGCAGATACCAGCAGCCAAAACAAACTCATTTAATAAAAATGCTCACCTATTGTAGCTGCCAAGTTTGGGTCGAACACATCATCTGTAAATCGGAGCAGTAAACTGTGGGGAAAAGACGAGTTGCATTAGTGCATACTAATGTCAATGGTGCTATGGCAACAGCACATCATGTAATCATACAAGAGGCCACTCAACCGACAACTACTTACCTACTGGCCGATTATCCCAATTGTAATGTTTTATTAGAAAGCAGGCAGTGAAAAAAAATGACGCTACATTATAGCTGATTACAGCTTTAACCATCGTGGTTCTGTGTTGGCCTGGCATTTTTCATTAACGAGGAATAGTACTGTCCTTTTTTCTAAAACATGTGCTTCGTATCTGTTAATTATACCTGCCGGAGTGGCCAGTGGCTATGGCTTTGTGCTGCCCAGCTCAAGGTTGCGAGTTCAATTCTAGCCGTGGTGGCTGCACTTGGATGGGAATGAAATGCAAAAATTCTCATGTTCTTGCGATTTAGGTGCAATTTACAGAACTCCACGCAATAAAAATTAATCCGGACATCCCCATTAGAGTGTGCCTCATGATAAGATCATAGTTTTGGCACGTAAAATACCAGAAATTAATTCATTAAGCTTCTGAGTATAGTATAACATAGGTGCTTGGTTTTCTTTAAACAGAATTGCAGTCCTGTTTGTAAGCAGCATTTACATAAAAGCAAAGGAGCCATAAAACAGACTTAACAACAGAGGAAGTTCCACTCCTACAAGACAACTGTACTTGAAACGTACAAAGTCAACAGAAGCTCTTTACTAGTAACATATAACATTTCCAATGCACGAAGGTGCATAGCAATAATAATAATAATAACAACAACAAAAGGATCAAATTAGTGCCTTGTAAGCACTTCTTTCAGGTGCAAGTAGCACCTCTTTTTAGACTTCTATATTTGCAGCACACCTCAAACTCTTTTCTTTGTAAGTTATACCTTTCTCTGATGCTACAAAGAATGTTTTATGCCTACAATGCCAGCTCAGCTTGGTAGAACACGTGCAAAGGCAGGCACATACAAGAGGCAGAATTCATGTGTAGGCTTTTTTTTATAGCTTGATGCAACACTCAAGTATATGATGATATTCTCTACCATGAATATATCTCCACATTGCAGATTTTTGCAATGCTCATTTAGTTATGAGGAGAGTTGTTGCCTACTTCCACCTCGACTCTTCGCTTTAGACTGCCTTGCCAATTTTCCTGTTTAGTCTTTCGTTCCTTTGTTCACTCCATTCCTGGGTATGGAAGTTCAATAAGGCTTCTCAATTTGCCTAGCCTTCCATCCTTTTAAATGTCTGTGTACCATTACATAGCATTCTTTAATGGGCCACTTCTGCAGGCATTGCTGTTGGCACATCCTCAAGCCTGTGAAGGATTTTTTGTTACACATGCACCCACCACAGTTGTGTTGAACAGAGCCCCTAAAATTAACAGATCTATTGCTCTGGATAGATTAGTAGCTCACATTTTTTGGCGATAATGGTATGTTTATGCTGCGCTTCAATTAATTCAGTGCGAAATGCTTGGGCTCAAAATGATGGGAAAATTTGAATTTGCAAGTGCATTCGTTATATCGAGAATTCACGCAGCGTGCATCGCTATATTTAACTCATAATGGGCCGCTATTATACGCTATTTTCAGAAAATTATGTCATACCTTTTAGGCACTCTGGTTTTCAGTTAAGCTATTTTGCTTACGCTAAACTTGCCGACACGGTATCCGTTTCCAATGCGAATCTGTTCGCGACACGCTCTACTGAAAACTGAAAGCAAGCCACAGCGCGCAGTATCACCTGCTGCTCCAATGAGTCATGGCTAGAATGATCGACAGGCCAATGTTTGACGTGGAGAGTGGGATGAACGGATTACATGCTAATTCGATCTCTAATATAAAGACCATGTCAAACAGTGGCACACACAGACATAACCGGCACATAAACAGCGGAGTTTGGCTATTGGGAAACTCTCGGTTTTATTTTCGTTTTTTTTCTGTCTTTCATCCGAGCGATGCACGTGACGTTCTTCCGACGCACTCGGCAACAGCAATGAATCAAGCGTTATGGTGCAGCTATCACAAAATCCTTAGGCTTACCCGGAAGAAATAACCGATAAGGTAACATCGCAATGACTTGCCATTCTCTCACCTTGATTTCCCGACGTTGCTCTCTCCTATGATGAGGATTTTAAGCGTCGTGAGTACTCCGTCTTCGTCCATGGCCTCTGGTCACTGCGCGAATTTTTCGGGAGGCGCCGATGTAAACATGCGTGCGTTCAGTGGGAAGGGCGAGCAGCTGATACGAGCGAACGCGAGTGGTCGCTGAAGTCGCCACAACAAACATAGTTTATAGGAAGAGTATGGTTACCACACGTGATGGTCATAGAGTTTCCTACAAGTAATTTTGTAGGAAACTCTGTGGTTATGGTTACACAGCACTGAATCAAACCACGTGGTTAGCATATCTGCAGAAAAAGAAAAAAACTACTAAGTCGTTAAAAATAGTATCTGATGGTCATGTAGTGATCATGTAATTAGGTTAGCAAAAGCTACGTATTATTGACACTTTTGTTATTTTTGTATGACTGATAACAACAAATTAATCTTAATTTGAGCTTAATACGCAACTTTTTTGCTATTTCCGTGCTTACCGTCTGCATGCCTTCTGTGTCTCCGTGGCTCCGTCTATGGCTCCGTGCCCTACACCTGATATAGCCTACCACAGCATGCCTAGCAGCATGGCGTTTTTACGCGCGGGTTACCCGCGTTGCTTGCTGTAGTGAACGCGTAGGACTGAATGAGCGGATGGTTTCTGCGCGGTAGTCACGTTTGATGGAAATATTGCTGATGTTATTATGTGGGCAGCTGATAACTGACATGTGATTTCACTAGAGATGTGATAATCGCGGTTGCGCCTGGTCACTCCGAAAGCATGACTTGCTGCGTGCCTTACTGCTCGTCATATACGGGAAAACCAAGACTTGACGGCGAGCCTAGTGTGTCGTTCCATGAGTTTCCCGTGACCGACATTAGAGAAGCATGGATCAAAGCCATCTCACGCGAAGGCAAGGCCAGAGTTTGCTGTGACGGGATCATTTTGAGCCTGCGATAGCCTCCACAGCATCGGCGCCGCATATTTCGAATAGCCTGTGCCAACTACCGTTGAAATTTCTCCTCCACGCAGCTCGTGGATAGCCATGGTTTCATATTTTGGCCATTAGGATGTTAGCTAGCAAATCGATGCTCCTGAAAAGAAATGTGTCGGGACCGTTATTGTAATATTTGGAATGCTGATAAATGGTTGCATGTTGTTTTGCATACGAAAAATTATGTAATTAGCTGATGATTATATTGCGCTTAGTGTTACACTGACGATCTTAAGTGAAGGACAGGACGTGGACGTACGTAGCGCACAGTACGTCCACGTCCTGTCCACTTAAAAACGTCAGTGTAACACTAAGCGCAATATAATCATGAACGTTCAACTAGCCCCCGTCATTGCTTTACTATATGTAATTAGCGTCAAGCATTGGTTGAGATGTTCACTCTAAATTAGTATGACTTAGCTGACGTTGACGTCAAAGAATTAGATTTTCTGTGTTGGACAGCCAGACGTGTCATGGTTGCGTTACTTCCATGTTATCTAGTTTAAGTTGCTTAGAGTTGTGCGTTATGGCAAAAAATTAAAACATAGTATCCTTTCTTCCTTTGCACTGCAGTAAGCCATAATCATACAGGGTGGACATACTTATGAAGAGATATCACGAAGTATTACATTTCCATCCGGTTGGAGATCATTATTTGCAGTAAATTACATAGGCATCATATATTTGTTCTATTACGAGGGAATGTGGGCGCTCTCATTATTAGTAGCAACGAATGCGAATGCACCATCTGTGAAATGGAATTGAACTGTGTGTTCTTGGACCTGTAAATCAATAAAAAGAAAATGTAGAAACACTTTATTTCAACTATTACTTTCTTGGAAACTTGTTGTCATCCCTGTTGAACTGCCTCCCGATTATATTAGTGCCCAAGAAATTCAGCAGAAGTTGATTGCACTTAGTAAGGGGACAAAAGGGAGATTGCAGAGTTGTGACGCATCTGCAAGGTAGACTTGCAATCCTGGCAGTTGTAAGCATGTGTGTGTCGCATCACTTCAACAGAGCGATGATGTGACCTGTTAATACTAAAAGGCAGTGACCACACAAGAGGTGGTGCCACGTAATATCAAGCACTCACTTGCTATTTACAAACATTTATAAATCTTTTATTGTATATTTTTACTGTTACAAAGTACCAAAACCTCAGCACATTTCATGCTAATAATGTGAAGGTTACCTGCCTTGGTAGTGTAATTGCTTTGGCTTGTGCTGCTAAGCCTGAGGGTGCGGGACCGAATTCCAGCCGCATTTCGACAGGGCAAAATGCAAAAACGCCAGTGACCCATGCATTGGGTGCACATTAATAACTCCGACTGGTCAATATTAATCCAGGCTCCCCACAACAGCGTGCCTCATAATCACATCCTGGTTTTGACTTGTGAAGCCCCAGAAATGAATTTTTTAATGTGAAGGAAGAATAATGTAAACACGCAATCTTGTTCCAGGTCCCAACAAGACTTTGTGGCAGCCACACGAGACAGCGAAAGTGTGCAGCATCCACTTCAGGCTGGAGGACTACAAGGACTGCATGAAAGGGCGTCGCTTAAAGCCCAATGCAGTGCCGTCGATCTTTCCAGGATACCCTGCCTACATGCAGCGCTCCGCTGAGTGCATCAGACGGAAGGCTAGCACCCTACCGCATCGGCGCCTTTCAGAAGCTTTTCCTACAGTTTCAACACACCCACCGTAAGTGGAGCTGCTTGACGCAATATGTGCATTTATCACAAGCAGTTACAGTTCAAGAGGAGCTAAAGCAAATCTTACATTGGGTATGTGCTATGGAACATGGTACAGATCATTATTGAACCACTGTGCCAGGTTTCTAAAGCCCCAAATTACCAAATTAAGAACAAGGAAATAGAACAGACAAATAGCAACTTTGTTGGCAAGTTGCAACATTTGTGTTTGTCACTGTTTGTAGTGAAACTTTACGACCTACAGTTGTGCACTGGATCTTATTGTATCCAAGACAGTGACGATTCCAGCCTGCTAGAAAGCATTAACCTCCCTTTATGGTGAAGCAACATGGCACAACGTGTGCGACTGGAAAATGAGCTAACTGGTACAGATATGGCACTTTATTGGTTTACAAGTTCATGTGACGACCAGGTGGAATCAAATCAAAGTACATTTCAGTCATGGCGGATGTGGTGCTCATTTTGAAGAAAGCCTAAAGCTTGTCACTGTGACAATGAAAGTATTATCAGTCATCATTTTTTATGAGAGCTCGTACCCATGCCATTGTTGTGAAAACCATTCTGCGTGGATTCACTAGAATGGTACTGCTCAGACAGACATTCATTTATGTTAATGGCATCCAAGGATATGCGATCGTAATCACCAGGCAAGGTATGAAGGGTGGTGCAGGCAAATACTGGAACATTATTATAGTTCAAGCCATTATAGTCACATATTGTATTCCATTAATTGGAGCAGCTGCAGTTTTCTTTTTTTTTTTGTCAGTCTTATTCTACTTGTGAGGCCAGCACACATTGTGTGCAATGTTCGTACAAGTACCTCTTGCATTTAGGAAAAAAGCTGTTAGGACATGCTTAGAAGCCGGCATGCTTAGAAGGGACACTAAAGGAAAAAGTTTAGCTACATCAATAGATTATTTAGAGGTTTATCATTGTTCCCGCCAGCGCCGGAATAGATGATTTGACGTGACCATGCCTCTATGCTGCTCTCTATGAATCAGTCAGTGCTGACGTCACACGAAAGGTACCATAGCCCACAACAGGTGGCACCACTCAGATTTTCCTTTTTCGTCATTTTTCTTGTTTACAAAAGCTCTGTTCTTGCTATGATGACTTAGTTATTACAGAAGTCTAGCCTTTCAATATAGCCCAACTTCATATTTGACTTTATTGTCCTTATAAACATGAAACGAAAGTCTGGTGTTGATACTTAGTTCAAAGCATTTAAATTCTAAAAAAACAGCTGATGCTGTTGTGCATGTTAGAAGATACACTTACAGTATGGTCCACTGGTAAAAGGAATGCACAAGTGATGGCTTGTCCTTTGAAGCCTGTTGCAGCATTTCTAATACAGAGCTTCCACACTAGCTACAAATAGAAATTAGCTTTATTTATCGACTACCATGTTCAGCCTGAGAATGGTGTAAGACTGTACATTGAAATTGAATCATCGCAACAGCTCAACTTCACAATCCCATGTGAAAGTTCATTTAACAAAATTCACATTTCCAGACATGCGATGTTGCCCTTGTAGACTAGTAACACAAATAAATGTGCATGCTATCCTTTTCCGACTACCAGTTATGTATTTAAAAATGCTGCAAGAGCTGCCTTTCTTTATATTTTCTCTCCAGCAGGTCAAAAAAGCGCCTCCTGTGCGATGGCTCAGATGGTGCGAAGCCATCTGCAGAAACCGCTTCGGCAACCAGTACGAGCGAAGTTGCAGACCCTACCAGCCTTACAGCTAAGAAGCCTTGCAGAAAAAAAAGCATGGCGACGAAAGAACCAGACACCTGCCCCATAGAGCCAACCACACAGCAAACCCTCGAGCGCGTGCCAGCCTCAAAAGATTCTCAGACTCCCGTCTCTTCGCGGCCACTGGTGATCCGAGTGGCAACATGCGGGCAGTGCCCTCCAGTCATGGACGAGTGCAGTGCTTTGAGTGGACTGGATGCACAGTGCCTAGATGAACACAGGACACTTGGGACACAGACAACAATGACTGGAGTGACAATGTCTGCCTTGTGCGACGAGATAAGGTTGCTCAAGCAGAGGTGCCACGATTTACAAAACCAGCTCAACAAATCACATGCTGAAAACTGTCAGTTAAGAATGAAGATTCGCTCTAACCAGGGGCCTTGCGGTACGTGATGGCTTGATACTTCCACCGGCTCTATCTCAGACGGTGAATTTCTCCAGACCTTTACCATGTGCACACATGCTCTGGAAGAGTTGGGATGTTTGCATATATCAGAGCAACCCATTACGACTTGTTGCTTTCAGAAAGTCACTTGTCGCAGCTTCTTTTGGGGCTTGTTGGCATTCCAAGCATCTTTTCTTTAAAGAAATGCTAGTTCAAATGATTCGATATTGATCTTTTTTGCCTTGTATTTAAAAGATGCATCCGAGTCCCAAAACCTGCGTGTAACAATAATGCACTTTATTTTTAATTGAAACAAGGCCACTTTTAAATAAATGCCTTGGATGAAATGTTTTGCTGGCTTTGAAATATTTTTGGACAAGTCAAGCGACTTGTCTGGCTTGTGTTGAGAGAGCGATCTGCTTGCTTTCCTGAAATATGGGCCATGATAAGTTAAAACTATTCCAATCTGTTTTAATTTAAAATCAGCCATTAGCCCTCTCTGGTAGGTGAAAATGGCTTGGGTACTTGGCTGGGCCGCAGCCTATATAGGCTGGGCCACAGCCATTTGCTAATGGCAGATTTGGAAAAAACACAGATTGGAATAGTTGCAAGTTATCCCGGCACTGGTCACCTCGGTGCATTGACAAAAGTGCTTGGCATACTATTTGCTATCGTCCTGTCATTGATTCTACTGTGCATACTGTTTATACTGTGACGAGTGTCAGAAGTCACCTTGTTTAGCATCGCTGTCAATAGTCGCACGAGAACAAAATATTATAGATTTCTTGTGTGTGCACCAATATTTTGCATTGAACTAGTTTATTTTGATCCTCAAGGGTTATACAGTGCATTAAACCAGCTAGAAGTGGTCTATCGAATGTGAAGTTTTGAGAATCCTTGTTACACTGAACACTTGTATCTAATGCAGCCACTGCTGAACTAGCAGTTGATATGCGAGATGAAATTACCTGTGCTTGTTGCTTGGCTTTATCAATGCTAATTGCACAACATAAAGAGCTATACACAATGCTTCTCAAAAATTTTAAGTTACAGTTGAAGCTTGTTATAATGAATTTGCATCCTACATGAAAATGCTTTGCTATATCTGGTATTCATTAAAAGCATAGATTCGTTACACGCTGATATCAGTGAGAAACTTTATTTGCTTTGTTATAGCTGATAGTCATTATGGCAAGGAAATTGAGTCAATTTCCACCCAACAAATGGCACCACAGCAATGCACAGCATTTATCAATGCTTAATGTTGTGGCACCATCGCCTAGGTGTAAATTGACACACTTTCCCATATCAGTGCCCTCTCTCTAGGCTTAGCAACCTGAAAACAAACAAATGATTTCAATAATTACAAAAAATTGCTTATACTTTGGTCTCAGCATGAGATGAGACTAAGCAATTAACGTGCTTCCCATTTATTTCTTGCCGTCACGGCAGAAAAAAGTAACACGGGCGAATTAAGATTGAAGTGGGTAGCCTGGGCACTGCCATGGTGTTACACAATGATGCAAAGCAGGGGGAATCACCCTTGTAAACGTAAAAAAGCCCAGTAACTGCATACATGCACAGTCATGGCAGCCAGTATTGGTAATGGAAATGGCAAAATGGTAATGCTATGCTAACACACACTAATGTAGTCTCCTTCAAAGTAACGATTATATTGACATGTTGGTTCCAGCATGTTCATGTTCACTGTGCAAGAGCACACGTCAAGCATAGAGAAAGAATGCATCAAGAATGCCTGCTCTGCTGCAGCATATAAGGGTGGCTTCCACCATCATTGCCACAACTGTTAAGCTCGGGCACCACTAACATGTGATAAAGCTGCACCTTAATTTGGCATGCTTGGCTACAGCTGCCTTCTGAAAGCTGTGAATGTGTTCTATCATGACATCGTAGACAAGCAGTCTGCAAGTACAGACCGCTCACACAAGAAACATTTCTATTGGGAGCACTCGGGAAGTTGGCTAAAACTGTGCAGTGTAGTAAATGGAGTTGTGCGTACATCACAAACAGTTTATTGCCAGTTCGTAAATTTGACAAAATTTTCAGCAGCTTTTGGCATTTGTGACAATTACACAAGTGTACTTGAAAGGTTTATAATTTTTGCTATATGCTTTGCAATTCCGAAAATGCTGCAATGACTCATCCAGTGGCAAACATCTCCATCAAATGTTTGTCACAATATCTGGCATTTCTTTCTGGCACTTTATAACCGTCAAACAAGGCACACGTACAGCATGCGATATGACAGGTGTGTCCAATTAGCAAGTAGGCCAGAGTGCACTAACTCAGGCCAACGAATCTGTATCTCTGATTTTTCTCCACCTGTATTCCAACTGTGCACCGTGTTACACCTCCTTCCAAATTCTTTGTGCAACAGTAATTGTTGATATTCATCTTTCTAATGATGCGTGCTATTACAAATCCTAGTGTGAATTAAACCACATTTTTTTTTTTTTACATGCACTGAAACATCAGTTCGCATACGTTTCTGCATTTTATGCCTATGTGAATATGGTTGCCATCCATCTGTGACATCATACTATCTATGCTAAAATGCCATTGATACTGAACCGGCATGGCAGGTCATAGTATTTATGTGGCATATTAAGTATACGAAAACAAGTGCCAGTTAACCATGCTGGCCAGTGAACTGTGCTGTTTACCGAGTGCAGCAAGCAGCGCATACCATCTGCCTGAAGGGGCATCTTTCTTGCACATCAAGCAATGTGGTGACTGCCTCAACAACATGGCGAGACTAGTTGCTGGTGGCAGTGCTTCCAGCTAGATAAACTGTGCAACCCTTCTGGCTGCTGCAGTACACCTCACTGAGTGAGGAAGCACTGAAATTTCTAGTACCGTGCGAAGGAAAGCTTGACACATTGCAAAGGGGTTAATGGCAGAACAGTTTATAACGAATGTCATAGCAAAAGTGCACAAGCAGTAAACAAATGAAAACTAATGCGCGTGCATCCATTCGCAAACTGTCCTTATTGGTTTTGGCCTTGCAGAAGTTGGACAGTGGAGGAAGGCGAAACACTGGAATTCTCTACAATGCACGCAGGAAAGCAAACTATGGAGAAAATGGGTGCTGTTCTTCGCTGAGCAGCAGTGTAGGATATAACATGGTAACTGCACACCATGTTGCAACAAGGAAGGAGAAGTTCTTCATCTGTAAATACTAAGTTGTAACTGTTCATATTTAGCAACAACATTCTGACCTGCTTGAAGGGACATGTTTGAATGTTCACAGAGGTGCACAGTAACATAAGTTTGCTCCATTGTAAATAATGTCATGAGTACTATCACATTCCCCTAGCTTAGATATTGGTGCCGATTGGTGTGGTGTCCCTGACTTAAAGAGAGAGGGTTATGTGGTTATTGCTTCGAACATTGCCCCTGCTCTCACTCTCTCCCAAATCTTGGTCTGAAGAAAATAATTAGGACAGATGGTGGCCACTTTTTTGTGTGGTGAAACATTGCAGATAAGATAGAGAAAGCTCACAGCGACGTATGTATTGCGATTGCACGTGAAAAGAGAGAAAGGGGCAAATGTAAGCATCAGGTGGTGATGCAGAAACCTGTTTGATGACGGATCGAGGGACAATAAATCAAACACTAAATTCTGAGGTGACAGCAGTCTTTTCCAGTTGCATGTATGACACAGACCTTGCACAAAAGGTGGACACCAGTCTTTTCTGATCATTTTCGTGGGACAGATTTCTTCAAGCCTGGGGAAGAGTGCAAAAGCAGGCATAAATGGGCTAGGTTCAAAACAAAGAACAGCGAAACCCGCTCTCTTTAATTTGGGAACATAGCACCAGTCGGCACCAGTATTTAGATTGGGAGAGTGTTTGGCTACATGCTTATGTGTTGTAGCTCACACTGAACGCAATAGTAAATGCAATATTGCCTTAAAAAAAAAAAAAACTTGTAAGAAAGAAATGATGTGCCAGATTTGAATGCCCTAAGCACCAACACATGGGAAAGTTGTCACTGGTGTTTACGACATACAGTTTCTTTGAAGCAGAACAAAATCATGCAGTATAATCAGTGTGCTTGGCAGATTCACCCCCCATAGGAAGGTAGGCTGCCAAAGCATTCACAGCGGCAACAAGAGGACCATAGTGACCAGAAAGCACACCATTCTGTAATTTTCCGAAGGTTGTATTATTTCTTTGGCGTGTGATAAAAATGGAGTATCCGACGTGTCGCAAAACCAGCTCTTCATACTGCATAATGGGTAAAGAAGTGTTAAGGAGGAACCTGTCGGCATGCTCAAGCAGCCCAGTATTGTCACTGTGAGGCAAGGGAGGAGTACAAGGTTTCCAGTGCAGCATGACAGGTGGCATGTCAGGCATGTTGCCATCATTTAAATGGCATGATTTAAATGCTCTTCTGCAGAAACAATGGGGAAAAGCTCTTTTAGTGCTCTGTATATCATGACAGCTCCATATTCTGCATTACAGCTTATGGCCAATTCCTCCTGCAAGTTCATTATTGTAAAATTGATTATTACAGGAAACAAGGCAGAAGTTGTACGAGCACTGTCAAATACTGAATCTTCTGCTTAAAGCGAGAAAAACGTCACGCCTTTATTTGCCCTGGAATTGACACAGTTGTTTCAGCTACATTGAGACATTTAGAACCATCGAAGAAGTGCAAGAATACAGCACCACCCTTGATGTGACGTAGTGACAAGAAGCAAATGTCCTTGAATTGGCACATATATATTTTAGACTCAAGCAAATTCTGCACAACAGATGGAACGTCGATGCCACGCCCTGCGCTGTGACAACATTGGGATGTGGGTGATGGCACTGTTTGACCTCCTGAAAAATTCTTGCTCTGTGTAACACTTTGTTATTCCATGCTGCAATACCGTTGGCAAGGTTTAAAAAATCGTAGATCAAAATAGTGGCAAGGGAATAATTCAGCTAGAAAAGAACAGGCTACTTCCTCTACTAAGCAGACATAAATCTGCATATATGTAATACCATTTGGCATCAAGAGACAAGAAGCATTTCATGAGTTGGGAAGCTTAGAGCTTAAAAGTTTTCAACACCAACATGTCATGCTCACAGAATTATTGTAGACAGCAGCGGGCAACAACAGCTGGACAAGACGGCTGTCACTGCATGTTCTGCAGAATGCAGAATGATTCACAGCACTCTTCAGGGCATTTGATGCTTGCTTCCAACTCTCGTCCGTCTCTATATGTCTGTCCGACTGTTTCTTGTTCAAAAGTATGTGGGTATTGGATAAATAAACCTTGTTAGCTTGTTGCCTTGCAAGGATAAAAATGGGCGAATTGGCAACTATGGCAGCTATTATGCAAATTCTTATATTAGACGCATTCCTCCACAACATATGTAAAAGATTGCAACAGTGTAAAATCGAAAACAAACCTTAACAACAGCGTGCAAACAAACTGACGTGCACACCACAGTGACAACAGTTAACATTCAACAAATGCACACTATGCAGCTTAGAACATGGTAAATAAATTTGACAATGTACACATTATACATACAATATTGGTGTATAAGAGTGAGTGTATATTATGGTATTGTATAGGTCTAAAAAACTAGACATCAAGCCAAATGCAATTGACACAACACTTGTTCGGTCTAGTCATCACAAATATGAAATAGAAAATGTGCACAATAACACTAAAATGTAAATAAATTTCCACATAAGTAATAAACTTCTCTATGAGCATTCATCTGCAATGACTACTAATACTGTTTATAACACGTTTGTTTCCATTATGTGTCAAGCAATTATGGAAATTTCTTCAAGAGAAAGCACAATATAAAAGATAGTAAAAAGCATTCATTATCAAATAGTGCTGACTGCTATATGCATACTAATGAGACATCAGGAGGCCAGTAACTATAAAACTGTCATTAGTGGCTCTGCTAAGCACTCGGGTGTACTTAGTTTGTACTACTGTCAAATACCTTGTGCTATGGTTTCCCTTTCTTAAAAGGCAGTGAGAAACCACAAGTGAGGTTAATAATGCCAAACTGACAAAGGGCCCCTGAACTGTTTTCTTGATAGCATATACTGATAGCTCAACTATACTGTGTTTATCCTGCAGAAGTTTCTTTAAAACATTAGAAAACTTCGAAAAAGATATGGTCAAGGCTAAGTCACAATTTTAACATCTTATAAATGTCCCTGACTTATTTTTTCTTTGCGATGGCATTCTGGCAAGACGTTTTGGAATAGTTTAACTTGTCTTATCAGGAGCTTCAAATTGCATACACTGCTTTCTCAGAAAGTTGTATGTACTTTGGTGCGCACTGTGCTCAAGCAATATATGTACACGAACATGTTTAAGGGGGGGACGCGGCACTTCGGAACCGAAAATCGTCCAAAGAACCTGATTTTCGCTGACCTTATATCTACATTCTCGACTTCCTTCCACACCTATTTATGAATTTTCGTAGCCGTACACCATCAACGTCCAGTGTGATCAGAGTTTAAAAAACGAAAACCGAGTGCCTGGCCCAGGATTTCAGCTCTTTATTACGCGAGAACTACATGCTCGATCAGCGCCATTTTGGTCTCGTTCGAAAGAGCGCACTTTGAGCTTTTTCTTTTTTCTGGTAAGCAAACCACAATGTCTTCTCTGGATGAAAGACAAGGCCTAAAGGCTCTCACATTGGCGACTGATAGCAGTCGCGCGACCAAGTTGGTCGCAAAGTGACCAGTCGCAAATGATCGCATTTCTCTAGAAGCAGCCATTTTTGGTCAGTCGCTCGCTGCTCGATTTTTCAGTTGCGCGACCGTGGTCGCAAAACTGATAAACCAATTAGTGGTACACCGGAAGTGATCTTCCATGTGTCTACATCCGGCCTGCTTTCGCGTCGCGGCAAATTCCGTGTAGATTCCAAGAGTTCTCGCTGAGAACAATAACCTCCGGGATTGCGATTTGCGGGTTGCGCTCAGCCGTGCTTGCCGGTGTGAACATCAGTCGCCTTCAGTCGCTTTTTGGTCGCGAGTCGCAAATGGTTGTGTGACCTCCTCAAGTCACCGGTGTGAATGAGCCATAAGAAATGAAAAGCAGCGGCCAGTGTTATTGGCTAGCCGACGCATGTGACCAAAATGGCGCTACCCAGTTGGCTGGGAGCAGCTGTCTTGAGGAATTTGTACTGCCGAGCGCCATTTTTGAAAGGCTTGCGTGTACTACGCATTACATCTCGGCAGAGCATTGTGTTGCTATGCCTGGAAATGCGAGGAAGTGTCATACTCTGCATGCGTTTGGTAAGAAAAAATGGAAAGGTCACCGGAGGAAGCTTGAGCATTTATCACAGCTGTTGATCAACTTTGGGGAATGAAGCATCGATGCATCGCAACCGTGCAATAGCTTTGAGACTGATCGCGTTCTCTCCGCCAGCGATGCTGCGGAAACAGCACTGAAGCACTGACTGAAGCTAACTCCAGTGATCTAAGAATTGATGACAAGGTGTTGACGGATGGCGAAGTGAAGGCAAAGTAGATGGATCGATGGATGGATGGATGGATACAACTTTGTGTGTGCCCGTGAAAAAGTGACGCTCGAACGGCTTTCGTCGGCCCCGGCAACAGTGCGGAAAATAGTGCCCTTCGAGACTTGCAGCGAGGCATCAGCACCTGACTCGCAGCACTGTGCCGCTCTGTATACAATAGTGCATCTCTGTGTTCTCAACTTGCTCCTTGGAATGTTATGCTGCAATGTGCGTTGCAAACCTGCATCGATCATCAGAGGTAACCGTCATTATGGACTTGCCCTCAAGCTGTCAGTTAAACATGAGAACTGCAGCGAGATCACCAATGACTGGACTTGGCTGTGGGTGGACACCACAAAAACGTGCAACCCAGTCAAGGTGAACCTTCTTACCACAAGAGCGATGGTGGCCACTGGCAATGGGCAGACAAAAATGAACACTATTTTCGCTGCAATGGCAACTTCTCACCGCGTCATGCACCACAAGACATACCAGTGGCATTAAAAGAACAGGTTGGCACCCACTTCCATGCAAGCAGCGTATGCCACTATGAGCAATTGTGCAACAAAAGTTGCACCTCTTTACAAAGAGTTATGTTTTGGCCACAAAGGCAATATTCCCGCTAGCTACGATGGCACGTAAATGACGTGCGGTCACTCTTCCCACATCAGTGTTGGCACAGTGATTGAACTATTCAGTGGGTATATTCGACTGGGTGGTTTTGCCCAACTATTGCTTAGCATGTGAGATAGGCCCACAGCCCGATGCCGATGGCTACGATGAATGGAGCGCAAACAATAAAGGTAAATGCCAGAAAAACACTGATAGCAAAGCTGGCCAAATGGAAGTGGAGGCGGCTCTGACCCCTTTTCCTGAGACCATTCGAATGCCATGGCCTATGCTTCACAACTATGTTGTGTGATGGCAACAGCAAAACATTTTGTGCCATTCAAAGGCAAAAGTCTATGGGTATATTGATGTGAAGAAAGAGGACTGTACAAAACATGTGCAAGAACGAATGGGGACAGCCTTGCGAAACCTGGTGCAGAAGCACAGATGCGAGAATAAGCAAGGCCTTGGTGGAAGAGGCAGGCTGACAGGTGAACTGATAACCAGGCTGAGCACATACTATGGTCGGACATTGAAGTCTCGTGAAGGTGATGTGGGACGTGTGCAAAGATCTCTGATGGCCACGCACCGCCACGTCACATCCACGGCTGAATGCCCAAACCACAGCTTGTGCCCGGACCACAGCTCGTGCCCAGCTAGTGAAAGTTCAGGGTGTCGGCATAATGCTGCAAAAGCAAAGGGCGAGCCTGAACCGAGACGAGTCTAAAATCTACCAAAACATGTCGCAGAAGCACTGCTACCTGTTTATACCCGCTTGTTGGAAAAGGCTTTGCTTGAAAGATGCCAACGAGGCAAAACAGAACTCCAATGAGAGCTTGCATTCGGTAATCAGAAGTTTGGCCTCAAAAGTGAAACATGCACTGCTCTTCGCAGTGGAAGCGGCTGTAGGACAAGCAGTGCTGTGCTTCAACACCGGAATTCTCCATTTCACATCTGCAATTTTGGGACAGATGGACATGTCTGTTACAGGCACTGGCTCCAAGAGAGCAAGAGAGAAAGACCACTACTGCACTATAAGCTCCAGCAAGAAATGTACAGCCTCACTGGAACTTGAAAAATTGTAAAACAAGGATGCACCCAGACTGCGCTGCTGGTGCATTTTGATGAATTATAGTTGTTTTTCCTGCAGTAAAGATGTGCTGGAACATTTTTCCTTGATTTCTCGAATCAACAATTTTCATGCTCTTTCTGTTTGCCATAGTAATATCTTTTGTTCTATTTGGGCTATCATAACTTTTTTTCCTAGTAATAAACAGATGTGGTGCATTAAGAAGTAAATTTTTTATAATACTTTCTCAAGAAAATTTTCAAGACTAACCTTTTGTTCTAGTATCAAGGTTAACATTTTTTTGTTACTAAGTTTGACAACCTATAACGTCGCTTCCAAATGGCCTAGAGCAATGGCTTATACCTTACGACAACCATGAACATTCAGAATCGATTCCGTGTGCTGTGCTTTACTATGCAAGTTTCTGTTAATTATTAAATTAGGCTTTAAACAATAAGACATTCTGCTTTGGATGTCATGAAAAATATTTATCCTAGGAAAAGAATAATAGCATTTTTGGAATTGGCTGGTAAGAGCACATTAACTGTGCAAATTTTATCCAAACTGTATTAAAAATAAAAAATATAAAAAAATATTTGAAGTGCATCGTCCCCCCTTGAGGGCCCTTTAGCAGTGTGACGACATATTAAATGCAACACCATCCGAGATAAAACAAGAGCAAGGTTAAAGATGGTTTCACTTCGGTGTTGCTTACCTAACCTCAAAAAAAAAAATAAGTTAGGCATGAAAAGTGAAAGGTAGAACCAATAAACCTTTTTCTGGCAATCCCACAGTGCCCCACGGGTGCACTATGTGGAAAGAGTGTATGCCGAGCAAGCAGGCTCACCCAGGCAACCGTTTGCCATGGCACCGTGGAAAAAAAAAAATTGGGAGAAAGAACAAGGTGCCGCCGCTTTCTCGATGCTTAGAATGACATAAGTATACATGCCCACAAGCATCTACATTTGTATCTCTATGCAAGAAATGGGAAGGAAATAACCCAGACTACGCGGTAATCACCGAGCTGCCGCCCCATTGTGAGGAGCTAAGTTCCGCCTTAAACATACCGCCTACATTGTTAAAAAATTCATTTAAAGAATGCTATCTTTTCGGACAGTGAGTTAACAAAGAGTGCATGACTTCCTAAAATAATAGCTGTTTGTGCCTCTTCTGCTGCCACAGTGGTCTGGTAAGAGGAGCAAATATATGTTCCGAGGTTTTAGGAACAGCAAGGGTGCTTGCCATTTGGTTGCTCGCTGATTGGATGCACAGTATTCTTACTTGCAAAATAAACAAAACAGAAAGAGGGAGAACAAAAAATTTCTTTCATACTCTCATCTCTTTTATGAGAAAACATTGTGCTACGAACGAATTTATGGCCCGAGTACTCCCAGTATTACCTTCGTGTGCCACGATCTACCGAAACTAGGAAGTAGCTCGCAATACCATTTTCATTTGAGCACATTTTTCACAAGTGAAATAGGTTCATACTTCGTGGTGACTCTTTCTTTGAAAGTCATTCTAATCAGTGGCGCTACATAAAAACTTAGTAGGGTCTCTTCGTTAAGTTCCTGGGCACATGCTATATGCAGCCTGGTTCAGGCATTAACCCACCAATGGCACCTAAGTGATATGATTTGTCAGAGCCCATGTGCAACATCGTGGAACACATTAAAAAATTTTATGTTTTCACTCTCGTCACACTAGGAATTCATGAAATGGTGCACTTTACATTACTGCACAACAAACATAGAACGAAATTAAACGAAAAGCTTTAAAAAAATTGTGTGAGAAACTGAAGTGAGCTCCTCTACTTCGCATTGAAAAGCGAAATAATGCTCGCCTATAGAAAGCTGAATATTAAACAAGGTGGACCGAGACCAAGTCTACCTGACAGTTGCCTCTGCAGCTGTGGTACATGCTGCTGGGTTTAATATTCAAACTGCACTTTGCCTTTTGTAACTAATTTTTCATTTTGGCTATCACCCAGAATTATTCAGAGCCGAAAGGTGCGTGAAGGGATTTCCCAGCACAGCTGTAAACAAAAAGAAAAAGAAAGAAGAAGCAGTAGCGTGCAGGAACGCTAGATGGCTGGCATCGCAAGATGCGATGCCGTCGCAGCTAAACAACAAACAAGATATTCTTGTTTGAATTAGGCAGTGACATGAGCCACCTTGCCAAATTTGCATCAGTTATTACTGCTAACAGGCGCTCGCATGGCGCAGGAGGAAAGCAAAAGTGCAAAGCCTGCCTCTGCGGCACACACACTTCCCATAAGCACTTGCGCAGCCGTTGGTGGCGCTCGCATGTTAGAAAAAGGTCTATTTTCATACAACTGGTTCATTTGCATTGCACTCAGAAAGGTTGAGTTTCTGTTTCAAGGTTTTAAAGAGCACTACATGTAACAGTAATAGATATGACTTCAATAGACCTTTTGCGTAATGCCAACAACCCTCTGTACACCTTGGTTTGCCACCACCATCATGGAGGATACTGGAGGACCCGTGTAGAAAGCTAGTGGGCTGCACATGCTATGCTACACGTCTTGTTAAGTTTGCTGCTGTGTTCTGGCATGCACATAGAGTGTTCGCCGCATATTGTGGTCCTGAGAATGTAAGCTTGATTTCCAGCAATGGGATAGGCGGAATGTCTTGGCATGCTCCCGCATTTGTGCCATGACTTGCACCATGACCTCTGACTGTGGGAGCTAAAAATTTTCTTTCGAAGTCTTTTGCCATTCTGGACTCCATCAGAGAGAGAGAGAAAAAAAAAGAAAGGGCGAAGCGAACCAGGAAATGTGGCATGTTGTGACATGTCATGTATTGGTATAGCAATTCTGCGTGGTCATCTAGCATGGACAAAGTGTAGTCTCACTAACGTGCACTAACGGAGTAGTCAGCCATAAGATCCTGTCCGCTTATCACAGTCACTGTTGTCCAGCATCTCATCCTTGACTCATGAAACATGGTTGCTCTCGCCTACAAGGCTTTAGGCAAGTAACAGTTCATTACATCAGTACTGTAGGCTCATGAGCGCAAAAAACGAATAATTAGCCTTGTGTGTGCCGTGCACAATCTTTAAATATACTGAGTGACTGGTCATTTAAAGCTGCTGCACTTGACTGTGTGAACATTTAGTGTGAAAAACGGGCAAATGATCAGCAAAACCATGCACGGCCAATTTCAAGGTGAAGTTGGTGCATTGAACACTGCACTGAATTTTACACACTTGTGTACCATATGGCCGGAACTATACACAATGCTTGCATAGCAGCACAGAGCTGTACATTAGCTCGCCAAATTTCAGTAAACCTTCACTGAAGAAACAATGCATAACAAACAAGAATGCAGTGTGGCAAGCGACTGGCTGCTATAGAGCCGGCCCGTGTCTATCCTCGCAATGGTGGCGAAAAACCAGGATTGACTGACTGCACCAGAAGGTTGTCGGCCTTATGCAAGTCCCCATACTCAATGTGCACTTTCTGACAGCGGGTATTTGTGCAGCAACACTTCCTTAAAGACGATGTATACGAACCACTACCAATGATTTGTACAACAGCCATAACATGATAATGAACTTGGAACATTAGTCAAGTGAACTTGGTGAAATGCTAGAAGTGCCTCAATGTTCATGTGCAAGTTACTTCCTGGTGTGTATGCCACAAATTGCCGAAACCACAACACTGGTCAAACAATTCGCACACAAAAGATCAGTGCACAAACTATAATCATGACTCATGTTGAATGCTAGCTAGTTTACTGCAGTCACATGCTACCATCCGTACAGTTCATGACTCAAACTGTGTCTACAACGTACATTTGCAGTGTCAAAATGTAAAAAATACCTTTTGAAAAGGCTCAACGTTAGCATCGTGCAGCATATGCAGGGATAACATAAGTTTAAAAACCTTCATTTGGCTCAAAAGTACATTTACATCCAACACAAGGTATAGTGATACACACTCTCTACAAAGCCATGGATCAAGAGATGGCCCAACATGTCAAATAAATATTCTTGGTGTTCTTTTTTTCTTAAAGCACATAGCTGAAAAACATGCTTTGCCAGTTTAAAAGTATGACTGATGACACTAATACAGGCAATAATTGTGGAGCTTCATCATCAATTCACAGATCTCCAGAGAGCACATGCAAGAGCTAAAAGCATCAATAAAATGCTACAGTGCAGGATGGACAAATGCTTGTTGTGCATAAACTATTTTACTTCTCACTCGGGAAAAAGAAAAAATTGAAAATTTCTATTATCACCATCAGCAAGCACACAGCCAAACTGATTTCTATGCTCTTTGGCAGTCAATGTCAACATCCACATAGCTTCAAGGTTATTCACAATTTTGGTGTTGTTTATATATGAAATATTAAGTTTGGTTAGATTGGTAAATAAGACTTCTGGCATTGCAATTCGGAATGTGTTGCCATAACTGGAAGCTTGGTCAGTTAGAAATAATGCAACAACAAAATTACCAATGCAACTCTCACATTCTCATACCAGCTCCCCATGGCATCGTTGACTTTGGCAGCGTATACTGGAGAAGTAGTAACTGCTTATCAACTAATAACTGTTTATCAACAACATTGCATTGAAAAGCAAGGAAATATCGGACTCAATGCGGCAATTAGTGAAGACTTTCCTTTTTCAAGTAGAAGGACCCAACCATGTCGAAATACCAAACAATCTGTGACCTCGCCTTGACATCGTCAGCCACAGTTTCGGTATGAAGCAGGCTTTTTCTGCCAGAGTAATGCAGACAAGAGTTCTGAAAGAATAAGCTGCCACTCTGAGTCAATTCTGTTTCCTTTTCAGATGTTCTTTTAGTGTCCTTTGAAACAGTGCAAAAGGAAACTTTGGCCACCTCTGCTGAATATGTTAATACGATTGAATATTATGGAAAATAATGACTGGTTGTACATGCAGATTGATTTTACAAGTCCTGCACTGTGAAATTTGCAGACTTTGTGTTATTCTGCAGATTTTGCACAACAGAGGCATCTACACGTGCACACGCCCGTTAATAGAGTAAAGTACATGGTGAGACTAAATACAATGCATTTGACAGGTTTAATAATTTCTCCGACGTAATTATGAAAATGCATGCCTTCTTATACATGGAATGATGTCTACCACAGCTAACAGAGAGTTTTAAGTTAGGGGACGCAAACCGCACCCAAGCGTTAGGCATGCAAACTCTACTGTGGACCCTTCATGCTCGTTTTTGGGTTCTTTTATATGCCCAGTGGTTTGCGACCTCTAACGCTTGTGTCCCCTAACCTAAAACTCTCAAATGTAAACTATTGTATATATTTGCACTGTAAACATAAGTGGATGTTGTCCGGTTTTCTTGTTCTCTCAATGTTCCCGATTTCAGTTAAAATTAGGAATGCTATATGCAGTTTCATTATATGTCCATCACTTACTGGCTGAGCCTTTCGAAGGAGCCACAGCAAGTGAGCACTCCCTCACACAAGGATATTTCATGCAATGTTTCAAATATGACTAATGAAAGTATAGCTTTTTTTAATAGTGGGCTTTAACGTACCAAAGGGGCACGCATGGTTATGAGGGACGCTGTAGTGGAGGGCTCAGGATTAATTATGACCATTTGGGATTGTTTAACGTGTATGTAAATCTAAGTGCGTGAGTGTTTTTGTATTTTGTCACCATTGAAATAAGGCCACTTTGGCCACCAGTCGAACCTGTGACCTCGTTTTTGGCAGAAGAACGCTACAGCCCATAAGCCACCACGGCAGGTGGCAAGTATGATTTCCTCAATGTTTAAAGAGAATTGCAGAGTGTTTGTTACTCTTATTTAGTTACTCTGATGTCACTTCTCAATGGTGCCGCTTCTTTATCGTTGAATGCCAGTAGTCATAAAGCTAAATATACATTAAAATAACACCTTTCTTCCTGCACCACAACTTGCATTTAAGCACTACACTCCATCACACCTACAATAAATATAACAAGCTGAATTCATGTAGCTTGAACTATTATCCTGAATGCATAATCAAAATACTAATAATGCAGCAACATTGCAAGACAGACAAACCTGGCAAAAAAGAAACTGTAAGCTAAACAAGACAAGCAAAAGTAAGCTAGCAGGAACAGCAGAGCAGGATGCTCGAAATATATGTGTATTACCCTCATGCTTCCTTAAGCAACATTTCTGGACATGCTGATCAGTCATGTTTGCTTCAAGAACACCATATGTGCTGAATGCAGCTGCCGGTAATTGTGACAGCAAACTATCACATTCTACACACTATGCATCACAGTATCACTATTACTGTTTTGCGTACCTGTGCTGTTCATTATATTTACTACCACCTTGCCTCTTCAGCCAGTGCACAGCTGCTAAAAAGGAGCAAGATATCCATGCCTAGAACTGCACGCCAACTTTGCTGTTAAATGCATTCGGTCAACAAAAAGTTTAGCAACAATGCAATACAAACTGAACGGTACAGTGTACAACTGCAGCATTTGCAGCTCTGTCTCAACTTTTTCATGTGCACGCCAACTGCAACTTGCTAAACCGTCTCCATTTTCATCCTTTCAGCACTATCTGTATGTAATCTCATGTTACCAAGCTACCTTATCCAGGCCGCCTTAAAAGCAGTCGTTACACACTCTAGCAAGACTTCTCCACGTCTGGCCGCAGGAAAGCGGTGAACGAAAAAAATTTGTGTGTGCTTCTGATACCGACCACAGTGGCCCACGCGACAAGTGCTCATGACACCGCATTTGTAACTTTAACAGAAGACGCCCTGAGTGCATCGAAAACTAGCCTCGAGTTGAAAGAGTTGCGGCAAGCAAACAGACACCGGCTGTTGCGCCAGAGAGCGGCCCCAGACACCTTGTCGCAGAGCTCCTCGTCGGGATCAGCATAGCTAACAGGCGCAGGCACGCACCAAGGAACACCAGCCTCTTCGACAGCTGCAAAGAGGCCCATATTTCGAGCCAAGAGCAGGGCATGCGGTGCACACGTGTCCCAGCGAAAAGTTGTGCCCTGTGTGACAAGGTATGCATCGGCACGGAGTAGTGCCACACACAGCAGCTTGTATCCGGCACCCGCAGCAAAACGCACGTCACAGCCGGCAGCTTCCAGGGCTTGAACGACGGCATTGCTCTCACTGGCACTGAGCAGCACACATGGATGGTGGCGCCTTCGCAGCGGATCAGGGTCTTCATCCTCACAGAAGTGACGGCTGTGCCACTGATGTGCGCCCAGAGTCAGGCCCCAGTAGCAACGTCCTACAGGCCTACATGCACCCAAATGCAGCAAACAATTACCACAATTTTTGCTGCTTCTTTTAGCAAAGGAACTAGCAATGCGAAATCTATAAACAAACAAACAAAAAGAAAGTCGACTCCTTGGTAATTTTCCTTTGTGGGCACTACTTTCCAGTTCCATACTCTTATAAGAACTGGATGAATTTAGATGCTTTCACAGTGGCAGTTGACAAAGTTGCCCAGAAATGATGGCCGTAAATCGTGGTAGCCACTAACCCCTCAAAAATATTACAAGAGAACAAAATGTGTTGTTTGAAATCGGGCACTAGACGGTACATGCTACTTCTAGCACCAACAGAGTATTTATAAGGCTCATTAAAAAAATTACTTGTACAAGAGTTATTTACATTCCAAACTGGTGCCAAAATTGCAGAAAATGTTGCTGCGCTTGAAGAAATATGAGACACAACCAATGACTGGAAAATACGTATATGTACAGTCTTTGTCACAAGTTTTCAAAGCCACTGCGTGTGTAACCAGATTTGTCACACTAGGGCCCATGTAGAAGTTTCATTGCTCCAAAGCTATAAATATTACAGAGAAGGACTAAGCTCTTCATCCTCCTAAGCTTCAATGCACCAGGCATGCAGCAGGAGCCCCGACACTGAGCCCAGGACAAAATAGTGCCGCACTGACTTCAGTTGTGATCTTCCTATTTTGCTGTACTCTTTTCCTTTGGGCATGTTGTTTAGTGTACCCTGTTTCACTTCTGCTTAAGACACAGTAGCTGCTTCTAGTATGACAGGTCCGTCATTCTCGCATGTACACTATGCATGTAGAAAATTCTCAAATTGTCACACTGATTGCTGAATGATCTACAGATAGAGCACATGATTATGCTTTATACATACAAACCAACTGTAAGGCAAATCATCCAACAATAACTGTGATTGTTACTACTTCCATCTAGCTACATCATTGTTTGGTGGACACAAGTACATGTAATAAGCAGCTTGCTTACAAACATCGCCTGCCTGCCAGCTTGCGTGTAATCACCACCACATAACAATATTGTGACTCACTGAGTGGCTGAGTAATAATTACACTAAACACCGCGCCAATTATATATAGCTCAACCATGACAAAGAATAATCTTTGGCTGCCATTTGACTAATATTTCACTCTTGACAAAAAGTGAAATGCAATGAGAAATCAGGGCGCAGCTACGTGTATGTGACAACAAAGAAAAGCTACGTAACTTTCAATGGCTAGATGATGATGTATGGGGCTTTATGGAGCAAGGGCCAGATATGGGGATAGACCGCCATGCACGTGGTGATGAGTTTTCAATGAATCGTTTATCAAATGGAGAATTGAACTGCAACCGGAAGATGTAGCATGGCTGTAAAAAGGCCTAAGATCAGTCACTGTAACTTGCGTAAAATATATCAGTATTAAAATAATGACAATGACTATAGATGTGTATGACCTTTCAATGGCTACACTTGTTGGCTCATAAGACTAATTTCAGTGTCAAAGCTTTTATCCCTTTGCGCCAGCTCATAGCATAGAACAAGGTTACTTCCAATAAAAGTGACATACAAGGAGCCCACCTGTTAAGGTCGTCCAGGTGATGAAAGGGCTGATTTACGACACCAGCGACTGGTAGACCAGTGCCACGGTCATAAACGCCAATCAGCACAGAGACACATTGCAGACCTGAGCTAACGATGCTGCTCCCTTCACCTTCATCACCCCACTTGCCAGCAATGTATTCAGATGTAGAGTCTAAAATAACAAAAAAGCAGAATCCAGAGTGTATTTTGCAAAAGTGGTAACACCAACATCAGATGGGATGTCTAGGTTGTTTACATGCTATCAGATGCCACACAGAATGTAAACAAAATTTTTGCTCATTAAAATATGTCTAAAAGATACCTCTGCTTGACTGCAAGCTTCTCATGCATTGAACATCTGGTCACATTATCCTGTCTCTGCATATGAAGCTATACTGGGTGTTTCATGTAATCTGAACCAAACTTTTGGTAGCTAATTTTTGGCATTTCATCTTAGGTGAATGAAACCAATAGTACAATGTTCGTAGTCGTCCCAAATTACTCATTATTTTTTCAAGTGCAACTAGTTAGCTAGCTGATAATGTCTAATTAATTGTTCATTTTAGGGCAGAAGTTGTACTGAAAAAATTGCAGACCACGGCCAGAAGCATACAACGAAGTTGTTTCCTTGAGGTTATTTTTTATGTTGTTCTTTTTTCTGCACTCTGATGAAAGCACATGAAATATAGAAAGATGACGTCATTAAATTCTTGCATATATGAATTACAACGATCTCAACAGGGTTCCGAAAAATGAGTCAGAAAATAAAGTCAGAAAAGAGTGTTTGCATCCACATTCAGCACTAGCATATCATCATTTAGGGCTATGACGAACTTCTATCTTCACAACAAAGGTTCTGATGTAAGCTGAATGCCATGCCTGAGCACAAAGACTTTTTTTTTATTGTTCAGGCTTTCATGAGAGCCCAGAAAAAAGAACCTTGTAAAAGATAATGCAATGGAAACGACTTCACTGCATTTTTATGAACATGCTCTGCATCTTTTTCATATACAACTTGTGCCCTAAAATGAATACTTGACCCTACAATGCCCAAGCTACTAAGCTACCAAGTTCGTTCACCATTACTTTTGACCATGAAAAGTAGAGTTGTCCAAAAAAATAACCAAGTAATTGTCATTTAAGTAAAGATTACTTAGTACAATAGTTAATTAACTTGTAATTGGTTTGCTAGCTATCAACAACTGCTAATTTTCTGGACAAATGGAAGGTGAACAAGGTGGTTCCCCCTTATTGAAGAAAACCAACACTCACATTCCTAACAGCTAGAGGTAAATTCACAGACAAGGATACCTCGCAAACTTATGGAGCATGTTATCTCCAGCCAGACAGTAGCTTTCCTAGAAAAGGTTTCTGCTATAATCAACATGGTTTCAGAAAAAATTATTCCTGTGAAACACAACTCCTGACATTCGCTAATAATTTGTTTTCAGCTACTGATCACTTGTACTTCACTGATAGCACATTCATAGATTTTGCCAAAGCATTTGGCACTGTCTGTCACAAGTTAATGCCTTTAAAACATAGAGCTCTTAATCTAGATGGCAGCATTGTAAAATGGATTGAAAGGTTATTTTACAACTGCACACAGTTGGTCACCACTAGCGATTGTAATACACCTCTGAATCCTGCAACTACGGCATTTGACAGGGTTCTGTTCTGGGGCACCTGTTGTTCATTATCTGCACTAACAATCTATACCTAATGACATTTCCTCCTCAATAAAGCTATTTGCAGGTGGCTGTGATTTACCAGGTAAATTCTAACTGCTACTGACTCCATTACCCTGTAATCTGACTTTGATAACATTTCTTCTTCATGTATACTAGCAGACAACTTTCTGTGGCAACAAAGGGAAAGCTACATTGGCGGAGCTCCTGCACATGTCTTACTGCGCTAAGTAGTTCGGCAGAGTCTGACAGTGCTTTCAGTTTCTTCATCATAAGTTTCTTGGAACAAATACTGAGCCAGCATAGCTTCCCCTTGCAATGGTTTTGCATGTTCCCAAATGCAGAAGAGAAAGGCCAGAAAATAAGTGAACCTTAATACTTAGTTGTGTGTTCTGTCTCACTGTAGGTTGTAATTGAGGTGTTTATATTTTCTCTCTACCAACTTAAAATCACGTGAATGTAAATCTGGACCTCCTTTCAGGAGTGCTCTTACTTGTGCGCAGATCGTATGCAGTTTGACCCCCCCCCCCCCACTTGAGAAATAGTTGGTACGCCACTGATGGTTCCTGCATAATTTAGCTTACGCTCCTTTCTGTAATGCTTTGGTCGTAAGAATACATAAACAAATAACTAATAGCACTTTAAAACATATTCTGAGTAAGTAAGGATGACTATGAACAATATACTATTGGTGTTGTTTGCCTAAAGTGTACCATTTTTGAAAGTTCAGAGAGTGAGTTCAAGGCACGTGCATCGGGACTCCTGCAGTGTCATCTCTACACTCTATATTGTAATACATCTTCTCGTAATTGACAGTATTGGTCATTACGCATTACCATGTATAAAAAGAAACTAAATACACTCCAAAAGATAGAAACAACACCTGAAGTTAATCCTAACTCACATATTCGTAAATGTTCCTACGCTCGAAACTACACCTCAACTCCAGAAACTGAAGGGCAGTGCCCCTCCTCAAGTAAAGTGGTTAATGTGCTTTATAATGAAACTTCTTGGCAGTTCCGAGCTAAAACTTCATAACCGAATCCTCCGATTGTCTATCTAAAACCATTGGAGCAGAGATGCACTTGTCAAGCAATTCCTGATCACCAGAATTTTCAATAAGTGTTAATGAAGCATAGCATTTACATAAGTCAAGGAATATACTCAGTGGAATCTGGTGAGAACTCTGGGTCAAGGCTCAATTGTGAATGTGGTGGTGTGATCACCATGACATCTTCATGTAGCTGTGAACCCACAGCACACATTTTGGACACCAGAGCCCAAATGTGTGCTAGCTGCACCATACTTCACATTGCTGTGTTTTTGCAAGGAACAGTGCATCAGCAAAGTTCAGCACAAAAATCTTGACACACTTCTGCAACACAGTAAACATATTGCACTTATCTTTCTACCATCCTTCTAAACTATCCTTCTAACAGTGTTCAGCATGTTAGTAGCAGGCAGACTCACCAATAGGGTCTATCCAAATTCCAAGAGAGGAGACACAGGCCATGGGGCAATCGTTTAGCTCAGTGTCTTCACAAACCTCCGGGTTTGAGTGCACAATATGGGCCAGCTTTCTTGCTGCTACAGTGTTCCCATCAAGCACACGTTCCAAGAGCCACGCTGTTTCCTCCTGTGTTGCCTTCACTTCCACACAAATGGTCTCACCGTGGCTGCTTGTGAACTTGTTGCTCTCCTCTCCCCGCAAGGACTTGCCAAGCTCGGGATGCTGAAATTGAAAGGAAAACGACAAAGACCCTTGTAAGTGCAAAGGCACCTCGCACCTTGCTGGCACTGGTATCAATCAGTAGCAGCACAGGCCGTGTGTACCAGTACAAGCGATATGTACCAGTACAAGCCATATACATGCCAGTAGGATAGTGAAAACAATATCTTTATATACGCCAGCCCATACACCTCTGTGGCTGTGGTACCGACCGGCCAGTACTAGTACAAGTCAGCTGCACCAGTACCTACCTGGCTGGCACGGGTACTTCAAGAGAAATGACGAGTGGCCTAGTTGGTATTTATGTATAGTAACTAATGTGGTGCAAAACCAAATGCAAAATGAGATATTAAAGATGTTTTGAATAATAGTAACTGCACAAAGTAAAAAAAGCACCGCATGGAAGCCACCGATGCATCAATTACCCTCAAGAAATCTGATGTATGCTAGTGATAAATATATAGACGGGTGATTTATGCATGCTTGACCCACTTGTGCAGATGGAGGACCAAGCACACACATATTATCCAGTCTTCTTGATCCTCCCTCCATGCAGAATTTATTGCTTCACACACGTTTTGCAGCTTTTATCACTTTTCTCCCTTTTATCTTTTCTTGTTGTGAAAGGTGCATATTATTATGGCTTGCCTTCTGGGTAAACTTTTAGGTACAAGTGTAGCACCTATCTTGGGTGCTTCTTTTTTTTGTTATTAAGGCTTGTAGAGGGGATAGTTGGCACAGCATGCCCAAGTAAAGTGCATAGGTTACAAGAAAAAACAAGAAAGAATGACAGAATGAGACACAAAAAGAAACTGCATAAGCTACCACCAACTAAAATCCGTCTTATGGGTGTAAACGTATGTGCAACAGGCACGTGAATGACTCACCAGGCAGGAGAGGTCATGTCGCACCATCTCCTGGATTAGCACATCAGCCAAAGTCTTGAAATCATGCACAAAACGAGGGTTTCTTTCAGAGCCAGCTTTCTCCTCAACCAGAAGTTGGAACAGAGGCCCCTCCGCACGGCACGCCCTGGCCAGCTGGGCTCCTTTCTCAGCCGCACACACAAGGGCCTCAAGCAGTAAGGACCACTCTATTTGGTCCTCTGTGCAAGGGAACATTGACAGGTGCATAAAACACACACTACTTCCTCAGTCCAGGGTTGCACGGAAGTTGGCACAATGCTTGACTAGTCAAGGAGGGATTACAAAGGGGGTTTCAAAGCGCTCGAATCAATACACTCACAACTTCCCATCCTCATTGCACAGCTCCTGAATTTGAAGTAATGAACAACATGATGTTTCCTTTCACAACCATGTATACTTGTTAGTAGGCATTCTCAGTGCTGTCCAATGCAGAAATCTGTGCACCAGAACTGGTCTGAAGAGCAGCCACTAAGGGGCACTGAGTAATGCACGGACTCCCTTTAACACATTCCTTGCATCATGAATCGCACAACGTGTCCCTTCTGTGTGGCAGTATTATGCAGGTTTTTCCTGTAGATTGAATTACTACAGGTGAAATCTTGCATTGCCAGATGTTTATGAATGGCTGCTTAAGCTAAATAAATGTTGCACAGAGCAGCTTGATGGGTGCCACAGCATAATGGTTTGTGCAAACAGTGACGATCACACAGTAAATGTTAAGAACTGCACCAAAGGTTTCGGGAAACTGCACTAAACAGGTAAGCTAAAGGATCTAGACACTCATAATCCAGTCATAGCAACAGCATACAGAAAATAAACATACATAAATAAAACAGTTACAACACTGTGTATCTGCGTCTCAACACTTAAAAACCACTTAAAATATAAGAACTTAGCACTAGTACAACCTAGGACAAGACATACAAAAGCAAACAGCCGTAAGAAATGTTTTCATACTTGACCTTTTGTGCATTGATACTTATACTTTATACTTGTTATATATTTATAATTGTTAAGAATGGAGGGCAGGCTACATTTCAGTATCCATAGCTTGTCATGCCATGACATACAAGCTACAGCTGCTTCTTAGATACCATGGTCTCACAGTGACTAATGACACATGTCCAGTGCTACATCAATCACTGGTGCCTACACATCAAACTTTGTCAGAACTGCTCAACTGTGCTGAAAAAAGCTACACAGTGCTTTCTCACACAAGCAAAAGATAAAAGTGGCAAAATCTCCATCTATATTTCATAATGGTCCAACTGCAATGCAAGTGTGTCAAAGGCACACTACACAGTGACACAAACACAAACAGTATTTCAAGTACACCCCCCCCCTCTTTTGTGTTATCTGTATAAGTCCATCAGTAACATCTTTTCTTTAGCGTATCTGTGGGTCATGGCCATAGGCGTACTTACCGGGGGGGGGGGGGGGGGGGGATACTTCTGCCCACTTTTGACATTGGAAAGAAGTATGCCATTTGCCCCCCCCTCCCCTATTTTTGAAAGAAGTCTCTTTTGATGATTTCATTTTCAGGCTGTTTCTAAGTAAGGGTTCCACTAGACCTTCTTTCCTGGCAGGTGCAAGCACAGCAGATATAACACATTTTGGAGAATTGGGGGCCACTTTGCGGTTACGTGAACCAAAAATTTGAGCTGTGTACGTAGCTTATGTGCTCTGAAAACAGCTACTGAATACTTGCTTTCTCCAATTTTTATGCGTTATACACAGTGTTTACTTAGCTCCTGCTCTATCCTCAGTAGACTATGCTGGGCACAGTGTTTGTATTTGTTCAAAGTACAAAGCAATGTTCTGAGTGACGAGCAATTGAATTGAATTTAATTGAATTTTATTCCGCAACAAGAAAAAGTTATGAGGAGGACAGGTAAAAGCTGTAAAAAAAAGCTTGAGGAGCCCTGACCCCCTATCGCACGGGGAGGCATAAAAGCGTGCGGCTAAGGGAGTACGACCTGCTGAGAGGAAAACACAGGAGTTATAAAACGTCACTTGAAAAGGGGATTATACAGTAGTCAAAAAAATAGAAAATCATTGTATCACATCATTATACAAACATTAAATGCAGTTGTTTTGGTTATGAACTAGATATGTCAATCTTATTTTTTTTTATTATGTGCTTTAGAAGTGTAGGCAATTGAAATTCAAACACTTGATTTCCGTAATTGGTTCTACATTTGGCGACGTACCACACTTCAGGATGGCGTACATTATAAGCAAGGAAGTTTTTCTCTAGCCTTGCTAGGTTTGTCAAGGCATCATTATTTTTCAACAAACCGAGTTTATATAAACGGCATAGCTTGTAATCATACATAGATGGAACCTGAATGATGTGGTGCTTCTTAAACAATTCTGCACTGTGGTAGCGATATGGGACTTTAGAGGCTAGGCGTAGAGCACTTTTTAGCAAGACGGAAAGTTTGCTAATGTTTGAAGCTGTTGCTGTTGACCATACAAGAAACGCGTAATTCAATAGAGAAGAAAATAAAGAGTTATATATGAGTATGTTAACAGAGGTAGGAAAATAGTAGCAGTGGCGGCGCATAATGCTGGTTGTCCTCGATAGTTCATTAATAATGTAGTTCACGTGATCATCCCATGTCATGTTTTGTGAAAAATACACGCCCAGTGATTTGAAGCTTTTTACCACTTCAATTTTAGAGTTATTTAACGAAATAGTGGGTAAATGGACATATGTGTGGCGGGGGTGAATTAAACAGCCTTCGTTTTATTAATGTTTAGTTTTAGGGAGTTCATTTGAGCCCATACATTAATTTCAGACAGTGCGCTACTCACTCAACTACCCAAATCGGCACACGATTTGCCTGAAAAGAATAAGCTCGTATTGTCAGCATAGATTATATAATGGGCTGTTTCATCAATGTGGACAATCTCATTAATATAAAGTATGAACAGAAACAGTCCCAGGATGCTTGCCTGAGGGACACCTGTTTTAATAGACTTTATTGAGGAATGTTTCCCTTCAATGACTACAAATTGAGTAGAGCACAGTAAGTATGACTTGATTTACTTGTGCGCGATACCTCTTATGCCATAGTGATCTAGTTTTTGAAGCAGAATATCATGATTAATGAGGTCGAAGGCTTTCAAAAAGTCTAAAAAAAGCCCAAGTACCATATTTCTGTACTCAAAATTTTCTAGAATGAATTCCTTTTGGGCTAGTAGTGCGAGCTCTGTGGACTTGTTTCTCCGAAAACCATACTGTGCAGAACTGATCAAGTTGAAGCAGTCAGTGAAAGAGGTCAGGCATTTTAAAATTATTTTCTCCAAACCTTTGGAAAATAGAGGCAGAATTGATATAGGTCGGTAGTTGGACATGTCATTTCTATTACCCTTTTTATATACAACTGTTACTTTTGCTGTCTGCATATTTCGAGGGAAAAATCCCGCAGTTAAACACATATTAAAGATGTAGGTAAGGCAGGGTGCTAGTATATCAATGACATATTTTACTGGTTTCATTTGAATATTGTCCGCACCAGTGGCTTTGCTATTGCTGAGAGTTAGAAATGTAGCTACAAGCTCACCATCTGAAACTGGCTCTAGAAATATGGTTTGGTTAGTTCGATCATTCATATATCTTAGGTCAGCGCTGCTGGTGGTAGTGTCACCAACTGATAGGAAGAAGCCGTTAAATGCATTAGCTAGCTCAGGGCCTTGAATTTCTATTCCATCTTCTACAATTTTGGTTACTGCCTCAGATGCACTACTAATTACAGTGTTAAGTGCCTTCCAAACATTTGCTGTGCGTCCTTGTGTCGAGTTGAACAGGTTAGAATAATATTGCTTTTTTGCATCATGAAGGTGTTTAGTGACAAAATTTCTGTATTTCTTTAAAACTTTGAGGGCTTCAGGAGGTTTACTCACTATAAATGCCTTGAACAAATGGTCCCGCTTTCTTATAAGCTTGAGGCATTCTTTATTTACCCAAGGTTTTCGACTTGCATGTTTTAAAAGTCCTGACGGGAAATCATGCGAAGTATAATTCAGAGAACTTCTTGACAAACAAATTGGATGTCAAGTTGGGGTCGCTCGTTGTGAATACTTAATTCCAGTTTATTCTGCCTAAGCAGTCTCTAAAAGCGGATAGTGTTTCAGGAGTAATTAGCCTGCATGAAAATTCTGAATGCAGTCGTTTAGGTGCGTTAGTGAATTGACTGACAAACATAAATATAGGCAAGTGGTCGCTAATATTATGAATAAATGTTTATTCTGTTTATAGCATCTGTAGAAAGTTTCTCATTCAAGCATTTCAGGGTGTCGTATTGCCACTAATCGAAATGTTTCTCAAACTCCTAAAACAACTGCACAAGATACGAACTTGAAATTTCGTGAAAATACGGATAACTTTAATTGTGATACATAGCAAAACTTTCGTGTTCCTGGTTTAAATTCAAGTATTGCAGATAATTACTAAACCCTGGTTTTCCATATGTTTCGTGAATCATACACGAAATTTGTAATTTGTTTCTCTGGTGTTTTCAGTGAGCAAATCTTATTTATATCTGGGGAAAACTAGGGGCACGGAGTGGCGAATGTGTAGGCAATCTTTTAAATGGGTGGGTTAAATGCGCCTTTTCCAGTAGAATATGTATGCAAATAGCCCACTGCATTATTAGTGTGTTTTGTGTGAGCTGCAAAGCTTAGATTGCTGTGCTGGCATAACTACAACTACAACTGAGGTACAATTTTGCAAACATAGGACCAACAATATGCCAAGTTTATGTGCAACAGTAAATGCGTGTTGATCAAATACAGCTTAAAAAAGAAATCGTTAGCAAGCATTTGAAAGTATCCCGCTGTTGTTATTTGCTACGTTTCCAAATATCCCAAGAGAACTCTACATTTCAGAAATTTTATACTTTGAAGGAATAAGCAGCATTTTAAGTGCAATATGTCATGAAGTTCTAAAATTTCTGGCTTGTTTAGAAGCGTTATGAATAATTATTGAACCTTCACTTTTTTCTTTTTCAGTTTTTCGTGCATGATATATTAGATTCGTCTGGTGTCCTCATTGAACTAAAGGAAGCAGCTTCCTTACAATTGGTGACTGTAAGGACCACTTAATGGATGATGTATTGAAATAAATGGGCAATTTGGGCTTTCGCAATAAATTATGTATGCAAGCGCTCGAGAGCGTTATGAAAACGTCTAACGAGCGGTGAAGAATTGGGCCCGCTGCCCTGGCAGAGCTATAAACGCCACCAAAACCAAATTTAGCGAAAGTTGGTGGTACGCTACGGAAACTCTTTGTGTGAAGTTAAATTCAGTTGGATCAAATACAGCCTTCGTAAAAATTTCTTGCTCAAGTGTTAGAGTGTTTGCTATGGCTTCTACCAGCTATGCTTCCCAGTGTCCCAACATAGCTGTAGGTTACAACAGGTTTATATTTCGTGGTTAGGGGTGGGAAGCCCAGGTAAGTGCAATGCATGACAAAATTTTTACATTCCTGCTCCAGTTAGAAGTGTTGCAAATAATTACTGAGCTGTCCACCCCCTCCCCCCCCCCCCTAGTTTCATGCATTATAAGATGTTCCTAGTTGGTTTCAAGGATGTCTTCGGTGAACTAAACAAGGCACTTTGTTTATATTTGGTGAAACTAGAGGGCACGTTTTGCACAAAATGTGGGCAAACTTCAAAGTCACAGGCTAATTATGACATCTGCAGTAAATTGAGTGAATGTGTGTTTTTTAGTGTTTTGGCACAGTGGCTTGTAGTGTCCGACTTCAGCCGAATTAAGATATTCATGCTGAAGTCAAATGGCTGAAACTTACTTTCCGCGGGGCATATCTTGAGCCTAGGGCTTGAAAATGGTGCCATCAAGGCTGTGGTTTGAAAAAACTAGCAAAACAACAAAATGGCGGCACAGCTTGGTCGTTAATTTGGTCTGGTATTTGTCTAGCTCCACGATGGCAAAGGTGATTTGAACAAGCCTCTCTTTGGTGGCTGTGGAAATGCCACATTGCAATTGTTTAGCAACACTCAAAAGAAAATACTTAGGATTGTTTCCTCGAGAGACAGTGCCCATGGCATGTCCCCTATGCGGAGTTTGTTACTTTAAATGCTTGAAAGTCATCCCCAACCCCAGTTTTCAAGGAATTCAAGGAGCACATCTATTTTCAAGGAGTTTCAAAGGTTTTCAAGGATTCCGAGGAGGTGTACGAACCCTCGGTGGAGACAGCCAGAATTATTTGTGTGCTACAAGTGTTCTTTTTTTTGTGTGCCTTGATGTTTTCCATCAGGCATTCCCGAGTGTTTTGGAACAATTTTTTTCCTGCAGTGCAGAAGTGACATCCTTGCAAAGAATTATCTACTTCATGAACAATCTCTTGCTTGTGCTTGAGCAAAAATGCATATTCCACATTTTAATGCTGACCCATAACGCACAGTTGCATGTGACTCAGGAGCAAATTGTAATTGTTTAAAAGATATGAGTACTCTCTGAACACTTAATATATTCATATCTGACAATCCGGCCACGAGCACCAAAATTCATAAAAATCCTGCGAACACAACAAGGAGGGAATAACACACACCTTTAGACGCAGCCCCACACAAGCAGCAGAAAACTTTCAACAGGCAGTACTAGCAAGCAACAAATTTTTAGATAATTAACAGCAATTTTTCCAGCGACTTAGCTGTTGCCACTTGACTCTGTGATACAGGACGCGTACCACCACAATTTTGTTTTTCGTGCTTTATTTGTGTGTATTTTTTGTGAACAGAATTAACTTTTTTGTAAAGCTTAACAAGATCCATAAAATGGTAGAACGAGTCCAAATTCATAAACTTTACAAAACATTTCAAAGAGTTTGCAGGTATGCATATTCCCTCCCTGATGCCCATCCCCATGAAAATGAAGAGGCACATGAGAAGAAATCCATCCGCATGCTGGTAAGGGCCATAGGACCAAACCTCAAAACAAAGTTTGAAGGAGGTGCATTGGTTGCTAAGCACCAATTAGCAACCGGTGCACCTCCTTCAAACTTGTGAGTGTAAGGTTTGCACTCACATTCTGCCACAATTGTCCAGGAAAGCTACTGATGCATATGCCATGTCTTAACACTGGGCCCAAGTAAAATCCAGCCGGTAACGAGTGTCCCACAGCAACTACTAGGGCTATGTAAAAAAACATTATAACATCAGATCTAACACATTCACAGTGGTATCACGTTTATGTCTGCAAATGTTCAATGCGGTTGGACCAAAGTCCAAGTATTTCACTCATTGTCAGGCCACAGTAGGCCTACAGCATGTGACCCACTGACAGCCGGTAAAGTGAGACAAGAAAATCACATTCAGTACATCAAAGCTAAAGAGCCGAGAGAGGCGTGTATTAATGATAGGCCAGTTGGAAATGCAGCCCAAGCTTTACTCCCAAACAAATTTAAAGAATGAAAAATGTGGGTAAAAAGTGACAAAATCAACTGTGCACAACATGAACATCGCAGTTCTCACCTTGCAATGCAAGTGAGGCCGCCATTACTTCTCCAAATCCGTTTAGGATGCAGACAAGTCAGTCACCACCTCCCGAATTTCAACAAGCAAAGATAATCTGGAGAGAGAGAGGGAGGGGGGGGAGGCAGGCAAACAGGTGTTATTTAGAAAAAAAGGTTCAACCGTACTTCACTTGCACAAAAATTTGCCACACTCCTTTACACTGTGTAAATTACCACGTATCAAAGTCATTTGTGAGAGTGCTAACTTAGGCAAGCCCAAATTAAGTGTGTGGTGACCTGGGAGTAAGAATCCCACCTACCAATAATTAGGAACACCAACTACACACAAGTACCCATGGTAGCTATAAGTCACATAAACATGTATTAGCATCATGTTTAACAGAGTATCAATGTGTGCACTTGCCTTCTTACAAAGAACTGTATTGGTATGAAGAATGCAGACTGTTTGACTATTTCATTGATGAATGATTAATCGATTGGGTAAATTTGATGTCCCAAGCTACACTTAGGCTATTAGAGATGCCGTGGTGGAGGGTTGCAGATAAATTTTGACCACCTGATATTTTTACATGAGCCTAAATCTAGAAAGACCAAAGCAGCAGCGCACCCAGGAAGAGGAAGTACAGGACACAGAAAATAAAAGCCATGCACTTGTGGACACTGTGAGCACCTTCAGTCATTGTGCCTACAAGCGTTCATGGGATGCAAGCAAGTTCATGCATGCGTGCAGTGATGATTGATAGGTTGAGTGATCAATTTACATTTCAAAGCAACGCACAGAATATGACAGGCTCGGTAGTGGGGGATATAGATTAATTTGGGCACCTGTAGTTTTTAATGCATACCTAAATCTAAGCATATCAACATTTTTGAATACTGCCCCCAAGCCTCAAGCATCTGCCAGAAAAGGACATGGCACTTCACTTTTCTAGCATAAGAAATTTGGTACTAATAGTTACTATCTCCCGAGATGTAAAGCAGTCAAACTTCCCTTGAACAAACTTGACGGGACATAAAGAATTCACTCATGTGGAAGCTTATTCAAGTGAAGTGTGCACACAAGAGCCTCCTACAAGCAAGACAGGATAGAATACATGCAATGTAGAGACAACTATTTGACATTTTTGAGAGATGCACTGAGTTTTAAAATCTTATGCAAATGTGATGTCATCTCTTGCTTCATGTAAATCGCCACCTTCAATTGACATATGTGGTCACCTTTGGCTGCACCTATGTTGCCATTTTAAGCAGCACGTTTGGCTGATCTCTAGGTGCAGTTAATGGTAATGTAAAATTGAACAGATCCCACGGACTGTGGGAATCGATGTTATACAAAACATTTTGCAGGTATCTGGCTACCCAGCATTGTTTGGGGTTTCGCAAAGCATTACTAAGTAAACCAACACACTTGCATAAGTCGAGTAGCTATGTGTGATGACAGCCGCAAGAAGAGGATGATGATCATATGATGGCAACACCATGATTCCTAGCATGTCCGTTCAACGCAACTTTATACGACATGCTGATTGTTGAGCTCTGCATAGGCATCTAAAGGGCGTAAGTGGGAGATACACATCCTGTGATGCAATCTACCACTAAGGTATACAGGCATACGTAGCTATGTTTATATGTCATGTGGCCTATATTAAAATGATGATAGCACTTCTACTTTGGTGGAAGAAATGTTAAAATGTGATCATCCTGGGTCAATCATGACGCAGTACAACAAAGCACAGTTTCAACGTAGCGTTAGCTGCTACGAGAAAAGTACTGACAAATGGGAGCTGATCCATAGGACAGTGCAGTTTCACACAGCACCTCAAAGCACGAGCTGTCACGAGACAAGAACACGAGAAACTTGCATGTGAGGCACGTGCCAAATGTCAAAAAAGCAGGCCAAAAAAGCACGCCAAGAAAGAGCAAGTTGCCTTTGGCATAAGAGGTGTATGCGCACAATCGTGGCCTAGTCCCAAGTACTTGGGAGTCCTACTGGGCAATTACAGTCACAGTGAACAGTACTCGAGGTGGCAGTTGACTGAGCTCTGTGATACCACAGAAAAGTGCAAGGGATGCAGCTTGTGAATATTTGCTTGTGCAACCGTTTACAATGTATTTTTTGAACTACAGGTATTGCATTGCTCTTGTGTGAATATACAACAGCTTCAAAGCATTTTTGCAGACTGGAGCTCATTGTGGGAGAGGACAACTCACATAAACCTTTTTTGGTCCATTTATCAAGGCGGTCTCAGCACTGCGCATCTCTTCCTTGGCAGATTATCAACCACTTTCTCTATGGGAGGGAGGCTTAGGACCCATTTCTTTGCACTGTCTGTCAGGTTCGGCTCGGATGGACGTTGTCCGACCTTGTCATTTCTACTGAGAGCGTTCAGTTATCTCAAAGATGTCACCTGTAAGTTGCTCACTGCACATTTTTCTTTTGAAATACCAGAGTTCCGTGACAAGAAAGCAACTTTATAGAAACCTTGTAAACTCTGTGTTTCGTGTCCCACTTAATCAGTCTCTCTACAATTCCGAGTCGGAGCTGGACGTTCTCAAATGATGCCCATCTCGCCTAGAGCCTAGTCATTTTCTTTAAACTTTATACAGGTACTCTGCTGATTAAAACCTGGATGGAGCAAAAGGATTATTCGTCGTGTGGGGTAGGCATTGTTTCATTTGTGGGAAACTCAACACCATTAAGGATGTCTTTATTGATTGCTGCTACAAAAGGTTCTTTTGGGATGCCCATACACTATCGCATTGCTTACTGTCAAGAAAAAAACATGGCGTACCGTTTGACGGTGCAATGCTTCTGGGCCTATATGGTGTATAGATAAGAATCTGTATAGTGCATAGACATGGTGATGTCGGCATGCGACCTATACAGGCTTATTTTTGCATATAAATAGCAGCGTTTATTAAGCCCTACACCCTTCAGTAGGTGCCCTGACTCGATTGCTCCCATCAAGAAGTTTACTGCCTTTCCACAGAACTACAGGTACTGGTTGGTAACAATTTCCACTGTTGTTGATGTGTTTCATGTTGCCCATTTTCAGTGCATGGAAAAAAAAATTGCTGGTTCTACCGTAATGGAGTAGATGTATGCACAAAATGGCAACCAGCAAAGCTAGTTGGTTGGAGACGATACTAGTTACAATCTTAATATTGGTGTAGTGCATGCTTGCAACGGCATACCCTAACACACCACACTGCACCGCATCACCCCACGCCACACCATACTGTGCACTGGTCCATATGGACAACGCCCAGCTAGAAGAAAACCGGCTGAAGGCAGCATGACAGGCAGTGAAAGACGCCAGGGAGACAGAGCGCACTGCCCAGTTAAAAGAAGAAAAGCGCCTGAAGGAGGCGCCATGCAGCGTAGCACTCTCTCTCGAGGTGACGCAAAACCCATGCCGTGGAACTCATAAATCACTGTTGTTCAAAAGAGCACAGGCAACCCTGTCTCAGTTCCAAAAGATGACAATGAAGTGTATGGTGCCCTGTATCTGCCTTTCGAACGTCGCCATTGGAAATTGCAAATAAAACTTCAGCATACTAGAAGTTAACTCTTGAGTGATATTGCAGACAAACATTAGGAAGAACTCGGAAGCAATATGTTTTTTTACTTATTTGGGCAGTAACTAGGCTATGTAATGCAGTCCTGTAGAAAGGGCAGGGGGCCAGAGACTGCATTATCTTAAATTTGGCTGGTTGCCCGGATGATGTTCTGTTCTCGCAACTTGCCCGGATAACAGCTCCGAGTCACTTGAAGGTCGCCGACAATGGGAGGTAAAAGCATTTCATGCTTAAAAATGATAACAGAATGTGACTTATTGGCTAGAGCAATGGGCTGCTATGCTCAGGGGTTCGATTACACTGCTGGCCATGCATTTCTCTTTATTATAGAGGTCTGAAATGAGGCGTGACAGGAATCTACCTACAACAAACTGCCTGGAATACAAAAAAACAATCATACCAGTCCAAAGCAAACATGGTGGCTACTACAATCCATACAGCTCGCTGCAGCTATTGTGGTGCATGCACTTACGGAAGTAGGGAAACGCCACAAGAGAAAATTAGGAATAGCCCCCACACACTATTATAAAAGTGAAAGCCGACTCAATTCTGTAGAAGCTTGAGCTATGTATTAAAGAGTTACAATAGAGTTTTCATAAGAAATATTTTACAAAGCTTCGTCCATCCTGAAATTTCACAGAAATGATTTTTCACCAAGCAATATACTTGCATTACAACTACACTGCTGCTCTGCACGGAAAAAATGTTTTTATTTTGCAGGATAATGCACCTGTTCATACGGAATATTAGACATACTTGCTAGATTGCACCATTTGACTATTTATTTACTAGATGTGCTTGTATAGTGAAATTTCCTAGCCAAATATTCAAGAAAAACAGCCCCCAAATATTGATTTTCTCTTTTAAACAGTAAAATATGAAGCAAGCACAATTCACTTCCTAAGACAAGTAGCAGCTTATTTACATTATTTGACACATGCATGTCATGAATGGAACTGACTGCAAATAAACATCCACTTCCAGTAATATGGAGCGCAATGGCAATGACAGTAATGAAACAAGCTAGAGGAACAGCAGTTCAAATAGTGAAATGCACTAGATGCACGTATTGTCCACTGAAGGAGAGAACATTACTACAGCACTGAACACTGCTGTAAAGAAATGAAAGCCATGGCAAGACTTATCAAATAAAAAATTGGTTTCCCTAAATTTGACAAATCAGTTTATGGGCTGTCTAAAAGTGAGGCATTTGTACTGAGTGACTGGACATTAGAGTAGAATACCTAGGTATTAGGCCTGAAGACAGGCTTCTAAGGGGAAGAAAAGAAAAAGCATCCATTTGTCTCGTGTTTTCTCAGGAACCGGTGGCCTAGCACAACAACCACGGCTCTCCTGCAGCAGTCATTAGAATCAGTTCTCACTTGCATCCAACTCTGTCCCTCGACACTCCAATAAGTGTTATCCCTCATATGAATTCAAACAAAAACGAATATTTGACAATCCCAAATAATGAATTGTCAAATTTCACACAAATCAAATACTAAAGACTATTCAATTCATAGTTGAAAATGCAAATATTCACACACCCCTGTTATTTACCATTCCGAAACTTGAGAAAGGGTTGAAATTAGGAATGGAATTTTTTAATATTTCAGGTGAAACATCCGTAAGTGCTTCAGCTCAAAGTTAACAATCCATATTTTTTCCCATTATAGTTTTACAATTTCCCAAATGTATTGAACATCCCAGTGAACATACAACATAACTGCAAGTTTCGTGTCGCTTTGCGATTTTCTCAGAAATGTATGTATACACCTCAGAGTAACTGGAGTACACTTACTTTATTTAGTGATGTGTATGACGATTACAGCAAACGTAGTATATTGGACGCAGTTTATGTGGGGCAGAATATCCGCATCGATGGTGATAATGGGTACATTCAATTTGCCTGCACCATCTGAACCAGTTCACGAGGTGCTGCACCCTGCCATTCGTTTCAGCGGTGCAGCAATGGCACCTGCAGAACCATGCTATTCATTTCAAAAGGTGAAGGAAAGGTGCGGGGCTGGTTCATGATTTTGCTGCACCCACTCCACAGTCGGTGCTGACTTGGTGCAGGCATACAGGTGCGAAGCAGCAGCGCAGCAGACGACGCAGCACACGGGTGCGAGCACCGTTAGAACCCCACTTACGCACATCTGATGTGTATATGCAAGTGTGGTGTGTACAGTGTGTAAGCCGACCATACCTGCAGTTCAGGACCTCTCAAACTTACGCACTCTGTGCACATTAGTCTGACAAAACACCTGCACCGTGCCTGCATTTTTACATTCGCTTCGAGTGTCTCACTGGGCCTGCACCTCAGAAATCGAGCTGCACAACTTCTGAAGTTCTCGTGAACCACCGTGAACTACTTGACAGTGGTGCAAGCGAATTGAACAGACCTAGGCGCACATCTCTACTACCTCCTCCACACCACTTCATCAAAGAACTGCCTGCATAAGTCCTTTTTATTCACATAAATCATTGCAATCTGGTTTGATTTGTTACAGTGCAATTTTTATCTGCAGCCACTGCTTGAAAGCATTCTTTCACTCACTGCGACTATACAGTGCAACACCATGCAGAAACTTTGCACCTCAGTGATCAGTGTCAACTCTCTTCGCCAGAATTTCGCAGTGCTGGCATGACAACTTCATACTTTTCTGTTGGTCCTGAGGCAAGGATTGTGTCCACAAGCTGCCGCACAGATAGTTTGTGGCGCACTGTGAGAAACCTGCCTGATGGTCCATCCACACTAACACTTTTGAGGCCGTACCTGCGCGCCACCGAGTGCACATACTTCCGTTCTTCATTGTCAAACTCAGGCGAAAACACAAGGTCCTGCAGCACCACTGTGTCTGCAAACTCCTTAAGCACCTGATGAACTTTTGTCTTGAAGTTGCTATTCATGCGGGCAGGGCCCCCACTGAAGCCAAGGCCCTTCCGGCCACATGTTTCCTTAAGCATAACAGGTTCCACAATGCCAAGACCTTCCTTGCCTATCCCACCACCACTCCAACCCATCATCTTGAGCAGCTTATGGCCAATGTTTTCAGAGGCTATTTGTCCCTGGGCACTGCTCTCACCAGGAGTGCCAAAGGTGTTCTTGGTCAACTCAGGACCATGTCCATCTACACGCCGTTTCATCCTAAGTGTAGGAGCTACACTTTGAAGGTATGCCAGGGACGCAGATGCTGCTTCGAGCTTCGCCTCCTGCTTTGTCTCACCCACACCGTGCTTGATTTCACAGTGCCCAAGTATGTATGTGCATTTGTACCCAGATACTGCACTCTCCACTTCGAAAGTGCCTCTCAGCCTGTTTGCACATGCTGTCCTGCTCAAGGTTGCCATAGCGTCACAGGAAGAATTCAATGCTTGAACCACAACCAGTGTTTCTAGATCTAGCATGCCATCATCATCCGTCAAATTCTGCTGAGTGCAAACCTTCTCAAGGCTGGTTTGCTGTTTTGCGGCGTTAAAGCGGTTGCCACTCTGTTCGAACTCGCGAGGCGGCGCAGGCACGCGTATGGGCGTCTTGGGGCTTTCCGGAACACGAGAGAAACCGTCCCAGATTACCTGAAAAGCAAGGCGCTTTGCCTCTTTTTTGCTAGGGGCTGACGCCTTTCCCAGTGTTTCACCGTCCGAGCATACGACACATTCAAACGTGAGTGGTTTCTGCTTCTGGGCAGGCTGCTCCTCGAACTGCACGTCTAGACTAAAGCCGCACTTGGAGAACACCTGCTGCAGCTTGTCCAGCGTGTTGGGCCCGCTGATTACATCGTCTCTGATCATCTGCGCCGCGGCCTGGAATTTCGGGAGCCTAGTACAATCTTTGGAATCGCCTGGAGGTGGCGATCCTTCGGGTGGCTCGGGGGCACTTTTTCCTGAAGGCTTGTCGGTTGGCTTTCGCGCAAGCTTCGCGGCGCTGGCATAGTCCAGACAATCGCTGCTATCAGGCGACCGCTTGCGCGACTCGAACCCAAGGCCAGCCCTGTTCGCAAAGCCGCCCACAAACTGCTGCCTGGGAGGCACAGCGTTGCTAGGGTCGAGAGAATTATCACCGCCCGCCAGTTGTTTGCGAGGCTTGCATCCGAGGCCAGCCCTGTTCGCATGGCCACCTACAAATTGCTGTCTGTCTGGCACAGCGGTATACGACCCTGCAGTAACTCCTAACGAAGCTTCTTTTGGCGACGGGTCACTGGCCCTCACGAAGGCTACGGGTGCAACTGCGGGGGCCTTGGGGCGCTCTGACCTGGGCAAGTCTTTCGCTAGCTCACGCACAAGTTCTGCTACGCGAGCTGGGTATGCGCACCCAAGAAGTTCCATGTTCACAAATGTCTGGGCCAAACAGAGAAGTCGGTTCTCTGGAAATCCGTTGCGGTGCCGTCGGATGAACTCTCGACGCATGGCCCAGTGCTCGTTTGGCTCCCATGGCTGCCGCAACCGTTCCAAGTCCTCCATCTCGCTAGACAACCACGGCAATGTACACAGGTATAATCGCTGCAGGAGAGAAAAGGCCTTTAACTAGGCATCCCTACACTCGGCATGACTTCATCATGTCCGCAGCCCATCAAGCTGGAGATGGCTGGGAGCATGGAGGAGAAAATCAGGGAGAAAAATAGAGAAAATTGTAACAACATGGTCCGTGGAGGCAAGATCAAACATGCGAAAGTTTCGTAGGTAGTGTTATCGGTCGTCGGAAAAGCAGCTTTTTACAGCGAATCCAAGCATTCGCGTGTGCAGATGGGATGATGGAATAAAAATTCATCACAGATATCGCGAGCTGAAAAATTTTTCGCACCGCACACTGGCGCATTTATGATTCAACAAATGTCTCTGAATAAGTAATAAATACGGCAAACGATGGGTGCGGTGAGCGAACCAGTCGTTCAAAAGTTGTCTACAATACTACAGAACCAGCAGCAGAACCAGCATTTAGGCGAGTTTCAAACGAGGATCACAGCATAGAAAACACAAGAGCGTCCACGTACCTGCAGCATCGGCACAAATGCGTCTAATTAGATGACGGATGCCCCATAATGTACCCCGCTGTTCGGCTTTCCGTAGCGGCTGTCCGGAAGCCGCTCGAATAGCGCAACAAACCGAAACAACCGGATAGCCAGACTCTCGCGTGAATTATCTCAATTCTCTATTAGAACCGGCGTATTAAATGGGCACCTCTACCCTCTTCGCGCTAAACAACGCAACCACAGCCTACGACGTCGGCACTCAGCCACGGTTGCGAGTCGTTCCAGAAATGTTTACGTAGAGGAGGTGGGGCACAGGTATCATCCGGGCGCCCAGTACGTACGGCGGGCGTTTTGAAACGAGTACAGCGCGGCGACGCCGGAAGCAAATATTGCCAACAACATTTCTTCCTTTTTTCTCTTTTTTTGTTGGCTTACCGACCCACTTCCTATCTCACTTCTGCAAATGAGTTTGGCGGCGGTAATTCGAGCGAGAATGTTTTACCAGGGCCAATTGGACAGTCAAGTGGATACAGCTTGCAGGGGACCAGTTCAATATTCTACACGGACCTTTTTGCTAGCAGTCGGTTGCACATTATAGCTCCACCAGAGGTTTTCTTGCTGACCAGAATTAACATTGCACTGGAATCAGTTGGTAGCCTTCCTGAAGGCGGAGTTATCGTCGAATTCGCAGCAACATAATTATATCGCGACTGTTCCATCGCATTTTGTGCACCCACAGCGTGAATGCATGAAAAACAGTTCTCCAACAGAACCCAAAGCTATATGTTCTCAAACAAAACACAGTTGTGACCAATACATTAAATTTGCAAAACCACCTCTACTCAAGCACAGCATGCAACAATCTGCACATGTTATGGTTTTTCGTCAATAAGAGAAGCACTCAATAAAGACTACCCTTGATCTACATTTTTCCGCCGAGCGAAAGTCACTGACACACTTCTGGCATCATTTGCACAATAAAAACTACCACTCTTGTAGAAGTTTACCTCGGGGCCACAATTCGGCAAGGAGGCTATGGACTTCACAAATCAACATGTCATCAGGAACTGCTTGCTTTTCAAAAAGAAACTTCGGATGGAGAGGAAATGAAGCCCAAAGGCACAAGGACCGAGAGCACGGCAAATGCCAATTTAATATTCGGCGAAGATCGCTTCCATTTGTGCAACATGCAATTTAGTTGTGAGCAGCAGCATTGTGCTGCAAGAGGACAATGCCTTCCTAGAGCATGCCACGCCTGTCAATTTTGATGGCTTCTGTTATTGTTTTGAAAGAGTTGGCATAATACGTCCTTATTATAGCAGTACTTTTTTGCAGAAAACCTGCCACTACTTTTTGCTGGTCCCAAAAAACAGTCAATGTCATCTTGCCAGCAGACTCAACCAGCAAGGCGACTTTCTGGTCACCATGATGAAACAATGTTTTATCCTGTGTACTCAGTTTTTGAGATACTTCCGTATTTAGGGCACCTTATTTACAGCTGCAAGTCAGTAATCCTTGTAAAACGCAGAAAGAAAACAAGGAATGAGCAGGCAAGTGTCCTGAATAAATTTGTTTCCTATTGAAATTAAATCGTGTGGTTCAATGTCCCCAAACTGCAGAGTAGGTTACGAGGGATGCCATAGTGGAGACCTTAAGATTAATTTTGACCACTTGGGGTTCTCCAACATAAACCCACAGTACAATAAACATGCACTTTGTGCATTCTACCTCCTTTGGAATGGGACCACCGCAGCAGCGACTGAGCCGGCGACCTCATGCTTCTCACATGGGAGGTATTTTTTCTATAGAGCCTAAGTTACTTTTGTCTTGCCAAAGAATTATTGAACTGTTGTGTCAATTTTCTACACTTCTTGAAAGATTTGTTGAGGCGTGCAGCCTGCAAGAAACAAACAAGAAAACATACCAATGCTTCAGTGGCTTCATGCTCTCACCTTCCAGTCTTGAGACACCCAAAGCAAAAATGGCTGGTAGGAAAGGGTTCAGTGTTTTTCCATTGCCTGTAGAGATAACATCTAGCAGTCACATGAAATGTACTCCATGCATACATTGCTGAAATGGCAAGGGAAAATCTACCTATATTGAAATGGGCTTGTTCAGGCACTGCACAGCAATAGAGGCGTGTTGTGCTGGCTGGTGCTGTCAATAGACTGCTTCTCCATCTGGCACGAGCACTACTCAAATGTTGTCCCTTGCAGTGTGGCAATAGTGTTATATTGCTATGCTACGAGTGTGGAATTGCTCTGTAAACATTCTTGCAGTGTTTCTCCCCCTAAACGTGCTGCCTCAAGTGATCCAACAACAAACGGGCCTGCTCAGCTTGGAATCTGCTTAGATTCAGCTTAGAAATGAAGCCAGTGGATTTATAGGCAAAACCTCACTAGCACGTTTTTGGAGCAATTCGATGTTAACCATTATTGGATCTGTAAGCCAATTTAAATTGACAATCTGAAACAGGACTTAACCGATTCTATTTGCCAGTTTGAAGTTAGCTTTAGTATACCATTTGAACTGGAACAAGTCGAGCCCCAGTTCAAACTACAAGATATTGACTTTGACGAGGCTTCCAGTTTGAGTGATAAGTGTTTCGCAGAGTCCTCACCTCCAAATCCACTGGCGGGCTTGCTTTTGAGGCACTGTTTGTTTGCTCAAGGACACCTACCAGTCAAAACAGCAAAGCAGTAAGGAATTGATCCAGCAACTTAGTAACTAAGTCAGGCCGTAGCGAATAACACACAATCTGCACTTGACATAAAATCAAATGTGCTCCCTGCATGCTACCTAAACACAGCATTTGCATACAATGCACAAATGTATATTCAGTATAACCTCTTTGATATGTTCTTGTTGACACCAACTATTGTGCTCTGAAATGCTGGTCCTGTTTGCTTCCTGTAGGAGTACCGTAAAAACCGGAATATAGGTCGAACTTTTTTTCAAAAACCCATCGCGAAAAGTCGACCCTCGACTTATATACCGGACATTGGCGGAAAAACTACGGAAGTCTTGCAACAATGGGCGGATAAAGTAAACAGCCGCCTTCGCCATCGCCATCAGCAGCATGGCGGCGTGGCGACGCTGTGGCACCTGTGACACCGGCATTTTGCGTTTCCATTGTCGCAAAGTTATATTAATTAAAGGCTGCACTTTCATTTTGTTTCAAAATGAGCGGAAGCCGACGTCAATTCACCGTCGCCTTCAAGAAAAAGGCGATTGAGTACGCGGAAGCCCACGGCAACCTGGCGGCACAGCGCGAACTTGAAGTATCCGAAAAGAGCATTCGGTAGTGGCGGAGGCAAAAGCAACGTATTACAACTTGCAGCAACCAAAAGAAAACGTCATTTCGTGCCGGATCGCAGTGGACTGCAGAACTGGAAGGCAAGGTTGCGGAGTCCGTCCGCGAGCTGCGTGTAAGATCGCTGCCTGTGACTGCCGAATGCATCCGTTTGAAAGCGGTAGAGATCGCACGCGCCTACGGACTGGGCAGCGAGAAGCACTCGTCATCCGACTCTGATCAAAGGCGTTGCTCTGATTCGGAGTAGCGCTTGCGCACTTCGTGCCCTTCTGTGTACTGTACACCCGACGAACTTTTAACAGTATCGCGCGACCATCGACCCGCGTGTTTGTCAGCACCTTATCATCACGGCACGGAGCGGCGAAATAGCGAAAGTAAGGGCATGTGTACACATGCGCGTATCTCGTTTGTTTCGCTGCTCAGCGCCATTAATAAGGTGTTCACAAGCACGCGTGTCGATGATCGCGCGAAACCGCTAAAAACTTGGCCGGGTGCACATGCGAGCAGCATTTAAATAAATACTGTCACCATTGTGCAACCCCCCGAGTCGCATTTGTTTCAAGGTAAGGGTGTCATGTCTTTCGGTACTTTTGCCATTGAAAAGGATATTTTTTTTTTTTCATTTTGAGGATTCGTTAGTTGGGGGATCGACCTATATTCCGGTCCGACCTATAGTCCGGTTTTTACGGTATGTGTTCCTTTTATTATATTGTTCCAAGTTGTTGCGCATGTCTTAAACTGCAATGACTTTCTACCGATGATGCGATGCATTTCCTCCCTAGATTATGGAACATTGCGTCTGTTGTAACTACGCAGCATTGCTTTCAAAAGGACTTCAGGGTTTGGATGGGCAAGCAGTTGGAAGGTGCAATGCCAAGAGTCTGCCGAAAAGCTGCAGGAAGCTTGAGAATGCGATGGCACGAAAAGGAGCCCATGTCATCTAATGTAAATATGCGTCTTTCAATGATGGTCTGGAGCATCGTAACTACTGAGCTTGCTGGACATGGTCGCTGATCTCAATGTGGCTTGAGACTGCAAAACCGAAGTGGACGAAGGCACAAACGGACCCATGCACACACCTAGATGCTGTTGCGGCCTTTGAGAGCTTATGTTGTCACCAATATAAATAAATATATATATATATATATATATATATCTTCACGAAAACTTAAAATGGGCCACGGGCACTAAAAAACAAGCATTCTTTATTGAACATTCGACCCAACTGACAGATGGAACTCACAAGCTTCACTGAGTAAAATTCAAGGCTACCACTGCACAAAAAAAAAAAAAAAAGAAAAAGAAATAAAAGTAACATTCAATCAGACCTTCAGACACTGATAGCGAGCTTTATTTAGCGAGTTTTCAACTATTTTTGGCTTATTAGGCGCTACATTTTCCTGGATCATGCATTTTTTTCCTCAGTGCTTGCCTGAAAAACACAATGAAGTTCAATTGTACACCTTTACATAGTTTGTAGCATGCCATTCAAAAATAAACCTTAACAGAATGCTTGTAAACCTAAAAAGACAACATGTCACAAAAATAAGCTCATGGGTCACAATGCTGAGCCTTGTTTTGTCGTTTTTTTATAAATCACAAGAAGCAATCAGACAACACAATTTGCAATCTCACTTCTTTCTTTCGTACTATTGTTTGCCGACTTCAATCTAATTCAACTTCATGCTTCCATTTTTCAAGTGAGCAGGCATGCAATTCCTTTTGTAGCATACAGCCTGTGCAAAGTCTTGAACGCAAAAGCTTTGTGGCAACACAGTAACCAAGAGCACTTGAAAATATCAGTTTATACTGTAACAGTGCATAGAGGAATGAATACATGAACAGCAGTTTCAATAGGAAAGCTAACTATTGACCAATGCTTGGCACAAGCCACCTGTACCACATCAATGTCACATCAAAACAACTGCTGGAGCATGTCAGTTGTTTAAATGCATGTTATACACATAGTATCGACAATCAAAAGATGAAATCGACAGCTTGCATAAGGAGCTGCCACACAATCGGAGAGGCCAAAATGGTTTGTAAAGCAACCAGCCTACATAGTTACGTTGAAAGCTTCATGTATATTGCATACATGTCAAGAAAACATAAGCCTAGCGATCACAGTCCTGCCATTTATCACAGTTATGATTATGCAATGGATAAAAAAGCACTAACACTTTACTAGGGCTACAACTTGCAGTACGGAACAAGCATACAAATTTGAAAAAAAAAAAAAAAAAACTGCAAGCAGAAAAAATATGCAGATCCTAAACACCATAGTAATCAATGTAAGCAAAGCTTTCTATGGTATTTGCTTTGACTGACGATAATTAGCGATGATGTTGATGCTGAATGTTTAATTTCTCCAGTGTTTAATCTTAGTCCTATACGAGAGTGGCGAATTGATGTTAAATGTTTCCTTAAACGCACCACTGCCGTTTGTCTGCATAGTACACAGAACACAAAGGGAAACGTTTGCTTGAAGCGTTCCTGCGCACAACTGTTCATAATTTCTGAGAGGGTTGGGCATTATCATTACCTCACATGGCACATCACATCGTGGCAGAGGTGTTAATGTTTAATTGAATTGTGGGGCTGTACGAGCCAAAACTATGATCGGATTATGAGGCACGCCATAGGGTTGTACTTCGAATTAATTTTGACACCCTGGTTCTCTTTCACGTGCACCTAAATCTAAGTACACCAGTGTTATTGTATTTCGCTCCTGTCAAAACGTGGCTGTCAAGGTCGGGACTGAATATGCTACTTCGAGCAATGCCATAGCCATCAAGCTGCTGCCGCAGGCACAGAAGTGTTGATTTGACATGCGACGGCTTCCGTAGTGCTGCCTAGCCCTTACGGTGTTTCAATGTGCTTTGCGTCTACATGCCCTGCGTCGGTTGTCCGCTTGACAAATTTGCATTATGTTTATTTTTCAGAAACAGAAGTGAACCATACCGTACTGCACCTTCAGTTTGCCTGCAACCCCTGTGTCCTTGCTTTTTCATGTCGTCTATTCCCTCTCCCACGCTCTTCCCTTGTATAGAAACTGTGAGAGTGGCAAAGCTGTTATTCACTTGTTTCGAGACTGCATCCGTTCTACCCATTCTCTGCATCCTCCTATCTACATCCCCTCTGGACTTGCACGTTAGCAAAAGAACAAGTGCTGCAGTTTTTGCAATGCTTTTGAGGGGGGCCATGATAATTACAGCTGTAAAGAGGCTTATGTGGTGACACCAAGGGAGCTCCAGAGGGCACTATGACACGTGATGGAATGGTTCAAACGAGTTTCTCGTGTCCACTTTCGTCTCTGCCACGCTCCTACCATGTATATACACCCTCTGAACTACCCCCCAATGCAGCGTGCCAGCAACAGCAGCACAAAGTCAAAGGAAGACACAAAGAAAGCTTCGCTTTAAAACTGCCTTTTCTCCTGGAACACCTGGAACGCAACTAGCCAATTAACAGCTGTAAGTGCATCACGAGAGTGACAAAGAAAGGAGTGAGTTGTCTTTGGTCTTTTAGGCCTTGGCACAATTGTGATGACATCTTCCGACATAAACGGCCCCAAAAACCAGTTTTTTTTATTGAGGTAAGTATAGAGAATAACATTTCTGGCATACAGAAAGTTCCCAAGTTATAAACAAAATTCCTTGAATGAGGGTTGGTTTACCATGAAAACTCCGTTAAAAAGAATGCTACATTAAAAAGGGGCCAATTTATAGACATATCATTGTTTATGAAGTCGCACACAGTAAACAGCTGTTTCACTGTCTCTCCCAATCATATATACAACCATGCAAAGAGTTAAAGGCGTAGCGCTCCAGTGTACTGAAACACTGCACCACAGTAATCTCAATGCCTTCCTTTATATATTTTCTCAAACTATTTTTCAATCCTTAAATACTGGTAGCTTAAAGCACAAAAAATTTTGCAAGCAATTTCTACTGACAACGCATTTGTAATGTATCTTCTAATCCTGTGCATGTCTGCATATGGGGAACAGTTGCTGCAAGGCTGTCCTTTTCTTTCTTTCAGGCTTTTTTTTACCTCTTCATAATGTTTACCCGCTCTTTTCTCAGTTCCTTGGTGTTGAAAGCTTCCTCAGCAACGTCTTGTCACATCTTCTTAGACTGATTTCCTCCCACCACAAGAGTCATTGTGGCTTTCTTGTTGATACAGCTCACTCGGCTTTTCTGATCGTGTTGCCAATCCTCTTGAAAATTTGCTGCAATGTCCACAATATTACTGTTTTTTAGGTTTCATCATTCATACTCGATTTGCACATTCACATTCACGTCTCAGCATCCTGCTTTCAGACCCCCACCTTACATTTTTCTAATGATGTACACTTCTCCATTGAACTGGTTTGCCACTGCATGTCTATAATGCCGTCAGCAAGTGCCAGTGCATCAACACTTGCTACAATGGAATAGACTGAACCCCTTTCATCTTCCTCAGCCTGATAATCAGTTCACAAGGCCTGTCTTCACGGGGAGTAAAACCAAAATAAATAATCAGAACTGCAAACAGGTACTACTGCCAAATGCTACCACTGGTGCCACCTGCTTCAATTACTCGAAACTGCAGATTACTGAAACAATATTTTTTTGCACAGCTCTGCAGCAATGCAATTTTAATGCAGAGGAATTTGTTGGCTAGAGCTACACTTTGTCAGTAAGATGTATTTTAGTCGGCAACCTTTAAAGTGGTATGCCCAAGCCTGTTTCTTGGACACAGATGCCACAAGCTAGCTGAACCATATGCTTCCCGATCTTATCTAACGCTGAGACTTCTGTTTACATATTGTATGGCAATACAGCTTTTTTTAAGAAGCCAAGCTGATCACAGGCTTATCTTGCATCACAGTTATACCTAACGTACACTTTAAATAAAGACAGGTATGACATTAGGATACCATATTTGTTTGATCATAAGGCAAGAGTGCCAGTTGAAAGACTTAAGAAAAAAAAGAAACTTACAAAGGGCCTCTAAACAACCAGGAGGTTGAATATCTGTTGCACAGTGGCAGTTGAGTATGAATCTAAGTGAACATGCAGCAAGGATTTTTTTAAGTGAAGCCATAAAAGCAGAGTTAAGGCATTTGATAATCAAGAATGCAGCCACCGCTCGCTTCTCCCTCTACTTTGTGTCTTTCCCCTCTGGTGTTCTCTTTGCCTCACCATCTACTCATGTGGACATTACAACATTACGAACGTCACATTCATGCTTTTTCTCATTTCCTCGTTTCAAAACACCATCCACATCCGGTTACCACAGCCACAAAGTTGGAATTGACATTTGCAACACTAAGCATTTCCTTCACTCTTTTTTGCCCAGGACTAGTCGCAATTGGAATCACCTTCCTTCGGATGCTGTATCTATCAGTGATAAACAACACTTGCAAAATTTTCTAGCTAACAATGTATAAACAGAGTCTTTGTAATGTTGGTTTTTCATGTTATTGTGCTAATATTTTATGTATTTCCTTTTCAATGATATAGCTAACATTGTATTAGGAGCGAATATTGCATTTTTCTTTTACGTTTTGCTTGTATATTAACACCACTCTCCTCTGTAATGCCTTTGGCCCTGAGGGTATCATTAATAAATAAATAAATAAATAAACAAACAATCATGTGACAGTGGTCAATCCAAGTTCCTGAAACTCACCAGCTCTCAGTGATGATTGACCCGGGAAGTTCAGACTGTATATTGCGTCATCAAGCGGCTGAAAAGTGCAGCCTACAAGTTGTGTGCAGGGCCCAAGACTTCTATGAGTTTGGGAACACCGACACATCTACAGTTCGGTCTATCGTGACCTTGGAGGTGGACATAGAAATCGATGACGTAGTATGCCGCAAGGTCAAGGTGATTGTCGTCAACAGTGCCTTGCCTGTGGATATGCTGGTTGGTAGAACCTGGACTGGACAAGACCACATTGCATACCTACGCATGGGAGATAAAATTCAGGATTGGCTACCGAGATAATCTTCCATTTTGCATGTAACAGCGACCTTGCCCAGATGAAGCCTTCCAAGGAACCACTTCGTATCAACGAAACCATTGTGCTGCTCAAAAGGACTGTGTGTTGGGTGACAGTGAAGACCAGTAACAGTGAAGGAAATCTGATCTTACCTAGTGGGCCTGGCAAGGGAATGCTACTTCACATTCAAAACGGAAGGGTTCAGATACCCATGTTGAATGACAAGGATGAAGACCAACAGCTGATCAAGGGAAGTTTGTTGGCTCACGCTGAACTGCTTTCAGGGCGCGAAGAGTTAACCCCTGTGACACCTGTGCCTCAGCCGAAGCCCATTGATCGTAGGATGCTGAATGTCGGGAAAGACGTCAATGAACGACAAGTGGATGCACTGCTGAAGATGCTGAATGAATACAGGGACTGCTTTGCACTGAATTTGTCAGATTTGGGGCATTGTAACCAAGTGGAGATGACTATCACAGAGTATTCCGGAAGCACTCCAGTCAGCTACAAACCGTACACGACTAACGCAGAGGAAAGAGAAGCAATTCAAGAAATTGTCAAAGAGTGGAAAGCGACTGACATTGTAAACGAAACATCCTCGCCATACACTAGTCCAGTGCTACTCGTGAAAAAGAAAAATGGATAAAATCGTCTAGTCATAGACTATCGATGGCTAAATAGCCAGACGGTGCTGGAACACTTTCCCTTGCCAACCATTGATGACCAGCAGCAACGACTGTCCGGAGCACGAACGTACTGTGTTAGACTGTGCAAACGGATACCTTCAGCTTCCACTGAGCAACGAATCGAAGGCCAAAACTGCATTCATCACGCCTGATGAGACCGGGCAGTTTAAACGTATGGTGTTCGGGTTGAGAAACGGTCCTGCTGTATTTCAAGGTCTAATGACCAAGATCCTTGGACCTCTGCGTAACACTGTACCATTGTGTTACATGGACGACTTGCTGATTCCAGCCAAGGACTGGGAAAACTTGCTGGTTCGGCTCAAACAAATACTGGATGCTCTGCGATCTGCTGGTCTAACCCTGAAGCTGTCCAAATGTGTCTTTGGAAGTGACGAACTCGACTACTTAGGTTTCAAGATTGTGAAAGGCTACCTGCAGCCAGGTAAAGTGAAGCAACAAGCTATATTGGACGCTAGCACGCCAACTGATGTTCACAGTGTCAAGAGATTTCTGGGTCTGACAGGATTTTTCAGACAGTTCATTCCCCACTATGTCCTGAAGGCAGAACCACTTACTTCTCTGACCAAGAAAGACACAAAGTTTACATGGGGAGTGGAGCAACAGGAAGCTTTCGACCAGCTCCGAAGAGAACTGACAGAGCCTCCGGTTCTGAAGTTGAATGACCTTTCGGCTCCAATATAACTCTACACGGACGCAAGCAAACATGGACTTGCGGGAATGATCCTTCAACAAGATAAGTCAGGATGCTGGCACTTGGTGTTTTGTGTCAGTAAACGCACCACTGAGGCTGAGAAGAATTACCATGCGGAAAAACTGAAGCTGATGGCAATAGTCTGGAGTATGGAAAGACTTCATCCATTCCTCCTAGGCATTCCGTTCACGCTGGTAACAGATTGCCAAGCAATTGTGCATGTGAATGCGCACAAGACTCTTAAACCACAGATAGCAAGGCGGTTCGACTCATTTCAAGAGTATACTTCGAGGTGAAGCACCGAGCAGGTGAGAAAATGGCACACGTGGACTATTCAAGTCGTGAACCCGTAGGAGTGCTGCAGGACTCGCTCGATGAGGTTGTCGAGACAAGGATCGAAGTGTGCCTGGCCTTGAGTTTAGAGGACCAAGTTGTGATCGTCCGGCAATCTGATGTGGACTTGGCTGACCTCACATGAATTCTCGAGAAGCCAATAAGAAAAGGACCAAGGAAGAAAGTGTCAAAGTCAAAAACCTACGACTGAAGGATGGAAGGCTGTTTTACGTGGAAGAAGACGGACGACTCCTTTTCGTGATGCCTAAGAGCATGCGTAAAACACTGTGTGTCAAGTTTCACGACTTATAGGGACATTTTAGTACTGACCGAACAGTGACGAAAATCAAGGAACTTTATTGGTTTCCTCGGATGAAGCGCTACGTGGACCAGCACATTCGTAGGTGTTTTGAGCGTCTACTCACAAAGATTTCGGAAGGGAAGAAACCTGAACTTCTGCACTCAATACCACCTGGGAAGAGAACATTTCATGTTGTACACATGGACCATGTTAGTCCGTTTGTGACAAGTCCCAACAAAAACCCAGAACAAATTCAGAGGTCCACTGACTGTGACTGTGAATATAACCAACCCTTATATATAGCTTTCATTGATTACGAGAAAGCGTTTGATTCAGTCGAAACCTCAGCAGTCATGGAGGCATTACGGAATCAGGGTGTAGACGAGCCTTATGTAACAATACTGAAAGATATCTATAGCGGCTCCACAGCCACCGTAGTCCTCCATAAAGAAAGCAACAAAATTCCAATAAAGAAAGGCGTCGGGCAGGGAGATACCATCACTCCAATGCTATTCACAGCGTGTTTACAGGAGGTATTCAGAGACCTGGATTGGGAAGAATTTGGGATAAGGGTTAATGGAGAATACCTTAGTAACTTGCGCTTCGCTAATGATATTGCCTTGCTTAGTAACTCAGGGGACCAGTTGCAATGCATGCTCACTGACCTAGAGAGGCAAAGCAGAAGGGTCGGTCTAAAAATTAATCTGCAGAAAACTAAAGTAATGTTTAACAGTCTCGGAAGAGAACAGCAGTTTATGATAGGTAGCAAGGCAGTGGAAGTGGTAAGGCAATACATCTACTTAGGGCAGGTAGTGACCACGGATCCGGATCATGAGACTGAAATAACCAAAAGAATAAGAATGGGCTGGGGTGCATTTGGCAGGCATTCTCAGATCATGAACAGCAGGTTGCCATTATCCCTCAAGAGAAAAGTATATAACAGCTGTGTCCAACCAGTACTCACGTACGGGGCAGAAACCTGGCTTACGAAAAGGGTTCTACTTAAATTGAGGACGATGCAACGAGCTATGGAAAGAAGAATGATAGGTGTAACATTAAGGGATAAGAAAAGAGCAGATTGGGTGAGGGAACAAACGCGAGTTAATGACATCTTAGTTGAAATCAAGAAAAAGAAATGGGCATGGGCAGGACATGTAATGAGGAGGGAAGATAACCGATGGTCATTAAGGGTTACGGACTGGATTCCAAGGGAAGAGAAGCGTAGTAGGGGACGGCAGAAAGTTAGGTGGGCGGATGAGATTAAGAAGTTTGCAGGGACAACATGGCCACAATTAGTACATGACCGGTATAGTTGGAGAAGTATGGGAGAGGCCTTTGGCCTACAGTGGGCGTAACCAGGCTGATGATGATGACTGTGATTGAAATACACCCAGCGGACACCTACAGAGTGACTGAGATGAACGGAAAGCAAAGGGTCTACTCGACTATCGCCCACATCAGCCAACTGAAGAGATGGGGTGGAAGATGCCAAGAACTGTCCAACCAATCAAGCACCAATTAGGAAGACAGCGTGCTGAGACGTAGCATGTGTGTGTCCAAAAGTCCTTTGTATCTTCGGGACTATACTGTGTAAACTGAGGACAGTTCGCTGTCAGAATGGCTGAGTGTTAGCGAAATTAGAAGCCAAGGCTGGCAACATAGGGAAAGATGGCTGCCGCGATGGAAGGCAGTTGTCACGCTGTTGTGAACTCTTTTTTTTTTCTTTTATTTATCTATTAAAGAGCGCCCTTTAAAAACCTGGGTGTCTACGAAGAAATTCGTAACAGTTGGGTGCCGCGACTGTTGACGATCAACCTAAGGTGCATGAGGGCAGACATCTCAAAGCAGTGTTTATCTTTGCTTGATCACAATCAGCAGGACTCTTGGCACCGATTTGTGATAGTTGATGAGAGGTGGATACATAATTACACTCCAGAGTGTAAACCGCAGTTGAAGCAATGGATTGGGCCTGATGAAGGTGCTCCAAAAAAGGCAAACACTGTTTGTTCAGCTGGAAAATGATGGCAACTGTCTTTTGGTATTCACAAGGAATAATCTTTTTAGACAACTTACAAAATAGCAAAACGAGAACAGGACTATATTATGCAGCACTACTAGACCAAATGAAAAAAGAATTGTGCACGAAACGACCTGAGTTAGCACAAAAAAACTCCTCTTTCACCAAGACAATGCTCCGCCCTACAGATCACTTGTTGCAAAGGCCAAACTGCACAAGTTAGGCTTTGAGGTTGTGCCTCATCCACTCTATTCTCCTGATTTGGCCCTATGCGACCTTTTCCTCTTTCCAAACCTGAACAATTGGCTGGGTGGAAACAAATTTTCTTCAGATAAAGACGTTATCTCAGTGGCAAATGACTACTTCAAGGGCCTCAACCCATCCTTTCCTTCTGAGGGGATAAAGAAAAGTGGAGCACCGCTGGATGAAGTGTTTGGAGCTGAAAGGGAACTTTGTTGAAAAATAAAATATTGTTTTCTGCAAACATGGTATCTTTAATTGCTTTTTACCACACTTGTCAAACAACCCTCGTAATTAGGATTGCACTTGACAATCTTTGCCGCTGAGTTGTACCCTTCCTAATAGGCTTGAGTATGCCGAAAAAGACACCTTCCATTTTAATAACCAGCCTTCCTGTTCCGGTCACTTCTATAAATTTTATTTGACTTGATTTTACTGGAAAGTGGGTCCCCCCTCTAAGTGTGCTTAACACAAGGATCATACAACCGTTTTGCACTTTAAATAATACTATACAGGCACATGTATTTGTGCCTTCAATGTACACAAGCTTTACCTTGGTATGCGAGTGATTCCTGTGACAGTGAAGCTAGTTGTATTTATTACTGTAACTCTTGGAGTATGTGCTGCTCACCAAGAGCTAAAGAGGTGGCCTGCCCAAGGCACACTTGAGGCCTTATCTTCTGGACATTTGAAAAAGGCCCTACAAACCAGACTAAAGTTTCAGTTTACTCATAGCTGGTAGCATAAAGACTAGATCGTGAAGAATGACGATAGTGTTAAAGCGTAATGTAATGCAGCTCCTCTGTGTTTCACAATCGGCCTACAACTGTTGTTGGGTGCAAATTTCAAGCCATAACTTCTGTTCATCAGCCTTGCAACAATACATTATAACATGGACATGGTGAAGAGTAATCAAACTTTAGGTGAAGTGCACATCAATGACCATTCGGCAAAACGGTTAGGGGAAACCTTACTACTCCATTGGCTGCTTCATGTTTAGATGTTGCAAAGTTTCTAGATGAACTAAGACTTTTGTTTTGTAAGACTAAGCCTTTTGCCTGCAGTGGTGCCCATTATATGAATTGCAAGCGCATGACACCAATGGGAAGTGAAGATGACACCAGCACCTTTCACATCAGTGCTGGCATGCCAAACAGTTCCTCAAATATTACAAAATCGCCTGAGCACCACGATTACATCTGATCACTACTTATAGACCTTTCCATTGGGGAAGAGAGCACCTTCTTTATGGACTGTTGCATGGGAGTACAAAGGCACGCATAGCTCTACTCTGCAGTGCTTTTGCAGAGGGCTCATGTGTAGTTACAACAGTAAAGAGAGCATTAGGCAGCACCCAAGAAGCTCTCATTGGAAAGGTCTATACTTAGAACAAGCACATCTTCATTATTAAAACTGCTTTCGAACTTTAGCAGAAAACCTGCACCTTTCCCTTCAGGGAGCCACCGATGATGAATAATGCCACCCTCCGCAGTCACTTCAGGGCAGACAGCCTGGGCAGCTGTGCTTGTGTGTGGCACCTTGTCCACCAGCCAATCAGGCAGCACCTGCAAAAACATTGTGTAAAGATTTTACACAAATGCTATGCAAATCCAAATGTAAGACACTGTGCATTGTTTGCCTCCTGGCTGCAGTGCAGACAGGTTCCGCAACCAGGAGCCTGTGTGTGCCAGTCATGGTGAAACAAACTTCTCTGAAAAGAGTCTCTAAAAATTCTTAATTTATTATGGCAATCACTTTGGCCAGCAACATTTGTTTTACTACTCCCAGCAGACACTGCACTCACTACTGTTGCACTTTCAAATAAGGGACACAAAGGCACACACTGGTGTAAGGTGCTCCTTGTATTCCTGAACAATCGCAAACTGTGCACTTGTATTTCTTAAAGAGAAAGCCCCAAGCTTCAGTCAATGCTTTCAAAGGCACTATTTAACTTGAGTAATCACATGTGCCAATCAACGTTATACCTTCTGGCATGATTACCACACTCACATGGGCACTTCCTCTTGCTTTGCTGCCATCCTAACACTATTTAGCCATCCCTGGCCTTTGGACGAAAAAGCCCACACACACCATCATGCTTTGCAGCCAGTTTCAAAATTGTGGAACATCAGCTCCTCCAAAGATCAGCACTTGATTCACTTGACACAACGTCACCATTTCACATGACTTAGTACAGTTAGCACAACAAACCTAATTTACACGAGTGACATCTTTCAGCAGTTGTCACAATAGCTTCACAGTTTTAACGAGCCAGAGTAATGAAACATTTTGCGCTGCTCGTCTGACAGCAAATGTCAAGCACATGCCACTCCAAGCTAGTACAGTGAATCCAAAATATAAAGGACCTTATGTGAAGTCCACGCACAGAAGCACTGCAGTTCACTATGGCAACTGTGTTTGCTTTACTCCAGTAAAAACCAGTGACCATTATGGCCAATCCCAAGTTTGAGCCGAAGTCCCCTACAACTGCAGTAGTAGTGCTTGTTAAGAAGGGAAGTGGAGGGTAGAGAAGGATCTTGTGAAATGAGATTCCACCCTTTTGAAGACTTGACGCACTTTTGTTAGTTTAGCAGAGCACAATAATTGTCGAGGTGTGCCATGCAAAAGGTGAGTAGAAAGAAGAACAAATGGATCGAGCTGCAGTTTTGTGCTCTTTCTGTCTATTTGTTCTTTCTACTTACCTTTTGGGAGACGCATCTTCGCACTTTTGCCACCTTCTCATTTACAAGCTGTTCGGCAAAGTAGCCAGGATACGAAGATATCAGGCTATTGGAAATGCAACGGCTTAAAAGCCGTGCACGCATAGTTTTCCAGTCTTGGAAATAGCATGCACAACCAGTTTGCACATGCCAAGGGAGTGTACCAAGGAAATAGTAACGTTGCCATAGAACACATGCAGAACCCAACTCCGACAAAGCTTGTTTGTAAGCAGAGCTGACAGCATCTGCAATATATTGGGCCTGCAATATTTAAAACTACTGATTAAGGCACTAAAGCTCTGGCCTAGTGCCACCAGGATTTGACCTGTGATGCGGTCCTGTTTATCCCTTTTATAGTAGCAAAGTGGAAGAGATCAATTCAGAAAATGCAGGGCGAGGGAATGTTTATTAAACCTTTTTTTTTCTGAGCTTCTCTGCACATTATGCTATAAAGACTAAAAAGGAGCAATGTCATTAGGTTCCGTATGTTTTTCAAAACTTGTTTAGCAGAAAAGCCAAAGTTGGCGAAATTCTTGTAAAGACACAGCTGCTCATTCCCTTGCTAAACTGAAAAAGGATTCAAGTAACCCTTAACTCTACCCAGTGAAAAAGAACTCGGGAGCAATGAGATGAAATCATGGCAAAGGTTAACTCAAAGAAGAATTTAATCTTTAAATGCAACATAAAGTATTGGTTTGCCATACTGTCACAAAATCTGCTCCCACATGCTTACTAGCAAGGGTGCAAAAGTGCCCTGAACTTGATGGAAGCGTGTTCCCTATTCGAAATAGTCACACCCTAAATATCTCCCTTCGTGTTTACAAATTTCAACAAGTGCGGTTGATGCTTGAAATGGAAAGGGCCATAGAAATGAGCTGATGCACTTGCAAATACCAATTCGTTCTTGCGACATTCTGTCCATGCCAACACCAATTACTTGGCAGTTTACCTTCATAAGCCTTAGCTGCAAGCACCTCTAGACTTCTTGATATTGTTTTTTGCTGGTCACATCTGTCTTGAAGTCTGCACAGCTTCTGGAGTCATTCGCTCTTAAATCGAGCATGCCAAGAAATGAGAACTAGCATGGTCAACTGGACTTTTTTGAAGGCTGTGCCACATTGGCGGTGCCTTTATTAAACAAAACCACTGCCTGCATTCTACCAAGCTATAGCATAGCTATAGCCTGGCTGACAGCATGCAATGAGACTTTCTGGCAGCACGAGAGACACTTGTCAAAACCACATGCTCATGTGTCCGATCTCCAAACCACTTGTGGTCGCAAAATTACATTATACTTCTCAAACTCTATCAGTGATGTTCTGAACATATTATGGTAAGTGGAGAATGTTGCTTTGGTTCAAACTTACCGTGGCGCATACTCCAACTGCCTGTGGAAACAACACACTTTATTGCTGCAAAGTCGAAGCTTTGACTTATGAAAAGGAGGTTCTAGTAGCTCTGCAAGCATGTTGTTTGACATCAGCAACAAATGGTTCTTGCTAATCTGACATAGTTCTCGATACACGGCAGTAGGCGTACGTCTTGTGCTGGCAAAGGAACACACATTAATGTCAGTAATGATTCTCCACAGCACGCTCCTTGTGCTGCTACCTTTCAAAAACTTTAGTGTAGATCAGGATCACACGCTTCCCTTCCTCAGCTGACAGTTTAGTGCACCATGGAAATTCGTCCTGGATTAAACTGATGGGCAAACCGTGAACGGCACGTTCTCCTGCCTCTCTGGACTTGCCTTTGTTTCGTGATTAGCAATGGAGCAAACAGCTGAAAGAATCAAAAAGTGCGCTGCCACTGCACGTTCAGTCCTTCAGCCTTCACATACCGTTGCCGGTAAACCACCGAAACGGCCGCCAGCTTGGAAGGCGAGCCGGTCGCACACGGAAACAAGCTTATGTCCACAAATAATTGTGACAGTCGTATCCTACTGTGAGAACATTTCGGCGAAAGGCGACAATCCAGATGTATCTGCAGCTGGCTTGGTTATCGAGCGACGTCGCGTCTACCAACTGTGCAACTTCGTCCAAACTGTTCACTACAAGCGGCCGATCTAACGTCGCCACATCATAATTTCCGCACTGGAACCCACCTAAAGGTGATCGACGTCTTTCGACGTAACTGTCAGTCCCATTGAACAGCGACATCAAAGCTGTGTTCGCGGACTAGCGAATCCTCGCCAGCGGCGTAGTCTTCATACACCCATTTGTAGTAGTCACCGTTGCCTCTCAAGCACCGCGGTAGTCCCGATGGCATTGGCAGATCACGCTGACCCGGCACTGTTACCACTTTCGTCGTTTGGGCTTAACAGAAATCAAAGCAAAATGAATGAAAGTGGTGCAGACACTATCACGCCCATGTCATGCAGTGCAGCAACCACTGCTCACGAACGGGGAAAAAAAAGAAAAAAGTAATAATGATCGCGCCCTCTCTTATTTGCTTTCCGCGTACTTTACGCCGAACTTGCACCCAACGCTCATGTAGCGGCGCCCTAGGCCTACGGTTCTAAAGTTTCAAGACAACTACGAACTACAACTGATCAATAATAGTAAACGACGCGTGAGCAACGAACTAATGCGAAGCTACGGACAAGGCGACAATCGCTGCCGCTGCTCGCGCCAGCAACTCGGCAGCCAGCCAATTACAGCTAAGCCGCTCGGCCAGCCAAAGCCAGCCACAACAAAGCTGAAAATGGCGCCCGTTTGATATGGCGCAGGTGCGTGTTACGAGTCTGTAAAGTCAGTTTGGCGCCTTTTTGAAGTAGTAAGTTGACACGCAAGCCCGTAGATAGCAATGCAGAACGAAAATTCTCCACGCGATAAGCGGCCTCTGTTCGCCCAAGGCGTCATATATCCGTCGCCACCGGCATCGCCGTACCGGAGCCCCAGTGGCGGGCAGCAACCGACCTACACGCCGAAGTTTTCTCCAAGAAATCAGGCCCACTCGGGTCCGCCATCGCCATTCTCTTCTCCAAGGTTCAGCACGCCCGTTTATGGCCACCACCCCAGACAGCCCAAGTACCCAAGGGAAAGCTACGGCTCGCCACGATCGCCGTGGCAACAGCAGGGCTACCACGGTTATCCACAACGCCAGCACTTTTCCTCTAGTCGGCGGGTAGGCATTCTGGCTTTCTCATAAGGCTTTTACACGAGTCGAAAGCTCGCCGGTGTACGTACAGCACACGGTCGTTTTACGCGCCGGAGCGTTACAAACCAGCTAAAAGAAATGCTGTCTCTTGTTGCCGCTGCAGCTGCCATGTTCAGCTGATTCAAGGTGCTTATTTTTCCAGCGAGTCCATCTACGCGTCAGAATGCCAAGAGACCTTATAATAATGACTAAGTTTAATTTATTTAAATAACCGGATCCAACAAGGCATCACAAACACTGCACAAGTCTCTTTCATACACACTTCCACCAAGCACTTGCCACACACTAATGCCTGACAAGCCACCTAAATGGCAGCTATGTTACAGTACTTGTTTTGTTAGTGAAGTTTTGGAGATGACAAGGACATACGTACTTCTCATTGGCACTTAATCTTGTTATCAGTAAATGACTAAATCCCCAGAGAAATCTAACAGCATTGAGGCATTTGAATTCCCTAGTGGAGACAGGAACAGCGCACCTTTAAAGTGCAAATCCCACAAAAAAGAGAATGAAAAGAGAGAATTAGTTGTATAATGGTACCTAGTGCTGGTTTCATTGCAACAATCGTAAAAATGCCCCTAGAATCAATGACAGTTTGGTCCTACAAACCTTTTCGTGTGTTTGGCAGCATTCTCAGTAAGTTTTGTTGGAAGGTGACAATGAGAATGGAGCAAAAGGTGCACACGTCGGCGTACAGCTGCCTCCGAGATGTAGTGCGCAGCGCCGTTGCCTGGCTCGGTGAAGCGGCAGAGCACTGCATGTGCACTTTGCCGCTGCCTGCCATTTATTTCTCTTGTTCTTCTCTTGATGTCGCAGTCTTCAGGCTCCCGGGGATCCAGCTGGTCTGGATCGCCGTTCCAGTCCTCGCCCAATCGCGGAGCCAGCGGCGGTTCCCACAGCTATGTCAAGCCATCCATGGTCGAAGACCCATGGGCAGAGCTGCAAGACATGCTTCAGGTCAAGCAAGTTCAACCATCCAATGCATCCACAAACAAGACTGCTGAAGAGTCGCCTGCAAGGACCACGTCAGATGTCAACACACTACAGTCGGACAACAGTGGGCAGTGTACAGCTGAGGCAGGCAGCAACTCGTCAGCCAAACCTCAGCCAACTGCAGAGGAAAACTTGTGCTCTTAGCAGTGGCCAAAAGCTACTGCAGTGTTGTGTGCTCTCCTGTAGGTCAACCTCCAGTGTGCACACATGAAAGGTGGCATGCTTGCTGAACCTCGACCATTGGCCTCCCATGAACCTTGCACGAGTGTGTGGTAATGTGCTTGTGCCCAGCATAAGTGCCAGCTCACCATTTTTATTTGCATGTTGCTCTACTCTCTTCCGAGATGGGGCTCACAGATGCAAGTGCTTTGGAAGAACTGCTTCCTTGATATACATTAAGTACCATGCCACTGCATCAAGCTGTAAGTAAAGCATATCACTGCATCATTCTTTGTTTTTATTTCATATTCACATTAAAAGGCTTCAATGGACTGCAGTATTAAAGCACAACCCCAGTTCCATAATATCTTTGTCCTCTACGAGAGTGCATAAGCAGCTTTTGTTAAGGTGCAACAAGCTTCAAATACAATTTTCATGGTGTTCGGCATTACTAAATATGCTCCATCTCCTAACTTAAGGCCTAAGCTTTAATTTAGTAAAGCAATGACTGGGGCTAGTTGGTGGATGTTCATGGTTGTGTTGTGCTTATAATTACACTGATGCAAGAACTAAAGAAACAACAAAGTGGACATACGTGGCACAATACCAACATCACATATGTCCACTTCTTTTTCTTTATGTTCGTTCTTTAGTTCTTCCCTCAGTGTAATTTAAGTGCAATACAATCACAATCTGTAGTGTTTACTGCAACCTCGAGGTGACCCTTAGATGCAATGACAATCCGAAAACTACTAGTCAAACTAAGTAGCTGTAATGGAACAGCAGATTCCTAGTTTGGAATAGAAAAGCCCACACATGGCGCACAAGAAAGAACACACAAAAAAAAATGTGGTCTGATAACTTACCATTTCAGCTAGCACAGCTGTTTGATGCCTTCGCCGGAGTACCTGAACACAGACAAAAGAAGTGGCAGTGAGTGTCTAGTGCCTGTGCCAAGAGATAAGTACACAAATACATCTGAAATCAAGGACTAGAGCAAAATATTTCAGCGGGGCTTCACAAACCAGCACCACCACCATCACCAGGTAAAGATAGCAAAAGTACCCAGACCCCCTTGTCTTTTGCCTTAGCAATGTAACATGTCAGTGTAAGATGCGGCCGTATATAGGTCACAATGGCATCTCATGCCTGCATAAATAAACAAACTGAAAAGCATCTATTACACACTTCGATGCTCCACATTGGAACGTACTGGCAATAGCCACAGTGCACTCAATTGACAAAGCCAGAAAGTTCAACTATCCCATAAACACGTTGGGTTTTCATTAGGTGTTTCAATTTTCTATACAGAAAAGAGAATAAAATCCAGCCACTGCATGTAATACACTGACAGTTCCAAGCTACTGAATCAGCCTGTTTACGCAATCTTGCATGAGCGCACCGCCGCACATCCACCCACGATCAACCAAGAACTTTCTGTGAGCAGAAAACAAACTTCAACTTCTTTATTATGTTTTTTTTTTTTTTTTTTTTCGGACCGAACAATCCCGGACCGCTCGGTTGAGGTTTGGAGACGTATGGGCAGATTCGTTACTCCTACGCGACCACACGGTACGCGATTATCTGTCTGCCCCCACAGTGCAATTTCTATGTTACCGGAACGCAATCTTTGGCGTCAAACAGTGACTAAGCGTCAGCAACATGCCATTCCAGTGCGTCCGTATTACTCTGCGAAGACAGCGGTGTGCAAACGTGGTCGGAATGCGTGCGGCGTGACCAGAGTACAGCGCATCACCTGCGCTGCGCGTTTCTGCAGTTCCAAGGGCTCGGTTATCGCGCGACGTGCAAGCGGGTGCGTCGACAACGAGCAGAAATGCGTTCCATACGGTTACCGCGTCGCACGCATTATTGGAACCCGCGCCTCATCCAAGGCAAAACTATACGTACGCTTGCTGGCGCGCCTTCCGTTTGCCGCGAGCGGATTGAACCTCAGATTTTCGCCTTGGCAGACATCGTTTCGTATTTTTGTGAGCCACTCGGAGCACTGGAGAAGACATCTGTTGCGCTCGCGCCGCACACGCGCGAGCTATCGCGCGCCGGCATGCGTGTAGTCTGGCCAAACCACACGTGCGCGCGCCGGCGCAAGACGCTCTTGCGTTATGATGCAACGTGAAACAAGTTGAAAGGAGCCCACACCGCCAGCAATTCGCCTTCGAGCACATCACTCTGCGAGCGAGCGCTTACCCCCCTTTCTCTATCACACACACACACAACGCTGGACCGGCGAAATGCGCGCGGCACACTCCGAACTCGGACTGACCAAACGATAGTCGATTGCGCAAAAGTTGTCAAAAACGTTCTAGTTCGATGTGGCGCACGCGCCGACAGGATCGAGAGTGAAATGACACCTTTTCCGATTTCAACACCACTGCACAAAATGTTGAATTGTCTTGTTGCTGCAGCGTGTCCGTACGAAAATTCGATGGTGCAGAACGTGTTGCCTATACCGTACGCTGTCAGCGCAGACTTTACTGGAGTTTTCTGCGAGTAGTTCCCCTTTTAAGCGGAACTGAAACATTTAGGCCGGTGTTCCGGCACCGAAACTCAAGCGGCTACCCTTACCTAACCCAATAATTTGGTCACAAAAGAGCGCGCCCATAGCGGTGTGCCTGTGGGCTCGAGCGCAGTGGATGTTGCGTAAGACTCCGCATCCCAACCCGCCGTGGTTGCTCAGTGGCTATGGCGTTGGGCTGACGAGCACGATGTCGCGGGATCGAATCCCGGCCACGGCGGCCGCATTTTGATGGGGGCGAAATGCCAGAACACCCGTGTACTTAGATTTAGGTACACGTCAAAGAACCCCAGGTGGTAGAAATTTCCGGAGTCCTCCACTACGGCGTGCCTCATAATCAGAAAGTAACTTTGGCACGTAGAACCCCATAATTTAACTCCGCATCTCCTCACGCAACCTCACAGGTGCAAAGCAGGCGGGACCCTCGTAACAATTTTGCTGGGTCCCGAAAAGTGCAAAAATGCAATGTACTCTAAAAAAAAAAAAAAGAGAACTGCAATATACTACAACTTCAAGAGAGACGTGCCCGCCTTTGTCACGGGAAAACTGGAATCTCGTCGCCGAGGGGCGAATCGCGAACACAAAGAAAACCCGCGTTTCGCAGATGACGACTCCCCCGCGACGGCTAGGCAACTGTGGCTTTTGGGTGCTAACAAGGTCGTTGGTTCGACCCCCTGCGGCAGCGACTGAACTGCGATGTAGGGAGGGGGGGTAGTAACGACCCTGTAACAGACACTCCAGCACCTGTCAGAGAATTAAAGAAAAAAAAAAAAGGCGCAACCTTAAGTTTTTTGGCTTTAGGAGTGGAAAGCGATACCATTCGAAGACCGCAGACTGCTGCTCACGTTTGCCGGCAACTGCAGCTTATGTAACCGTAATGTTTACCGGGAAACGCTGTGCACCAAGGTGATCTGTGGAAGAAACGCGGCCTCTTGCGTGGGCCGATCCCGGAGGTAGTGCACAGCCGCGACAACAAAATTTAAATGATTTTCAGGTTTCTGTTATTGTTTCACACATTTAATATTCAAGTCTGAGAAGATTTAACATAGAAGGCATGCGCTGTCGTGTGTTTTGTTTCGTGGCGTTTGTTTGTGGGCTGTCATTCTCAAAAATCCGAGTAAAAGCTTTGTTTAGAATTTAAGACAAGGTAAGAGCAGCTTTAGTGATAGACTGGCGTGGCAATATAATCCGCGTATACCGAACGTCATATAGCAAGGCGTGGCACATACGTATACCTAAATATATACGTAAATTTTCGCTCACGAACAACTCCGCCGACACCGGACCTTCTGCGACACGGGGCCCTTAACGCTATCGTGCTAAAAATTAAATTCTGAAATTTTATGTGCCAAAAGCACGATCTGATTACGAGGCACCCTGCACTGAGGGACTCCGGATCAATTGTGACCGCCCGGGGATCTTTTACGTGCCCCAGTGCACGGGACACGGGAGTTGTTGCATATTGCCCCGCATCGAAATGCCGCCACCGCGGCCGGGATTCGATCCCGCTATCTCGTGCTTAGCAGCGCAACGCCATAGTCGCTAAGCCACCACGGCGGGCCCGTCTCGCGTCTCCTGGGCGCAACGTCCACACAGTGCGTAGCTTCGAGACCGTATACGTTAAAACAGGCCCAGCTATTCGACTGCACGGCACGTTGCCGTGAGGTACGTTGCCCATCGGTCAAGGTAAGCACGTCTTTTGCTTGGCGCGCGAACACCGAAACACACCATTCGTTAAACGGTAACATAAACTGTGCGAGTTGATGTTTGCGTTCTACCGTCTGTCAGTTCGCGCTTGCAACAGCAGTAATCAATGCAACAAGAAATGCGCATGCTACACAACGTAGTTGTTGGCACAAGAATCACAGTTCACGCGCACAACTCGCGGTCCACGCGCGTATCGTTGCAGCACTCGATCGAGCGCCTCTGCGGAAATGCCCATTGTTCGCTCCGTTTACTGATCTCCGACATTAAAGCTCGTAGCTCCTATTAACTGCCAGCCACAAGCGCGATTCCGTGCATCGAACGCAACTTGACGAGCGCCGCATTGTGAACGTCCCGCGAATGAGCGCTTGCCATAACTGCGAGCCACGAGCGCGATTCTGTACATCAAACGCAGCGTGACGAGCGCCGCATGTAAACGTCACGCGAATGGGCGCTTGTCATCTCGAAGCAGGCGGGAACGCCAGCTGCGCGAACACGGAGCGACAGTGGAAGGTTGCGTGCCGTGACTCCACGGGCACAATTTGCTTTTCACTGACGAGTGAGAGAGCGGGGAAGAGAAATAAACGGCGGGAAAATGCAACCGAATATCTGCGCTGCTCGCGCTCCGCCCGTAAATATAGTCAAAAGACGCACTAGTGAGGCTGCCTGCCGCCTAGCACAATTTTCTTTTTTTACTACTGAGGCAACGTGCTCAGCAGCAAACGGCTACTTCAACGACGGCGAGCGCATGCTTTCGACGTTGATCACGGGTGAGAGGGGCGCCAAACCTCTCGCAAATTTTCCGTCAAGTCTTGGCACACAATGTCGAGACTTGAAAGCGTGTTGGCTTATCTCCACATTCGACGAGATGTGGAGCGAACTCCTCCGAAATACGGGCCCTCTCTAAACTCGCACGCGTTAAATGTGACCCGAGCGCGTGATAACGAAGGGCTACGTGAACAATCCCACATCACCTCCTTCCACCAAATTACACGTAGTACAAGTGGCTGAACTCAACCGCGCGACACGATACGAGTCGACGACCGCAGATCGTTGTCGGTGAGCGATGCTAAGACAGCCTGGGCGAGCAGTTCATATCTCTGGTACAAAAATATTCGCTCGAGTGCAGTTCCAGCTCGGCAGCTGAAGGGTTGACCGCCACGACATCGACGGTTTGTTCACATCTGCTTAATTACGACATCAGAACATCGTTTAGCATTGGCCGATGTTCCGGTATATCGTGTGTCCGAACGAGTGCACCGTATTTATTCGAGCAAGTGCCGCAAGGAGAGAGTCTTGCGCAAGGCGGGCTTACGACCATTACCACTTATACCGCACTGTGACCGTTACACCCCCCAATACGTACGTAACCACACTATACCCGCCAGGGAACCTCGTTAAATATGCACGTTGTGGCTTTAGTTGAACTCGGCCTGCTTTAGTACAAACGTTGATACCCGTTGGTAAACACTTTTCCGTGATTTTGAGAGCACCAAAGTGCGGGATGCGTGCTTTACTCGAGTAAATACGGCAGTCGTGCGCCCACACCGCCGCAGTGCAGATGGATGTCATATCTTGACATTCTCGCAACGGCAACGCAAGTGACAAACCAACATAAGCCTGCCAATTAAGCCATGACGCCCCCCCCCCCCCCCCCGTTTTTTTTTTTTCACTGCGAATGCGCAACGTCGCTACGGCGACCCCAACGTACATCACGACCACGACACGCATAAATTGACCTTTATTTCACTTGCCCCGTAGCCAGGTGTCAAGAACGCGCACTAACGCAGGAACCCAGAATGCACGCCTCGACTAACTTACCACCTTTGTTTTGGTTTTTACTATGTGATTCACTAAATTCATGTTAACATAAAACTTCATTAACTCGTAACATTTACAGGAGTGTGTATAAGGTCGTATGGATCCAGATCGAAAAATGCGAGAAAAGGAGAGGAGGAAGCACCGCTAAAAAGCACCGAGGTACACACCTCCTGCTGCACGTTCGCAACGTCCAGAAGGCCAACTTTCTCACTCGCTAGAAGGAAAATAGCGAACAAAGGACGAGAGAGAAAGAGAGATGAATATTACATACTTGTTAGACTCTACGTGGACGACGAACGGTCACGCGACTGCTTATTTAAAGCTGCATCACGTCCCTAATCGCGCCCACTGTAACCAAGGGCGATTACTGCAACGAACTAACAATATGAGCAACTACGCGCGCGCGCGCGCGCGTGTGGATCGCCGCAGACAACTGTCTAGCTTTTCAAAACTGCCGCCATTTAATCCGCCGGGCCGCCAAGTCTTCAAAATCAACGGTCACGTGCCACCACTATTCAACTGAAAGAACAAGGACCCTGGCACTAAATCAACTCGGCTCGCTCGTGGCCGCGCGCATGTTCTCGCACGAACAAGCGCAGTTTGTGCATTTACGCGATTGAATGTACGGTAATAAAGAACGTCATCGGACAAAAAAAAAAAAAAAAGAAAAAAAGAAACGCATAAAAACGCGCTTTGCAAACAGAACCATGTCGCGCATTCCAACCTCAACGCACACGATGCGCATACGTATTTGCGAAGCTTTACGTGCCAAAGCAAGGATCCGATGAGGCGGGGGGGACGCCGTAGTGGAGCACTTCGGATTAATTTCGTCCACCTCGGGACCTTTACTGCACGGGCGTTCTTGCAGTTCGCCCGGTAGCAACGCGGCCGCGTTTCGACACCGCGACCACGTGCTCAGCCGCGCAACGCCTGCCTTTCGGCCGTTCCTTGGCCTGCTGAACAGGAAGAATCGCTTGGTAGTTGCCCGGGACATCGCGAGGTTTGCTTGAGGCTGTGCTTACGCGGCTTTGATAATTGAAATTAAAGTATGGGGTTTTGCCTGCCAAAACCACGATCCGATTACGAACTCCGGAAATTTGGACCACCTGCGGTTCCTTTAACGTGCGCCTAGCTTTGATAGCAGTATATCACACTGTGGAGGTTCGTTCTTCGAACGGTTAATCCACGAAACCGCGCGCCGGCCAGTACCTTGCGGCACGTTTTGAATCCACGTCTCATAACCATTAAGGATTGTAGTGCTTGCAAATATCCGCCAAACCGGCTATCCGATTAAACCGGAGGCAAGTGAATCCGTTGTCAAAAACCGGTTATCCGGATTTCAAGAAACGGATAGTCAGGATATCCGGTTTAAATAACTGTTTAGCCGGATATTCGAATATACGCACACGCATATTGGGTGTTTAAGAAAGGTTAGCAGGTTGACTAGAGCAGCTATCGGGTTTCCACGAGCGGTTGCAAAAAAAAAAAAAAAAAAAAAAAAAAAAAAAAAAAAAGAGAGAGAGAGAGAGAGAGAGAGAGAGAGAGAGAGAGAGAGAGAGAGAGAGAGAGATTTCGGCACAAGTACAGAAGAACAAATATTAGGCTTTCCGAATACTGTTAACCTTAACCGAATAACCGATCACTCCGGTTTTCAAATTCGAATAACCGGTGAACCGAATAACCGGTTTTCCCGCAAAACCGGTTTGATTTTGCTGCACTGAATTAAGGGTTTCTGAAGTACGGAATGTCAACAAAGTCCATCGCTGTCCTTCCGGCTCTCGAATGTAACAAAGCGACAACGACCGGCACATGAGCAGCGGTGCTTCTGGGGAATAACGCGGCCTTTTATATCCTCGTCACGACGGATCACGAAGACGATCCCGGTTTCACTTGCGACCTGAAAACTGCCACGACCAGTACGGCGACAGGAAGGAACATTCCGGACAGCAGTTCATGTTCAATCGACGTCGTTTCACGTCCGGAGCACCACAACGGCAAGCGCAAAATTATTCTTTCGCCAGCTTAGGTTCATCGAACTTGCACTTAAATCTATGTACACCAACGCTTCTGCATTCTGTGGCCGCCGCAGCAGGGTATCGGACGCGCGACCTTCTGCGCACCAGTATACTCCGCAGTCATTGGGCCGCCGCAAGGGCATGGCAATATGCCCAATCCTGGGATTACTTTTTGAAGAGCTGTCAACGTCACGCATACATCCCTTGCCTTTGTTTACGAATTCCGCACGGGTGTGACCAATTGATGGCGCTATAACGTCAAGCAGCTATGAGGCATCGTGGTGAAAGGGACCGACTCTGACCGTTTTTTGACGAACACCTAAAACGCGCTACCCGAGCATTTCTTGCATTCCTCCGCCATCGATGCTGCCGCGGCCTGGAAACAAACCTGGGACCTCGTGCCCATTTTGTTCAACGTAAAGCAGGGGGGGTGGGGGGGGGGGGTGGTATACACCGACTCAATCGAGGTCCGCATATTGTTATAGAGCTGCACGTCAAAGAATAAAGAGCGAACTTTGAGCACGTTGCCTAGGTTAGCTTTTCAGCACCACGCTGCAAGTTGTGAATTCGACTACAAAATAGCGTACGTGACGTCATGCGACTACTTCCTCGCGCAGTGACGGTGCCTTCAAAAATCTGCATAACAGGCAGTACCTTATGTCAGTCCAGGCGCAGTTTTGCTATTCACAGCGCGCTTCAGCGATTACCCACGACGAGATTCGTTCAACGGAAGCGTTTACGAAATCCGCTGTAGATCACTTTTCACTTGGCAAATAGCACTGTCTCTTGCAATCTTCAATAGAACCATGTCAGTCTTTATGTCAACAGATGCGTACGCGAATACAGAAGCCATCCCTGTACTTGGAATCTACACATTTCACTGCAACGACAGCGCTACACAAGATTCAAAGAACTAATATGCTTCCTGCTTCGGTGTACGATGTTTAACCGGTCTGCGGTGATTTATTAAATTTGAAAACTGTAGCGGAACTTAAATATGCCAAAGTTTAGACTTGTCTCGGTTTCAGTTTCGAATCGTGTCAACATTTAATTGTATTCATCTTAGCCACTTCACTGTTTTCACACCCGCCAGTAAGCAACACTTTAAGCGATGTACGACATCGCAACGAAATGAAATTGGGCGCGCGGGAGCCAAAAATTTGGCGTCCGTGCCACGTAACTTTTTTTTTTTTTTTTTTCCTCGCAACCTAACGGCGATGCCTTACGTTGCCAACAACGTCTGGCAAATGAGACGTCGCACGTGTGTTACGGCCATAGTGCTATAGAAAACTAGTGTCAGCAGTCTCGGTTCGCAGCCCCAGCGAACATACCGCGCAAAAATAAACAGTATAAAGTAGTCGAAGATGCAGCAGGCAATGACGGATTCACTGCACTGCCCGTTTCTTTTATACGGGGTCGAGAAGCTCGAAGCGAGAGGCCAAGTAAACAGGCATGCGTGAATGTAGTTGTGGGTGGAGCCGACATACGTGCATGCCGATATTGATATAACGGTACGCGAAGGTCGATTCACCTCTTCTCCGCTGCAATTCTGAGTCACTTGGTTCAGCAGGGAGGTCCCCCCACCTTTTGGCAACATCTACACAACACTTGACACTATAGACGTTTTCTGAGCGCATGATAGGCCAACGCTAGATCATGTTTTCATGACAGCACTTTTCGCGGGAGTTGGTCTCACCTGGTACAGGGTTCCAACGATGGCAGGAGGAGAAAAAAATGTACGATAAAAAAGATGCGCGACGCCGGTTACACAATGCAGCCCAGCCGATTAGCGTTTTTCTGTCAATGTACCGCGTGAAGTCGCGCGACGAACGCAAGTGTTGCGTGTCCGGACAAGAAAAGTACGGGGGCTGTGTGCCAATTCATGCTGGCCATGTCAAAGCACTTGCTCAAGTCCTGCCTTAGTTGGCGTGGTCATAGCAATATTTGCGTTTACAAGCACAGGTAGATGATGTTGAACCATTATCAGCATAGAGTGCAACCACTTTGTTGATTAGAAGTAGTAAAACAGTGGATACGGTAATAGCTTTCCAGGTCTTCCAGCACACACCAGATGCACATCACAGTGGATTCCTTCTGAAATTGGTGTACCAGAGATATTTAGGCCCAAACAGCAGCACAGGCACCCAGTAACAGCCCTAATATATGCATGCAAAACATTGTTCAGTATTGCAGAAATATTTTTTGAACGCAAAACTTCCTTGGCAGCATTAAGGGGGCTCAAAGTGGAACAGTGGGCAGCTTATGACATAGCAGTAATTTTTTTTTTTTGAACAGGCTTACTATACAAGGCATCAAATCAGTGCTTGCAAGTGGCAATTATAAATTGTTCAGTGGCAAGCTGTGCTTGGCCACTAAGTGGCCACTTCTAGGTCAATGGGGTCATGTGGGGTATGAGAACGCTGTGCAATATGTCAAATCAGATTTAATTCTCGAGGGTGTGCCGACAGGCAAACTGATAAACACTGTGCAACAAAATCACTTTACTTGATGAACTGGCACCAAATTGTATGGCCGACAACGGCCACACAATATCAGGCTACCCATACAACCACCTTGGCAAGCAATGGCGCAATTATGAAGTGTATTGTGGTGCACTGCACTCCAGTGGGCTCAAAAAACAAAATCACTTGCATACTTATGTTCATATGCACGCAAGAGCTGCAGATGATAAAAATTAAATAGTAGCCCTCCACTAGGTCCTTCCTCACAGCCCAGAGTGAAACCTCACGATGGTTAAATGCTAGGAGTTATTGCCAATATACCCCCACGCAAAGTTGTGTAGATAGATGAACACCATTTCTGTAATGCAGTCCAGATGACTTTTTGTCTTATGTGCAATTTGGCCATATATAGTTGTTTAGATGCCTAGCAGGCAGCCTACATGAGTTAAATCTATTTTACTATGACCATTCTCAGGCTGACTACGCCTGAGGCTGTAGAGGAACATTTAGGAACAGTTCGAGGTGCTTGTCAATTGCTTCTTCCTTTCTTATCCAGACGTAAGCTTTCTACTAGGGTAAACGTGTTTAACAAGCTGTCCCAGGTAAGTTCGTTAGTTCATAAATTTTTACAAAAGAATAAGTGAAGTGCACCTTCAAATGTAGGACTTCCAAACTTGCATTTATACTCAAGCCTGGATTGCACTAATATTAGTTCTTGATTTTCCAAACACAAGTCTAACCAGAAAATAAATGCACAGGGAGAGTCACAGGCAGCCATTATACAGTGCAGAACCGCCTAGTTGAACAAACACAGGAAAGATGAAAGGCAATGCTTACCTCCGAGGACACCTTGACACTGCGATTACAGTGGAGAACATATTTTTTTGTTGAAGTAAACATGTAGTGCAGTTCCTTGGATGTGAGGGATGCACTTCTCTTCCAGAGAGTCTTCGCACAGCAGTCAGGATTGACACACAGAAACAATGGTAGCACGCGCACTTGGCCCATCATGAGATCTCGCACGCCACAGTCTGAAGGAGTGATGTCGAAAGGCACGATGGCGTCCTCAAATCCTGGCGGCTTGGCAGAAGACCCGAGGTGGAAGCCATAAGGATTGCTGTGTGACGAAGTGACTTAGTGGCAAAGCTGCAAGGCTGCAAGATTTTGGCGGGACATAGCCTGTGCTCTCCCATCTGTCTGAATCTACGTTCAGATGGATCTTCTCTGGAAGTGGCTCATACTGTTAAAGAAAGCTTCCACCTAGTATGGCTAACTCGCAAGGCAGACTTGTCTGCAAGTGCTTTGACATGACAGCTTCAAGGGAGACGCCATGTACGTATGCAATGCCTTAGCTTGAAGTGTATGTGTGTACAAGATAGAAGCATGGGCTGTTGTTCGCGAGTAAAATAATAAAAAAAAAAATGGGAGAAGGGGTGCTTCACCTTACACTTATGCAACAAAAAAAGTTTCAAACAGAAACATGTTTGTTACCTCCTGTTTTACTCAAATCAGGTTTTACATACATGTGACTCACACGATGCAGCCTTCGGCAACCCAAAATCACATATGGCTAACAAACAAGCACCCTTGCAAATGGCATGCTTGTCAGCGTGCACTCCACTGGATGACCTTGCATCAGAGTAGAGGCCTTAAAGTGAAGCCTGAAGACCACCCATTTCAAGTCTTTCCTCCACCCTGCGGCCTCTGAAAGAAGCACCTTGATTTGACATGTCCTTTCAGTAGCCAAACTTCATCACATGGATACTTCCACAGGGATGGGAGAACACCCGTGCTTTCAGGGAAGCACACCTTGAAAGCTTGACAATCAAGCTGTCCTTTGGGCATATACTGTTCCTTTCACACATAAACGCACATACACACACACACACAAAAATCACATGGAAAGTGTGTCCAGTATTACTGAAAAGCACAACACTAAGTCGTGCTTTGCTAGATACATATGTACAATGCACTGGGAAATAAACATAGGGGGAATGCCAGGAATATGAGGCTGCCATCTTGCAGTCCCTCAGATGTCACACCTGACATCAGCAGCAGTAGCAACATGTAAAGCAGTCCAGCTGTAATCATTTGGCCAAGTAAATAGGAAAGCTGGCCCCATTAATACAAACAAACATCCTTTGGCCAGGACTGTTGTGCAAGATGTAGCACACCAGAATGACTTTAAAAAAAAGGACGCCTCCATATTTTAAAAGCAGAAAACGGGTGCATGCCCAGTAGAGCACATGAGACTCTCTGGTCTGCTCTCAGGAGAGGAGGGTGAAGCACTGAATTCTTAGGGCTAGGTAATGGCCCCTTCAAGGGTCAGGTTGGCCACCCCATGCAATGCGCTCCTTTGGCACCACAGTGTGCACAGTTCCTGGAGTGGCTATGTAAGAAATAGAATGCAGTGTGCAGTCAAAAGGCCCACAAAATAAAGCAACCAAACCTGCTGGTTATGCGTGAAAACCTTGACAGCTCTCATCACAGCATGAAATAACAGGAAGGAACCTCTGTGCCCTTAGAGGAGTGGCCTGTGGCTGCCACCTCTGAAGTCTGCTGGTGGGGCTCCTCTAGAAGGCCCTCCTCCCCTGTAGGATGACATTTCCATCCTGGAAGGGTATGCATCCGGCGGCGACACCTCGTGCACATGGGAAGGTGGTGGCGTCCTCAGCAAGCTGTGCCGAAGTTGCTGCCCCAATGGTGGAGGTGGAGAGTTGCCCAAACGTGAAGCACGCACATCGACCACTGCTTGGGGTGAGATGTAGTAATCTCGGCCCCTGCGAGACTCCAGCCCACCATGGTAGGACCGCTCATACTCTGGCAACTCATAACCCCGTAACTCCCCGAACCCAACATCGCTTCCCTCTTCCCGCACACGTGGCTCAAAGCCCTGATAGGGGTGGTGGTGGCGCTGGTGTGACGGAGTACAAATGGGAGGGGGAGGAGTAGTGGGGATACCTGAGTGGCTGCTGGGATTCTTTACGCGAAAGCCCTGCGCTTCCAGCAGCTGCGCCAATGCAGCCTTGACGCCTGAAGTGGTGTAGCTCTGTTGTTGCGCAGCGGAGGAACTCATGCCAGACAGACCCACGGATTCAAAGGGTGGCGAACTGTCGTCGGGTGGTCCTCTCCGATGGTATGAAGTGGCATCCCCTGACCCTCGGCCAAGCACAGGCATGGGAGGTGACGGTGGCCTTCCACGGTGCGCAGTGGAGGCCTCAATCCGTCGAGGAAGCACAGGAGGGGCACGGTCACCATGGGTGTCATCCATGTGGAGGGGTGGACCCAAAGGCCCACGGTCGAAGAGGTAGGCACCAGGGCTGGTGGTCTGCCCCCGGATGTCTGCAACCACACACCCACGTTATTTTAATAGAACTCAGCCATGTCACTTTAAAGGTTATACCTATCAAGGTTTTTGCTATAGGCAAAGACCTTCAGCTGCTTATCCTTAGCTGTATTGCAGCTCCTGTTCCTGCAATGAATACCTGAAGCAAGAGGGACTACATGGCTGCTCACTAGAAGTAATCCCTAATCTCCCATTCATTTGTCTTCATTAATAGAGGTCATGTTGGCTTCAACTTTGCAGTTACACTTAAATATGATGTGGAACCTTATTTATGTGCGAAACCACAGTTCCTATGCCATAGAAATGTAAGTTCTATCCCCACAGCAGGGGAAGACAGGTTTACCTATGGGACTGGCAAACATGCAATGAAATGCGCAAACCACCTGATACAGTACTTAGCATGCAAATGACCATGGCAGCACAAAGGAACAGGACATGTACACAGGCAGTGCAAAACAAAAATGAGAAACGAACTACAAACTTTTTAAATTCCTCGAAGCATGTTTGTCAGTTTGTGCATGAGTATGCCTAGACAAAATTGAAACGAAGCTGTGGCAAAATGCTACAGCACAAGTACAAGGGGGCCCAGAGGATTAAAAGTACCTCTTTCTGAAACGTGCAGCCAGTTCTCATTCCAGGTAGACCATTCACAGGACCTGTAACTTTCACTACAACCCACAGAGTCGTGAGGCATGAGTTTTGAGGGTATGAGAAGGCTTACGAGAATGTTTCATACAAGTGTAGGGGAGAGTGGGCACGTATGGGACAGTGGGCACTACTCTTTTTAACAGAGAGCCACAACATTGACTGGCCTCTCGAAAGATGGCACGACTCTGGGTCACACTTTCAGTCTAACGGCGGCTGCACTCAACTAGTTATGCTCATTAGTAAAATCTATTCATCCACATGCCAAAGCCGCTTTTGCTAAATAGTGCCAATCTTTCATGTGTACTGATTTTCCCAGATTTGTTGCTCACACCAGTTCCGCATCTGCAATTTTCGCTCCCGGGGTTTCCGTTTTCAGTAGTTTCACTTCCAGGTTTCCCGGTTCCTGAATTTTTGCTGGTTGCACGCTCGCACCTTTACGCGGCAGTGACTTCGCTTCCGCTTGACGCCGGAAGCTGAGGGGGGTAAGTGAGGGAGGAATGTGGTGAAGCAGTGCAGGCAGGGGGTACAAGAGTCCTTCCATGTTTTCTGGTCAAGAAACTTCGCTGTCACGCTATGGAGAGGTTCATACACTGCCCAACAGTGCCGCAACGTGGTGTCACTATGCCTCAGGGACATCGTTTGCATACCAAAATGCTTACAACATGCAAGATGAGGCGATTGATACAGTGTGTACTGTGCATGTGCTACACTATTTTTTGAGCTCTGTGGACTGTTTAGCTGAAGTGGCGGGGTGGTACGACGATGCCGAACACGCATTGCATGCCAGGATGCTGTTCCAGCTACAAGGGAATGATCCAAAAGGTGTCGTTTTCTTTACCGATTGACAAGGAGCTGCGCGAGAAATGAAAGCGGGACATACCGTGGCAGGAAAGCGGTGGTTTTAACTTTGAATGCAAATATATGCATTTGTGCGCGAAACTCTTTGACGCCTCGAACATCATCACTACCTACAATTTCGATATAAACACCGATGCTGTGTCCCTGTAGCGTCACAAGCTGATGCTAAAACCTAACGTCATCACAAGGATTTTTGAAGGCCTTCCAGTGTATCACACAAAGCCCAAACCTTGTTCCCGCTCATAGACAGTTTGACCCCCATACAAACGACCCTGTGAATCGCCGAGTATGATTGAAGAGTGCCGATTTAAAAAAAATTGCCTGAGTAAGAAAAAAGTGCTGTATTTCTGCTGTGGCTACTTGTGTTCATTTAAGAGTTGTTGAGTTGTTTTGCCATGTGTTATGAAATGCTTATGCATTATGCTTTCTTGTGTGCCGATTATGCATTCTGTATTTATTGCCATTTGTTCGTCATTTGTCATGCTGTCATCCGTCGGCAGCAAGAGTTGACAAGGCTGATGCTTCTAAATCAGAAAGTGGCTCTCAGCTTGCAGAACTTCAGAGTTGATTCTCACACACATTAGAAACTGCCCTTGGAGGACACGAATGAAAAGTGCTCTGTGTGGACCCTATGAGCTTGCAAATAACACAGTGATGTGTAGCACATCGCTGCCGCATAGGTTTCCTGCATTAATTACTGAAGTGCAGATGCTTCGTGCAGTGGTTTTGTTAAAGGGCAACACCGGCGATTTTTCGATGTCAACAGATGTCGATGGAATTCGCTGGGTACGTTCCTCTGAACACTTCAGTCACATCCTCACAAAAGCAGGTTTAAGAGTTTCACAAATTTTTTTACAAATGAATTTAATTAGCTGCCTGGAACACCCTACCTTACCTCCTCCTCAATTACAGGCCGCATTGTATATGATGTCAGGAGTGTTCCATGCAGAGCATGCCGGGATCATGCAGACAACAGCAACGAGAGCGTCGAGGAGTTGACAATTGTGAGTTGGTGCATGGCATGAGAAGTAGCTGTCGCGAGAAGTTGCATTTCCTGTAGACGTGCAAGAGATGGGAGGCAAGTGGTGTTGCGTTGTTGGCTGCATGAACTTCAGCCCTCGCCATCCACACACACAGTGTTTGAGCCGATGCCTATCGCCGAGGTTAAAAGCTTATATGTCACAGTCGTGTAGTTCATGCGTCTGCTGCTGTCGGACCGGAGCGACTGACATATTAAGCTAATTAAGCTATCAGGATGAAGAAAACTCCTCCTGTAGTTCAGTTTTGACTATACACATTTGAAATAAACCATTCTTCATTTTGTACAGTGCACACACAAAAAGCGAGAAGCGACGGCACGGAGCAGTATCGACATCGGTATGTTACCGATTTCGACGGAAAGCTGCTCGCTGCACTTACCAGCACTTCCCTAAATTAAATGTGACCACGAACATGGGTACGTATTGTCACGCAGACTCATTATTTAGCCTCCAAGGTGCACTGCTTGTCTCGTATTCCAAATGGGCAGCAAGCATAGGCCCCTCGATACAGCAGCGTGAACAACTGCCTCGTTCAGCTGCCAACAGTGTCTATACTGGCATCAGAGTTTCCGCAAGAAAACTACGCATTCTCTAAATGAACAATCATATGGGCAGAGTCCTCGTCTTTGTGCACTTTACAGTACATATTGTGTGCATGAAGAGAATATGAAGACTGAAAAGTAGGCAGCATAACAATGCTCCTGTACCACAGTCTCCCACTCACTGTTTTTGAAGATGTGTGGTCACTCATATCAGTGCGATTCAGATCGATGCAACGGTGCGCAAAATCTGCCTGTTTCGATATGTTCTTCGATTAATTAATGTCACTGATGAGCGGCTAGCATTATATCTCAAGGGAACGACGAGTGGGTGCCGTAGCTGCCGATGTTAACAAATGCACCGTTCGGTGCTTTGGACTGTCAGTGGAGTTCTTGGAGGAAAGTTGTGCTCCACATCTTACAGTGAGAATGCAAAGCGTTTCCCTGAGAAGGGGTAAAACACCTAAAATAGCAAGCAGCACGTATAAAATCAGTGGTTAGGGATACCCATGGTCTTCATGTTGCAGCACAATATGTAGTGCACGGGCGCTAGCCCTCAAATGCGAACGGTGATTCGTGGCTATTGAATTCACCAGAATTATAACTGTCAATTTAACTCGAGAAGTTACGTTCTGTGTGAACAGGCAAGTGGTGTTGCATTGCTGGCTGCACGAACTTAAGCCCTCACGAATCGCGCACACAGTTTGAGCTATGTCAATCACATTCAGCCTTGGGGTTAGGCCTGCCAGAGTTGCTGAGTTGGCACCAGTGGACTTGAGCAACTGACCTGAAGCTAATTAAGCCATTAGGATGAAGAAAACTGCTTTTGTAGTTCAGTTTTGACCATATGGATTTGAAATAAACTATTCTTCGTTTCGTACAGTGCACGCACAAGAAGAGACAACATCGGTACGTTGTCGTTCTCAAAGTGATGCTCACTGGACCTTCCCTAAATTAAACGTGACTATGCACATGGATGCATTTTTATGTATTGTTATGCTGACTGATTACTTAGCTTCCACGGTGCACTGTTTGCCTCTTATCCAAAACGAGAAACAAGCAGAGGCAGCTTTCATATCGCAGCTTAAACAACCACCCCATTCAGCTGCCAATGGTGCCAGTACTAGCATCGGCATTTCCGTGAGAAAACTACGCTTTCTCTAAATGAACAATCATACGCACAAACTTTCAATCTATGTCTACTTTATAAAGAACATCAATTGCTTGCATAAAAAGTGTATGAAGAATGATAACTAGGCAGCATAACAATGCGTTCTACTGTCTCCCACTCGTTTTCGAAGTTGTCCAGTTGCTCATACTAGCATGACTCAAAGTGGTGCCACAGTGCTTATATGCACAATATCTGCTTGTCTCGCTATGCTGGTATTATCTGATGTTACTGATGGGTGACTTGCATTATATATCAAGCAAACGACGAGTGGTCTCTGTGCCATGCCGATGTAAACAAATGAACTGGATAGTGCTTTGGACTCCCCATAGTACAGTCGAACCTCGATATATCGAACAGCGCGGTGATCGCAAAATAGTTCGATATAGCCAGAATTCGATATATAAAATCACGTAGAAAACGCGTCAAAAACTAGCGCAAATCAATCAATGAACCAATCGTGGCGCAATAGATACTCACATGAAGCTTCAAACAAAGTATTTATTTAGTTCGCTGAAAGTACTGAAGCAGCGTAGCCTGCTTCATATTGGCAACCGCGTGCTTGACCACGGCGTCCTCAACATAGTCCAAACGGTCCACAAGAGACAGTCCAGTGCCTTCTATTGCGCCGCAGTAGCGGCGTACAACGGCCAAAGCAGCTACAGCCTCAGTTGCAGTCGGGAGCGGGGCAACATCAGCGCTTGCTGGATCAGCCTCGGCAGCGTCTTCGTTTGGCCGCTCAGCAGTCACTTCTGCCGCGATCTCCACGTCTGTTAACTCCGCCACTGTTCCGGTGCTGTCGTCACCGCCAACGAAGTCCGCAACGCACATGATGTGTGGCTCAGCACCGACAAAGCGCTCCAACTGGCTCCACGGCCGCCTTGATCACACGCGCACGGCGGGGGCAAGCCTCGCCGTGCGCGCGTGATCGAGGCGGCCATGCTGGCTCTGGCTCCAAGCCGCCGCGTGTGTACGCCGCTACGTTCAAATGGCGCCCTCGGCGCAACCGATGTGGGCAGCTGTCGTACGCAGCAGTCTGGAATGCCGATCGCGCCGCCGCTATCTTCGAGAGTGTTGCGGGAAAGCTCGCCTCATGTCAACAGAGCGCACTTGGTCTGGGGCGGCGGAGTTCGATATACCCATTTTACATCCGGCCCCGTTCGAAATAAAGAATTAAAAATGCATGCGATTTTCCATGTGATATAGAAATTGTTCGATATACGCAATAATTCGATATATCCGTGTTCGATATATCGAGGTTTGACTGTACTTCTCGGGGGAAAGTGTACGCTCTATAAATTGACATACAAATGTGGAAAGCAGTGCTCCACAACATCTTGTACGCAGTAAGCAAAATGCTTCCCTGAGAAGGGGTAAAACACCTAAAATAGCAAGTGCCACAAATCAAATCAGTGGTTAGAGCTACCCTTGGTCTTCATATTGCAGAGTGATGTGTTGGGCGAGACAATGGCTCTTGTGGTGGCAGGTTGAATGTGAACGGCGATTCATGGCTATTGAATTCGTCGGAGTCGTAGCCATCACTGTTTGACAGCTTCAAAGAGCTGGTGCAGCTGACAGTCTCACCCAAAGACATTGTGCCAATGGTTCGGTGCAGTCACGAATCAGCTGAGCGTTTGCTCTTCATCGCTTTCATTCTCCGCGCCAGCGGGACTGGCAAACTTTGTGCGCCCTTCCTGCTGGTGTGCTGCTCAGTCAGGTTTCGGTTTCGTTTTTACAGAACAATTCTACTATCAGACGCGTGGCCGGGGGGGGGGGTCTTGGAACTGAAACATGTCACTACCTTAACAGGGTCAAAAAATCGCCAGAGCTGCCTTTTAAATCTCGAACACTATGGGAAATTTCGTTAATTCAAGACATTGTGGAAGTGAGTAGTGAAGAACGGGACAGGGTCGGATTTGCTTTGACCGCTCGCAGAACCCTAAAATGCTGCTACCCAGTTTGCTAACCTTTAATAAACAGCGATCTAGCTATGAATACAAATTGTCAAGTTATATTTCATGGAATGATCATGCACAAATTTCAGCATGTTGTTAACCACTGTTAATGCGATTAGCGTTCCTAGGGAACATGACACCTTTCCAGAAGGCTAACTATGTATGCACGTATGTACATATATTGCATACATAGGTATGTATACATGTTTCTAACCAAACAAAGTTTTCCTCCAAACCTGAGCCTCTGGGTAGTCCCTAGTCAAATGTGTAGTGTGTGGGGCCTGCTGAGGGCATTAGGCTGCTGTGGCATTGTGTACCTAATGTACCGCTTTTAAACTAATCACTTTGACACCAAGTGTCTAATGGCGCCGACAGTGCCCGCGCAGACTGCGCTGGGGAATGCCGGCAAGCGGGTGCTGGGAGGCCTAAGATTTGTCGCCTTCCGATGTGCTCCCTACTGACGCTGAAAATGTTCTGCCGAGACCTGCGCAGTGGTTGCATTGCGATTCCGGACACAGTCTCATTTGACAGTTTCACAGGTGCTGGCTGACACTGCTGTACTGACATGCGCAGAACTCGACGACGGCGAGACCATTCGTCAGGTTTCTGCTGCACCGCTGAACGATGACTCCGAGTCGGAAGATGACACACCATGTGCTTCGCTGCCGTCGCATGCGGAGCGTGTACAAGCAGTGACTGTGCTTTCAGCCGCCTATAGTGACCGTACGACCGTCTCCGAGATTCAGGCTTATCGGATTACGCGTAGACGGAACAGCGTGCAACGGTGCATTCATGATTTCTTCCAGCCTACTGTCGAGCCCGAATAAGTGCCGGGAAATAAATTATTTCCCGCTCTTCAATGAGTCTCTTTCACATCGACTTGGAGCAGTGTGTATGTGCCACATGTACTGTGCTGCTCTTCAATCAACCTCTTTGATACCAACTTGTATCATGGGGTAGGTGCCAATAGGTGTTTGTCACTTTTTGATTAACCTCTTTGACGCCAACTTCGGTAACTTCAGCACTGATAGATGGCGCAGCAAGTGCAGTGGCAAGCAGCGTGCAGTAGAAACATGCACCGGGATACCATGCATTTCGGAGGCCCCACAGGCTTCACAGCGGCACTGCTAGATGGAGCAGAGTATTCATAGGGAATCCCTAGAGAGGAGTATCGCTGCAGTACACACCTCATACATAAGATGTTCCAATGGTGGCAATACGTTGTGTCGCTATAAATGCTTTAATGATAAGCCAATTACGATCAACAGTCATAGTGAGATAGGTCCTGCTGAACTTTTCTGACATATGGTGCCTCAGCCTGTTTGAAATGTGCCAAACATTCTAATATAGTAGATCTAAGAATGTGTTGGTAGGCTAGTTTGGCTGACCTGTGTTCTGATCTTTTTGCCTGTATTTTGGGCATGCTGTGCACCACACAGAGACGAACTTCAGATGCATGCTAGAAAAGCAAGGCAGCAGGCGTGGGCTCACCGGAGGCAGGTGGAAGTGGGTGCTGTGGCACAGGTGGCCTCAAGGAGCCAGCAGGTAGGACGGACTCGCCACTCCTCCACTTAGAATGTGTGGGGGACTCCACAAGGTGGGATGGTGGTGGCCTGCGAGACGATGGCTGTGGGGGTGACAGCACAGGTGCCTGCAGTGGCCGTGCTAGGCGGCCCCCTCCTGTCTCATTGGTATGCTCCAAGCCCCCGCCCACTTCGTCAACCCTTGACATGTCCGCTTGAGGCCTGGAGGATGACACAAGAAGCTGTGGGGATGGCTGCTGCTGCTGTTGCTGCTGCTGTGCTGCTGGCTGGGTGTGTTGCAATGGTGTTGTTGAGTGCTGCTGAAGGGGTGGAGGCACTTGCTGCGGCTGCTGCTGCTGCTGCTGCATCTGCCTGCTCTGATGGCTGGCCATCTGCACCTTTTGGGCCTGCTTGGCAGCTGCTGCCAGCAGTAGCTGCATGTTCAGGTTTTCAAGAAGCTGCTTTGTGGAGGTATCAACCTGCACAGTGACAACACAAAGAAGAAAGGAACATTCATTCGCCATGGAGCACCCCTTGTGAAAACAGTGCACAGGTAAGCACATACTGCCCCAAAAGTTGACCCAGTCAAATCATTCTTGATTGAAGAGGAGCAAAAATTCCATAAAGTGGTGCAATGGCAAGTCAACAGCCTGCTGTGAAAGCAGGAACTCAAGTCTGGGCCTGCAGGAAAGTGTTTATACCCTTAGAGGAGCTCCATGCAAAGTGGCCACATGCACCAATAACGCTGGTAATGCACTGTTTGTACTAGTGTGGCCCTGATGACACTTTGTTCGATACCAATAACACCATGTTCTGTATTTAGCCGGTGCCAAGATATAATGCATGCACCGACTTCCAAGCACTTCTACTGCACCAAGGAAAGTGGATGCCATACCGATCATTCACCAATTGGAGGTGTATTCGAGAACTCTCATCGTCAAGTTATGTACATTGGGCATGTGTTAAAGCCAGTCTGTGTACAAACTGAGAGCAAGGTCGACAATTTATTCCCACCAGTAGCTCGGTCAATGTCCAACTAGGTTGGACATTGACTAGAAAACAATGCCCTCATATGACAATTAGATGAATAAAATACATGCACAGTCGCATCTCAGCAGAGCAAACACGAATATAACTAATTACGAAATATAACAAAATATAAAATTTGGTCATGATTTATTTCAATGGAGTATTTTACTGCTAAAATGAAATTGAAGATGTGGTACCCAGCTACAGTCAGGTACAACTCTAGAAAAAAAAAAGGGGGTGTTTACTCCTCGAAGGCAGATGCACACAAGCCTCCACCAATGGGCGCGCACTCTAGACTGATGCCATAAGCCGGATGGCCGGTGACCCTGCCGATGGAGAAGATGGCCGCTTGTGCCTTGAATTAAGCTGAGTCGCGTCAGTCGTGCGCGCCTGTCCCTCGTCAGAGTGAATTCCCAAACTGTTTGTCGTGGCCTACCATGCCAGCAATATTATTGCGGGTTTACGATGCACGATTTGTGCAGCGTGCGTTTATTCCGAACCGTGATCCAGCGACGAAAGATTGCAACGAGCATCGCTGACACTGCACTACGCTTCTGAAAACAGCATCCCGCGGCAACACACCGATTCAAACAAACAGCCTGCATGTTTGTTCCGTGGTGTTTTGTTTTGCTCCGAAGTGAAGCTACAAGAAAAGTTTTCCAAAGTCTGGTGCCTACTGATAGCAGCGGGTATGTTCGTGCACTGTGTCGCTGTAAAAATAAATAAATAAATAAATAAATAAAGAACACATTCTTGAAAATGAGTTTGCGAAAACACAAAACCAAAAAAATATAAATCTTATGCTATTTAAAACCAAACGAATTTATTTAAAACAATGAATGAAGCATTTTTGTACCTTTCCTGCCTTGGTCGTCATTTTGCCCCAGCTTTGTAATGGTTTCGATAAATGCAATGTTTTTTTTAAGTACTTGTTAAATAGCAACCGATTCATTTTAAGCAAGGAAAACGACTAGTAAATGTGCTGTGTACATGTAAACCAGTGCAAAAGCCATGCAGAGCTGCTCTTTCTACCTTTGTCCCTTGCTGTGAAGCTAAAAAGCAGACAACGCTGCGTGTTGTAGGAGGCACAGGGTTATTTCTCTCTTGCAATCCGGCATGTGCTTTAGCATTACAATCACAAGAGCTCTACCAAACCAGTCATCAAAATACAGAAGTCGTTATTTATACCGGGAATTAAGCATTTTAGAAGCAAGATTTTCTGAGCGGGGCTATTTCAGTCACGGAGGCAATCGGCTGTCGTGTTTCGGTCATCTGGGCAGAGCCTCCCTTTTTTCTAAAGTTGTGCCCGACTATATGTATCAGTTATAGAGAAGCAAACTTTTGTTTGCAGATGTCTCAAACGACACAGTAAAACTTATATGTTGTTGTATGTAAACATATGTTGTTGGCAGGGAACGTGTATCAGGTATGCACAAAGTGATGTACTAATTAACTGACAATGGCAGATGAGTGGCTATAAACTTGCCAGCCAGAGAACTACATACTAATTATCACTCACACATGCAGATAAGTTTTATTGGTGAGTATGTAGCAAAAAATCTGTCATGTTCACTTGCCGCAGTGGCGGCCTCACAGTGATGACTTCCTCAAACTTGGCCAGGTTGTGAGTCAGTTTCTCCACAAGGCCCCACTTCCCTGTGAATGCCCTCATGACGGTCAACGCATATGCTGCGTTGGATACAGAAGGGTCATGATCCACTTCCACGTCATTGCTGTGGATGACGTGGAAGTGCAAGAAGCTATGGGAGCAGGAAACACATCATGGCCACCATGTTTTGAAGTACCGTACTTATTCAAAGCTAGGCCGATAGCTTTCTTTTTTTTTTTTTTCTTCAAATAATCGTATACTGAACTGTAGGGACAGATTAGATTTGAGGATTTTAATATACTTGCCAGTTTTTGATCGACAATGATGAATATGGTGCATGGCTAGCGCCATGTAGAAATGTCAGTATCGCAGCCGCTACTAGCCGCGCCAGTAGCCAACTGAAGTACAAGAGTGATGTCGCCCTTTTGACCTGTGTTGTATCAGCGAGCGGCATGGCATTATCGTAAAGGCACCAAACAGGCGATTCCACTATAGTGCTGCATTCAAACGAAAAGTTGTGCCAGCCGCAGAGTATCGTCAAACGTTACAAGCTGGGCGGGACTTCAGCAGCGATGAGAAAAATATCTATTGTTGGAGATGGCACGGGGAGACACTTTTTGCGTGTGCCACAACAAGGAGGTGATAGCGATAAGTAAGATAGCGACGAGGCTTGCAGCGATGACGACGTAGAGTGAGCTCGGCATGTTCATACTGAATAAATGCTGTTTTCAGTTTGTGAGCGCTGTCCTCACTTTTTTATTTGGCCTACATTTGAGGTAAGTTTTCTTTCTCTCTCCCCCTTCCTGGCTTTGGACATTCGAAGATCGGCTTAAAATAGCAGCCAGCCTAGATTCAAGTAAATACAGTATCTATCAGTGGTGAATGGAGTCCGCGAAAGGTCTGTATGCCTCGTACGTGCACTTCCGGCCCTTGTACGTGCGGAAAAATGAAGTAAATACTACGGTTTAAGCGGTCAACCAATACATTAAGTTCTATGGGGGGAAACTGTGGGGGATTCATGATGGCTATATTTATACGGGAATTACTTATTATCAAGTGGGTATGTATTAAAGTGTTCTTACTGTACATTCTGACAACAAAAATGTCAACTACAGTTGCTAACTCATTCTTCAGAAGCTTTATTTTTCGGACTTGTGTGATTACTGTGTTGGGTCTTTCCTGTGGTACATCCACCTACCCCAAGCACTAGAATAATCAAAATTTTGGACGCTGCAGCATAATGCCGCAAACACGGCGGGCATGTACAAAGTTGCTGTCGTGTCAACTGGCACGAAACGACATGTTTCGCTCCCGACTCCTGACAAAAGAGCGCTGGCTCGGCCTAGCGACTTAAGCAGAGCAGTCATCCAACATTTCAGAGTGGCAGGTAACAACTCATTGCAGGATCCTTGCCATCAGTATGTTCGAACTCGCAGGCCATATAGGCGATCAAGAGCGAGATCAGACACAGGCTAGACTGATGGCCATAGTAGCGGAGTACGGATCCATGTGTGGTCCCCTCCATGTCCGAAAACTCTGCTGGTGGTGAAACTCAACAAACGCAACTTGAAATGACACATACTGGACGAGCGTGTGTGTCTAGGCCAGCAATCTAGCTGGTTGGACTGCAGTCGGCAAGCCAATGTGATGACACCGATCGCACAGTTGCCTATTCACAGAGATGCAAAGCACACATATACTGTATCTTCATGTAACCTGCACCAAAAATTGAACAAAATTAACAGTATAGTCAGGGTGCACCTTATATGCAAATTTTGCCTTCAGGTGTGGTTTCACGGCAGCAGGTGTGGCATAAAAAGCCCATCCATACTTCTACAACTGCCACCACCACCACCACTATCAGTTAAGTAGCGCCAACCTGCTCTCCTCCTCTTCTGTTAAAATAAAGCTTAAGCTGATGAAGGGGCTTTTATGTGGTACTGAAACAAAGCCATACATGCACACCTCAGGCAAAGTTCTCCCCCATTTCAAGTTTCGTCATCTGCCAGAGAACCACAGCCCCGAGTGTTGAGACCCCCTCTCCCCTCTTTCAGGATTTTGCATTTTTGCTGTGCTGGCAGCTGGCGCCGACAAACCAGAATTCATATCACAAGAGCTGTGCTCGGCGGCAGACTTATAACAGTGTATCAGTATTGCCAAAGAGATGGGGAACAGAGCTGCGGACTGAAAATACAATGTGGAAGAGCCGTACATATGCGAGACTTTTTATAGAGATTTGACCACTGTGTGAGTTTGGGTGGGCTATAAGCACACACTTTGTTGTTGTTTTTTTCTTTCTGGGTTGTATTTGGGAGTGCAAGTTATACGAGGATGCAGATTATACATGAAAAAAAAAAAAAAAAAAAAAGAAATGCTGTCTCTCCCGCAATTGAGAGTAGATGTAGGCATGAAATGGCAACCGGCAAAGCAGAATGGTTGGAGATGACACTAGTCATAATCTTAAAATGGGTGTAGTGCATGTTTGTAACGGCACACCACGCCACACCATAGCATACTGCGCACTGGTCCATATGGACGCTGCCCAGCTAGAACACCAGCTGAAGGCAGCGCAACAGGCAGCAAAAGGCACCAGGGAGACAGTGTTCTGCCCAGCTAGAAGAAGAAAACCACCTGAAGGAGGCGCCACACACCATGGCGCCATCTCTCAAGAGGAAGCAAAACCTGTGCCGTGGAACTTGCAGACCACTGGAGTTCAAAAAGAGCACAGGCAACCCTGTCTCATCGCCAAAATATGACAATGAAGTGTATGGTGCCCTGTATCTGCCTTTTGAACGTCGCTATTGGAATTGACTTTTTTTTTTTGTAATTTGTTTGGGCAGTAACTAGCATATGTAATGAGGTCCTGTGGTTGGGGGCCAGAGACTGCATTTCCTTAAGTTTTGACTGGTTGCCTGCATTATTCTGTTTTGTTCTCGCAACTTGTTCTTGCAACTTGCCTGATGTTCTATTTTGAGTGCCAGGATAACGGCTCCGGCTTTTGGCTCAAGGTCACTTGAAGGTCGCCGACAACGGGAGCTAAAAGCATTTCATGCTCAATAGGGTATTTATTGCTGCTCCTGTACCTCACATTGGCATGGCAAGATGCTGACACGCGATGAAAATCTGCAGGAGACCTTTTACTGGCCCATTGAAGGCATACCGCTCACGTTTTTTTGCCTAGATCTGATCAAGATTTTTCATTCCGTCAATATTTATATTTATGCTTATAACAAATATAGGACATAACGAAGGTATTTTCAGGCCGATGCGACTTCATTGTAACAAGGTTCGAGTGTATATGCACTCTGTCACTAACTTCTCAGAGCCGTGAACTGAACCCACAACCCCGACTTCCACTTCATCATCCAAAAGACCTGGTTGTTTAAAGTTTGTGCCAGCAGCCACTGGCCAAAGCTATGAGTATGGTGGGTTGAAAGCATTCGAGTCAGGATGGGACTTCACCATACAATAACACATGCAATAACATATTGCAAACCAGCATCTCACTCTTCCCCACTATCCTGCTAAAGCAGTCTTCATTTCTCAGGGCAACGATATTACAGAGAAAACATGATGGAAAAAAAAAGACGTGGTGAAAACAAGTGTGAACTTTCAACTCAAGCGTTACTTACTCGAAGTGAAGAATTCTTGTTTTTTCCGTGCCACCATTACCCAAGAAATGAACTCATACTGACTCACCCAACTTTTCATACTTCTGAATAGCCTTCATTTCAGAAAGTCTTTCCTCTCGCTAGCACATTGTATAGACAGAAAGACACCAAGCACACAATGCTAAAAGGACGTGCATAGATGAAGACAAAAACTTCTGCATAACAAACTTACAACTCATAGGGTGTCATAGTACCTTTTAAAGTCTTTCAATTCGCCAGAAAGCAGGTACTTGTGCATTCAGAAGTTTGCAAAGAGAGAACTACTCATTTAATACTCAAAGGGACTTAAATATGGCAAACATTGCGTGAGGAGCAAGTTTTTCATCTGAAAATTTCTTAAATTATCACCAGAAGAAGATTGTAAGCAAGGAATATCAAAACAGGTGGAACTTCCCTCCCTTCATTTCTGCCATACACACACAGTGGCCGCATGCGACAGAATATAAGACACCAAAGGCAGCGGGCATAGGAACCTACAACTGACACTTTTACTATGTTTCCTGGATCACCTATTGCAAATATTTTATAAAACATTTATCTTTGCTATTTTATGAGTGGTTCATCAATATTGCCAAGAGAAACCAGAGCCATCCTTGCGCAGCATCCAGTCTACCAATAAAATGCAGGTACAGCCTCCCTCAGGATAGTGTTTCCGATTATTTCAAAACGGGGACAGCAGAGGCAGGAAAAAGCTACAAAAAAAGCAGAGTAACAGGGACAGCAATTTGGTCTTAACATGCAAGACAGCTTGTGGCAGGCAGAACAAGAGGAAGGCAGGAATGTGCCATACGCAAAGCAGCTGCAGTTGACACCTATTTTTTTCAGTTTCCTTTTTACTTTTGGAAGAATCTGAAGGTGTACCCACTTATGGGTATACATTCAAACAGAATGGATCAATTCCGATCAGCTCAGTTCTGAAATGTGCTAGAAGCATTTCCCTGCCCTCAAACAGAGTACAAACAACTAGACTGCAACTGTAAGCAACATTTTCAGTAGTGAAACATGCAAGCCAATCCAAGCTCTCACGCTAGATGCTGTCACACAAACACTTGCCGCAGCCCCCCCCCCCCCCCCCCCCCCCCCGTTTTTCCAGTTTTTTAAGGCTCTTGTTTTTTAGAATCATTCATATTTATGTCAAATTTTATTGCACGTCGTGTTTGAATGGCCTAAGCATACAGCTATCCTATTCTGCTCTTTCAACCTGGTCTAAACTTTTCTACACCACGTTTCAACTAGGCTAAGAAGTTATCAGTACCGCAAGCTATGATTCAATACTTTGAGAGTTACGCTCCCATCTCACCAAACCCATGCATTGCAGCCTACTGTGTGACATGGTGTGCTGATGAACTAGTAGAAAATAGTAGTTCAATAAATGGATTGGCAGGGGCCTGTCTAGCCCACCTGCAACTATAAATTGACAGCTGGTGCAGTAAAGTGGCAACCACATGGAGCATTTATCTGGCACTTTTTCAGCCTAGCTGTGGCACTTTCATTACACTGAGCAACACAGCAATACAGTCAGACTGTGTTCCGTGCAGCTATCAGTGAAAGCAACTACATACTCCACAGCCAGCATTTCGGCCACAAGAGCCACAATGTGTTAAATGAGCACATTGAGTGATGCCTCGTCAAAGAACCTGTCAAACATGCATTTCACATGGTTCCCACTTAGCTGTGGGGCTGCAATCCGTTACTTATTGGCTTAGCCCCAGTATCTACAAGCTGTGCATGTGATCAACAACCAAAGGACATGGTTAGACGTGACTCAATCCTTGCATGCTTCTGATGCAAAACAGTGGTAGATCATGAATAATTCCCACAACCACACACAATCAAGGATGGTGGAGATTCGTGCCTCAGAGACATTCTGTGTGTGTGGGGGCATTCACTTCAGCAAGAGGATATAGCCTCTAGACAGGCTGCATAGCATGGACCTGATGAGATGGATTACAGGAAAAAAGTGCAAGGAGCTGTAATAATGCCGGCAGTTGCTTTGCTTTCCTTTTGGAAAGAAAACTACAACTAAATCAATGGGCTGTGCCAAGCGACGAGCTCACCTTAATGTTAAGCAAATTGGCTAGCTGGGCAATGCTGAGAGTTTCATGCTTCTGGAAAGCAGCCGTGATGGTGTTGAGGTTGGTCTGCAGTTGCTGGCTGTTCACACTGGGCGCAGCCGGGTTGCTGTCAGAGCCGTCGGCAGACTTACAACTGTCAGGTTCTGCACCAGAGGGAGGAGTGACAGCACAGAGCTTGAACAGCAACAGCGTGACACACAAACAGGGGGAGAGTGGCCGGCAACCGTTAGAAGGTAGCCGAAAAGAGAGGTGTGCACAATGTTAGCAACACGAAGGGATGAATGATCGCATATTATGGCTCCCTTGAAATGCAGTCTTCAAGAACCAACAGGCCACTGGTTGAGATACTGAGTGAAGCACCACAGATTACAGACACACAAAGAAACCACACAGTTTCTTTGGCCCAGTACACAAGACGGTCGGGAGAACAGTGCTCGTGAAAGGGAACACGAAAGGTGTTGAGCATCAGTTAGACTAGGTAGCAGCACCCTGTCCTTGCCTGCCTGTCTCATTTTGAATGTACCATATTTCTTTACATCCCATGCGCCACGATGTAGATGCACGTCATGAGCGTGGTGTGTGAAGTGACATAATACCCATTTGCAAAAAAAGTTGTCATGTGGTGCAGGAGGAAGGCGGGCAGCTTGCACAACAAAAACTTACAACTTTAACCTCAAACAAAATAAGAATAAGTTAGGGCAGCTCAGTTTCAATGTTTCATTATGTTCGGAGAACTGTCATGTTCAGGTCTAGCAATCACAGGGCTCTCGCAATAGTGGACGGTGGTGGGCCCACATTTCATGGATGCAAACTATACACGAGGAAAAAATAAATTTGTATCTACTTAGCAGACCCTCCATGTGCAAACACCCTGGGAAGCCTTTATTTTAGCTTTGTTTGCTACACCGCTTGTCATTGCTGGCATGTAAATAGCATGTCTGGAGCAGCTGGAATTTGGTTCACTGCAAGCATATGTTACAAGATTAGGCAGTCTCAGATGTTGGCTTGCACGTCGTGTCACACACAACATTTTGTGAATACAAAACTGTGAGTTACAACATAAAGACAAAATGCCTGTGTATGCATGAAGTGCAGAGACCGTGGGCAACGAAACAAGAAAATGCACCGCGCTATCGGACAATTACTGACACGCGAATTTCATCGGTGCTTAGTCGACGACTGTGGAGACAACCAAGAAGGAGACCAATATGCCACGCAATACGCCTCTGCACTGTGCCGATATCATGCTGTCCAAATGTCGTGCCATGCACGAGGTTACACGGTGAAAAGCTCCCTAGGTTCTCATGCGAAAGGTGAATGGAAAGCTGCAGTCAGACACCCATGTAGTCTTTAGGCAGTGCAGAAGCAACAATGTGCACACTACGTGCAAATAGCTTGCACACACATGGCAGCGCATAGCCATCTATGAAAGATGATGTAGCTGAATGAGTGACGGCACGAACTGCGGGGCACCAGGAAACTAATTTCATGACGGCGATAAAGGTTAAGTTGACGTCTTGCAGCCAAAAAAATTTATTAACTGCAATAATAACCAAAAAGAAAATCCATACATATCTCTGTATTGAGACATCCCCACAGAAAAATACGGCTGCATGGCCACAGCTGATGAGGTGTACACACGTAAAAACAGTGTGCAGCCCATGCGTGAATACAGTAACCCCTCGTTAACACGAACTTTGATAACTCGAAATATTGGTTAAATAAAGATTTTCTCCTGGTTCGGTGTCAACTCCAAATATTTTCCCCTATCTCGAAATGATTTTTGCACTCTACTCCATATGTCTTGAAATCTCGAATATGAAAATGTAGGGAAGAAGTCATTACCCAAAAGTTTTCGTACATTGTGTGCAGCTGCATTATCACCAAAAAGTGAAAAAATTGCGAAGTTTGTAACAAATACCACTTCATTCAATGCCACTCTTATCCACCGTTCACGGCAGGCTGCAATCTGATTGATAATGTGGGTGGAGTGCCGCTCCACAACATGCATGCTTGTGTGTTCGCAGAGCGTTCTCGGTTTGCTTACTTCACTGTGCTCTCTGTTTTTGTGTTCCTGAAGCACGCTATGCCAACTGCATCAATAGTTTGGCATGTTTTCAGCATTTTCTTAAAGTTCACGGCTGCAATTTTGTAGTGATGCCGTTCCTGATCACACTTCAGTGACACTCCACCCGCGTTATCGATGGGGTAAGCCAGCCAAGAACAGTGGACGAAAGAGTGGTATAAAATCAAGCTGAAAGCGTGGCTACAAATTCGATTACTTTTTCGATTAGCTACAAATCCCATTACAAATTTGATCAGCATTTCCTTGATATTTCAAGTCACTAGGCTACGGACAAGTTCGTGCCTATATGCAACAGCGCTTGCTAGGCTCTGTGTGAGGAGTGCTGTGGCTCATAGACACCAGACGTGCTGGGTGCCCAGTAGAACAAGATCTTGCAGAAGTGATCTGCCGAAAATATGCATGTTTTCAGCAGTGCACTGACGACGAGCTACCAGTACAGTTTCAACACAGTACATGGCACGAGTGTTTGCAGCAGCGCGCGTCCGATCGATATTTTTTTTTTTTTCCCGAGGAACTTTCCGGTGCGAGGCCACGCACGTGAAACCCTTCCAAAATGTTTTGCAAATAATACACCGGGGCAGGGCGCATGCGCCGTCGCACCATGAAAAAGGCGGATTCTCCCTTAGTGGGCCCTTAGTGGGCACAAATCGAGACTTCCCACCAAGATTCCCCACCCAAAGAAACTGTTGACCCAGGCCAAATTTGGAGAAGTGCAAACATAAGCTTGCCAAAGATGCAGAAACGACAATGTACACACGTCTTGGGCTGCTGCGACCCCACCAGCTCAGCGTGGGTCAGCGTCCAGTACTGTATTGATATGCACAATGCTTCACTTTACACAGACGCCAACTACTGTCAAGTCTGCCAAATTTCTAGTGCTTTCGCGTCGTATGTTCTTCCGGTTAGTATGTTGTTTCTTGCTTTTTTTCCTCAAACATATGAACGAACTCCTACTGTATGAGATCCGTCATCGAGAGTACAGCATTTGGCGAAAGCTGCAACAAATTCTGCAGCAGCCAGCATGGCATACTAAAATTCTCTTATGTAGATGTGTGGCTAGACCAATGGTGGGCTATGCATTCAAGAATTGGAAAGTACAATTCTGGGAGATACTTTCTTCAGCTACACAACCATACACAAAATGGTTAAAATTCATACAATGTACAGCTCACATGGCCCACTTGACAGAAATTGAGTATCGTATTTACTCGCATAATGATCGCACTTTTTGTCAAAAAAATTGACAAATTCAGGGGTGCGATCATTACACGGGTTAAATTTCTCGCTAAAATGATTTCTTTTTTCATCCCTCGTTTACTGCGGGAAGACAACAGGTCCACAAGCAGCCGGCTGCCGCTGAACAGTGCGGGACACCACAACAAAAATGGCGGCCAGCGGAGCAAGTCGAACAAGCCGAATGAGATTTTTTTTTCTCGCGAGTATATTACATGCATTGAAACAGTTTCTTCCGTGTCAGTAATGAATAATATTGTTAATATCGGCAAGTCTGCGACAATAAGTGTAGCCATGTACACTTTGAGGAGACAGAAACAGAGATGGGCGAGCGCAGTTGCCAGTGACATACAAACACATGGCGGGCATGCTGCGGAAACTGCGGCATTTGTCTTCACTCCTATCCTAATACGGCACGCTTCCACCAAGGGTGGGCGAATATCGTAGCTGTGTTACAAGCGTCGACATATGAATAAGGTACACTTCTAATGTATCAGTGTAAACTTGGCCACTATAGTTGCCGCTCGAGATTTGTTGCCTGCCCACGAGGGCAGACGAGAAGAATTGAAAGGCGCCTTTTTTGTTGTTGGCCAAAACCATTATGAAGCCTGCAAGTAATAAAGCCAAGGCAAGTTTGGTTGTAGCTCTTTGTTTTTCATGGAAGTGCGGAAAGTGATGAAAGGAATGAAATGGAGCGTTTGCTTAAGAATGTTTGGTGTGTGCAGACCGCTTGGTGTGTCTTCAAGAGTCGTTTGCGTAGCATTTGACAGCATTCGACAGATGGTAAACGCGATCACCATTAGCTAGACTTGGCACATGACATATAGCTGCAACAAGTTCGGGGTGCGATCATTACACAGGAAAGAAAAAAAATTGAATTTTGACGACAAAATTCAGGGGTTCGATCATTATGCGAGTAAATATGGTACTTCACGTTTATTATAAATTTTTAGGTTACATGAAACGTAATCAAAGTGGCAGGGTTTTACCTGCCAACTTGAAGATTTCAAAATTCGTAAAGCTATCGCCGAAAAGGGGGAAAGTGCACGCCAGCAACTTTTTTTTAATGGGATTCACCTTTTGCTACAAGCTTACTCATGTTTTCACAACCACAAGTGCAATCCATGTCTTGGAGAGTAATGAGCGAAAACTCCACTGGGGCAATATTTATTTTTGCAATTATTTTGCTCTTGCCGACTTTGCCTGTTTCAGAAACTTCTCCGTGTAGCTCTGCTCAAAGCAAGTACCACTCTGGTGCCCCTTGACCATCAGCAGACTTTCAAGTGTTTTCTCACACAAAGATGAGCGAAACTCCCAGAGTTTTGTTCCCAGTGCTGAATATTCTCTCACATTCAGCGTTGCTGTGGAGAATGGAGAGAATACCCAGCATAACCATTGGTATTCTGTGGAACCTGAGCGATCCATCGACACTTCGAACACTTCCTAATTGCGACCACTGCAGGTTGCACCTTGGCTCATTCAATATGTCGGTTGGAACCTGATATGCTTGCAAGTTGGCAAACTCTACTTCAAGTGCGTCGATTGCTGCTGCTTTTGATTCGAAACTCTGCTGGGGAAGGATAGCAGGGAATTCCATAATAAAATGACGTACGCTGTTGAATGAAGCAGTTACCAAAGCTTGTACTTCAGCAACTTCAGCCAAATTGAGATTGACGTTTTCTAGCGGGAATTTGTGGCGAATGTAATCGCATGCTGCTGTTAAGTACAGACGTACAGCAGAGAACAGCTCTCTCTCAATGCAGCTCAGTGTCTCAGCCACAGAGTAGGTTGTGCTGCCAATGACTATGTCTTCATCACCTTTCTGGTTCTCTACAGCTCCACAGTCAACTTCCAGCAATGAATGACATGCCTTGACAACTCCTGGACACACAAATCTAGTCAGGAGATTCTCGAAAAGGCGGTTCAAGAGGCCCCTCAGGACATGAATCTGAGAAGCCTGCACCTGAAGAAGACACTTTGCCTTCTCAAAAACCGGTATAACATTTTGGAGAAATAGACAGCATGCCCCATTTAGCTTCGATGAGAAAAAATAAAACAGGCGCTCCTCACGCGTCACGTGGCTGGCTTCCCCAGAATCCTTGGTATGAAGTTTCAGTTTTTTTTACTTGAGGCCCGGAATGAGCTCCCTTTCTCTTTAGTGAGAGTTCATCGCCGTCGGTGCTTTTTTTCCTGAGGCCAGCAGCAGTCTTGTGAAGATGTGTAGCAGACTTTGGGGTCAGTGCAGTGTTCTTGGGGGTTTGTGAGGAAGTCTTCGGGATTTGGTATGACTCCAAAAACAAGTTCTGCTTGTTGCACTGCTTTGTATCAGATAAAAAAAAAGCAGAGTAGTGGTTTCCACTGGTCGAGCAGCCTTTTCAAATGCTTTTTAACGACAGCCAACATGTCGGCGAATGCTTCAACATCTTCCTTACTTCGGCGTCTTGCATAATTTGGAAATCTATGAGTCGATCTTTCCATTTCGAGCTTTTCTCTAGATAAAAAAATTGTCTACCAAAGGCTTATCAACCTTTACAGGAAGACATGAAGCTCCTTTTTGGGCGGCCAAGTTGATGAGATGGCATGGACAACTAGCCCCTATAAACCTGGTTGAGCCTCTCTCAGTACAGTAGAAATACTGTTTTTCTTGCCGATCATGACATTGGCATTGTTCGAACACATAGCCAACAGGTTTCCAACAGGCGAATTCCGAGACTTCATCTCATCCAGAACCAGATTTGCAACCTTGTGACCTATCGCTTACCCTTGGATTGTCGCGAGGCAAAGAAGGTGGCTTTCGAATCTACTCATTTCTTTAAGGAAATATGCCGCAACAATAGGGTAAAGCTGCCTATCCCTATTGTTACTGCCATCCACAGTGATAGAAAATACTTGCTGTTTTAGGACATCTAGCAAAGGAGTCTTCGGCACTGGCGGCCATTTCCCAAACAATTGACGTCATCTTTGTTCGTCCACAGGCGTAGCGTTTCGTTTCTTTGCACTTGGAGAACATCTTCCGGAAAAATGGTCGGCATGATCGCTGACACTCAGCGGGATGTTGCGTTCAACCAAAAACGATGCAAAGAGGCATTGCGCACGAATCACACCGAGGTCATTGTCGCTGCGTACAAAACTTGCTAGGCTTGGCTGGCTGTCTACAGCTTGCACATATCCCTTATGCTTTTTCGAAGCAATGTGGACCTTGATGTCAGGCTTGCCGCCACGCGAGATGTTCACATCACAGGCACACGTGGTGCAGAATTCGAACCTCTCCCCTTCCTTCGACGGCAGGAAGCACGTAAATTCTGCCGTGTACGATTTCAAAAACACTCGGAAGTACTGTCGGGGCATCGAGCCCGCCATTGCCCTGCGAAGCCGCTACAGGCCGAAGTCGCACTGCGTCCAATGCGGCAGCTAGTCGCACAAAAGGCGAGGCCAACACTGCAGAGACTGAAGCCGACTGAAGTCCAAACCCGCGCGCCAATGCGAACAAAGACAACAGCACGACAACAGGTTTGTGGAGGTGCTAGAGGCACTATCAAGCTTTGGATGTGGATTCGTGACCGCCCTAGTAGACGACAGAAGTCACTACAACCTTGCAGCTGCTGATGATGATACCACGCATACGTATTGCCCTCTCGTGGCGGCGCTTTTTTTTTTTTATTCGCAAATACAGCCAACGACCGATTTTTCAGACCCTCTAGGGAATGTAAAAACGTCCGAAAATTCAGGCAGTCCGAAAAAATGAATGCATGCAAAAAAACGCACTTTCTTTTTTCTCCGATCTAGAGGTAAAGGGCGAAGTACCACGCTTCCGAAACACTGCCAAAGCATCAATGAACGTGCTATAAAAAGAGGCATTCAAAAACTCTGTATGCAGCCGACTGCCGGTTTATTATGTACATGTGCATCGTCAGGCAGCCAGTGTTATTGCTGCAGTGGCCTGAAGAACTTGTTGATTGTTGTTTGGACGGCGTTCCGGTTGCATGCGATCATATTCGCCTCGATCTTAGCAAAGGTCATGTCAGCACTGTACACCGATGAAAGAGTCAACAGTACTCGTGTCAACTCGGCGCTTGTAGGCGGCGCAGGCATTGGCTCCTCATTTTCAACATCGGAGTCTTCTGAATCCCCCACAACCTGATGAATTATTCCCTCGTCAGTCAGTTCTGCGCAGAAGTTGAGCTCGTTGTCAGCGTCAACAAACTGTTCAAAAGTTATTTCCGTAGGTACAGTACTGCTTTCCGCGCTTCGATGCCATCGGCGAGGACGACGAAGACGAAGTGGGGGCCATCGAAGGCAAGCAAAATCCTCAAGTTGCACACAGTGGAGTTCGCAGACGAGCGTCGAAGCACCTAGGCCTAGCGTCGCAGAGCACACTTGACACAACAGCACAACCACACACCACGCTAGCCAAAACGTGGCCTGCGCAAACAAACGAAATAGCGCTGCCCTAGAAACTCCGCCGGAGGCGGAAGTGTGGCCATTTGCGGCGATGAACATAGCCAGCGTGGCCAGACCAAATTGGTGTGTGACGGCTAGATTCAGCTAGTTGTGGTTCAAAGCGGTGATATGCTTCGGCTGCAAGTCGATTTCCTTCGCAAGGGCGCTGTGTGAGGAGCCAAAGGACCTTACGTCGCGTCAAAAAGTCTGGAAAATTGGATGGTGGGGAGTTCAAGCGTCCGAAACTTCAGATGTCCTTATACATTGATTCTATGGGGCTCGTGGCGGTGCCGCGAAGACGTCCCAAATATCAGGCATGTCCGAAAATTTTGGCGTCCGAAAATTCAGTCGACTAAAATGTTTTCCGTAAAATTCGGAAGAGTTGGCAGGCATGCTAGGCATGCCATGTGAGCACCTGCAACAAAGCTCAGTTGTGCGCATTCGTCTTAGAAACGAAATGAGAAGTTCACAGCTATCAAATGTTAGATTTCTAGATAAGGTTGTATCAGTTCTCGCACACCTCACAAAAAAAAATTGCATGCCTGCGTAAGAGCTACAAGGGCGAGCACCTTGTGGTAGTGCTCCCAGTGACAAACGAAATAGAAGTTATTTTTCCTGATGCCCTTAACTAGAAACAACACATGCGAGAAAATCCTTTATAATGTGCCCAAGTGTGGGCTTGACCGCTTGGCAATAAGCTAGGCGAAGTGGAAACACTACTTCACAAACACGAGAGCCGACACCATGCAGCGAAGCAAAAATTTAGTTCTGACGTAAGCCGAGGGGCTACACCCCTATAAAATTTTTTTTTATTTTTTTTTTTCTAGAAGTCACGGAAGGTTGCTGCACATCTGGAGTTAGGTGGCGCTTCATTCCAAAAATTCATGTTTTTTCATAAGTTTGGCGTCCGCCGAACACGTAGGGTGACAACCCTGAAAGGGTTAGCTTACAAGTGAATTCAATAGGTGAACATTTATGCATTCAACCGCATTAGAATGTGGTCAAGTATCAAACCCATGATTGTGCTTGGCAGCAAAAAAGTTAGCCACTGAGCTACTGAAAAGTGGGTCAAGTTCAAGGTTCTCCAATGTTCACTGCACCAGTGATATCATACCAGTGCCTGCATGTAAATTGCAAAACTCAATTCTTTAAATTTTTGGTGAATGAAGATTAGTTATAGCGGCCATTGTTAGAAGTGGATTTTATGATTTTTACAGTTGCACAAGACATTAGTGGACTCAGGCTATGTTTATATACAATGACATTGTGTCTACTCAAAAATTTTTTCTTGTCAATAAACATTTTTATTTTCCATGCTCTACTGATGTAGGTCTTTCATAAACAATTGTTTCAAATAACAATTCACATTGAGAATTTGGTGCAACACACCACCAAATGAGATCCATCAAGAACATGGCCCACACACTCTGACATACAGCCTCGATGTAACAAACTTCAACAAAAAATTTGGAATATAATGAGGCGTTTAACTTTTTATAACTTCTTGTCTATAGAAAACCATGTATTTAGAAGCTCAATATAACGAAGTGTGCTTATGCAGGATTTTAATATACAGTCGCCGACCGTTTATTCGGACCTCACGGGGACCGCGGAAATGTCCTAGTAAACAGGTGTCCAAAAAAACAGATTCGGAAAAAAAAAAATCCTTTATTTCCACGCCCTTATTTGGGCGCGGCAGCAGGTGCGAAGAAATCGTCAATGCGTCGTGCACGCTGCTCCGTTTACGCGCAATCAGATCAGCCTCAATCTCGGAGAGGGTCGTGCAGTCACTGTAGGCGGCTGAAAGCACAGTCACTGCTTGTACAAGCTCCGCGTGCGACAGCAGCGGTGCACATGGTGCGTCATCCTCCGACTCAGAGTCATCATCCGGTGGGGCAGCACAAACCCGACAAATGATCTCGTCGTCGTCAAGTTCTGCGCACGTCAGTACAGCACTGTCAGCATCTGTAAAACTATCAAATGAGACAGTGTCCGGAATCGCAATGCCACCACTGCGCAAGTTTTGAACATTTTCGGCTTCAGTAGGGAGCACATCTGAAGGTGACAGATCTGGGGCCTCCATGGCACTCACTTCATCGGTTATAAGAAATCCAGCGTGCCGAAAGCAGTTCTGTAGAGTGGCAGGGGCCACCGCCTTCCAGGCATCCGCAAGCATGTTTATAGCCGACAGAAGGCTAACAGCGTACTGCTTGCTGGCGTCGATGCAGACGACCATGCGGTTCAAGAGGCGTGCTCTGTAGAGGACCTCGAAATTTTTTATAATGCCCTGGTCCATGGGCTGGAGGACACTCGTGGTGTTGGGCGGCCGGAATTCCAAGCGGGTGCACTCGAGATCATGGATGTGACCGTGTGCACCGCAGTTATCCACAAAAAGCAGTACCTTCCGGTTTTGAGACTTGAACTTCCTGTCAAGTTTGCGGACGTAGTCGCTGAAGAGCTGCTGCGTGATCCATGCTTTTTTGTTGGCCTCATACCAGACGGGCAGCGACTTCGCTCCCTTGAAGCACCTCGGGCTTTTTGATTTGCCAATCACAAGAAGCGGAAGCTTCTCTGTCCCCGACATGTTGCTGCCTACCATGATGGTGACGCGCTCTTTGTTATGCTTCCCGCCGTGGCAGGGATCGCCAGACACAGAAAGGGTCTTATCAGGCAGCATCTTACAGAATAGGGCGGTTTCGTCACAGTTAAAAACGTCTGGCGAAAACTGGGACAACAGCGACTCCAGAGTCTCCGAGCGATAATTTGCAACAAGGGTCCGGTCGACGTCACCACTCTCGCCGCACATCCTCTTGAAAGCGAGGTTGTACCTTTTTTTTTAAGTTACGGAGCCATCCATCACTGAACATAAAGCCCTCGATGTTCATCCGGAGAGCGAGCGTCTCTGCCTTCTGCTTTAGAAGGTCTCCAGACACAGGAATTCGCTTGGCAACTGTAGCACACAACCACATGTGGAGGGCTTCTTCGAGCTTCGGGTGGCTGCCGTCTAAAATATTTCCTTTCCAAGCTGGAGGAAGACTTCGTTGCTTCGCCGAGAATCTTCGTCTTGTTTCTCATGCAATCCGAGACCGTCTGCTTCGAAATGTTAAATTCTCGAGCAACTCCGCTTTGAGACCGGCCGCACAGGACTTGCTGCACAATGGCGATCTTTTTCAACATTGATATTGTGGTATATTTAGTACCACGCTTGCCAGCATTTCCCAGCGCAGTCTGCGCGGGCACTATCGGCGCCATTGGACACTTGACGCGATGTTTCCGTATACAGTGGAAACCTGTTCATACGTTTTTCACCGGACCGGGAAAAAAAAAAACTTAACAGCCGGGAAAACGCAACAGTGAGGAAAGCTCCGAAAATGAATGAAAAAGTGCAGCTTCAACTATAGACAATTTATTTCGACAGAGCGCGCTTAGGACTTAAAAAAGTCTAGAATGGTGGCTTGCCGTTTCTTTTGCTCGCTAGAAATCGCCACACGTTTCTCAATAGCCTGGAAGGCCGCATTGCTGTCAGCGTCGCTGTGAGGTGCGACGTACCTGCGGAGGAGGTCCATAGCCGCGACGGCTTCTCCAAAGCTAGGATTTGGCAACTCCCCGGCATCATGCGGCTCGTGCTCCTCGTCGTCACCGCGCCACGGCAATGGCAATGGACGAAGGAATATCCACGGGAAATTTTGCCCTCTTTAGCGGGCAAACGATTGTTTAGTACTGCTGCGGAGCGCGCATGTCCGAGCAGCCCGGTCGCGCGCGGCGCGGTTTCGCGAGAAATATAAACAAGAGGAGAGCTGGCCCGATAGGCGGAGAAACGCCATGAGCAACGCCAACTTCCGGCTTCACTTTAGCTTCACACAGAGTGACGTCAGGGCCTCTCCTGAGTTTCCTTCCCCCGTGAGTCGGCCCGTCCAAAAACCATGCGGTGACCGTAATCACAGTGATGATAGTGAGAGCATTTTTCACGAATGGCCACTTAGTGGCGGCCTCTCGAACTGGCGTGCGGCTTCTTGCAGCCAGTTCTATAGCCAAGCCCGGCCAAGCCCGGCCAAAACTCGTCAAAAGCCGAAATGGCGGTTGGAGCGCGTTGCCTACTTTAGCCCAGGCGCGTTTGGGGTGCTAAGTTGCAATGTATCATGCGGGAACGTTTTCACAGCTACTACGTAACAACGGGTTTCCTTATACATTGGATCCTATGGAAGCTATGCCGGGACCGGATGAAAACGACGTAGCAGCTGGGAAAATGCAGCAGTGAGGAACGTAATAGCGGGGGGTTCTACTGTACTAACACGTTCGATCACCGCGACCTCGACGCAGCACACAAACACCACTGCACTGTCAAGCCGGCACCATTTGCACAAACTAAAAACGTGGCCTACTCGCAGCGTCGTGCACGAAGAACAAAACAAATCAGCTGCTGGATTGCCTTGACATGGCTATGGTGACATGGCTTACTAAGCTGAGACCGGAACTGCTGTAGTCACTCATAGCCACTCTACCGAACCAGGCAGAAACGATGATAATGGGCGGGGATTTTCAGTAGCACCACCTCGTAGGGCAGCAAGGAGGCTCAGTTCAAAACAAAAATGGCGTTCAGCAAGTCGAGCCATGCACCGGACAGAGTCGGTGGGGGCGAGTGCTATCGATCGAGTTGGCTCAAGGAGTGTCCGAAAAATCGGACGAGAGGTTGCAAGGTGTCCGAACTTTCGGCAGTTGTTATACATTATGGTCTATGGGGAGAATGGCGGTGCCGTGAAGCTGACCGAATAATCGAGCATGTCCGAATTTTTGGAGTCCGGAAAATCGGTCGGCGACTGTACAGTGAAACCTCGTTAAACCGTAGTAGGCCGAAGCTCGGAAAAAGTACTTACTAAACGGTAGTACTGCTTAACCAAAACGGCATGAGATCGCCCACTTACTTGTCAAAAACGGAACTCAGAAAGAGTGCGATGAAAGGGGAAGAAAGCATTCAGTATTTCTTCACTTCGCGCAACAAAAGTTATTTTCGTTTGATGCGGCGGCGGCCTAGCAGCGACGACAACGGCCTCAAGCTTACTGAAGCTGCGAGCCAGCTTTTCAGCCAGCCCCTTCTTCTCGGCAAACACTCGCATGGCAGATTCCTCGTTGGCGTTGCATGTTCTCCGTGCACGCGGGCGGTAGCACTGCAGAAGTCGCAGGGCGCCTTTTTTATTGCAGGGTGCTGTTCTCGTTGCGACAATTGCATTCATGAAGCTGATGTCATGCGCAGCTTCTGCCACTATCAGGCCTGAATCGCCCGTGCTGTCTCTTTCCGTGTCGTCCTCAGCAGTGTCGCTAGTCGACATTTCAGCAACAACAGAGGCAACGATGGCGAAAAGTCGAACTTCGTAGCCGACATCTCTTCGCGGTCGCAGCAGCACTGCTGAGCAACTTCTTTGCATTCCAAATGCCACACACTGTAGTCAACAGCAGATCCCTGTCGCGTGCCAGCGCCGACTTCTTCGTGTCACGTTCGATAGCACGTGTCACGTTCGATGTCTAATTTTTCTTCTATGCTGAGCACCGGTGTCTTTTTTATCCGAGCTTCGGCATGACGAGACTCCTTTTGCACGACGCCACAACGCTCTTTGGTCTGGCACGGCGCCGAAATGATGATGTTGATGCAGCTCCACGTGCAAATGCACAGGGCGCTTGGAGGCTGTTGTTCCGTCTCTGAGGCTTGTTGTTCTGCCGGGCCGCCCGATAGAAACGACGCACCGCCATATTTGCACGACAAAAAGTGGAAACACTACGTGTTAACCGCTACGTACGCAATAAGCTAGTACAGTCAAACCCGGCTATATCGAACTCGCAAAAAAACGCCTGTCAGTTCGATATAGAGCATAATTTGATATAAGCCTGCTAAATAATTGGATGTCATAAAAGCACATACCATTTATAAAATCACTTTATTAACGAAACTAGCTTAGTTTTCTAGCATTTTCTTCTGCTTGGGCAATATCGCTGCCTGCGACGCACGCACTTCCCCACGTTGTCAAAGGAGTCGGAGCAGCTGAGGCCGCAACCTTCCGCATTCGCACAGAAGCGCCGGACTAATGCGACTGCACCAATCACTTCGGAGGATGTGGGCAAAGGACCGTAGTTGCTTTCCTCAATGTGCCTACTTTCATTTGTGCTCGGTACGATGTCGGCGATGTAGTCTTCGTTTCCGGCCTCTACCGTGGTCGCGACAGCATCTGCACTCACCAACTCGTCCACCGTTGTTTCGAATGCCCCGGAAATTTTGACAGCTCGCTCCAAACTTCGGCAACACCGGCAACGGCTTCGTCGCATTGATCAGAATTTACAGTCCTCACCGAGCACGCGGAAACCGGCACCTATGAAGAACCCCTCGTACACGGCCGTGCGTACGCGTCGGGCACCATGGGCACCGGGTTGCGAGTCTGGCCACTTTAGCCCTAATCGTGCCGAGAGTGCTCCTCGGAATCTTGCACGCTGCGGGGACATCCAACTTCTCATCGCGTTCGACGCGATTTATGATTTCGAGCTTCACGACGAAAGGCGAATTCTGCCGCTTCATCACGGCAACACCATGGCAACACTGCGGGAGAAGGCCCACAAGGCGCAAACACGATAAACCAGAGAAGTAGCCAGACAACTCGCACTTTCACCATCTTGCACGAAGAGAGCACAAAAGCCTCTGATTGGCTGTCTGAGCAAGTGCTGTAGGCGGGCCAGGATCATTTTTTGCTGGGGAGTGTCGCTAGATAGTGATCTAAAGAAAGGAAGGACGCTTGATTCTGCAACCCGTGAGGGAGCACGGCGAAGCGTCGTCAGGGGAGAGGGGGTGGCGAGTGAAAGATGATAGAGAAAGAGGGAGGATGTGGCCTAATAGACTCTACTATGCACGACAGGGGGAGTGTCGACGGCTCGCCCGAACAGCCCGAGGCAGCGCGGCCACGGTAGGGTGAGCGGTTGGATGGAGCCGCGCCGCCGGGTTCCCCGCTACCGCGAGGGAAAGCCAACTTCTGGGGGCACTTTTCCGCCGCTTGACGTTCGATATATCGGGAGTCACTGCAATATTTGTTCGATGTAAGCGTAATTTTTGCTATATATATTCATTGTAACTATACCGTGACCAGAAATTGTTCGATATATAGAATAATTCGATGTAAACGGGTTCGATATAGTCGGGTTCGACTGTACTGTTTATGCGGATACTAAGCACATTATTTTCAATGGCTGCTGAGTCAGGGATTTGACTTCAATACTTTTAAAACGAAACTACTGTTTAAACGGGTACGGCTTAACGAAGCTTTACTGTAACTAAATTATACCGTCACTGCGGAAGAATACCGAGACAATAAATGAAAACTTCCACAAACACAGATGGTCAAATGGTTGAATTACAAGCAGCTGCTTTTCAAGTGCGGCTGAGTGCATATGCAACACGTGCTCTGCTTTCAGAGGTAATCTGCTGTGCAAAGAATGGACGTGTCGAGATGGTGTGGCATCATGTGCCCTGTCTTCCTGCGCATTTGGTGCTGGAGGTAGCATAATCTCAAGTTTAGGAGACGCATTGAAATGAGAGGCACATGAATCGCTGCAGATTGCACCATTGCACCATTGCAGATGATAGCACCACCGTGTTTCATCAACCGTAGCGGTGGAGTGGACGCGAAGGCATGGCTCGCTTCACTTTGTACCGTCGATATGAAGATATCGTCGACACGGCATGATACTCCCATCGTTGCCGACTCTCAAATTCAACAAAATGAATACAGTCGAATCCACTTATAACAATATTCAAGTGCCATGAAAATTCCATTGTTATAACCGATAATTGTTATAACTGGATTGCATGAAAAAATTAAAATAGAGGGATGGCAGAGCTGATGTGCAAAAACTATAATGGCGGGGAGGCCAGTGCCCCGCCCCACCACTTTCCTCCATCCAGCTGCTGATTGTGTTCCCTTGTCTGCTTTCTGGCATGTAACAAGCCGCGGCTATTGGCGTTAAAGAATGGCACTCCTATAACAACTGTAAAGAGGGGTCATGGGTGGCAAGCCATATGCGAGCACCGCCGAGGCATTGCTTTGGATGGTGCTTAAAGGGGCATTTTAAATATTGCAAGGCTGCCGCGGCAGCCTGTCAGCTTGAGAAATCCAGAAGTAATGCTGAGGCAAGATCGCTACAAGCATCTCGCCACGTACTTCTCACTGGCTAGCACGAAAAAATTCTATGTCCATCAGTCTTGTATGCTTTACGCGAAGCTTGCCCACATCCTTCGCCAAGGCATCCAGGTGCTCCACGTAGTGCAGCGGAAGGTTCCTTGCCTCCTGTGAAGACAACTTTGAGGCAGTGTGCCCTGTTGCCATCGCTATCTGATACAAGCACAATCGAGACGATCGCCTCATCGGTTAGAAGCACTTAAGTTTCCAAATCTATAGCCGTGCGCTTTCTTTTCACCGGCAATGCCGTGCATCGCCGATGATCAGCGGGCGAACCAGCCATCTTCTGTCTCGGCGGCGTGTGAAATGAGGCTGAGAAACCGCATGGCCAGGTACGATTTTGCCGCATCCAACAAAGAAGAACGCGAGCGATTAAGCTGTTTGCAGGACTGCGCTGAATGAGGAGCCAGCGAGAAATGTGCGAGCAGCACAGTTGGTGTAGCCCATTCATGCTTCGGAGGGTGGGGCGGTGCAGAGTTATGGGCGCAGCCCATTCGTGTTAGGAGGGGTGGAAGGAAAATGGGAGAGAGGCACGTGGAGATGGCTGGATGATGAGTGCACAACGACTGTTGGAGCAGCGGCCCATCGTTCAGCAGCTCGAATTTTTCGTTTTCTACTTTTTTCAAGGATTTCACATTTCTCTACCTCTCGGCTCGGACATCCGGCAGCCAGACTTCATCACTATAACCGATAATGCGGCATCGAGGCATTGCAGTAAGCGGGTTATTTCACCATGGAAAACACACAGAAGTTGACGGTGCAGCAGCTTCTCATTGTTATAGCTGATATACTGTTGAAACCGGTATCGATATAAGTGGGTTCGACTGTATTTTTAGCATTCAAATTATCTTTTTTTGATTGCTCGATAATTTGGTAAATTTGGCGGCCCCTTCTGTCTGAGACAAATTCAACAGCGGCTGTATTTATTTTCCTTTAAAAGATTAATTCCAATATAACGGAGCAATTGCCGATTTTACTGACTTCTTTATATTGAGGTTTAACTGTACTTGCTTCACCAGCAACTTGAAGGCAGGCTAGAACTGAGCAGTATGCCCACTCACCATCGAGTACACAGGGCCGCCCACCAAGTGGGGGCCCATCGTCTCGAGAGATGTCCTGAGTGCTCGGAGCCGAATGCACACTGTTGCCGCCTCCTCCCAGGTTCATGGGCAAGCCTGAGGATGGTAGGGGCCCCGATGATGTGCCTGCCATGTCTTGTTCTAGCCGAAGCTGTCGCCTGCGACGCTTGGACCACATTTCGTGGCAGTCCTGCCAGTGCGGGAGGCTGCAAGAAGTCAGATGGCACACAGTAAGTACCCACCTCCATAACTATCCCCTGTTTGGTCCTTCCACTATCAAAGGTAAGATACAAGCCTATGAAACCGCAGTGTTTGAACAGGTAATGACAGCGGTGCTGCTGACTGTCGCACATTTTTCAACTGTGTTGACAAAGTAGGCTTTCGTTTGGCTGAATCATTTCAGCTTAATTCTATAGGAAACAAATAATTATGCTACTGAGTGCTAAAGTTGCTCGCATTTCAAGATAGACAAATGTGCATGAGCACCATTTCCAAGGGTAGACGCACCCTGGGCTACCCCTTAAGACTGCATGCTTCAACACAGGAAATAACAGCTTTCTCTCATTACAATAGAAACTGGTGCACTCGAGGTCTCAGAAGTGCACAAGGGCTCTCAGCAGCAGACAACACTCTCAGGTGTTTAGTTGTGGGTTTTTGATGGGCAGGGGCACCCCGCCTGGCGTGGTGACAAAATTATAAAGCAGCAGCCTATATCACTGGCGTGCACATTGAAGAAGAAAAGGACATGTTTGTGAGGAAACAAGTGGTATGAGAATGAGGGCGAAGACTTTGCTCACACAGTTGACGTCTGTCTCATTAATACATAGAAAATAGCATGTGAAACTGAGTAACTCTACCAAGAACATTAAACGAGACATGACAATGATGTCTAGGTTGATTCATTTTAATGTTCCTAAAGCTACAGCTGGGCTATGGGGTGCGTGCCATAGCAGACAGCTACAGGCTAATTTTGCCCATTAGGTCTTCCTTATTATCATGGCATTACCGTACCTGCCTTCAGCTCTCTAGTGTAATGCAGATAACATCACAAACCCACAACCTCATTGACTAAACAGTACCACACACTTACTCGGGTGGGGCCATACGCTCGGGCCGCACTTGGGCAAGCCAGGGGGAGCGCAGGGCTGCCTCGGCAGTGATGCGACGCTCAGGGTCCAGTTCGAGCATCTGGTCCAGCAGATCAAGAGCAGGACCTGGCAGGAAGGAAAACTCCTCGCGCAGCCGCCGCCGGTGCTGCTTTTTAGGTCGAAAGGTGGCCCAGTGGGGCAGCTGGATGACACGTGGCCACACGGCTGGACAGGGTGTGCCACACACCCTGCTGATGGCCTCCAGTTGGGCCATCTCCTGGTTGGCCTGGAAGACTGGCTTGCGGGTGAACAGCTCACCCAGGATACACCTGCACACAGCAGACAGGGGGGAGAGAAAACAAAGTGCTGTTTAACAGAGGTCCTACATTATCATCATCATAAGCCTGGCTACACCCACTGCAGGGCAAAGGCCTCTCCCATACTTCAACTACCCTGGTCATGTGCTAATTGTGGCCATGTTGTCCCTGCAAACTTAATCTCATCCATCCACCTAACTTCCTACTGCCCCGTTACGTTTCCCTTGTCTTAGAATCCCGTCCGTAACCCTTAATGACCATCGGTTATCTTCCCTCCCATCATTCTTCTTTCCATAGCTCCTTGCATCATCCTCAATTTAAGTAGAACCCTTTTCATAAGTCTCCAGGTTTCTGCCCTGTAGATGAGTACTGGTAAGACACAGCTGTTATACACTTTTCTCTTGAGGGATAATGGCAACCTGCTGTTCATGATCTGAGAATGCCTGCCAAATGCACACCAGCCCATTCTTATTCTTCTGTTTATTTCAGTCTCATGATCCGGATCCGTGGTCACTACCTGCCCTAAGTAGATGTATTCCCTTACCACTTCCAGTGCCTCGCTACCTATCGTAAACTGCTGTTCTCTTCTGAGGTTGTTAAACATTACTTTCATTTCCTGCAGATTAATTTTTTAGACCGACCCTTCTGTTTTGCCTGTCCAGGTCAGTGAGCATGCATTGCAATTGGCCCCCGAGTTACTAAGCAAGGCAATATCATCAGCGAATTGCAAGTTACTAAGGTATTGTCCATTAACTCTTATCCCCAATTCTTCCCAATCCAGGACTCTGAATACCTCCTGTAAACACGGTGTGAATAGCATTGGAGAGATCGCATCTCCCTGCCTGATGCCTTTCTTTATTGGGGTTTTGTTGCTTTCTTTATGGAGGACTACGGTGGCTGTGGAGCTGCTATAGATACCTTTCAGTATTTTTAGATACGGCTTGTCTACACCCTGATTCCATAATGCCTACATGACTGCTGCGGTTTCGACTGAATCAAACGCTTTCTCGTAATCCATGAAAGCTATATATAAGGGTTGGTTACATTCCACACATTCCTCTATCACCTGATTGATAGTGGGAATATGGTCTATTGTTGAGCAGCCTTTACGAAATCCTGCCTGGTCGTTTGGTTGACAGAAGTCTAAGGTGTTCCTGATTTTATTTGCGATTACCTTAGTGAAGGCTCTACATTTCACATTAAATGGATATCTGAAGCTAAGCTGGATCAGCAGAACGCACCCCTAGAATTCTAAATCAATCAGCTTTAGTAAGAGTGGAGCTTTGCCAAGCCTCAAAAAGACAAAAGGCAACATCCTCTCTATTTTCCCACACAAACTTTCCATACATCATATATCTACTGGGCATTACCTAGTTGTTTGTGGGAAATGAAAAATGAGAACACCATTCATACTTCACTTATATATAAGCAAAAAAAGAAAAATCTACAACAATTACGATACTCTTTATGCGAAACTTGAGTACAGCTGTCGTGTTTTCACTTCGCGATATACTGGCTGGTGCAGACAACCTGGCTTGTGCAGCACGTTGCAGAAGGACTGAAGTGTAGCGCGACTGCCTCACTAATAGGGAGATCATGAGAGGAAGCGTGTGAGAGATTAACAGCAACTGCAGCAGACAACCTCCGCTAATGAAGTGCTGTTTCCATACAGACGCAAGCTACTCTGGTGTCATCTCGTAGCCATAGTTGCCGCAAAGCCCCTCATGCGCAGTACTATGCTTTTCTTCTCATGCTTTTGCCATACCCACTTGCTCCACGTTCCTTCTTTAGCTCGCCACTTCTTTTCATCCCCACTGCGAAGATAAGAGCGAAGGCTTCGCTTTCGCTCTCATTTTTCGCTGTGCTTGTTTGCACAGGTAGGAGGTAGGACGCCGACGCTTGCCACAGAAATAAGTACTACAAACATACTTTCCTTGCACAAAAAAGAAGCCAAATAGGCAATAATGCCACTGTGACATCACAGTAACATCCCAACACTACAATTAAAATATTCTTCAAAATGGGAAGTCTGGCCTTTATTTTTTTAAGTAAAGATCACCTTCAGTAACAATCCACCAGCACAAGCACAGGGGCTGAGTGACTGCCTGAAGGCCTGAGCAGCTACCCGAGAGCAGATCGGGACACATCAGCTTTAGGAGCTGTCTTGATGCAATGCCAATGATGATGCCCCTATACAAGCTCATAGTTTCTCTGTAGTGTCCCTTTGAAAAGAGAGTTGGGTCTTGCACTGAAATTAAAAAAAAAAAATTTCCCCACTCAAGTTATGGTGATAAAAACTTTTCAATATTATGAGACGCCGGTCAATGCGATGCTTTTATTCCAGAGCAGCAGCACGAGAAATAGCCGAAGCAGACAGCAAGCCAAAAGATTATGATTGGTGTATACAGATGACATGCACAAATAGCATTCACAATATGCATAATTTTATGCGCTTATTACAAATATGAGGTTCATAATCTATTTCTGTTCATCTCATTTAGTTCTAACGTTCTGCAGGTTTCCTCTTCGTTATTTATTAATCTTGCTACAATTCAGTTGCTTATTTTGCTATACAGGGTAGAACTACAATTACTTTTGCATGATGAAAGAAATCCACTAAAACCAATCTTACTGCATCTACTACACAATGAGAAGTGAAACTACCAACACTTCAAAACACTTGATTGTGAGTGTCTATCTGGAAGTCTCACAACTTTGTTCTAGGGTAGACAGAGTAACAAGATTGGCCTCAATGGATTTCTTGAAGCATGCAGAAGCAATTCATACCCTGTTTAGCAAAATGTGTTAAAAATTCATAATTTTTTTTTTTTTAATATTAGGTAAACTTAAATCAAACCTGAACCACATAAAATTATATATAGTATCTACAAGTTTTGGCAGTCTAAACATGGTTGAGAATGCTGCAATACAATATAGTGCATGAGTGCAGTCACGCACGTAATTTCGTTTTCTTTCCATATTTCACAGGCTTCTTTTAATGCTGGAAAAAAGTACCACTCAAAGGTATGTTGCCACAAAAATACTATTGGAAACTATCAGCAGTTTCTTAACCCTCTCTAACAACGTTACGAAACACGCTTGGCTCTAAAGTGAACATTAAACATTGTTCATTATTGACCTTGGTTATTTCACTATCTAAGCAGAATATAAAATATACTCTGAGAAGTGGCACGTGACAGCAAACAATGTGTTCTCAATTTCAACCAGCTGCAATGTATTGAGTCTTTTTCTTTTTTTAATGCCCTTGGGTCAAATTATATAAAACAGAGAGAAAGCGAGATAAAGCGTGCGAGGGTGAGCCGGCGAACACTGCTCAATTTCGCGTGCGCGGACAAGGAAGGCGGGACGGTCGCACGCGAGGCACGGGGGTGAGGCGGGGGTATTTTCGGCGGCTGCTGCTTACTGCACGGCCATGCGGGCGCCATATCTTGAAAGTGATCTGTGACGTGGCCAAAGTGCGCGCCCGTATGGGCCTCATATGGCCTCATCTTCAAAGCCATCTACGATGCAGAGTGCGCATAGTGCTGGTAGCTTCGTATGCACTGTGCTTCCTATGTGTCGTACGCGACAGTTGCACAGAGGTCAATCGGCTCGCGGCTGCTGCCGCGGTTTCTAACTCCGGCATTTTCACAGACAGTTTCCACTTTCATCGAGCGACATGTGTGTTCCTGTTTATTTGTGCGCACATGACACCGTGCTGGTTAATTTAGTTAGTAAGCGAATGTTTACAAGTTTATATGGCCGATAAAACTACTATCCTTACTTCGTATAGCTATCTACTAATTTGCTATCGCAATTGATGCTTTGGTTTTCGGGCGAAACTGCGACGTTCATTTTTCTCCATGCCAGTCGGTGCGACAAACGCACGGACGGAGCAAGAGCCACCTCGATGTCAAGCACGGCGTTCTGCATTGGATGCGTCCGGTGACGTTGGCTGAGCCAGTGATTTGATGTATAGGCGTTTTTGTTCGCACCAACGTGACGTAGCATGTGTGTGCGTGTGCTCACGTCACGCCGGACTATATAGTACGCACCTTAACAGAGCGATTTCTTTCTCTTGACTTTCATTAGTTCGAATTTTGGATAATTCGAACTTTCTTAGCATCCCCGCGGAATTAGAATTAACAAGCTTTTACTGTAAGCATCTTTACCTATCTGTTTTATAGCGCGTGGTGCCTAGTGCCAATGGTTTTAGTAGGCAATAATCCAAACGCACCGCCGTTCCATGTTTTAGGCAGCATGATGTGGGCTTCACGTTTCGCTTTGGTGGTATGTATCCGGCATCGCCTTTCAGCTCGATTCTGTTTCGGTTTCCCGTTGCCCCCCCCCCCCCCCCCCCCCCTCTCTCTATTTTATATATATATATATTAGATGCAATAGGGAAATGACAAGAGGCATGTCGGGCCACTGGAGCACCACCAGTACGGTGCGTGTCGGCGTCTCTTGCCGCAATGATCCGCGCAACGCTTTGCATTACGTAGATGTCAATGATTGTCAAATATTTTTAGTTACTTTGGATCGCATGTTTTCCCGGTTAGTACATTCTTTTCCCAGTTGTTCTCAAAAACGTATGAACTAGGTTCTATTGTGTGTGTGTGTGTGTGTGTGTGTATATATATATATATATGTTTTTGCAACTTCCTGTCGAGCTTTTATGCTCCTGTAATGTCAAGTTGAGCCAAGTCAGGCCAAGCTTTGCCAGAACTGCTTTCTTAAAGTGCTTGGTTAAAACACATTGGCGGGCTAGTTGGTTAGAATCCATGACAGAGTGTAGAAGCGTGACTGAACGAGGATGTGGAAAGAAACAGATACACAGACACAGCGCTTCAGAGAAGCGTTGTGTCTGTGTATCTATTTCTTTCCACGTCTTCGTTCAGTCGCGCTTCTACACTCCACCATGAATACCAAAAGTGCTGACACTGCTGTAGAGAAAGTGTTGAAGGAGACCACAGAAAACACCAGGGGACTCACTAACATGAAATATGTACAAATGTACTAGTATGCGCACTGCTATGCATTGAGAGCTGCCACTGTTCTTTTGTTTCACGTGTGGGCATAGAGGCAGGGCTACTCGTGAATATGAATTTTCTTTAAATCATGATTAGCATTGAAAACAGCATGAATGCAACATAATTTGAATGTTTCTCAAAGCGAGATGCATAGTACCCTCAATAGCTAACTTATGTACATTAATTTAGAATCAATTGAGAGGAATCCAACAACAGTTCTGAAGTTTCACAGGAGAGAGTCGTGGCACACAATTTTAAGAGATTTTCTCTGCAAATTAAAATTGTATAGCCAAACCTGGGATTATTTTAGCTGGTTAACTTCGATTCTTCCTCAGCTTTAGCTCCATACAAATGTGGGGTCGGCTTGTCTGGATCACAGTCTCAATTTTTTTTCTCACAAGTGGATTTGATCTGGGTGGAGTCTTGTGAATGTGAGGTCAATGTGTAGCATATCTGACTGGCGCTGCTTCAGACGGCTTTTGGAGTACTTTCCAGGTACATCAAGGCTGTAGCCAATGTATGCGCACGAGTCAGCATTTGATCAGAGTATGGCGCCATACCGTCGAAGGCGAGTTTTGCACATCTCAGGAAAAGGAGCACTCCTGAATTTTGTTCAAGATGTGGCCAAATCACATGATGCTGCTGATCTAGCGAGCGAAACATATTTGTCACTATAACGGCGAGAGTGCGCTCAACCTCCTTGGTTGTGAGGCACTCGTTGGAGCCATCCGATGCAATCGTTCATATGGCTGCACAGGAGATCACCTTCAGGCGATTCTTTATACAGCGGTCAGAGTGCCACTTCAACCAGGCAGCGTTTGACACACATATTAGTTTCGTGCTTCAGTTGAGATTGCTTGAAGTGCTCAGCAAAGGGAAGATCAACAGTGCTGTTGTGATTGTGCTGTGTTCACTTCTGACCATTGGGTACTGGCTATTCTTGAAGTTTAGCCAGAGCCAGTTCTTTGCAAGGTGGTCAAGGCAAATCTGGATCAGCAACCGCAGGTCAGTCCTGTTGTGTGCGGTGAGGAGCACATCATATGTGCAGAGAGCAGGGTTGCCAGTTGAATATTGCATGCCGTTAGCCAGCAGTGTATAAGCCTCACCAGTTCTAACCTCACTAAAACCAATAATATCCCCCACAATGCCCGATTGTTCCTCAGAGTCCTGTTCAGCTAAATTCCCTCAAGAGGGTTCGTATGTTGAACGTTCCAGATTCAATTTCCAGTCGTGGCCTGTCCGGGTCCGGAGATTCTCGACAGCCTCTTCTGCGTTGCAGGTCTGACCGCCGCCTTGGTCAGGGGCTCCACAGCTGCTGGGGGCTGAGGGCCATGGGTTGGTTAACTGTAGGAATCATGAGGGAGGTAGTGGCAGAATACTGCACCAGGGGGCCAATTCCTGTTCTGGGTCTTGAAAAAAAGGAGAGAGAGAAACACCGTGGAAAAAAAACATACGATCCAAAGCAACAAAAAAATTTGACAGGCTCAACTGTGGCTGACATCTATTATGTGAAGCGTTGCGCGAATCGTTGCAGAACAAGATGCCGACACACGTCGAACTAATCGGGTTCCAGTGGCCCAAGATGCGTTTTGTTGTTTTCCTATTGCATAGTGTTTTAGGATGGCAATGGGAAGGAGAAACGAAATCAAGCTGGTGGGCAAAGCCAGATGCTGTAGGAGCAAAACGTGATGCTCACATCGTGCTGCATGCAGCAGAGAACTGCAGCGCATTTGTGTTATTGCCTACTAAATGCATGCAGTATGCTTCCAACAGCACTACACCCCTTGCACCATGAAACAGATCCGTGAACATTGTTATCGCAATAGGGTTGGTGGCGATAGCTGTGAATGTGTGCAACAACCTGGTAGGAGATTTACTGGTACCGAAATAAACTGAATGGACACCAGCGTTTTCTGGCTTTTCTTTTTTACACAAGATGTAGCAGCTGAAAAACATATTGTATGATTGCAGTCTGTAGCAGGGTACGCAGGCACATTTGGATTATCGCTTATTATTATCGATTATTATTATGAGCAGCTGAAGCGAAATTGAGCTAGTGGGTGAAGCCAGATGCTGTAAGAGCGAAATGTGACGCTCGCATCGCGCTGTCTGCCACAGGAAACCGCAGCGTGTTTGTGTTATCGCCTACTAAAGGCATGCAGCACGCTTCCAACAGCACTACGCCCGATGCACTGTGAATCAGATAGGTTAAGATGGTTATTGCAATAGGGTTGGTGGCGATAATATGTGCAACGACCAGGGAGGAAATTTGCCGGTACCGGAATAAGAAACTGAATGCAAACCAACATTTACGCAGCTTTTCTTGTTTACACGAGATCTAGCAGCTGAAAAACATATCATACAATCACAGTCTGCAGCAGGGTATGGAGCCAAGTTTGGGTTATCATTTATTAAAGAAGTGCAGTACGCTTCAACCAGCACCACATTCTGTGAAACAGATAGGTAAAGATGCTTATCGCAATATGGCTGGCGGCAATACAAATTTTCATATAACGAATCATGGGGGACCGCCGAAAATAGTTATTCTGAAAGGTCGTTATAGTGAGAAGTCCAAAAATTAACCATTCCGCCCATCAACCCCTCAGTTCCTAAGTGGTCACCGTTTGAGATGTCCACGAAAACGTCGCTGTTGGCTGCTCTCAGCCCACGGTGTTGCCATTTTCCATAGATTCCGCCGCTGCGCACCACCAAAGCACCACAAGTGACGCGCGCGAGGCAGACGGTGAGAAAACTGCTGACAAAAAGGAAGCTCTATGTCGCTTCCAAAGCGCAATGTTTTTTTGTTTGTGTGTTTTCCCATTCCTTGCCATGGACATTGCAACTGGCTCATTTGAGGTGGACACCTGAACTACTAAAGTGCAAGCGCGCACAAACAGCACCGTCCGGAAAGTGCAAAGTGTGACCATGTGGCATCCCCACGAGTACAGTAAAAACTCGTTAAACCGTACCCGCTTAAACAGTAGTTTCGGTTTAAAAGTAGTAAAGTCAATTCACCGACTCAGCGGCCATTGAACATAATGTATTTTGTATCCGCATAAACCGTACCAGCTTATTGCGTACGCATCGGTTAAAACATAGCGTTTCCACTTTTCATCGCACAAACACGGTGGTGCGTCGTCTCCACCGGGCGGTCTGGCAGAACAACAAGCCTCAGAGATCGGTACAACAGCCTCCAAGCACCCTGTGCGTTTGCACGTGAAGCCGCACCAACATCAACATCATTTCGACGCCGTGCCAGAGAGAGAGAGTGCGTTATGGCGTCGTGCAAGCGAGGACTCGCGTCATGCCGAAGCTCGGATAAAAAAGACGCCGGGTGCTCAGCATAGAAGAAAAATTAAGCGCTGCTGCGACCGCGAAGAGATGTCGGCTACGAGGTTCGACTTTTCGCCATCGTTGCCTCTGTTGTTGCCGAAGTGTCGACTAGCGACAGTGATGAGGACGACACGGAAAGCGACAACACGGGCGATTCAGGCCCGACAGTGGCAGAAGCTGCGCGTTACGTCAGCCTCGTGAATGCAATCGTCGCAACGAGAACAGGGGCGCGATGACGTAACTATTCCAAACGAAAAGATTTCCGAACTCCGGCACCCGGCAATGAAAAAGGCGCCCCGGGACTTATGCAGCACTAGTGCGCGCGTGCACGGAGAATACGCAATGCCAACAAGGAATCTGCCATGTGAGTGTTTGCCGAGAGGAGGGGGGCTGGCTGAGAAGCTGGCTCGCAGCTTGTCTCAGAAGTCACCAGTAAGTTTGAGGCTGCTGTCGTCGTGCTAGGCCGCCGCGGCATCAAACGAAAATAACACTTATGTCGCGCGAAGTGAATAAATACTGCATGTTTTTTCCCCTTTCATCGCACTCTCTCCGAGTTCCGTTTTCGACAGGTAAGTGGGCGATCTCATGCTATTTCGGTTAAACAGCACTACCGTTTAGTATGTACTTTTTACGAGCTCCGGCCGACTACGGTTTAACGAGGTTTCACTGTACAGAGATTACATTTCTCCCCACACATAGCTAGTACAGCTACGCGTGTGTAGCCGGTGCATTGTTGCCTCCGGAATAGATTAAGGACAGAGAGAGAGAGAGAAAAGGAAATTTCTTCAGTTTCCGCTTTTTTTTTTTTTACTGAACGCCATCGTAGGTTTTCCGAACCTGTGCGCCATACATCCTTTTCTGCCCCTTGTTGTCTGCTAGCCTACTGTTTCGGATGCCGTGAAAGATGCATGAAAATCTAAGAATCACCAGATTTCTGAATATTAGCTCGTAGTCCTGAGGCATTGTTAACATGACACGGAAACTGAATAACAATTGTTATTCTGAAATGTTCGGTATTCTGAAGTTCATAGTACTGAAATATTTTTACACTGAAACCATAGAAGTCAGCTGGTGATTTCCGAAAAGTTCGTTAATGTGGCGTTCATAGTAACGAGATTTCACTGTAACTGTGAATGCAGTATGCGACAATTCCAGGTGGAGATTTGCCGGTACCAGAATAAGAAATTGAGTGCACACCAGGCGACTACTGTTCTCGACTGCATTTTGTTTTTTACATGGGATCTAGTGACCAGAAAATGTATCATACAATTACAGTTAGGCGATGTTAGGAACTTTTTGTTCTCAACTGCAAATGTTGGTGCCGGGAAATCGCACATAATGGGATCGTATCAACAAGGTTCTACTGTACACAGTAAGACTTTGTTCATTCAAATTTCACGGGACTAAAAGAGATGTCCAAATTAACCGAGTGTCAAATTATCAAATGTACCAAGAAAACAAACGAATGCTTACAGCATCAACATGGCTTTGTTTGCTGAGGAAATCTGCAATCCTCATTTATATTTTGCACAATATCAATGCAGAAGCACAATTCTTATCTAGTGACTGATAAGCACTCGCAACAGCAAAGGCCTCACGAACTCCCTTTGCAGTGCAGCAGCGGTGCAAGACAAGACTTCATCCAAGTAGAGGCACTTTTCACTAAAGTGCGCATATCCTGATTTATTTTGCCGTGAGTCGGCGACTACAGTTGAACCTTGCAATAACGAAATCAGCGAGGAAAGTGAAAATGTTCGAGACTTTCATTTTTGCAATGTGATACAGCACAGATATAGAATGTGTTACAATGCAAAATTTTACTGACAAAATTCCGTTAGCCTACTTTAGCAAACCTTGCAGGCCCAATGCATCGCTCAGCAATGGCGGCATTGGCATGGAGCAGTATTCTCATTCGATCGCTTTCAGAGATACCATCACCTACATGAAAATTCTCACAACTTGGTACAGGACATGGAGCAAGTGCTTCATACATGCAACATTCCTCCAGCCCATGCTGTCGCCCATAGATGCAGTCCGGTGCCAAGTGCGAAAGTGATTGCATTTCGTATCGTCAGAAGCAATTGGAAGAGAAAACGGCCCCTTGGCGCAAATCTACATCTGGCGATGCTGAATCCAAATGCGATGCCTGTTGGCTGGTACCGAAATCAGCGTTCTTGAAGCAAGGTACATATTTTCTTAAACAATTGCTCAATCAAGGCCGTATGCATGGCAGTCCACGTTTGAAAAAAAAAGCGTGGACTGCCACGCATCCAAGTACCATGAACAAGTTCACGTGGTGGGACGTGGATTTCCCCACATAAAAAATTAGCACATAAGGCACTGTGCTGCCAACGACTTGTAAAATTTAGCTTCAGCATCCTAACATAAATCTGTGTCAAGTGCAATGAATGCAGCCAGCTGTTGCACTGGGCAAGGAGCCTTGACTCACCCGCAGCTCCAGACATCAATAGCAGGTCCGTACCGCTCCTCTCCCAAAAGTAGTTCTGGCGGTCGGTACCAGAGTGTAATGACCTTGTTTGTGTAGGGCCGTGCCTTGTCTTCTGCACTGTATAGTCGTGCCAGCCCAAAGTCAGCCAGCTTAATTTGGCCTCTGAAAGATGGAAACGGGATAATGTATAGACGTGATGAATATGCATAGAGAAACGCCAACATGCTGTGGATGAATTTAGCATAGCTAATTCACCCTTATCCTTATGTGCGAACAATATTTAACTCGCAGTAAGTAGGGATATGCACAAACTTAATTTCCCCAGGACTACAGTTGCCAATCCGTAATTTGGACATGACGGGGACTACCTATGTCTGACTAATTGTAAGTTCGAAATACAGTCAAACCTCTATATAACAAACATCAATTTAACGAAATTTGTGATTTAACTAACTTTTTTTCATTTCCCAATCTTAGTTCCATGGAAAACCATGCAGTAACAGTTCGAATTATTGCATGGCGAGCTGCAAGGTGTGCGGATTTCGGTCGACCTCATAGTTAAGATCTATGGGGCTTGCGGCGGTCGCTCAGAGCTGTCCACATTATCAGTGACTGAATTATCGGTCAGCGAGTGTATACCAGTCAAGGAAAGCACGGCAAATGCAGTGCAAGCCACAATATCCATAGTGCTTTGAATTTGTGCACCTAAGTGCTGATGAGGAGGTCATTATACTGCGGTGCACACATGCCGGGAAGCTATTGGCTGTAGTCCGTAGCAGGAGATTTAGCTTTACTACTTTGACTGGATTCGCAGTAATAATCTGGGCAGAGGTTCGTGTATGGCGTTTCATTCACTGCTGCACAACTGCAAACAGCACATCCCTAGAACAAGCTTTAAGCAGACATGGTGACGATGAAAACAACCTGAAGTATCTTCAGGTTTGAATTGGAAAGTGCTTCAGTAATTGCATTGAGACCTGTTACATATGCATACACACCTGTTGTTCATGAGTATGTTCGAGCATTTGATGTCACGGTGCAGGAAGTTTCTTCGGTGGCAATAGCTAAGCCCGTCCAGCAGTTGACGCATGAAGGAGGCCACATGGTGCTCATTGAAGTCCACCAGCCCCGATTCCAGCAAGCCCATCAAGTCGTGGTCCATGTATTCAAACACCAAGTAAAATGCCCCTGCGCACAACCAACACCGATGTTTCGTTAAAAAAATAGGCAGTGAAGAAAACTACTGACCACATCACACGATTAGCACTGTGTGCAATGAATGTGACTGCCACACACTATGTCAACAATGCACAGCAGTAAAGATGTGCGACAGGAATCCAAGCTGTAACCAAAAACTGTAAGAATCTGTCCAGTCAATCCTTTATTATGAATTGTTAACTGTCTATATGGAAAAAAATCCCAGGTTCTCCAATGTTATCATAACTTCCTGTATCTAAGGCAACAGCTATCGCTCTGCACAACAGCCCCTCACCAGGCCACATAGCAAATTTTGGTTATACGCTGGAAATTCTTATGTGCCCTCTTGGGGAAATGCTACAAAAATTTTTCAAATTGGTTCATTAATAGCTGAGGTAGAAATATTTCAGTGTTGCGAACCCATGATTTCAAGAAGGTGAACGTAACTGCCAATAAGGACACTCTCTCAACTTGTCCTATCTAGCCTCCATAAGCAAAATCCTTCCCTGCGTTCTCCCATACTGGAGCAGGAGGACCACGTGAAGCATGCATCATGGGCCCCGCCTCTTTTTCTTTCCCCTTGTGCTTTTTTGCTGCGCGACACACTTCCGATGACGGTCGCAAGTGCGAGTTGTTGCATTTGTCTTGTTTCGCACAGCACACGAGAACACCTGACCGGCGGTATGAGTCAGTGCTACACAAACACTGAGGCAGATGCAAGCGTATCGTGTATCAGATCACAGAGCATGAGTATGCACTGGAACATGGTAGAAAATGACAGTTTCGCTCTCAGCGTGCTCGACTGCACGACGTGGGAACAAGCAGATGAAACAGAAGTACATCTCCCTTGCTGCAGTGCGAAGTAAAAAAAAAACATGCAGACATTTGGGTTGAGTGTTTTATTATTTCTCTAAACTTTAATTTGTCTACTGATGCAACATATTACCCAAATAACAGATGTTGCCTAGAATAACTCTTGAAGTATCACGGGTCACTTTGAGCGACGTCACAACATATACATGTACACGGTTGTCCACTTCCAATTTGAACACTGCTCCGGGCGGCCGGCGAGGCCTGCGCTCCGCGGAACGCCGCTCGTGGGCGCCGGGGTAACTAACGCGCCGGCGCACTGGCAGCCACAGGCGTGGCCTCAGCCGCGTCGTCTAGTGTGTGCTGGCGCGCTGTAGCAGACGACGCAGCTGAGGCCACATCTATGGCTGCCAGTGCGCCGGCGTGTTAGTTACCCCGGCGCCCACGAGCGGCGCTCCGCGGAGCACCGGCCTCGCCGGCCGCCCGGAGCCGTGTTCAAATTGGAAGTGGACGACCGTGTACATAAGCGCACTTGCTGATGTATGTCATCCCCCATGTTCGAGTGTGGCGCCCACGTGGAGAAGGGCAAATGTCATTTAGTTTGAAATTTTGAGCTTGTCAGCTCAAAATGGTCACACCTGGTGAGGGGCCCTTGAAAACGATCACAGATACCATAACTGTCTATTGGTTATAATGAGCACATTTCACGGCATTTACAATTTCCCAGCCCTGCCCATTAAACTGCATCCAGATATATATATATATAAAAAAAAAACATTTTTAAAAGCAACGCACTGTTACAACGAAAACTTCAGACCCAGTCGCTGTAAAAGGAGGGTGCATGAATGTTCTGAAGCACTGAAGTGCACGCCCCCGCTCCTGCAGTTCAACCTTGACAAAGATTATACCACTGAAACGGGCTAGCCCCGCACGCAAATGTCGGAAGTCACAAGAAAAGTCGCTCATTTTTAACCGTGCTAGAATAACCATGCTTAGAAGCCATGACTCCAGCGTGCTTCAGGGCAAAGCAGTAAGCATATGGCAGCTGTGGCCTCCGAGAATGGAGGCCACAATGACAGTACATTAACACTGCTCCTCATACCGTCTTGGAAGCTACAGCAGTGGCACTCTCATTTTTGCGCATTTCTCCATGCGGCACTACATGCACAAAGTTATGTACACTTTTTGAGATGATTTGGACCAATTTGAACCTATGGCCACTCAAACTCGAGTCGGCGAGAACGCGCCACGACGCGCCACTATCACAAAGAGTTGCTGGTCACAGTTTGTCGACACTTCATTTAGCTTGCTGTTGATAACAGTTCGGGTTAGTGTTCTACCTTTCAAACTTCACATTTTTTCGACCGAAGTGACATAAAAAAACTAGTGGTAAGTGAATACTTGAACATTCAATTTCGAATTGAATAGCTAACTTTTTATTTTTTATTTGATTTTTCATATAATCGGTAGCCACAGTAAATGACCTGGCCATGGCCGGTGCTTTGACGCATGCAGCATTCCCACACCATGCAATATCTATTGGTACAAGGTCAACCGGATCAATCGAAGCAAGTAACGGTATGCAAACGAAGTGAAGAACAAAAGTTATAGCGACATTTTACTTCACTAACGCAGGTTACATGCAAGCATGTGGGTGCTACTCCCTTTTTGTGCATTGTGCATAGAATGGTTTAGAAATGCTTCAGAGACAGCTGAAGATGTGGTTGGCAGGCTGAAACCCCAGGGCAAAGTGTTCAGCAGTAGACTAACAGACAGTGCAAGTCCATCAGGATCTTCGGCAGCGAGATACCAGCCGCCCAAGTGTGTAAGTTGCAGGAATTGAGGTATGCACAGGCCCCTTCGTGAGGGCATTCACCTGTTCTCTTGTTCCTATGCCTCTCCCCTTTCCACTCGCAACGGCTGTCGGCAGCAGTGTTTGCGATGGAAGTGTGGGATTCTCTCTGGGATAACACTGGGTACATACACGCTTTTCTCTCGTCCGCTGGCCCCTTTGTGTCTTAGACTTGAGCTCGTGTACGGTGCCTCTGCTTGTGCGCTGAGTGCATACCTTGTGTTCATCATTTCCGGACGCTACACTGAAGAGCAGTGCCTATTGCTCGCGCATAGCCAACTGCACCGTAGCACACTTAGTGGAGGCCCAAACTGAAGGAGACTGCCCGAGCTTTCGTTAGTTGGCCCATTGGTTATCGCCAGAGCAAGCAGCATAGCCATGGGAGCGTTTCCCCCATGGCTATGCATGGCCATCACAGGAGCCTTTACTCTCGCAACGACGTGCTATAGGTGCCCTTGTCTGTATTTTCCCCCCTTGGCGTTTGGTTCCAGCAAACCCTGGGAACAGGCATTTGAGTAGTGTTGGGTGCTGCTGGAAACAAATGGTTTTCGCCAACTCAGGGCGATACTGTGTTTTCTTGCATGTGTAGCGCTCAGCAGCTCCTTTGTGGCCTGAGCGCACATGCATCTGCACACTAGGCTATGGCTGATGTGGCCCTGTGCCTCGCCAAGCCTGAACCCGCGGTTGTCAGTACTCCTGTGAGACCCAAGACCCCAACGAAGAGCTGCATTTTATTCCGCATTATTAAATTTTTATCGAATCTAATGTGCACTTCTTTTTCGCTTAAAATGAGTCCAGAAATTGCGTGCATGTTAGAATCAAGTATGACCCTAAATCTGCGTTAGCATATCGCCATCGGCATTTCAAAATGGTGCCTAGTACGCGCCTCGAGCCTTACTGCCATAGCTTCCTCCATGTGCTGTAGTGTGCTTAGGCCATGGCTTAGGCAATGCTTGCTTTGGCTTAGGTTAGTGCACCGCCCGTCTTCCCGTTTCCTGCGTTTGCTCTATCAGCATGGAAGTGCTGACTCCAAAGACCTGCCGAGTTCATTATGATGCCGTAATCAAAAGGAAAGCGATCACGTGTGCAGATAGAGATGGAAATCGGGCTGCATCACAGCCATTCAGAGTTCCGAGAGTTTGCGTGCGGGACTGGCGCAAACAGGAGAGGCATTCTACAACGGTGGCTGCTACGTACGGCGCAGGCCACATGGCCCCTATCTAGAAAGCGATCTGCGACAGAGATAAGTGTCTATGCATCTAGGTGCACTGTGCTCTCGTCACTTAGTTCGCATTGAAGCAAGAGGCTGCATAAAGGTCAATTCCCTTGGTCCTGCTACCGCACTTCCTCCAGTGTCTTGATAAAGAGTTCCCACGGTCATTGAGTGAGATGTGTTCATGTTTGCTTGTGCACGCATGACACTATGCTTGTTAAATTAGTAAGTTAATGTTTAAAAGTTTGTACTGCCGGTAAAACTACTATCCTTACTTTTCGTATAGCTGTAGACTAATTTGTTATCATAATCGATGCTCCGCCTTTCAGGCAAAACTGCTACTTTTTTTTTTATTGGAACTTTAGTGCATTGGGAGTAAATCTGTTTTTTTCCAAATGAGAGAAAGTTGTATTCCTGTATGAAAGAATGAGGTGCACAGTACTGTAAAGGACTTTTCTTTTTTTAGGTCACAGCAAACAGGTGCGTGTTACAATTGAGGCCGTTTCTTTTTCTTTCTTTGTCCCGGAAAATGGGTGCGCTTTACAATCGAGGGCGCGTTAGAATCGAGTAAATATGGTATTATTATTACACCTGCTTTGTTGCAAGCCGCCTAGCACAATCTTCGAGTCTCCTGGGCACACCTAGCCTGTGCCTTTTGCCGGTCTTGTTTAGCTCATGCCCGACTTTGCCAGCAACTTCAGGGTCACTCGACTCGCGCTCGATGTGCCGCCGCTGAACATAACCATTTTGTATCTGCATAAACCATACCAGCTTATTGCATACATAGTGGTTAACACATAGTGTTACCACTTTTTGTTGCGATATCACGGTGGTACGTCTGCCCAGCAGAATAACGAGCCTCAGAGATCAGAACAGCCTCCAAGCGCAAATGCAGAGGATGCTTGGAAGGGTGAAGCCACATCAACATCAGCATCATTTTGGCGCCGTGTCAGAGTAGGGAGCGTTGTGGCCCATGCTGTAGTGTCGTGCAACCTAGGACAAAAACCAGGTGCTCAGCACAGAAGAAAAATTTGACCTGGTTCGTGCTGTCGAACACGGCATGAAGCAGTCGATGCTGGCACGGGAGAGGGATCTACCATTGACTACGGTGTGTGGCATTCGGAATGCGAAAGGGAAATTGGCCGGCAATACTGCCGCGACCGTGAAAATACATCGGCTATGAGGCTCGACTTTTCGAGCTTCCGACTTTGCCATCGTTGCCTGTGTGATTGCCGAAGTGTCACCTAACGACAGTGATGAGGACAACATGGAAAGCGACAGCATGGGCAGTTCAGGCCCGACAGTGGCAGATGCTGCGCGTTACATCAGCCTCGTGCGGGTGCTTGCCGAGAAGAGAGGGCTGGCGGAAAAGCTGGCTCATAGCTTGAGCAAGTTTAAGGCCGTCGTCGTCGCTGCTAGCCACCGCGGCGCCAAATGAAAATAACATGCTTTTGTCGCACGAAGTGAATAAATACTGCATGTTTTCTGCCCTTTTATCACACTCTCTCGTAGTTCCGTTTTCCGCAGGTAAGTAGGCGATCTCACGCTATTTTGGTTAAGCAGTACTACCTTTTAGTATGTACCTTTTCTGAGTTCCGGCCAACTACAGTTTAACGCAGTTCGTACCAACTGCCACAGCAAATAAGCGCCTCCACCTACCCTCCTCCTCCCCTCTGCCGTGTGCTCTTACTCTCCCAACTCAACGGCCTTGGGCTTAATCTCACTAATTTGCGAAATATCGTAAGGCGACCCCTCGTTACAAACACCATTCATAAACACGCAATGGTCTCTCTTCATAGCTTCGAGTGACCCGTCACAAGACTAGCTTTAGATTTACATGGCAGGCTCGAAATTATGTGACGGCGTGCGGACTGCCCGGTTGTAGACGCATATACACAGACGGCAGATGGATGCGTATGAATAAAAAAAAAGGGGGGGGGGTTGAAGGGCTAGTTCCCACATAAACTACTGATACAACGGCCATTTTTCGAGTAACTATTGAATTTGTTATAAAAAGGTTCGACTATTAACATCTGAGGGTCAGAGTTCACACTATGGCGATGCTGCTTTTGTAGTTTACACATTGTCTAGCACGCATGCATACCTGCCAACCTGGCGAGATCTAAAATCGGGAGACTTCTTATTTGCGCCAAAGGGGGGGAGGGGAGGGAGGGTTCGCTCAAACCTTAAGGCAGTATTCGACGAGTCCTTTTGCAGGACCTTGCAGTAGCAGACTTTGCTCACTTCAAAAATTTCTCGGAGTAGCTTTGCTCAAAACATGGTCCAGACTGACAGCCCTTCACTAGCAGCAGGTGATGGAGGGTTGTGTTGCACATTGATGAGCGGAACTCAGTCCTAGTTTTTCACGCCATGCTAAAAATCCTCACACTCTGCATTGCTACGCGGTATCATGAGTAAATCTAGCATCGCCTTAGCAACTCGGTGAAACATGTTTTCCATCAGTGTTTTCATTTTTCCAACCATAGACCACTGCATGTCCCACTTTTCTTCATTAAGAATGTCCTCTGTAAGACTGTACGCCTGTAGTGTGGCAAACTCAGCTTAGAGCATCTAAAGCGTCTCCAGCAGATTCATTGGAATCTCTGGGCAGCAGCTGAGGGAAACTCTAAATAAAGAAATGAAGACTCGAGAGCGATGCCTGTGAAATAAATTTGAGGTTGGCCACCTCCGCATTCTTCATAGTTGCGTTTCAGAGCTGCATCTACATCCATAGCGCTTCACCTCGTCGCATTTCGGAAATATTTTCCGTAGAAGAGGCTCAACGCAGTTGCTGACACTAAGGGGTAGGTTGTGTTCGACGAGGAATCCCATAAACAGGCACTCCACACGTATGACACTGTCGTCGCACTTGTTCCGGAGAAAGTTCACTATCTTGCCTTGCTGCTCAGCGGTGCGAACATAGCTTTGATGCTTCGCCAGGGAAACGTGCAGTTTCAAGTCGTCGTTGACACCGTGAAACACGCTGACGTCGCATCCAAACGTTCTACAATATGCAAAATGTTCTCCTTTTCTTCATGTCAAAAAGCACAGAAATTCAGAAGTATAAGTTCACGATAACTTCTGCAAATACCTTCTCTTCGGCTTTGATAGCGCCATGGCATCCAGCACACGAGAATTCTAACTTTACATGGTGCACCGCACACAGACTGCCTAGCCAACACTAATCATACACACAAGCAGCAGCACCAAGATGCACCATGGAGGAAGGCATAAATGAAATGCAAGAACTACATTGGCTCTGGCTTTGGTAGGCTTACTAGGCGCTGTAGTCGGCTGCTTAGTCGATGATACCGATGGTGCTAGTGCTGCCGTTATTGGTGATGCTGACGATTACAATGTGGCTGTAGATTCTGCGGTGCCTGTTTCGCAAAAACCATTATTGTGCGAACAGAGACCATTTTTCGGAAGATATAATATAGTGATTGTACAATCTGAAAGTTCAGTAAAACAGAGACCACTTTTCGGAAGATATAATATAGTGATTGTACAATCTGAAAGTTCAGTAAAAAATTAGGAGTCTCCCGGGCGAATCGGGAGGGTTGGCAGGTATGCGCATGGCTTCAGAGGTTCATGCCTGAACATTTTGTTCATGTAATTACTGCCTGAACTTGTAACGAAACATCAAACAAGTTTATTCAAAACATGCTTGACAACAAGTTTAGAGAATCTATAAAATTTGCACTGTTAGAGCACATAAACTTTTAATTCGTGCTCGCAACACGTCAGCGGCAATGAACGCGGGAAAGTCTACAAGCCGAGAGCCATATTTGTCTGCCTGGTAAACCCTTCCAGCCGACAGATCACGGTATAATGGACACGTCGGATGCATTCATGCATTATTTGTGGTTCAGGCATGTTTGTGTCGGCACAGTGCAGTTTCGATACAAGCCAGTTTGCGGCCGCACAGCGTCAGCTCCGTAAGAAAAACGCGTGACAAGCGTTTCAATGTGCACAGGGGCACCACGCTTCATGCTGGGCGACACAGGCACTAAAGGCTCAGCCTCGCGATCGGTATATTGATGACCATTCCGCAGCGCGAGTGACTTCGAACATTTGCTTGCAAAAAAAAAATCACGCATAAACGCCATTGCAGTTGATCTTGCAGGAGCAGAGTGCAATACGACTAAGACAAAAAGCAGGAAAGAGGAAAGCACTAAACTCTCTTAACTAACTTTATTAGAAAGCACGCACATAAGTACTGCCACCTATACACACGTGCTCTTCTGTGTCTTTCCTGTTTTTCGTCTTAGTCATTCTGTGCTGACCCTTCAGCATGTTCAATCAGCACCAACTCGCCCAAATGTTCATTCTCCACTGGAGCTGTCCAAGTATGTATGCGCATTGTGCTAATTGCTCATCTTCACACAGCCCAGTGTCATTATCAATCTTATCAAGCTTGATCCGACCAGCATGAACACTTAACCCTTATCAGTTATTAACTTTATCAGACTACATCCTTATCAACCCTTATCGGTTGTTAACCTTATCACATTCAATCTAATCCTTATCAACTCTGATCTGTCCTAATCAACCTTATCAGAATTGCTCCCGCCATTACAAGCCCTTATTTGCACCTTATCCATCCACGTAAAACCATTATCAACTGTGATGAGAGCCACATAACCCTTCATCACTCCTTATCACCCTTATGAACCGACTGACTAGTCATCTGTCTTTGTTGTGCAACGTGAAGCACATGAGCCCTCATAGATCAGTGGCATTCTGGTTGGTGAAGGAACGCCCTCAACAGGAGGCACATCACGCAACCACCGAAACGCATCGGAGATGTGATGTGTTTCGCATTGAATTTTTGCAAAATCGTAATTTTCCTAATGTCTACAATGCTCCGAGTCAGTTTTACATGCAGACATAGAGATGGCTTTTATTCAACCATCACCAAATCTTTCAAGAAAGCCTTCATAGAAACTCTTCTCCTTTGACATTTGCTTTGTACCACCGGTACATCACATTGATATGGTTCAGATGTATTCACATACTGCAAGCATAGGTGTTTTGGCCAGTGGGTAAGACATTCGGCTTCCGAGCATGGGGTCATAGGTTTGAAACTTGCCACCATTTATTCCGCTTTTTTAAACATTATTTTCTTTATAGCGATGCGTCTTACGTGATAGACAGACAGGTTTCCTCGTTAGGTAGGTGAAGCAATGTTTACACATTTAAGAATAAAATAAGCTTTCATGCGCCTAACGCTCCTTGGTGTAAAGACACTGTTTACGGTGTGCGATGCCTAGAATGATAGCCGTATGGTCAATGTGCGCTGCATTACGGTCTCCTATCAAAATCACCCGTTTATGTGTTATCGTGATCGAGTTCCTCATCAAGAATGATGGCCTTCGAGATTAAAGATAACATGCCGAACCATAAATAAAAGAGGCTACACGGAGATGCAGCGGCAGTACTAATTTGGTTAGGCAGATTCATATGCTGCAATGCAAGTGCTTAGCGTGCAGCAAGAGCCCCCTCTACCCCCCTTCCATTTTCAGGATGCCTTATAGTGAGTCTGTTTATAAGCACATCTGTGGAAAGAGACAAAGGAGAGGGGTTCCGCAGCACTCTGGGAAAACTGGTGGGTTTCCCCAAGGCCACAAAGTTAGAGAATACCTGCAATAGATAAAGGTTAGACAGAGCAGCAGGCAACATGAGACCACCATAAGTGGCACCGGACCACTTATTCTATGTCCCAAGGCAACACTGCAGCTACAAGAGACCATAGTGGTAGGCTCTGGATTAATTTTGGCTACCTAAAATTTTAAAAAAATTTAAAAATCTAAGCAAAGAAATGAGAAAATTTTCAGCCATAAGATGGAATCAGCTGGCGCGAGACAGGAGTAATAGGAGATTGTTGAGAGAATAAAGGACGACTGTGAAATCTAACTACACGAAAATTTTTGCATCCCCCTCCACCCACCCCCCACTGATGAAGGGCCGCCACAGTCGGGAATCAGACCCATGACCCCCCCCAACGCTGAGCAGTACAACACTAGGTGACAGAGCCACTGTGGGAGTACTATGCACCACTTATTTAAGTCCTCCTTAAAAACAAATTTAGTAATATGTACACTATTTGTTACTTTCATGTAATACATGTAATTCACCATTCTAATGAATATATAAACAGTCAACAATAGGCTTTGCTTTAAAGTTGGTCAGGTTCCTTGAGGTTAGACAGTTTGTGGAATATGAGGCTTAAGCGTTATTCGCACTAATAGACTCCCTGCTTCAAAGGGAGCGCACCACATGATGACAATTTCACACCTTCACCAGATGGCGCGGCCCCATGGAGCTCCCGGTATGGACAGGGAGCACTTGTTCCAGAGCTACAAACGCCTCCCCAGGGCCGGGGATTCATAAGGGCCCAGTCTTCGCGTGTGCACGTGCCCGGCAGTGGCACACGGCCTTGATGCTCACAGGGGATGGAGGGGAGGCTCACTGGATACGTCATGGAGGATCCCTTCCCTAATCCCCAGGAGAAGTGTGAATTGTGCTTTAGAAGGCATCTGGGAACTATTTCAAAAGGCAGGATAATGGCTAAATTTCACACCAGAACAGCCTTTGACACCAAGCAGTCACAGGCTCAACCTACCAGGCATGATCTTGCAAACTTCAACTTCACTTCGTGTGTTGTGCTCACCTTTGTCCTTCTTAAAGTCCAGGGCATCCTGTTTGTCAGTGACAATCTCTTTGAGGTTGACAATGCTTGGGTGGTTGAGCTGACGCAAAATCTTGATTTCTCGCACAGCTGTGATGGGGAAGCCCTCCTTCTCATTCTCTAGCCGCACCTTCTTCAGGGCCACCAGTTCACCTGTGAGCGATAGGGAGCCTTATCAGGAAACATGAATCACAAGATTCATCCACAGGCTAGAACCTGCTGCAATCATAACACAGCACTACCATTTCTTTGCCACAACATTGAAATTAAACTAGTAAAGGAATTTTTTGCATTGAGTGCATCAAGGTCTATACCGTGCCCTTTGCTCCTAGAGCTTTAGGGACCCCCAAAGCCAAGGCATCACACACAGATAACAAGACAAGTTCCATTGACTACTGTGTTTACTTGTATGCTGGTCATAGAAAATCTGTTTTGCCCTTGCATAATGATCGTGCTGCCAAATGCTAGTTTAATTATCAAGATGGCACATGTCACCAAGTGTGATGCATCAAAACCTGGATGGACAACATGGTGCAGTGTAGCAGTGTATCATTTGATCCACTCAATGCACATAAATGCATTAGAATGAGGAAGTATGGACAGGAATATGCATCACCAGATTGATTGGAGGCTCTCATGTTCTATTCCTGTTGTGGCACCAGCAACATAACACCACTTTCTCATGAAGCTGCTCATCAGTATGCTTCTTGATAGGGTCTGGGCGCAAGCTACCTTGGTAGTGAAACAGCACTAGAAAAACCCGGATGGTTCTTCTCTCATGTGTGTTTTTATAGCGCTGTTTCACTATGAACGCTTCTTGAGAGGGCTAGTACCCCAACTTGCTTCTATTTTGCTTTTATTGAAGTGTCATGCGAATAAACAACAATAAAACAATGCTTCCTATAAGAACATCGTGAAACACTGTAGTTTTGCATTTTTAACACAGTGAACAAAGACAGAGCACCACGGAATCACATACTTATTATCCAGTCATGGCATCCAGCAGTTTTTGTGAGTGCCATAGGAGTCATCAAAGTCATCATACAGCTGTTTTATTTATGCATCTCGTAAGTACAGGCGCGGCCACTGTTAGAGGTAAAGAGCGGGTGGCCGCGCTCCGCAGAGCGCCACGTCGGGCGCTGCGGGTCATCTGCTACAATTCGCCCCCAACTTCGCCGCATGCGGCGAAACCTAGATTGTGCGCGCGCTTTGGAGTACACAAACCCGGTAGCAATGGTGCGTCAACAGTTAGTATTCTAAATCAGTTATCGAAGCACGCAGGCATGCTGTACACAAACCCTGTAGCAGGCATGCTGTACACAAATTCTGTAGCATGCCTGCATGCTTCGATAACTGATTTAGAATACTACCTGTTGACGCGCCATTGCTACACGGTTTGCGTACTCCAAAGCGCACCTCTCACGTTTCGCCTTACACGGCGAAGTGGGAGCAACCGTAGCAGACGGCGCGCAGCTAACTCCGCGCGGCGCTTGCTTGGTGGCCCGAGGGGCGCAGCCACGCGCACTGTGTTACCTCTAACAGTGGCCGCGCCTGTACATTAAAGAGATAGGGAATGCAGTAGCATGGTACTATAGTGACTATTGGAGGATGTCCAATGTAGTACTAGACTAATGCCCAGAATTACATTTCTCTTTAACAGCTCACATTGCAGGTGCACTCTAACATGAGTGTTCCAATTCATAACTTTCTTTACACCCTGGCATTACTAGCAATTGCTGCCAAAACAAAAATACAGAGGCCCGCGTGATCGACTGCCTGACCAATGCCAACCTGCACAGTTTGCAAGCAAATCCTTGCAATGCTTGTGCAGGACTCACCAAAACAAACAAAAGATCACTACAAGGAAATCAGAGTGCATAATTGAGGGTGTGTTAGAATAGTAAATATGGTAGGTGTTCTAGATCACCTTGGTATTGCTATACAAACCGTTTTGAGAATGAAATTATACCTTTCCAACCTAAACCTACACACCTCTCGCAAGCCATTGACAACCACCACCTAGACTGCCAGTGCTTGCAAGCAAAGATAGCTGCAGTATAGTTAGTTACCTTGCACCCACAAAAGATTTAAAAAAGAATGTGCTCTCATGCTCCAATGAAAAGCTGTACAGTCGCCAACCAATTTTTCAGACAAAGACTGGGCCATGCAAATGTCTGCATGATCAGGCGATCTAAAAAAGACAGAATTTCTGCGATAAAATCAATATTGCTTTTACAATGCCAGCAAATCAAAAAATGTGTTTTTATAATCTTGCACTCAATGTTCTGCTTCATTGAAATAGAGTAAAGCCTCCTTGTAACAAAGCTGAACAAGGAGGCATAATTCTTCGTTATATCCATTATTGCATGTACTGCACTATGAATATCTCTATGGGAATTTTTAGGGAAATTTCATTTACTTTGTCATATCGACTCTTTCGTTATATGCCATTTTGTTTTAATGAGGTTTGACTGTACTAATATCTACTTGAAATTTTGTGATGGTCAATGCTGTGGATGCGTTTGCCTTTGCCTGTCGTGCAGCCCAACAGGTATCAAAAGCCACTGCCAAGTGCAGATATCAGTGATGCTACTGGCCCATGCCATTTTGGAGCAGTAAAACAGATTTTCGGCGCAGGTTTATGAAAGCAACGGAAGACTATATTATATAGAGCTTTTGCAGTGGGCATGCCACATGAAGGCAGTAAGTGGTCATTGGTTCATAAACTCTATCCAAACAACCCAAAAATGAATGTCATTTTACATTGGTTCTATAAGTAGGTGGTGGGTATTACAGGGAAAGCTAATAGAGACTTTTAGCGTGTATGCTATTCCGGCAAACAGGGGCGGTTTGGGCGGATTGTCGGATGTGCGGGGGCATAAACGTGAACGGCCGGAGCGGTGCAGCCGCGTGGTTGCGTAGAGTTCAATCAGACAAGCACAGAGCTAAAATTGCAGTAAACCGCTATATCCTGCTTCACTGCTGGTGCAAATTTTTACCAGCAGCATAATTGTGAACACAATTACACCACTGATGAAAATTTACACCAGCAGCTAAGAAGAATATAGTAATTGGCTTTGTGTTTGTGTGGTTGAGCTTTGTGCCACCAGTTGGTGCCACCAATCTGGCCACTCACGTTTACGCCCACGCTCAACCGGCAAACTGCCCGCACTTGCCGGAATAGCGGACGCGCTAAAATTCTCTAATAACCAAGCAGGCCAAAATTTGTGTTTTGGGCATCCAAAAAATTGGTCAGCAACAGTATTTACTGCACCTTAGTTTTCCATTTGTAAGCATTACTACCTTGTAAATGGTGGACTGTTAATCTTTCCGTGCCAAGCTATTATCCCAAATGTCAACCAATCATGGCCAAATTGTTTTGCTGTGGAATCCTTTATGAAAAACGATGTGCAATTTTAAGTGCTCATTTATGTAAATCTAAACTATTTATTGCACAAGTGAAGCTTAACAGCAGACAATACAAAAAAAAATTTACATAATCAACAAGAAATTGAAAATTGCAAGGAAGTATTGTTGACGAGCTGGGCTCGTCCTGGGTCATTTTTTCCATAAATATGTGTATGACCCCAGCTGCACGTTGGCACAGGACAGCTTAATCCCATTTTCTGACCATTGCACATAGAACCACTAGTTAAAAAATTATGGGCAATGCCAAATGCACAAATCTGACTGCTTTGCTAGTTGCAAATTAATGCTGATGACTGCAAATCAGACAGTGCAGTTGTACTATTTTCTATTAGCAACTTAAGGTAACAGCATACTTATGAATTTTTCCAATTTCCATAGGTAATAATTGTTACATAATTTGAATAGCCTAGCGGCTAGTCCTGTCCGATTCTGATGTGCTATGGGCTCACCGTCAAGTTGTGAATATTACATATGCCCTTGAGGTCAGTACGCTTCTAAAGTCTCACATTTCAGCAGCCTGTTTTCATGCGTTCAACAAGGTAAAACACTAGGGTACAGAAAGAGTAAGAGCAAATTACCGGTGTCCTTATCTTTGGCTTTGTATACTTGTCCATAGGTGCCCTCTCCTATCTGGCACACAATATCAAAAACATCCACGCAGCGCTCGCCCCAATTGGGAAAACGTTCATCATCAGAAGGAGGCTTGTTCAGAATCCTGCAAAGATGTTAAAATATAAGTGTTACCATAAGACATGCTTTGCAATACGCAGTGCTAACATGCTAGTGTACCATCATCTGTGTGGTAAAGTGTATGAAGACACTGGCCTTTTGCCTCACACAACAGTAAAAGGAGCACGAAATCAATTTAGACTGGTGAAGATTCAACATTATATTTTCACTCCTTTGCCAGAAAAATGCCAATTACTAGCAGAACAATTGAAGGCCAAGCTTTCCTCCAAAGTATTTAGCATTCAAACTGCAATTCAAGAATGCCAGCGTGAAACTGTTTACTCCCAATATTTTCTCGTATATAGACTATTTTTAATGCAGGAAAAGTTCAGATTAAGTATTTGGCTCATTTATGATGCACAACTTGGTTCCAAAGATTGTAAAAAAAAAAAAAAAAACTTTGTGACCAGGCATGTAGCTCTCACCTTGGCCTGCGAAACACCTGCATGGAGGCAGCAGCTGCCCCTTGAGGTGGCTGGGTTCCGGTAGCAGGTGTTGCAGAGAATGCCCTCTGGGTGGCCATGGTGAATGCATGCTTCATCTGCTGCTGCTGTTGCTGTTGAGTAAGCTGAGGCGATCCTTCTTCCCGGTCAGCCACCTCGGGTGACATTACGTCCTCCACCTTCATGCCAGGCGGCATAGGCAATTCCTTGATGCTCTTGCGCTGGGGTGGTGCTGCTGCAGGCTGCGTAGGGCTTGGTTGTGCGGATACCTGCTCGGCAGATGACCGCCCACTACCCAGGCTGCCCTCATCCTCCTCTTCCAACATCCCATTGTTGCTGTGTGGAGCACTGGTGTCCTCCCCGCCACCAGGGGATGGTGCTGTGGCTGCCTCTTCTGGCGAGGAGGCCAGCTCCGGGGAGCCTTCAGAGGGTGTGCAAGGCTTTGAGGGTGCCTTGGGAGGCACTGGTGGTGGAGCTTCTGCAGAGGGTGGCACCACAGCAGCAGGTGGGGGAGGGGGCAGTGGAGGAAGAGGTGGGGCTTCAGGTGGCGGTGGTGGTGGATGCGTAGGATCGCTGGGGGGTGGTGGTGGAAGAGGAGGTGGTGGGATGTCTGCACAAGAAGCAGGCCCATTGGATGGCGCAGCAGGCGGCGGCGGGGGAGGCGGCGGCGGTGGGGCTACCCGGCTGCCGACCGAGTGACGACTCTTTTCAAGCTCGCGGCCTTTGCGATGCTTGCGCAACTCGGCACCGAGACTCGTGGAGGCGAACTTGGTTTCGTAGCTGGGGCTGCGCTCCCGCCGTCGATGCGTCTGGTAGGCCGCAGGAGGGCTCAAGGGTGGTGACCGGGATCGGCCAACCCTAGGGCGCTGGGGAGGGGGGCTCCGTGAACGGCTTCTGGATCTTCGGGAACGCCTGGACCTGCAATGAAGAGCCGCCAAACAAGACCAACTTCATCTTAAGTAAGGATCTATAACCTGTTTTCATAGATGTCGTAAGTGACTTTTGTGTACCTTTGAATGCTCACCAAAACTACAAGTGGGGCATCTGCTGCAAGAACACCAGCACTAGTTACAAGAACCTTGACACTATCTAGCACCAGAAGCAGTTTTGGCTGCAAATCTCAACTCTCCACAAAAATAAATGAGAGAACAGCACTGCATTGGTACAGGACTCTGACAATTTCCTGAAAGCTTGCAGAAATGTTCTGCATGTGGAACTGAGCCCAAAGTGTTGAGGGAAGGGCACATCCAAATCCACAGAGGAAAACTGTTGCTTAGAACACTAATCAGTTGTCTGGAAATATGCACGTCAAGTAAACAAGGTTCAAGGCAACTTAGTTCCATTTCTGTGTTGTTTTAAAGCAAGAAAGCAATGCGAGCAGGAACCTTCCTTTTTTTCCATTTCAGTCATTCACACTCAACGTATCAGTCTGCCTCAAACCCTGGTACATCAACATCTAGGAAATGGTTCCTTTGTTACAGTGTCAAGGTGCAGCTTTTCAAAGCTCTTAAAGTCGATGTTGCAGCAGTTACACAAGTAACAATGGACTGTTGTGCATGTTCCAATTAGAAAAAACATTCATGGAATGTGCATAGCTTAGAAGTGACAGGCTGTTTTATCCTTGTCTCTCTGCCTTACGATGCTCCATAAATGATCAGCTACTGTTTGGCTCGTGTCAAAATACTTTTGTCAATTCTCTCACTTTTGCATGTCCTACTGCTGTTAGCCATGTATATATAGGGTGTCCCTGCTAAAGTTTGCCAAGCTGTTTGTTTATGTTTTCTTAAATTAGTCAAGTAATTAGTCCACAAAGGTTATGTTGGCGGAGGAAGAGGACAGGTGGCCATACACTGTATATGTCTCATAACTATATATTGTGCCATTTTTTTATGCTTTATTTTTGAAGTTTGGCTAATGTTGGCTGAGGCACCCAGTGTTTCTCTTTAATAAAATTTGGTTAAGCACAATGCACGCCCTGGCTATTCTTTTTCCAGCCCTCTTTTGTCTGTGTTCAGCAGTACTACACAAGTACATAGCTGTGAATCTGCATTAGCTTGCCCACCCTTCAGTAATTCTGGAAAAACAAACAATGGCACATAAAACAAACATAGAAAGCTAGGTCTGCACCAACACAGTTGTGAGGCACAATCTGCAAGATCATGGCTGCAAAGAGGCCGATGCAGGCGCAATTGCTTCTTCATTTAATCTATTGCTTTAGTCAAGATTGAAAGCAGCTAACAGTTACGTTCACATATCTTCATGCAGTGCCTTTATATATATATATATATATATATATAATAAATAAAGAAAACTCTGCAAAGCGGGCTTTCCCACTCAATTTCAAGCTTACACTCAAAGTGCTGTCGAAGCCATAGGTTTCGTGCAAGGAGCTTGGGACGGAAGGAATGCTACCAACATTCTCATGCCTTGCTCGTGCAGGAAACACAAGGCTGGCCATCTTGGCTGTCTTAAACTAGATGCAGAAAGTGCCCACTTGCACAAGTATGCATAAGGTCCACTTACAGTTCAATATCTGTGTCACAATTTGCTTCATGTGGCGAGTACATTCACTGCATTGTCTAGTCGCAGATTCCATGCTGAAGTGGTGTGGAAGAGTAACACTATACCCGACAGATCACAACCTGCCTGCGCTCGCTCTCAAACTGCCCCAGTCACAATAGCAACTTGCTCAGAATTTACCATCACCTTGCTTGTTTACACATCCCTTGCATCATTACATGGACACTAAAGGTGCACTAAGTTTAGCCTGACTAGTTGAGTCTTGCTCTGAAAAATCTACCAGTGTTTCTTTTGTTAGTTATTCACAATTTAAGTTTCCCATAAACAGGTGACAATGCGTGTTATCTTTCTATCATTAACATGCCCCACTGCATATGAGGGTATTGCAGCACGGTGCAGAAACAACTAGTCGGTGACAAGCATTCTCAAAAGCCACTCTGAGCAAGTCGGAGGGCAGCCCAGAGAGGACACTACATGCCTAAAATTAGCAGTTCTGCATTTCTGATGATAGCAATACGGTTTTTATCCATAACAAGTAGCCTATGTCCAGTGCCCTTTGGTGAGGCAGTATCATGCTTTGCTGTTCGGCTTCTAGGCCACATTGAAAAACAGACTTAATACATAGCTACAATACTTGCAAGATTGGGTGACTTGTCATTTTCAAACTTTTAGAGGAAGCTCTTTACAAACACCTCTCAAGCTTCTCTCTTCCTGCTTCAGGGGGTAACGAACCCAGCGAGCAGATTTTGTTAGTGAAGTTCTGCGAGGATTCACTAAAGCTTTTGAAATCAGTATTTGCTCTATCCAATTTAGGTTGATTTGAAGTCTCTTCAGTGTCAATCTTCTTCAAGTGAGCAATGGGTTTCCTCTGAAGTTCATATCTGTAGTAGTCCTTCTCAGAGGTAATCACGGGTGCTCATGTAGCCATTTAGGATGGTCCTCAAATTAGGTGCTTGCACACCATAGTTACCACTCAGTTTCCTAAAGCTTCCTGTTGCCAATAAACCCCGATTTAAAATGGCAGAGCATGAGCATTCTTCGGTTCCCATCAGTGGCCTGCAACACAACACACTAAATTGGGCCTCTATTTCTTATTGAACTGTCAATAGCAGAATTGAAAATGAGAAATGTGTTTTTAAAGACTAGTCAAGATCGCAAATCAACGAAGCTCAAGGCTTTTAGGTGGCAGGTGGACGAAGGCGCTTGTGCTCAAGTTGTTCAGGAGTTTGGCATGAACATACGTCAAAAGAGGAAGTTCAAGGCCAAGGGTACTGGCACAACAGTCGATCAGAGCAGAATGCACCATAACAAAGTTTAGCCCGAGGATAAGGTCACGGGGGCAATTGGTCAGCCCTGTACAAACTGGAATGTGGTGGCTGGAAATCCTTATACGGGCAGTACACATTCCAGTGACGGCAACAGTGCTACCATTGGCGATGCATACAGCTCGTGTAGTAGCAGCTGTGAGAACCTTCTTCAGTCAACAACCGAGGTTAGCACTCATTATGGACACCTGGGCTCTAGATCAAAGGGACACAGTCTACGTGAACATCAAGTAAATTCTGGTTATTTGGGAGTGTCAATGGAGGATTTCGGCACGATGAAAATAATGCAGCACCACCCTGAGGAACTGCACAGACTAGCTTTTAGTCTAGGGAGGTCCATAAATGGTCGGCAATGAATAACAGCGTGCATGGGACGATGGCGCTCAGTGATGGCAAGTGAGCAGGACGAGTGTAATCTACAGGAACGTCAGTGGTAGGAGACATACGGCGAAGCGAGTAGCGGCAAGGGTCAGCATATGGCCGAGGAGAGCGGAGGGAGAAAAGCTTGAATATGGGTATGTCCAAGAGGTGCTGCAGTGGCGAGCTACATGGCCAATTCGGTGACAACGGAAATAGATTGGCTTGAAATCAGGAGTTCTTCATTCAGCAGGGTTGCAGAATCGGAGGAGAATACAGGTCGTTGCAAGGCACAGCTATCAGCACCGGTCTGGCGTCAGGTCGGAAGACAGAGCAGGCAGCAGGAAAACTGAGGTTGAGAAATTCTTGCGGCACAACTGCCTGGATGAGGGAGAACACCGGTGCTGATTGGTCAGTGGTGTGGTCAAGTGGGCATGGATGGAACAGGGCTGGACTTGCAGCCTCGAGCATGCCATGACCGATGCACATTACATTCCCATTGAAGAGGGGTGCACTGGTAAGGTTGACGCAGGATGACGGTGCAGCAGTGTTCGGGAGACGGGAGAACTGTGGAATGAAGCGGTGGCATTCATTGGTGATGACGTCGATGGTGGAAAGATTGTTGATGGTCAATAAGTTGAAGGCGTCGTCTGCAATTCCTTTGAGGATGTGGCTTACTTTGTCAGCATCAGCCATTTTCTTGTCAAAAGAGCGAGCATGTCTTCGATATACGAAACATACGATTCAGTGGACCACTGCACTCTGATGGCAAGCTCTTTCCATGCAGCCAGTTCGCAAACTGTCGGGTTTTCAACGAGGTCTCGGAGCTTGTCCTTGAATGCATCCTAGCTAGACAGCTTGTCCTTGTGAGGCTGGAACCAGACACGCAGTATTCAGCCCAAGTAGAATATTACAATTGCCAGCAGTTGTTTCGGCTAACATGCTCACACATGCTGAGCCAATCCTCAACGTCAACATTATCTTGTCCGGAGAATATGCCAGTGCTGTGGGTATTGGTAACAATGATGTAAGTTGTTTAAGCTGCAGGTGTAGATGCAGACGAGGTGTCACCAGGATCCATGGCGGAAAGCTGGACGGTGCAGTTGCTGCGGAGCTCCGTGGAGAGTACAGGGAACACCAACCTCCAGCAAAACATTATGCAAACGATGGCTTGAACACTAAAGACTATTCACGAAGTATATATGCAAAAGCAACTACAGCGCTGGCCAGTTCAGCCGACAGCTCGAGACTCGGCAGCAGTTTGTGTTCACAGTCAGGACACCCGTGCACATTGTCGGAAAAAAAAAAAAATGCAATATCTATGTAGCAATATCTTTAACCCTTTAAAGGGCAACTCCGGCAATTTTTCTATGTCAATGAAATTCGCTGGGTAAGTTCTTCTGAACACTTCCGTCACATCCTCAAAAAAGCAGGTTTGGGAGTTGCACAGATTTTTTGCAAATTAATTTAATTAATTGCCTCGAACACCTTACCTTACCTCCTCCTCAGTTACAGGCCACATTGTGTATGACGTCAGGAGTGTTCCATGCAGTGCATGCTGGGGTCATGCAGACGACAGCGTCGAGGAGCCGGTGATCATTAGCTAGTGCATGGTGTAACAAGCAGCTGTCGCGAGAAGTTGCATTCCCTTTAGACGGGCAAGTGATGGGGGGTGGCAAGCGTGATGGAGGGTGTTGCGTTGTTCACTGCACGAACTTCAGCCCTCGCCATCCGCACACACAGTTTGAACCAATGCCTATCGCATTCAGCCGAGGTTAAGCTGATATGTCACAGTCGCTTAGTTCATGCGTGTGCTGCTGTCGGGCCTGAGCAACTGACATGAAGCTAATTAAGCCATCAGGATGAAGAAACCTCCTTCTGTAGTTCAGTTTTGACCACACAGACTTGAAATAAACCATTTCTCATTTCGTACAGTGCACACACAAAAAGCAAGAAGCAACAACACGGAGCAGTATCGACATCAGTATGTTGCCGTTTTCGACGGAAAGCTGCCCACCGCACTCACCGGCACTTCCCCAAATTAAATGCGGATAGCGTTACATTTCAAGCTAACGAAGAGTGGTCGTCGTACCTGCCGGTGTAAACAAATGCACCGGTCCATGTTTTGGACTGTCAGTGGCGTTCTTGCAGGACACAAATGCGGAAAGTCGTGCTACCCTGAGAAGGGGTAAAACACCTAAAATAGCAAGCAACGCATATAAAATCAGTGTTTAGCTATACCCATGGTCTTCATGTTGCAGCACGATATGTAGTACATGGGCGCTGGCTCTCATGGTGGCGGGTAAAATGTGAACAGCGATTCGTGGCTATTGAATTAATCAGAATTATAACTGTCAATATTTGACAGATCCAAAGAGCTGGTGCAGCTGGCATTGTCACCCGAAGGTCCGGTGCAGCCATGAATCAGCTGAGCGTCTCCTCTTCGCTGGTTTCGGTCGGCCAGCAGGTGACATCGGCATGCCTTGTGCACCTTCCCCGCAGGGGACACTTGTGACATCACACAAAGAGGTTCGCTCGGCTGCTCCATCGGGTTTTGGTATCGTTTTTGCGCTTTTATGCTTATTTAGATTATTTTCAAATTTACAGAACAATTCTATTATCAGACGCGTGACAGGGGGGTCTCAGAAACCTAAATATTCCATTACCTTGACATGGTAAAAGAATTGCTGGAGTTGCCCTTTAAGGTCCTGTAATTCCATTTGGAATCACATGATTTGGCCGAGTGCAAAAATGTGCTGCTTCAATTTTCAAGACAACACTGCTCCAAACAGAAATATTAGACCTTCATTTGCATTGACCCTTTTTGCGGTGATCTCGTGGGCGCTGCCATGTTTGATTAAGTGGTGACGTATCCATTGCATCCAACAGCGCTCTTGGTGTGATCTTCTCGTCTCCTGTCCTCCTCTATGTTTTGCGCTGTGAACACCAGGATCCATTGCTTGCCTCAAATTCCTCCATTGTCTCTGCGTTTACAATGGGCGTGCATGATGCCGGTGCGGCTTAGCAAATCTCTGTTTCGGGAGATATCGTTGACACTAACTGGGTGGGCAACACGAAGCTTTGGCCACAGCTTCACAGAAGACGCATAAGTGCCTTGGAAGCTGATTAAGCTATGTCGAAATGGCGCGAGCAACATATATGGTGCTTGTTTCAAAGTGAGGCTAAATATGTATTCCAAACTATCCAAACTTTCTGCTCATGTATTGAATCAGGATTAGTGTGCTTTGCTCTTCATTCTGCATTTGCCAAATATATTGAAGCAGCGGCTTGTCACATTTCTGATTATTTCTGCCTAATCGCTTGCGGGTGTGCTCAGTTTCGATAGATTTGTTCTTGCTGGGCTCGAGACTTGAGACGTAGCCATTTTGTACATTGTAATACCTTGTAACAAAGATATATTATCGTTAATAACTCGCTTACTCTTGCAGACCGTCACGAAACATTCAGTTTCGACCATTTGTGCGCTATCGGTGTAGTCAGTCATTTATTATGCATAATGATGCTCATATATTCAGGTGTGTGCCCATTCACTTATTGACGCAATGGCAATAGAGTGCGTGTAAGATTCCGTGCCAGTTGGGGTAGATGTGTGTAGATACTGTGCATGAACTGTACCATGACAGGAACCGGTGCTACTCGCTTTGTCATTGTTTAATGAGCGGTACTCACTCTTGCCAACGCTTCGGGGCTGAAGCACTTTCTTTGGAGGCTAATGATACAATGCTGGCGGATGAGAAAATTTTTGTATCCTCGAAGAAAGCTCTATATCTCAAAGTGCTGGTAACACGTACAGACAGTTGCAGCAACGGTCTGCGAACTTGGCTCCACAGATTCATTCCATTCCTTAATATCATCATCATCATCATCAGCCTGGTTACGCCCACTGCAGGGCAAAGGCCTCTCCCATACATCTCCAACTGCCCCTTAATATGCCAGTCACTAACTTTGCAGCCAACTACTTACTGCACACGCCTTCAATTCACACAATTAAATCCGGCATGATTGGAGCACAGTGCGTTAGCAACATTTCGGACAGCTGATCATATAGAAGCAAGGTGAAGCGGTAATGGTTTCATATTCGTGCGCTGTTGCTGGGGTAATGTGCTGCACACCGCCAAAACGACAGGTCAGTGCTCAACCTATCTAAGCCTTTATTTTCTTTTTAGCACAACAATGTATTCAATGCACCACCAAAAGCACCCTCTCATTTCTCTAGAACGAACTGCTCCATGAAAAGGGTCAATATACTGACAACTCTGTAGGCATCAGTCAAGTGCTCAAGTGCTAACATTTGTGTAATGGTGCAAACATTCTATCATTGTGGGTTTCCACGCATGCACGCACTACCTCGCGAGCACTCCCCCACGCTCGGGGAGGGGGGGGAAGGATATGAAAAACGAAAGCTTGCATCTTATCTAACATCTAACACAATGTGTTAGACATACGAATGGAATGATATCAAGAGGAGACAGGTAGTTACAGAAACAAAAGAATGCTACTTATCATGCCAGTCAGAAATATTATTCTTTTATCCCAATTGATGATATCATGGTTTTTGGCACTGTTGCTGATGTAATGATAAAGAACAGGTTTGCTAGACTTTCTTCAATGGTTTCATGCAAACAGCGAAAATAAAATCACCCATGGTACATGTTCCAGGTATGACAGACTTTCAAGGCCTGACCATTTCTTATCAACCATTCAGATGCAAAGACAAGCTCCTTTAGGTACCACCACGTCCCAGTGATTTGAACTGAAATCATGCATTAAAATTCTGCGCACAAAAGTGTGAAGTCTGTGGTTGGTATTTCTGAACTATTTCCTAAACTTCATAAAGGAATCTTTTCCTGCTATTCACTTTGATGATGATGATGATTTGGGATTTTTATGGCGCAGCAGCCGTGCAGTCTATAATGCGCCAACTGCTATTCGCTTTAATTTAAGACTTAAAGGTTCGATGCAATTATAAATGTGGACGTCTTTTTAAGCTCCCCTTGTATATTGCCAAGTTACACATCACAACTGCTTTGTTTGCCTTAGCAAGGTTTGTTTTAAGTCTTTTTGTGAAACCAGCTTACACTTGTAGCAGTTCATCCTTTTACGGTTGTACCCAGCTGCTGCTTTATTGATTTATTGCTTCTAACAAGAACTCCATGAAGATAAAAATGTGGCTGCATAACACCAGATGATAAACTCGCACATAAATAACAAATACAATATTTTACGACATAAAAGAAGTTGCAAGGCCATGAAGCACAAATGATGATGCCCCTATGCTTCAACTAGAGCTATTTCTACGTAGCTTCGAGTGCACTAATTGTTTATGGTGGATAGATATTTAGAATCCTATTGTGGGAAGTGCACAATATGATTTAATGATGCAATAATCTCATTTCTTTCAGCATGCATGTGGTTAACACTGTTTGCCAGCTATCATACACTACATTGCCAGCAAATATGAAGATAAAACTAGCAAAATTTTTGTTATGGGCGTTGCACAATACCATTGTTTAAAGAAATACACATTTCATACTTCCCTGACATTTAGTTCCATATATTGTCCACAGACTTCCATATATTGTTCACAAGAGTAATAATTAAACCAGCTCAAAAAAAAAAAGAAACCTGCAGCCCCTTAGTTTTGTTCTCATCTCACATCAATGGAGATCATCAAATTAAGACCAAGTATTATGTAAAATTCAAGCTACACTTGCAGACAACTTCCTGTGGCTATGAAGGGAAAGCTATGGAGACAATGTGTGCACGAGTGAGAGCGCTTCTGAAAAGAGTGCAGTGTTTTAATACACGTTTAGGCTGGGGAAGAGAAAACATAGGCACCTTGTTGGCAACAGCTAAATAAGACAGAACACACCGCTAAGTGTAAAGGCTTACTTATTTTGCGGCTCTTCCACGTCTGGGCGTACGCAAAACCATTTCATGTGGAAGCTGTGTTGATTCAGTCTCTGTTCCGAGCAACCAAAAACAATGTCAAATGTTGCTGGACTACTTGGCAACGGTAACGCATATGCAGCAGTCACGCGCCCGTAGCTTTCCCTTTATAGTCACAGAAGGTTGTCCACAAGTATACCATATTTGTATTAATATAATGAGTTTCTCTTTTTTCTAAATTTTTAATTTCAGAATGCGCCACATGTTATATTCAGGTTTATAATGCGAATAAACCAAGTTTTCAGTTTCTTATTTCTTTTTTCTGGCACTTTAAACTGCAAGGACCTAAATTACTAGGCACTACCACGTACACAGCCATGTTCGACTGTGCTGCAAGCACTTCTGAAGTTCTGCCTGTCCAATAACCTTGGTGGCATACAGGACGATGCCGTTCTCAACAACAGTGGCAGACGTCAGCAGTGATAAGTACATTGTACATGCAATCGTCCTTTCACTGTATTTTGCAACAGCGGTTTGCAGTAATGATGAACAAAGCATCCTGTGGGCACCCACTTTTATGCATAGTTTCGTATTTCTTGGCGACATAACTTCCATGTTAACATGGTAATATATTTGTTTTCTTTTTCCGAGACCGAAAGTCCCCCTAGAATTATATTGGTGGTCACATTATTTACATGCGAACAGGGTGCTTATTGTTCATTGATTGTTTCCCACTTATCTTACCCTTCATGGAGTGAAACTTGCAATAAAAGATGGTCATATAACTTAACATATGTATTTTGTTTAGGTTTCACTGTCATGAGTGGTTCTTTTTTGTGTGTGTATCCTTTTAGAAATACAACAGCTGTGCATATACCCCCCCTCACCTACAGAAAAATTTCTAAAAGGTACTTTAGAAATGGATTGCTAAAAGTGCAAAAGTGTTAAGTTTTCTTTTATACAACAATGGCTTAAATTGTTAAAAGGCTTACACATACAATTTAAGCAGTGTTCTACAGTGAAAGGCCCTACCAGCGAACTAAATACATGTCCTTTTTAGCAGCTTAGGTATACATTTTCCTAGCAAGTAACAAGACCAAGAAAATGTTCTGTAAATGCCTCTTCCTAGACCTGCAGGGAAAACACGGGGAATGCCGGAGATGGAAATTCAAGACAATGAGCAAAACGTAAACAAGGTGAAAGCGGGACAAGTGGACTTTTCTTCAAGGTGACGTATGCTTTCCTCCCCACAGTATATATAGGTGGGGTTCTTCTAAAGGGGAGAGGGTGTAAGGCGGGAGGGTGCGGCAACGAGGTAAGTTTAGCATAGCAAATAGATTCCTGACACTTCTTTATCACTTTGCACTGCACATATGTAAAATTCGCCAGTTGCCTGATTGCATGCGCTGTTGCCACTTTCCAAAATACGCAAGTTTTAGGATCTGGTACTTGCAATGCTGTAAACAGCATAAGGGAGTTTATATGGGTTTTTATGAATTGATCCAAGTAGCGAAGCTGCATCTTTTCATCTTTAAGTAAAAAGGAACTGCTTTGTATAATTAATAAATTATATATTGTTGAGAATACGTAGCTTAGCATGAGCTGCTTCCATCCTTCTAGAATGGTAGCATTCCTTTCACAGATTTATTATTTTCTCAGTTAACGAAAATTCTCTCAGCGACAAGTAGCATGTATCGGTATTTTATAACACTATCATGGATTAATTTTTAAGTGTTTGTATGCCTTTTATGATAACAAGTCGATGAGCAGACACATCTTATTCAAAAGACTTTGCACATTTCATTTAACACAAAATTTTGTGGTACACTATGGACTGATAAGCCCAAAAGCACATTTGCAGCTATCTTTTAATGTAACACCAAGAATTGACGAGGATGAGAAGGCGACACACATACATTTCAACTACTGAGAATATTCCGTGCAATTCAGTTAGCTTAATATTCTAGAATCACTTATGAAATGTTTGAAATATTCATCTTAGGGAAGATGCGCTGAAGGAATTGCAGAGCATGTTCAAAAAACATTATGCAATTGTTTTTATAAAGTTCCTTATTCGACTTTTTCTCAAGTTGAATGTAACTTTTTCAACTTATTCCGTCATACAAATATTTAAATTGCAGAATATGTTTTACTTACCTAGCTATGTACAGCACAAAAAACACTTACATTATAAGCATGAATAGTACTCGCATTTGTTAAGGCTGCTAGCTGGCCTAGTATGGAAAATAAACCAGCCTGAAGGTGGAGCTTGTACTTCATGTTGCCCCCCACCCCCCTCAACTCCAGTTCAGGATTGCATAATTGTTAAGTTGTTTTCTCCAAGTCAACCTTTTCCAAACTGCTATAAATATTCAGGGTGTGTGCATGTAAGGAATCCGAACTAAGTTCTACAGCTTCAGCAAGAGATGACTGTTGCAGAAAGGGTCTTATAAACTCAAGCATGCCATCGGGGCACATCATGGCATATAGCTTCCAAATGCACTGCAACATGTTTCACAGATGGGAGGAAGAGCTTTCCAATGCTAAGGTAAATTAGTGGTGGAGGAGGAAAACACTCTTGGAAGCTCACGGGAGCCACAGAAACTGCAGGCCACATCCAACCCTTAAGTTTTGATACCTCTGCTAAAATGGTGCAAGGTCTGTATGGTGTTGCCTTGCAAACCACAGAACAAGCTAAGACGTGACTGGATCCTACTTCGCACTGCAGGAAAGCATGCAGCAGTACTGCAAGTAGCAGAGACAAGCGTGCTTGTCAATTCAAGGAAGCAAGTGAAAGGATAGATTAATTTCACCACACCACTGCTGTTGGAAAAACATGGACTTTAGCACCGGCAGGACAGGTGCATATGTGCTCTGAACCTGATGAGAACAGTGGTTTGAGATGCATTAAAGGCAGCCCGTGAAATTTATTTGTAGAATGAATATTGAATGTTAAGACCATGACTATGCCTTGAACTACAAAAAAAAAAAGGAGGTGAAGTGAGCAAGGCGCTGCAGTAACCGATGCACTGCTCACAAAGTGCAGTATACTCAATGTACAAACTGGCATCTTAAAAACGAAAATTTCGTCTACTAAAGTTGAGCAAAATTCCAAGCTAGAAACAGCATGCACACAATCTGCACAGCTCCTATGCTGAAGAGAACTGCTTCAAGTGTAACATATTTACTGTAAAGGGAAAGAGATAAGCACCTCTAATCCGTCCACTGTTCTTGGAGTCTTGGGAGCAAAGCACAACCTTGGTTTAACTGTGCTTGTAAAAATAATAGTACAGAAGTCCAGAAGAGCATGTTGTACAACATTCTCTGCAGAATTATGTAGGAACAAATCTTGGTATGCCTTTTTACCATCGTGCGGGTCATGCACTAAGAAACATAAGCCCACTGCACTCTTCATAGCAAAGTAAAACATTAAAAACATTTTTGTGTAATCATACTTTTCATTTGCCAAAGCCAGCAATAAGTGGGACACTTTACTTATTGGCTGATCATGCATTTCAACTGCGACTGCTAGGAAGCTATGCAACATTATAGTTTCCACTAAAGCCCCTCCATATATGTTTTCGCTGACCAGGTTAAGTACCACCTACCTACCCTCCTCCTTCGCTGGCCACCTCAGCTTCCAGCATTAAGCAGAACTAATAGTCCCAGCTTCTGGTTTTAAGCAAAAGCGACATCACTGCTGCATAGAGGTGCGAGCATGCCACAAGCAAAAATTCAGGAACCAGAACAAACTGAAATTGCAGAAGTCGTGCAAGTGACGAATCAGGGAACAGCAAAGCACAACTAAGGTTGACGCAACTTAGCAAAAGTGGTGGTGGCGCATGGATGGAGGGATTTAAAGTTCCACTAATGTGATTATACTTCCTTTGAAGAAACTAGCAATTGCTTTGTTCACATTGCACTTTTCGGTGTAATGTCTTCCAAGGTCAAGATACTTCCGTGAAATGTGCCAACATCCGCAATAAGGCTTGTGTTCAAACCTGCCTAATAGCATAGAGGATTACCTACATGTGATGCTGCACGATCAGCTCCCTGCTTACCACACCTCATTTTTTTTCATTGTACCATTCCACACTGCAGGTCTCTTAATACTGTGACAGATGAACCAGGTTGTATGTGAATTAGGCAGACCATGGTGGATGATGTAAAACGTAGCGCCATGAAATAGCAGTGTTTTCCACTCCTACAGAAAGAATTTGGCTGCAGACTAGCACACAATAATCTCTGTTTGTTCTTTTTACTGTCCTTTTGTACTGTTTAAACTGCTGCACACAGAGCTGTGCTGCAATGCTATATTTCCATTACAAACAGCAGTCTTTTCCCTGAAACAGACAGCAGCAGTATCTAAAGCCTGACAATAAAATGAAATTGTAGTTATGAGTACATTGCTTCTAGGTGCACATTGTTTCGACAGTTAAAATATGTAGCTGGCAGCACATCGTGAGGATGCGAATTTTGCATCAGTACTCAGCTCTTTATCAACAAAGCATGCTACAGAACTAGCCACATCAATATGTGCTGTAGCTATAGTATAGAGCAAAATGAGTAATCAGACAATGTCATGTTAAAGCTGCATAGCAAGAAAAATCGTGGACGTAAGGTGAAGAAAGGCCAGGGGAGGTATTCTGTAAGAGTCCACCTAGTAGACTGTCCATTTCGGCCGCTGCTGATTGGATGCAGCTGTACGAATTAGGAGGAGACAAGCGGCCCCAGTCAATCAGCAACGGCCAAAATGGACAGTCCACTAGGTCGACTCCTACAGAATACCTCCCCGGGACAAACGGCACATTGAAAGTCAGCACTCGTCCTATCCTTTACTTTGTGTGCATGTTTTTTCACACTGTACTGCTATAACAAGGTCTCACACTTGCTCAAGCTTCTAATCCAAGGACCATTGACTTCACCCTTCGACTGCCTTACAGTCACCAGGGCTTAACAATCAAGAACACCATTAGCAAGCCAATAATTCCTCGGACAGATAAGGTCATTATGACCTCTAAGATGTGGTCTCCAACATTTTAATGTGTGATGTAATGCACGCTAACCCAGAGGCCAGAAGATGCCCGCTACTATTGAAGATGCCCGCTACCCCTCCCCACGAAAAAAAAAAGCAAAAAATACTGCATGCGAGAAAGAATAACAAAGTGTTGTTATGGGCACTTGAGGGTTACGAAAACACTTTGATGAGTATATTCATACGCGGCTATGGGGCATTTGTATATTTAGAATCTGAAAACTTGAACACGCCTACTGAACGTGGCGCCAATATGGTCGTATCTGCACAGTTTGTAGGGGCGATTGAGTCATTTGGCCACTGCACACCTATGGCATGCCGTGTGGTGACATGCGATGCAGCGTGAACGACAAGGAAGTCCTGTGGTCACGCGCAGTGCAACGGAAACCTACGCCCTGTCGGCGTATATTGTGACGTTCGTTTCAGCATGCAGCTGCAGCCCTATCGTGCGAAACGGAAGCAAGTTATGAGGCGGCCTAAAACGTGCCGAGAGCCCCAGAACACCCACCGAACAATGAATGGCGGTTCAGTAGCACATACCTGACAGGGCTTCTGCTCCGACTTCGCGAGTACGCGGAGGCCTTGCGCGACGACGAGTAGAGACTAGAGGAATTGTTGGGCGAATAGTTCCGCGATGGCCGGTCTTTCTCGCGGGCGTCGGATGTTGGAGATTTCCGCCGCTTGGCCGAACGGCTAGGCGGCGGGCTGGGCGAGCTCGCCGGGCTGCGACCGCTGCTCTTGTAGGCACGCGGATGGTCCGGCGACAGGGACCGTTTACGACTGCCGCTCGAGCGACTGCCGTAGCAGTCGCCATGAGAGTCCGACACACCATAGTACGGGTCCAGCACGCCCGACGATTCCCTGTAAGCACTCATATAGGTTCGGCTACTCGCGTAGTCCTTCATCACGTCTCGTTCATAGTAGCCGCTCGACGTCGAGTAGTCCCGCGACGAACGCGACGAGGACGGCGGTGGAGGCGGAGGAGACGGTGGCCGTTCGCTGTGGTTACGCCGACTCGAAGAGCGCGAGGAACTCGTGCTCTCTTTGGTATCGCTCACCTTGTGCCGCGAAGAGTGCCGCCGCTTGTTGCTGCCACTGTCGGTTCGCTCAGGCTGCCGTTCCGCGCCGTGCCGGCTTGAGGAAGACACCGGCAGCGGAGACGCCGGGTACAGGTGTTCGGCGGGCGCTCCGCCGTCATCCGAGAACAGCGAGGAGTCCGAACTCACATCGTCGTACTCGACCAGCGGCTTGGTGGCAATGACGGCTCGCTCCGAGTCGCGCGTTGCATGCTTTCGTCGGTGCGACCGATGGCTCTTCTTGTGCTTTCGATGACTGCTGCTCTGGGACGAGTGCCGAGACTTGCTGCTCACGCGGCGGCTCTCCTCGGGACTGCGAGCTTTCTCCTTCACTTTGGCGCGGGAACGTGCCGAACGTTCTTCGGATCCCCGCATCGTGGCTGGTGGTCGATGAGACGAGCCGTCGTCACGTATCCATGACCGGACGATCCGATGGGGCCCTTCACAACAGCATAATACACTGACGCAGTGGCGCTTCCTCCATATTGGATTTGCGAAAACGAGGCCTAAACGAGTGACTGCGGTCTCATTGCGACGCAAATTATTTCGCGCCTACAGTGCGGGCTGGAATGGCAGCATTTACACTGATCAACTTATTTTCTCAACTTGCATACAAAAAAACGGATGAATGCGCTGCTGCTGGATACAGCTCGACTAACGAGCGCCAATCGAGACGGACCCTTAGCAAGCAAGGGGAACGACTTTTTTTTTTATCTCGCAAGCCCTTTAATTCTGGGCTGGTGGACGCAAAACGCACACCATTCAATAGCTTTGATAGTGCAGATATTTAATTCTGGAATAGTTTACGAAACCTATGTATACTCTACAAGGATTGCGAAGGATGCTAAATCTCCCAGAGACCGCAATCGCTTCTGCTCTGTACTCCACGGAATTCGCAAGCCTATGCTGACGTCACATCAGCGTGCACATTTCCTAGAAAAAAGCCCAAACGGAAAGCTACGACCAACAAGCAAAATTTTATGATTACTTATAAACAAAAATTGTGAGCCTAATAGTAATAAATTTACTTGACGTTTAACTAGTCTGTTATAATGCATGAAGTGAGGCGCAAATTTTACATCGTGTGTTCCATTTCACATAGTTAACTTGGCCGACCTACATGCCTTGACTTGCAGGGGCAAATTTAAAATGCCAAGAACCACAAAGAACTGACTCAGTCCACTTCTTTATTCCGTGGTAAAAGGGAGTTATCTGTGCAACAATTTTCTGCGTTAAACATGCAATCAGTGCTCTCGTTTGCACAGGTAGCTGAGGAAGTTGAGAGGACGTTTGTCAGCTATCTTCAAGAATACAAGAGTTACAACTGCGTATTCGTTGTTGGGGATGTCGTGCTTATTCACCCTCATTACGCTGGAGATGTCGACGTGCCTAGCACTGCACGGATAAAGATGACTCTTCGAGAGCCTGAAACAAGGGAGCTGTTTTCAGCGCTGATTTTTGGTCCGACTTCTTACGATGTATTTTGCAACGTGAACCTGAAGTCGAGACTTGCCTTGTCTGGCTTTACAACTGAACCGAACCGTGAACCTGACGGCACGCTACTCCTCGTTTTAGGCCGCGAATACAACTTGCGCCACCGAATGTGGCAAGTCAGAAGGGACACAGTTGACATAGTTGTCGCCGACAGCAGCCTGGTTGAAAGGTTCACCTTGGCGCGGTGTTGCGACTTTTACGCTGTCGTTCGAAGCACGAATACCGTGGACAAAAAGACTAAATCCGTGACCATTGACATCGCTGAACCCTCGGTCGCCTCACTGACATGTCGCGTTAAATATTGCCATGCGAGAATTACCGTCTTCCCCGCGGAACCGGGTGACGTGTTGCGAATGCGCAACGCGAGCTTGCTCTTGTACAGCAAGACGCCCACCGTCGTCGTCGCGTGCGCCAACGTCGCCGTGTTCAAAAACAGCTCCCTCGCAGCAGGCAGGATCGTCGAGGCATTCTCACCGGGTTCCAACGCAAAGTTACAAATACAGGGTCAAGCAGAAACTGACATTGTTCTCAGACTGTGCAAATGGAATGACTTGCAGCAGCAGCAACTCCGCGAGCTAGAAGAAACCGTCGACAACTTGAAACCTATGCTTATCCTTGCGGAGCGGGAGCCGCGACCACAGGACCGGCTCTCGTGCTTGGCCGAGCTGCGTACTGTGGATGTCGCTTGCGTCGTAGCTGCAGTTCACCGCCTCAGGACTCCCCGCGAGCACGTCTTCCTCACCGTCTGGGACGGCACTGCTCCCGACTGGTTGAGGGGTTCACAACGGCCGAGACCGCCTGAGACTGCGGAACTCGTTCGTCGTGACGATGCGGCGTGGAGGCTGCTCGGGCCGCAGCTTGTGTCTGTTAGCGTGGCTCGCCCGTGGTCCCGCATCGCCGCCGCGCTGCCCCTTGGTGCGCACGTTCGGCTAAACGGACTGACCGTCCGTAGAAATGCGGCACGAAACCGTTGGTGGGTCGTTCTCGAAAGCAGGTTCTCGAGGCATGGGCTCTGTGTGCTCGCAAGGCCCTGCCTTGAGCTGAGGGAATCGATGGAGGCTCTATTGGCGCTTGGAAATGACAGCAGCATGCTGATGGACGCGACCGGGCAAGCCACAACAGTTGAGAACGAAAAACACCTTACAAGTTGCAAAAATGAAAGTAATGTGTTGCAACAACAGCTGGATCTGCTCGGCAACAAAATATCTCGTGAAATCGAGAGTGAAGGTGAACTCTTTTCATCGTGTGAAAGTGATGTGATCAGTGATTTTAGCAGTGTGGGCTCGCCGCCCAGCAGTTCCAAGAGTCTGTTTGGCCTTACAACAGATGATGACTCATCGTGACGTGTGTCTCACAGCACTAGAGCTGTACCTGCCTCTTGTCTTTTTATATGTTATGGCATACTGAACTAGTTTATTGTATGGAGTCTTTTTTTTTTTCTTTAGTCACTCGTATTGTCACGACTAAAGGCTAGCAAGAGAACAGAAGAAAACGAATTGAGAAACACGAGCATAGACCACGCTCCCTTTGAAAGAAGACGATTGGCGTGTCGGCTCTTGTGGTCTCTGAATATAGAGCTGGTTTTTGTTTCTCATATCCCGGACCTGCATCCTGCTTTTTTTGGACGTCGCAATACTGGTAGAGGTGCTCGGTAGTAGACAGTGTTCCCACGAGCACATTAGGCTGCGGGGTCGGCGGCGGCGACGGATATTACGGAGGGGTTAATGACTTGTAAGGACGATGCAGGGATGACGAGCTGTGTGGTGCTGGGTTTGGATGACAGACGGCCAACGCGTAGGTTGTAGACTACTGATCTGGTAGCGATTCGGGCAAAGAAAACGCTTGCCTGAATTCCTGCCATACAACCTCTGTGACACCACAGGTTCTTGCAGATTCAACACAAGGTTGCGAAGCTTCTCGCAAATGACCTGGCGGATGAGCTCAGGTAGGGAACACTCACTGCCGGCAGTCAGTGCAGAAGCGCTGATCGAGGCGTTGCTCGGTCGGTCGTAGTAGCCTCCTTGATGAACTGCACAACAGTTGTTGGCGTGTTGCAAAGAAAACCGGTGTACAGTTACTCCTTGACGCCTCGCTTCAAATGTCGGATTTTCTTTGTTTCAGGCATCGTGGGGCGAGCTAGGCGAAAGAGGTGGATCATGTCCTCCGCAAGCATGGCGACGCTCTAATTCGGTTTTTGTATACACCATTTGATGAGCTGCTGAGCTGAATCACGACTATCATTCTTAACGAAGGTATCCAAAAGTTGCTGCCGAAATTCATCCCAGGAAGACAGTGTGCCTTCCTGGTTCCCATACCATGTATGAGCGCTGTCCGCCAGGGCGAAGTACACATACGAGAGTTTCTGTTCCGAGGTCCAATGATTCGCCTTGGCGACTCAGATTTTTCAAGCCAATCTTCTACGTCTTCAAAAACATCACCGTGGAAGGTCTCGGGAATATGAAGGTGCTCAATAGTCACCTGTGAAGCGACAGTATGTCCTGTTCACTTGACACAGGTACATCATGAACCTGTTTAGAATGACTAATTGACTTTCTACTGTCGGCACAAGTTTGTGTCAGTGACTGAGGTGGCACCACATTTTTATTGGTCTTAATGTTGATCAATGGGCCGTGTTTCTACAAACATGTTACATTTCAGTAACTTCAACATATCGCAGTTTAAATGCCTACAAGTGTGCCGTGTTCATTACACCAGATCTAGTGTTACCGAAAATGTGTGAAGCCAGAAAGAAGCCCCTACATGATTTGAAAACAATGTTATTTCTTTATTGAGATATGGTACACAGTTAAATATAACAGGTCTAAAGAAAAGCTAATCTGACATTATTTTTGCACACAAATCTATAATTAAATTATGCTCGCTGTGGCTCACGCCGGCAGCAAGTAATCTTTTCATCCATTTTCATTATCACTTTAATTTATATTTCCATATTTCAATTAAAGAACAGTTATTTCCCCTATGCTCACCTTGGCTTCATTGCCTGTTGGCTTTATATGGTTGTGACTAGCAAAAACAAAAAATCGAGACCCTCAGTTCCTCTTCCTCTCTCGCTATTTTTTTTTAGACTTGTGAACAACTCATGTAAATGAGTAATCTGTGCAATCTAAAGTATATTGAATCTGTCTACTTCAAGCACTCTGTCATTTGTTTACAGAATTGCAACATTTGTTTTTGTTCAGGAGTAAACATGAGGCTTCATTGTTCTGAAATTTCCATTCTTCATCAGGTTTTGTGAGTGAGTTTGAAGGTCTTATTAGAAGTCCTGCTTCCAACATTGACTTACAACATGTGACTTTTTTTCTTCCGAATGCAGAAAATGAGGAGCAAGGCTTCCACTCCTTATCATCTTCTGATGCTTAGCAACCTTATTCCTTAGCAATCATAGCCACTGTATGACACGTATATGTATAGAAGCGTAATCACACATTTATACATGTGTATCCATTGGTTATTTGGGTATATATGTATTTGTGTGGGTGTGTATGTGCCCAAGCATTGCTGATCACCAGGCAGAGGGCAATTCCATTATTCATCTTTCCTGCTGAATGACTAAATGGTTGATTGGATAATTAAAATAAAACATCTGGGTTAGATTCCCACCTTGACAGTGCATTTAGAATTTGCTCTGTATTTTTATCTGATGAATATATAGCTACAGTGTTTGGCAATACACTGCAAGATCAGTGAGTTTGAAAGAATAGCGGGTCTCCTAAGAGGGCTTAGCTGAAAGGCGCTGAAACCTGTGTTTGATGCTTGAAACATGAGTATGCGCGTTAAAATAAAGGTGCTGCAGGTTGCTTGTTTCAGGGCTCGTGTTCTAAAGCACCTAGTTGCTATGATTTACATGACCTCTTAAGATACAATATACTCTTCACTTACCACTTCATAGTAGTTCATGTATTTTTTGGCTGTCCTAATAAAAATCATCATCAGCCTACTTTATGTCCACTGCAAAACGAAGGCCTCTCCCTGCGATCTCCAATTACCCCTGTCCTGTGCCAACGGATTCCAACTAGCACCCGCCAATTTCCCGATTTCGTCGCCCCACCTAGTCTTCTGCCGTCCTCTACTGCGCTTCCCTTCTCTTGGTACCCATTCTGTCACCCTAATGGTGCAACGGTCATCTAATCTGTGCATTCCATGACCTGCCCAGCACCATTTTTTTCTCTTAATGTCTATTAGAATATCGTCTATACCCGTTTGCTCTCTAATCCAAACCGCTCTCTTTCTGTCTCTTAAAGTTATGCCTAGCATTCTCTGTTCCATCGCTCTTTGCGCAGTCCTTAACTCTGCACAATTTGAACAAATTTGTGGTAAAATTCTCAGTGCATTTCTGCTGGCTTCTGTTAGACTCAACTCCCTTTTGAACCCAGCTGGGGATACTACGATAAGACAATCCAGCCTACAGACCCGAGTCTGTGTCATCATTGTGTCGGGTGTTACGATCGGCCTGCAGGTGTACTGCTCTGCAAACCTATCTCGGCCCGCTGCAGTTGTTTCGATCGACCCGCACGGTGGCGTCCGGTTGCGACGACGACAGCGCTAAGCGACCATGCACTTCCTTCGAAGAGTTGGCGACGGCAGCAGGGCTGGCCATGTTTGGCAGACCGTGTATTGTTGGTTGATTTGCCGTGGCCTTCGTGGTCTATTTGCAGCAAGACAGCTTCTCGGAAAAGGGTGTTTTGCGATGCGTTTTTCCTCGGGCCCCAGGATTCGTCACAGTCTGCTGACACTGGTGGCGACTACCAGAGAAAGTCGACTCTGGAATTAAGAGGCACCGGCTGGGGTCAAGCGTGACAACCTGGCTACGAGGACCCGCTCAACTCGGGTTCTGGGAATCCAAAGTGCGTATGTGAGTGTGTGAGCCCTCCCCCTCAAAGGCGGGTCGACTATGCCCCAACGACTGTGGACGATCCGATTGGACGAAGGTTGGACAGCAGCTTTCCCTCCACTAGGGATCTAGGGAGGACAGAGGCTTCTTAAGCAGCAGTTTGTCGGCTGCTAGGAGGGTGCTTGGTGCTTGATGATCGTGTGCTGTATGCTTCATCTTTCGGGCTCCATTTGGGAGTCATGCTAGACTGTTGAAATGTATCTCATGTTCTAATGTAAATATGTAAATAAATCCTGTACTCCTAGTTCTCGAAGAGAGCAAGTTCTTCCCTACAACCACGTCCCAAGCGTGAGTGAGTTGGACGACGGCATAGGCCAGCTACCACATAGTTCATGCTACGTCTAATCCTTACAACTGGATGGCAGCGGTGAGATCGTCCTCTACAACTCTAACAAGAGATGCATTTATGGCAAATGAAGCACGAGATCACATATGCTTCTTCAAGCAGTAGCAAACAACAGACTGTGGACAGTCCTGAAGAAAGGCAAATCTGATGCCAACGTGTTGCAGGAAGTCTTGGCTGCTACTTGATCAGTTGTTAACATGCTGCACTATGAAAGTGGTGACTCTTTACAAACATATGAAGGGAGTGCCACATTTATTGCTGTAGACCAACTGTTTCCTAATATTTTACCCCCATTCTTATAATGAATATAATATTCAAATTGACAGTCTACAGATATCTGTTGACAAAGCTATACACACAAGTTGCCTGGAAAGTCACTGCTAATGCTTAAAAAAAATTAAGTTACAAGCATGCCGCAATAATGCAGTTTTACAGCCCGTAACTGTCTCTTTCTCTTTCTTTGTATGTATGCTGTGCTAAAGTTTTACATTGGTCTTAGTACACTTCAAAAGCTTGCACTACTATTCATATATGGGTCACACAGATGTGCATAAAATTTCATGGAATGTTTACTGGGATACTGTAGAACTGTTCTCTGTCTGGCTGTGTTGCTTGGCCTGACAAGATTTAAAGCGAATAGCTTTCTTTGGCTCTTTCAGCCATTTCAGTGGTTGGCCTTGGCAAGAAAAATGTTCATTTGTTTGCTCTCTCTGGCAAGGTCACTTGCTCATTCATTAGGGCTATTAGTTCAAATTGACAATCATTGATGATTTCTGCGCACTCCCCCCCCCCCTTTTGTTCAGCCTTTACAAAAAAAATACCTCACTGTAGAAAGTTTTGCGCACACTGAACGGCAAAAAGAAAAGGACACAAACACCAGCACAGTCTGACAACTGAACTTTATTCCTAAAACAGCACATATGTATACACCCTCGAGAACCATCTCATGATCACTGCGCATGGGCAACAGAGCATCTGTTCCGCATAACAACATTCAGAAATGTAGCATAACCGACACATTGACCAAGTTAATTTCATCGTCATTAAAAGTGATAGATGGATGGCTAACATATGCTCTTTGCAGTCAAGATATGTGCCAAGCTTCTACAATTTCTCTCGTCAGATTAGGACTAACATACAAAATAGCGGTTTTGTCAAGCAATGGCTTAGACTGGCTCTCTGAATGCACAGTGCATTGCCAACTGCATGTAGGGCTTTCTCTTCAAGCTGGCCAGTTGTTCCCTTAACCTTAAATTTATGCATCGGCCGATCTGACTGACATAGTACTGCCCACACTTGAAAGGATTTTTATACACTCTCGAGGGTGTATGTGCGCTGTTTTAGCAATAAAGTTCAATTGTCAGACTGGTGCTGGTCTTTGTGTCCTTTTATTGTTGTCGTCGTGTAGAGTGCACAAAACTTTCCACAATGAAGTCAAACCAACTAGATCGCCTTTCAGTCTTATTGAAGCAATACTGCATGGTATCAGTGCTGTGTGCCGATCATTTATGCAGATTATTGTGTTCAAGTCAATGAAAAATAAATTAGCTCCAATGTATTTTCAGGATTTTGCCCTTTGCACCAAATGACATTTCCATCTGCTAAACAGGACAGAGACTGGTGTGAAGGTGGATGCTTGAAGTGATCAATGAAGTCCCCTAGTCAAAACATTGCCTTCAGCGACTTTCTTTTGTTCGACTACTGTTGATCGCACATCACTATATGCTGTGGTCTGCATTTGTCATACAGCAGGAAAATTCTTAGCGGTTGTGGTTCAAAATTAAAATTCATTTCTACAGTATATAGTTCCTATATTTATCTGAAATAGTTAACCCTTTATTGACGAATGTTGCCTACAGGCAACATACCAGAAAAAAATCTTTTTCTTGCCGAGTTTCAGTATCGAGTATTAAGTTTCTGGCTAAATGTCTTTGGCCAACATGGAATGACAGGCAGCAAGAGTCATTTGTTGGTTTGGAGCAGAAACACGAGATGAAGAAGTTTGACATGTGACTCGCTTTCTTTTGAAAGCACTGTCAGAGGAGACAGACCAATGTCAGATCTCTGGCTGCGGAGATGTCACACACGTGATGTAAAGAAAATAAAATGTACACCTATGGTTCGGATATACTGCCTGTACAAATTCCTAATTAAGTCTTAGGTGGCTTGGGGTGAAGCCCACTGAGTGAAGTGACTGCTCACTGCTGGGCGAGCATGAAGTGAGCCAGATCATGGCTTGAAAAGGATGCTCACCTCATGCTTGCCTTTTAATGAGGTGCAAGTAGTTTTATCACTCTTGATTGTCTGCCGAGGGTGCAACAATAGTGCTTTTCAGCAACAAAGGACCTGAGTCTATTGGAGCGATAGCAGTGAAAGCATGAGCAGTAGTGTAGGTATGCTGAAAAGAGGGATGGGCAATGTACCTTCCTCTGCCAATGCTTCTATTTTTAGTCTTGATTACTATACTGAAGCATGCATTGATAAAGTAGCTCCATGTACACTTTACAGACTAGAAGCAGTTCAGCAAACACCAGTGGCAGAGTATTAGCATTCTCATGTGGCCTAACGGGCACTATTTCTCTTATCTAAGTGCAAGTGACCACTTGTTATGCAGCATGCTTGACAAATATTGCATGGACAGAGGAATAAATTTGAACACAGCTGTACGTCGACATAACGTAATGAAAAAAATCTAGAAGAATGCTTGGCAATATCATCAAGTACAAATATATGCTTATAATGGATATTAGATATAAATAAAGCATTTTTGTGTTGGATGAGACTTGACGGGGTTCAACTGCAAAAGTAATACGTCATTTCACTGGTTATCTGTAAACACCACACGTGTCCTCTATCTCATGGTCGGCACACCAACACACTTTTGCTGATTACCCAAAGAAATGTCTTCTTTAAGCATGATGTGTGCTGCATGCACCATGAGCACCTGCTCCAGAATGTTTTGTATAGTGCAAGAAGTGTGTTTTAGCTAAAATAATGTATCATTGTCCATGCTTGCAATCTGTTAAAGGGACTGTCTACCATTTAAAGACCTTCTATTTTGTAGCACTATAGAAAGCCCACCTTTCGAATTGCCAATGTGTAGTGGTTTCTCTAAAAAGCAAGTAGAAATTTTTTAAACAGAATTTTTCTATTTGGGTAGTTGCTTCTCGAAACTGTACGGACACTGACATCACTGATCTCTGGACAGAATAGCAATCTCAGAGGCCATTCACCATTACACTGTGACAATGTTCGTTTGCACCATAAAGTTTCCTACAAGTATACTAAAGGGAACTCCGGCGCTGCAATCGTTCAGCGACCATGGGAATGATGGGATGTACATGAATTTGGCTGATCTTCATGCTTGTGGATTCAGATGTTCTTTTGGCTTTGTTTATTATGCTTTGTATGCCTCCACTGTCGTAAATTTCAGAGCAATCTATACTTTTCAAAGTGTAGAAGACGCTGCAAACATGCACAGTCGCTACTAATTGCAACGGTTCAGCTTGTTGAGGTGGCCAAAATGCGCCAAGCGTCTCAAGGCACTGACTTGCCCGTCGTAAGGGCGTCTTATGTCGTTTGTCGATGCATGCGTCCATGGCTTAAGTAATTAAGGAATTGGTTGGTCCTCACCAAACATGTGGCATTATGGGGCGGTCGATTGTGACTAATATACATAAGATGCAGTGCGTGTTGGAGTGCTGCGACATTATGCAAGCAGGGGTAGCAATTCTACAGCTCGATCTTGAGAAAGTGTTTGATTGTGTACCTCATGGTATTTTGCTTGCCATCCTAAACCACATTAATGTCGGATCCATCATTAAAGATGGGGTAGCTTTGGCGTACCGAAACTGTTAACAAGTCAGTGGGGGCCCCCATTAACCTAAAGCGTTCTGTACGCCAGAGCTGCCCCCTGGGTCCCCTTCTGTTGTGTATGTATATAGAAACAATGTGCCTAGCGATCATTGAAAACAGCAGTGTTCACGGCTTCAGATTAAATGCATCGGAAGTTAAAATTCTGGCATATGTGGATGACGTCACAGTTTGTTGTACAGATAAAGAGAGTGTAGCTGCAGCTATCGCCGTAGTGAAGGGTTTCGGCAAGGTAACTGGAAGCATGGTAAACTGGGGAAAGTGCCTTGACTTCTGGCATGGAGAACGGCCTTCCATCCCGGTCACTTTCGCCTACGTCAAGTGGCTGACGACACCCGTTAAATACCTAGGCGTCCCGCTGGAATATTACAAAAATAATGATGAGCACTGGCAAGATCAAACAAGAGAAACACAGAAGCGAACAAGTGGAAAGGTGGACATCTGTCAATGTTTGCAAGAACTACAGTTTGCAATCTATTTTTTGTCGCAAAACTCTGGTATGTAATGCAGGTATTGCATTGTTCAAGGGTAAATATACAGAAGTTGCACCGAGTCTTCATAGTATTTGTATGGGCTTCAAATTGGGAGATGCAGTCGAACGAATTTGTTCAGGCGAGTTAAAGATGGAGGTTTGGGAATGACGCACCTTTTTATATGACAGGTCATAAACCAGTTTTTATTTTTCCGCGACTTAAGCGATCCTTTCTTGCGCACAATGAGCCAAGTGAGGCTAAGGAGCACGTTACCTGGCTATGTAGTCTGTACAGAGAATATGAGCGGTCCTGTTTGTGGATTTCTTAAAGAAGTTATTTTAAGTGTACGGTTCTTGTCAGTTAGATTTTCAAATGAGTACCTTTTTTCAGTGAAACGTAAAACTCTACAAAGATGCACGCGATGTAGTTCTCCTTGTGCCAATGTACAGGGCCATATACAGTGGAGGCCAGGGGCAAGACATGCTTAAGCGGGTGAAAAGAATGCAAGTAACGCCAGGGACCAAGCCTTTATTTTTTTAAGCTTCACGCAGGTACGTTGACTGCGAAAACCTTTTTAGAAGATCGCGGTTTTTTATTACCCTGGGGCTCGCATTGCTTGATCTGTAAGAAACCAGAAACTATAGATCATGTATTTCTATATTGCTGGGCGGGTGTCTTCTTTTGGGACGTACTTCAGAGGACTATCAAAAAAGACTTTCCTTTAGATCCACAGGGTATTAGATATTTATCTATATAAAACGATGACGGACTACTGTTTGACCTTATTATGCTAGTTGGCCTTCACTGTCTATGGCGCACCCGTATGGCGGGGTATCACTGCGATCCAGATGCTCGGCCTGCACAAACACTTTTTCGAGAATGCATGTCGAGATTTGTAGAAATTCAGAAAGCACAAGATTGTGTACCTGCTTGGCTGTCAAGGGTGGAACCCTTGACCGCACTCAAAGAATTCTAAAATGGTCAGCCCTGTAAGGCTGACACTTGGTGCTGAAAACTTGCTAATTTATCTTGTTTTCTCAAATGTCATTTGTTGTTTGATATAGTAGTACAAAAGAGGCAATAAAAAAAAAGCGTCCGTGGCATAATGGTTTCTATGCCGGACTTATGTGCTAGAGGTCCTATGATCGAATACTTACGTCGGACAATTTTAATAATGTTTAATTATTTATTACACAGTACTTTGTTGAAAATGGTGAGTTTACAAAGTCACAAAGCTGTTTGAAGCCAAAAGGATGAAATTTAGGCAAATTCATGTACTTCCCATAATTCCCATGCTGGCTGAACATAAGAGTTTCCTACAATATACCAAAGGGAACTCTGGCGTTGCAGTTGTTGACCCATCATGGGAATGATCGGAAGTACATGGCTTTGTCTTATCTTCACGCTTGTGGATTCAGACGTTCTAGTGGCTTTATGGAATACAAGCATGCGTGTGTCCGTCAATACAACACACAATTGTCTCATTGCCACCACAATCCAGACATGTTACGAGTGGTAGACAGTATCTTTAAACTGAGTGCTGAATTCTGCATGCAAGAGTGCTGCTTGTGAACTTGTGACGCTTAACTCCAGGCTGTGCATTTAGGTCACCGAGCAAATAAAGGTCCCCCCCTCCCTTCCAGAGCTCCGCATTTCAAGAAATTCCGTGGACAAGTGCACTTATGCATGCATCTGCACAACGTCAAAAATTAAATTCAGAGGCATTACGCGCCGAAACCACAATCCGATTACGAGGCACACCGTAGCGAGGGAATCTGGACTAATTTTGACCACCTGGGGTTCTTCAAAGTGCACCTAAATCCAAGTATACGAGTGTTTTTGCATTTTGCCCCCATCAAAATTAAGCCACTCTGGTGGCTGGGATCGAACACATCGCACTAAGCTCAGTAGTCCAACGCCATAGCCACTATAAGCTACTGCGGCATGTCCTGCTTAATGTGAGCAGCTGCAGTTGTGTCGGTGCATACTACAGAGGGTTAATGCAGTTTTCTAACCTTGCCCTGCAGTGCTGTCATGCTACAATTTAGTGGCGATGCCGAAAGATCATCTAAACATAGAGGCCAAATTATATACAATACACAGTAGGGACATAGTCTATAAAAGTGAGAAATGTAAGTTTGTCTAGCTTCCTTTGATAGACACATGCGAGAATCCATCTCCTTCTGTCAGCACTTGCCTTTTTCGGACTTCAAACTGCTCCTTCTACTACAATTTTCTATTTTTGTAGAACAATGGACCAAAATATATTAATTTTTTTAGAGAGAGAGTAAAACATCTTTATTAATAATATTTGAATGGCGAGAGCAGTGTGGGAGGAACCCTCAGTCCAGGGTCCCTAAGATGATTCCGGCGATGTTTCGAGCCCGTTGTATCACAACTCGGAGGACCTCGGGAGGTCCGTTGCGGAGGGCATCGTCCCACAGCTCTTTGTTGCGTAGGGGGTAAAGGAGAGTTGTAGTAAGCCTAGATTTACCAAATGTGGTAGCAAATGGAGCTTGATGTAGGTGCACAATATTTCTATATGTTTGCCCAAAATATTCTAGCGGATGTTACCACTGTATATTAACCGCTACCTCGAAATGATTACAAAATCATCATACGAACCAAGAAAGGACTGGTGGTGAGATCGCTCAAGACCCACCAAGTCGCCCGCGCTGTCGTCGAGACTTGCAGCCACCATAACAGTAATTTGAAATATTAACCAAATTCTGTGCAAATAGGTTCTGCTGTACAACCATGGAGAAGGTCCAAGTTGAAAACCTTTATGTTGTGGCGTTGGTTTATGCAATTCTTGAAGACAGAAGTCAGGCTGCTCAAGCTTTAACCTGACATTAGCTTCAGGCCAAAATTATAGCACAACTTCCCTGCTCTTTATGCAATAATTCCAACATACTTACAGCCTGGAGAAAATGAACATGCTTTTTGGAAATTTCTGTTCCTAGCAGTAACTGAAAAACCGCCACAGTAATACATATACTGTAATGAAAACTTAGTAGTAATGCAACTGTTAGCCAACAGTTGGTAGGCTACGTACTAGCTGGAAAAATGTTCAGAGTAAGTGTTCCTTAATCAGGCGCATGTGGAAACGTGGAAAACAAAAATGCCCTCATTAAGCAACTTCTGAACCCATTTCAGTTCAATTTGTTGCATTTCAAAGAAAAGTCCAAGTTCTGGTGGATGTTGAGAGCTAAATTTTCAATTAAGCACTAAGTAAAGAAAAGAAGATTGGCAAATTAACCTCTTCTATCTGGCCCCTGTTAAGTTCATAACATACTAGTTCTGTACCTTAAACCCCATAAAGCCTAAACAGCATTCCATATCAAGAAATATTAGAGAAAGTCGTCCATCTTAATTTCTGGTCATGAACAGTGAATTCATATCAAAACAGCAACGAAATGTTATCAGAGCTAGAATATAATTAATAAGATTAACTAGTTATTGGTTCCTGCACTATCTACAAATGGAACTTCACTCTAGTATATGAACATCATCTACAATGAGCTTAGCATTAAGTTTTTCACACTAAATGATCATTCTGAGGTATTGCACTCGGCATATAAAAAATTATGGAACGAGCTTTGTGGGGTTAAATCTCCGACAGAATGCTCAAGCAAGAGAAAGCCACGACATAATTGTAGTTGTCAAAAAAAAAAAAAAAAGAAACACACACACACACATACATGCGCATTAGCTAGTCGCCATCTATCATTCAGAAAACATAGCTCAGCACAAGGGAGTGTTGAATGAGGCTGCACACTCCATAATACTTGTACATTTGGATCCATTCAGATGCGAAATATGTACTCATCTCTGCAATATAAACTGTTTTACAGGCTGCCATAGGGTGCAAAACGGTTTTCTGTCAAAGTCAAATGTGTAGTCGGAAAACATGCAGATATTAAGCACATACCATCATCTTCATCACTGTGGGTTCTCAGCCAGCGTAATCATGAGCGCAGTTCATGTGTAGCTAGCTCGAGCCACGAGTGAACAGAGGGCGCTTCCTGTTCACAGGCCAGGCTAGATGCCAAAGCCGCTGCTTCGTTCACCGCTTTGCCTCTGCTTCCGAAATTAATGCAGGGGTGATGGCTTGGCAAGTTGGTCGCTGTCGCGTCATGTTGCATAAAGCATTCTTTCACACTGGATGCCCATTAGATTTTTGTCACAAGCCCACAGATTTCATTCAGACAGAGATGGCAAATGGAGTGCAATTTATTTTGGCCGTTCTTAGCTCACATACAGGTACTTCTAAGTGCAGTTTCAATGTTTTTTTTTTTTTTTTAAGTAACGAAAAGTGAAAAAGAAAAGTCAGAGGACACCCAAGCAGTTCTAACGAGTCGTGAATGCGAAAGCATTAATGTCCAATTGAATGCCGCTAAGCGGTTCTTCGAGTTCTGCACTGCGCATGATGTAATGCTCAAGCCAGCAAGCAGCAGTAGCCTACGGTGCCAACACCGTACGCCACTGACATCCTGCATGATGACAGATCAAGGAAGTAGCAGCAGCCGCCACCAAGGCCGGCAGGCACACGCAGCAGCCAAACCCAATGGGGGTGAGAGAGAGATACACACCATGCACCAGCTTCCAAGGGCGAGATGGCAGCACCCACATGCATGCACCGCATGACTGCCTCGCAAACGACAGCCCGTCTCGCCCCATGGTGTCATGTCGCCGTATCTGCTCCGTCGAGGTGTGCTGGAGACATGGTGTTGTGACGATTCCCTCTCGCCTCACACAACACCGCTTTGCCTGCTCTGCTCCATCAAGGCGTGCTCATAACATGGCTTTGCAGCCAATGGAAATTTAGGTGTTGTTTCACTGCTACAGATGCCAGCTTTCTTGCTCAGTGGGCCATTTGGTGCTTTCACATAAAAAAACTGAAGGATGAAGTTGCAAGCCCTTTATCTGCACCAACAATATATATATTGCAATTCTGTTAATTGGGTACGTCACAGTGTTTCCCAGGGCGATATCTAACATTAGTTTACAGTTTGCATAAGATACAACTGAACATATAGTAATAATTAAGCGACATCATACACTAAAATAGCTTTATTACATTCATTAAAAGCATGCATTCACTCTGCGGCATGAAACACTTTAGATTTACCTTTTTATATTCAGTATTTTGTTATATCCATGTTAACTATATGAAGGTTTGACTGTAGTTACATACTTTACATGTTTTGCAGAAATGCAAATAAAAAATTGCTGGTATAAGTTAGATTGAAGCATTAAATTTTGTCTACTTTGGACATCATAATAAATGGAGTTCTAACAATCTTTCTACAAGCAATCGCCAGAATTTGATGTTTTCTTTAACCTCTTATTTCCGTACTTTTTTTTTTCCTGAAAAACATTCAAAAACTGTCCGCCCAAGCACTCCGTACAAATGGTAAACCAGTGACACTGAAACATGCGGCCCCAGTGTTTATTACTGGGTAAACCTCGATGGTTCATTAAAGCCTTTCTCAATTACTGGTTACGTCGTTGTGTTTCTTAATTAATTATTTAATGACGACGTCGAACGAGGGAGCAGTGGCAAGAGTGCATTCACGCGGTAGCGCCGAGGGGCGCCAACGAGCCAGCTGTGGAAGAAGATGACTACGCTGGAGCCAATGCTGATGATGATAGTTTTTTCTACACACAGACAAGATAGTGGGGAAAGTAGCTCTTGACAGCTCTGCTGTAAACGTACTTTTGAAGTTAGCGCACACAAAATTAGTTCCGCACCATTGTGAAGTTTATGGACTCCTTACAAAAGAACTGTAAAGGGCATCTAGTGTGAAATAACATCCGTAAATCCATACAAATGTCTCACTGCATGTTCTTGGACTTGGAACATCAACCATCACGCATCTTGTGGCAGCCTGTAAAACCATGGGTACTGCCGAGGGGATGACAGCAATTTGTGCACTTGAATGGATGCGGTCGTACAGTTCTTCTAGTGGTCATACGTGCAGAGTGGCATTTTTTGAGTCAGGAGTGGCAACATGCTAACACGATTTTGTTGGATCACCACAATTGAAACCACAATCTGGCTTTCTCTTGCTTAAGCATGCCATTCCAATTTGGGAGCTTGTAGTTTGCTAGAAGAGGATAAATGCACAAATCTCATTCAGTCTAGTTCATCAGGGGCTAGGTGTAAGCATTTATAGAACTCACATGTACTTGAACAGGGAAGTCAAATTGGGAGAGTTTGTTCAGGTTCATTATCAGGGCAGCACAAAAGGGACAGCGTCACAGGACAAGCACTTCTCCTGTGTACTTCTCTATATCACCACCCCTTCTGTGCTGCCGTGATATTGAATAAGGAGCGGCTGAGGTAAAGCGTCCTTTGAACATCACTGAAAGAGATATTGAATACACCTATTGCACTGACATGCAGTCATAAAAACATTCTTTTTAATAGACATCTCAGCAATGTACAAAAGAAAACACCCTACAAGAATCTTTTATTTTAAGGTCTGGACAGCATGGCAGCCATGTCTGCCAGCAGAGGAAATAGTTGGTTCACTCATTTCTGCTACAGCACTGTAGAAGCCCCTGAACACTGCCGCATTCCTGCTAGAGATTGCGAGTGGCACTCGGTGCGTACGTCCCGTCAAGCCGGCAAAAAGGGTCTTGAATACAACAACGTCTGTGAGCTGGAGTTCAGGCTAGAGGTACCCACACCTTTGTAAAATTGATGCGCCTTTGCCATTGAATGTCTCCTTGGGACACTCTGGGTTGCCTGTTTACACATGTTTTCTTTCTTCATGGGATGATGAATGTTTGGTCCCTTGGCTGATGCTTTTATGGTAGTATATGCATGCCCACTGACAGCGGAAAGGACGTGAAGATTTTTTTTTTTTAAATCAGAGGTGCTACCAATAACTGCATTACAATTATATGCAGCTAAATACAACAGGACCCTATAAAACCCTATAATCCTGGCATGAATGTCACCTGCACAAGTTTGACAAAATGATGCTTCTATTTTTCATTGCGTTTAAGCACAGAATGTAACAACTATACACACATGCACACATACAGTCGGGGAAATGCTAAAACATTAAAAAAGCATGTCCACATAAACACAGCTTGGCAATGATGCATGTGGGCAGTACTTAATACTTTACGTCAGAAACAGGGTGGTCATAGTGCATTCTGCAGCTTGTAGACAATGTCACAGTCATAAACTCACTAATGTGCGCCTGTATTCATAAACATCAACGGGTGAAATGCTCAATGCCACTGACAGTGCTTGACTCTAGGAAAAGTGTTTCAAGAATATGTACACAAATAGCTTGTAAAATTACTGCGTTAAATATCCTGACACATTAAGAATGTTTGCTTAAGACACTCCAATATAACCTGAGTTTAATCTCTCCATGGGTTCATACCATTCATACCAAAGTCCTAGGGCTTCTTTCAACTTATGTTCAATTAAAAGTATTTCAAAGAGATTGATTTATGGAAAGAAATCGCCATTAGGGTGACACTCAGTGAAATGTTTTCAGTGGCATGCTCATTAAGTACAGCACTAAAACGGCATTCTTTAGTGGATGACTTTAGCTTCCAAAGCTGCCTTTAGAAGCGAGGAGCTATGATAAAGTAGGTGAGAGAGGCACAGGGGCATTACATTATATGTTACATGCTGTCTTTTCGTCGCTGCATATCTATAAACAAACATAGTGCCCTAATGTTCAGCAATCCGCAAAATTATTAAAGTGAAGAACGTTGATCACATTAGCTGCTCAGCAAACTAAGCAACCAGGCAGAGGGAAGCAAATTTTGTAGCTTCTACTATACAAACTGAGGCACTACATGAGCAAATACAGCTAAAGCCCCCACACGTGCACGGCATTTCATGATTGTGCTTTATATGTATGAATTATGTCCATTTTTAATAGTATTTTCAATCATCTTATGCCACTAGGAACTGCCAGCCTAGAAACTGCTGTTATCTTTCAGAAAGATTGCATTCCAGGCTAGTTGTGTCATCATATGTAAAAGAAGACAGTAAAAAAAAATTCATTGAGGTGACGAAAATTCATTTTCTGCAGCATCTCTGGATGGAAGCTCAAGAAATAGAAGAAAGGCAGGCAGCAGAGCCAAAAGAGCTAAAACTGTTGCTTTGTCAACACTGTTGTTTGTATATGTATATATGTATATATAATATATATGTATAGTTGTATATATTATTGCAAAACAACCATAATCGACAGGATTACCTTCAGCGACAAGCAAATGCGACTAAATCTCCGTAAACAAAGAAGACAGAGGAGATGGGGGCACTTAACAATGCAGTCGCTCGCTGCATGCAATATATACGTCAGGGCAGCACACAGGGCTCGAAGGAGGACAATATTGGGGAATTCCCCGTGAATGACCAGAAGCGCAAACAAACAAAAACACACGTGGCTCTGTCTTTGCACCAAAAACATCGCAGGACACAAATGACCAGCAATGGCAGACACACATAAAACAAATTTACAAAAGAAAAAAAATAATAAAGCAAGACGAAGCACAGCCACGGAAAGCACGTGCAGTCTTTTTCAACATCTGTCGAAAGTACCGAGAAAACAACAGCGCTCAGGCCATGACAAACCCCTGCGGACTTGAAGCACCGCCGACAAGCACACCAGCGATGAAGCAAGCACAAAAGCAGCACCTTCACACTTCTGACTGCACATACTGTTGTCGTGTGACCGTGAGGGAAGACCAGACACACTTTGCAGCCACACCGGCTTGGGTTGAGAAGGAAGTTGCAAATGAGATGCAGCTGCGAAGCTCCTGCAGCATCCACTTGACTCAATGCTTGTAGTAGTACCACTGTTTGTGTCCATGTGTCTCCAACTTGTGCCGGAGTGCTGTCAATCCAACGGCTTATATTTACAAAGTAATGCGTCACTAAAGCGAATTTGCTCCGCAAATTGCACATGCATGCTGTACACAGAGGTGTCGTCGAAGAGGAACAGGCTTGCCACTATCGTGAGTGGGCCCGTAGGGATGAGGGGAAAAGGCACTCCAGGACATGCACAGCTCCTGAGAGGAAAACAGAAAAAGAAAAAAAAAAGGTTATCTGGCACTACACCGACGGTTTGTGGATTACACACTTGCACCCCACCCCACACACATACATACATATATCCAGTAGAACCTCGTTGATACGTTCCCGTTATGTATGTTTTTCCAGTGCTAACGTTCGCAATCGAGAACACAAAAAAAATTACCCAATAGAGTTATGCTCATTTTTTACCAGCTTATGCGCTACTGGAAAATGTGATTTTTTTCGGCACCAATGTTCAGTACATCACCAAACTGCGATCATATGATACGTTTTCCGGCCGCTAGATCCCATGTAAACAATAAAATGCATGAGGCTCGCGTGGTCATGAATAGTATATAGCTGCCCACTGCGGCAGCTTCACCGCAATACTCGCCCAACTGTCTCACATGAAAATGACGATGCACACTCAGTTTTTCATTTTGGAACCAGCAAATCTTCTCCGGGATCGTTGCACACCAAATTCACAGCTATCGCAGACGAACCTATCGTGATAACTATCTTCATATACCTGTTTTATAGCGCGTGGTGCATGTTGCCATTGGTAACGTACTGCACCCTTTCAATAGGTGATAACTGAAACGCGCCACCATTCCCTGCTGCAGGCGGTGCGATGTGGGCATCACGTTTCGCTTCAGCGGCATCTTGCGTCGCCCACCAGCTCGATTTCGTTTCAGTTTCCCGTCGCTCTCTTGAAACACCAAGCAAGAAGAAAACAACAAAACGCGTCTTGAATTGCCGGAGCACCACCGGCTCCACGTGCCGCAATGATCTGCACGAGGATTCACATTACGTAGATGTCAACAATAGTCGAGTCTGTAAAAATTTGTTAGTTACTTCGAATCAAACGTTTCCCCGGTTAGTACGTTTTTTCTTGCATTTTTTTTTTCTCCAGAACGTATGAACGAGGTTCCACTGTATATGTAAATTCAACATGTACTAGGATAGTGTACATGTTCGATATGTGTAAAACGCTATTAGCACAAACTAGCTTCACACAATGACTGATTAGAAGAAATAAAAGTGTACGCATATTCCTTGGTGCCAAGCATCAAACATCACTTTCTTGTTGCTGGTAGCTAAGGAATGAATCTGGTGCACTATAAAAGCCCTTATAAGAACTTCTATGAAGTGCCAGATGAGAAACCACATGAACTAGTAGAGAACTTTCACCATAACTTACAACCAGTAAAAGGTGGTCCTAACCTGCATTAGAATATAAAAGGAGAGTGTTTAAAAACAAGACTGGCAACTAAACTTCAGTCCTCACAGGCCAGGCAGTGGTAGTATGCATTAATGTTACTGTCAATGTTACAGCACCCTGGCTGTATCAAACTGGTCGGGACAAGCTCACTACGTAACTCACAGATCAGGAAAGTGAAGTCAAAAACTAAATTGTGGAGTTTAACATCCTGTACTGCACAGTGGGTTATGAGGAGTGCCGCAGTGAAGGGCTCCAGATCAATTTTGACTACCTGGGGGTTCCTTAGCCTGCACCTGAAGTACAGTACACAAGCACATTTTCATTCTCCCCCCGCTGGAATGCAGCTGTGGTGGCTGGGATCAAACCTGCAATTTAGTGCTAAGCAGTGCAATAACACAGCCACTAAGCTACCAAGCCGGGTGGAAGTGAAGTCAGCACATAGTACATTAAGTAAGCAAATGACTAATACCAATTCAAGAAATCTCCAAGACACGGTTTCAAGTTTGTGCACATCAAGAACTTTCCCAACCACTCCAAATGGAATAAGGTGCTTACAAATGTGAGCATAATCCTGTCAATAATGTCACGCGGAAAGAAGTCGCAATGTTGTGCTAGCAACAATCACAATTCACAAGTTTTAGATTTACACATCATACTTTTTTCTAAGCCCAAATTACAGTGTGTGTGTGTGTATATCTGTATGCGTGTACTTGCACGTGTGAGAACGAATATAGTTTTGTAAGCTGCACTCTGCAGGTAATCAAAGCGGCAGTTCAGCATAATGTGCCAACCTACGCCTATTCAAGAGAGTAACAAATGCTCACTCAGAACTTGTGGATAAGAGTTTTACAGAATTCATATTACTGAGCTAGCTTTGTGATTGTCTGCTCTCTACACTCTTTGATGTACGGCTTACAGGATTCAGATATCTTCTTTTTTTTTGCAATGATATTGCAATTTTCACAAATTTTCATGCATCAAGGTCTATGTAAAAAAGTATGTCGAAATCGTACATCCATCAGTCTGTGGTGAATGGTGACACATCTGATTCATTACCGCACTTCCAAGGGGAAAAGGGGGGATGAAATTTGAGAAGTCGTCTAGAGGGCCTGGAAGCTTAGAATGCTACTCCAGATAGATGCAATATCACATAAGAGAGCTGCTTCTTGGCCTAGTTGGCACATGCTGAAAGACATACACAAAGAGGACACACACACAAAAAGAAAGGTACATTTACACCTGCATTGTCATCAATTTGTTTTCATTTTTGTGTGTACCCTCTTTGTGGCAAACAAAGAGGATCATGTAGAGGATCAGATCATGTTGACACACATAGTTATGTGTGTCTAAAGGCAATCACAGTAACTCACTGAGGCCACTGTCTTGCAAGAAAGTTAAAGGAGCCTTTGCAGTGAGGGATGTACAAGCAGTGCTGTTCCATGGTCATAGTACAGTACAGTGTTAAAGGGAAACTCAGTATTCTGCCATCGATATCGCTGACAGATGGAATAAAGGCCCACAAAGTGATAGTTTTCTGGATCAACCACTTCTTCTGAATGAAAAAATGTTCCAGTTGCATAGTTCAACCTCAATAAGATAAATACGAAAATAATGAATTGTAGGATACAACTAGGATACAATAGTGTAAATAAAAAATTTGGATGGCCATGATTTATTTAAATGGGCTTAGCTACAGCATTAAATGAAACCAAAATTACAAGACCCAACACAATATCAGATACTGCGGAGCAAATATTTGCTCACACACAGTTCAAAACATGTTTGTTGGGAAGCAGGAATTCCAAAGCAGTATTTTTGGTCAATCATTTTTGGAGGTATGATCACTTTTGGGTGACCTGGCACCGAACACGTCGGCATCTACGAGCTACAGCCTTCCTGACACGGCGCTAAGATAGCGTGCATGGCACTGTGCGAGAAGTGTTATCGGCTGCTGACGCCAATGCTTCTGGTGTAGAGTCCCCAGCACGACGAGAGGCGACGCCGCCGAGGAGAGAGGGAGAAAGTGATTGTGGAGAAGGAAAGGCGCTATTTTAGCACAGTGAGCATCGCGGGCGGCTGCTGGTGGGGGTGAAAGAAACGAACGTGCTTCGCGACGGTCGTCACGAGGGTCGTCGTATAACGCGGGTCAGGCGTAAAATTGCGTCGGACAACCAGGGTTTTTAATGCATCGCTTCTATGGGGACTTCGCCGGGACTGCGCTAATCCGTTGCAAAACACGGGTCGTCGCAAAACCGGGGTTCCACTGTATAGCTTTTCAGCACTGTATCCCAATAATCCCAATAAAGCAATAACAGATTAAATTATTTATATCTTGTACATTTCACAAAGGATGCAGTCATGACCACAGAATTCTAAATGAGAAGTACTGTGGAGCATTACTCTATTCCACATGTGTTCAAATAGGCAAACTGGTGTTGTGCCTGGCAAGACACTTAGTCATCAAAAAAGACTGCAACCTCACCAGAGGACATGTGGTGATGTAAGCAGGCAACTTACTCTTGCACTCTTATCACCAGGCGCGAGCAGCTAGAGCTCCATCTCTTCCATTGTACGTGATAGCCGTACATTCTCCTGTTTCCGCCGCTGACTCCTGCGCACGGCGTCTGCTCGACGGTATGGTTCATTCTTGAGACCTGCAAAAGTAAATGTAGCTTGATAAGATGAGCTGCTGGGCTGGTTGTTATGTGATAGCCATGGGAAAAATTGCAGCACAACTGGAACGTGACAATGATGAGCGCAAGCCTTCAACTGTATTTTATTTGTGTCTGAAACCTCCACAACAACAAATTCCAGGAAAGCACGGTGCCTGGACTTTGTAACTGCAGAATTTCACAGTAAATCCATTATTCTTAAGCCTAAAATAAAGCATAAAATATACTTGAATGAGCCTGCATGCTACAAATACAATGAAGGTAGCCTAGTGTTCCTAGTGTATTGTGTAAGCAAAATTTCTATTGGCATGGAAATTGGGTGAGAGTCTTGTACACCTTGGTACAATGTTGCGTATATGCTGTATCTTGATATTTTCATTTTTTCCTTCATTGTACACTGTGCCTGCCTGGAATATTATATAGTACGAAGGCTTCCAACATAAATAAGATGGCTGGAAGTTTGCACTTGCTTGTGCTAGTTTCTCTCCTAGAAGTAATGTGAAAACACGCAACACCTCAAAGTCGCTGTTCTTCAACAGTCATGCTCTACTTCTTAGGAAATGGAAGCATCAATTGTACTTGACTGAAATTGTCTGCAACAAAGGTGGAGAGGACATCCTACAGTTCATTGCATCTAGGCTGAAAGATTGTGATCTGTTAACATGGGTGTATTCTGACATTAACTACAACAAGAAGGCATTTTGGTGTGATTGTTTCTGTTTATCCAGGTCTTTAGCTTTCTGAATCCCAGAAAACCAGGGAAGCTTATACCAAAGGCACAAGTCTGCACGTGATAGGTGGTGTGCAATCTCTACATTTGTGCAGACTGTACGTGCTGCCAATGTAACGCCTTATCAATAGTGAAATCGACTCTGTGTTTTATTAGAAGCATCTGTAGCCAACAGAAGAGATCCGAACAAGTAAAAAATGGCTGGTTGAGGGACACAAGCATATATAGTGTGCCATGTGGTTCCAGTGCCACTGGCAGTCGTGTAACTTGATGTGACAGTATTGTGTTTCCGTCTCAACAACTAGCCATCACATATTGTGCTGCATCACAATATTCAGTTATTACATTGAAACAAGAACATTCCAGTGCAACACATGCAAATGCTAAGTTTTGACATTCATGCTGAAACAGACAGCTATCATCATAAGCCTTATGACAAGCAGTGTCCCTCATAAAATGTATACGTACTTGTTACTAAGTTTGTGAAGGCCGGCGAGTTTATCAAAAACTTTGTAATATAGATGGGTGCTATTTATCATAAACAATGTTGGTCATAAATGTTGCAAGAAATTTCTTATTAGTCATGCATTAAGATGTTTCTGTTATGAAATGAATCTATAGTCTCTTGTGCAGTCCTGGTGCAGAGAGGATGGTAGGGAGAACTAGCTTTTGCTTCTGTGATAGTGCAGACATAGCTTTTCCATCTGTATCAGTAAACTGATATGTTAATTGTCATGCCCTGATGACATTATCAGGCCACAATCAAAACAAACCCCACCAATTGAAATTAGAAAACACCCACCAAGAAGAATGTCTTCAAGAGCTCCATTGTAGACTTCGTCCTGCTTCAGCAAGCGTTTCTCATTCACCAACCGAGTTTTGTTCTTCAGCTCATTTATCACAGCATCCTAGTGGCAGAGAGATAAAAGAAAAAGAAAGTTACTGTTTTTACCACAAATCATAAGCTGAGCTTTATTTCATGAGGCACACTCAAATAGACTTAGTAATACTATGCACTTTTTAGTAAACCTAAAAGCCAGAATTACTTTAAAAAAAAAAGAAACACAGGCAAAGCAAAAGTGTTCAGATTAATTTCATGTAAGCTTGCAAGCTTCATTTACAGTCATCAGATCCAGACATTCACACAAAGGCTGTACTGCCATGTAGTTAGAATAAACATTCGCACTGACATTTTCACACTATTGTAACACAGGTGCAAGACGGTCCAAGCGCTGTTATTTCCATACAAATGCAAGCAAACATAGTTAGTAAAAGTCTGTAAAGACAAATATTTCAGTGACTGTATGGGTGTATTTTGGAGATTGCTGTCTGATTTGAACTGAGAAAAAGTGGGTGGGGGGGAATTAGGTGGAGAAACAGAGACAACTATGGAATCGTGAAACACAAAAACTAAACATACAACCTTGATAATGCAATATTGATGTTTTAAGGGGAGACACTCCTCGAAACAACAATTTTTATTACTTGTACTAGAGGTTGCAAAATTCACCCAATTATAGAGTTTTTTATGCAGGTTTCAAATATGTCCTTACTTTTTGTATAGCTGTTATAGTTCTTGAGTTATGTGACGCACAATGGCAAAATATAGTAATCTTTGTGGGCACCTTTTTATGTACTAAACTATCATGAAAAGCATTGTGCTGTAGCTTGTTTAGCTCTTTGTAGATCACAAAGTGCCGATATCTAGCCAAGCAGCGTGTAAAATTACTGAAACTATGCAAAAAGATTAGAGCATTTCAACTAATTTTTACTCTCGATTCCCTGAAATGTAACCTTGTACTTTTGTAACTACTACTGGGAGATATTGCAATTTCAATTACGTTTCAGCACTGTACATATCTTCAAGTGTATGTATGCCAAATTTTGTTAGTATAAGTACAAGATTATTTTCATATCATTGTGCAAAAAAATAGTTGAACTGTCCTAAATTTTTTTTCACAGTTGCAGTAATTCTTTATTCTGTTTGAATAGATATCGGCCCTTAGGAGTCTACAAAGAGCTAAACAAGCTGCAGCACAAAGCTTTTTGCGAAAATTTATTGCCAAATAATGTGCCCACATAATCACTCTATTTTGCTGTTGTGTAGGACATAACTCAAGAACTGTAGCGGCTACACAGAAACTAATGACATATTTGAAATCTGCTTGTAATGCTCTATAAGTGGGTGGATTTTCAAATCCTTAGTACAAATATTTAAAATGTTTTTTCGAGGTGCATCTCCTTTTAAGAATAGAAACATGTGCCACATGGTGACCCTCCGAAAAACAGCCTCTGCTCAGCAACTAGCACATGAGAAGCACACTTGTGCACCCAAACATCTAGTGTACTGCTCAAAAGAACATATAAAAATTGCACATATTGTAATCACACCATGTATGCAAACATGCAGCCTCCTGCGGGAGCGACAAAAAAGAAAGGGGGAGGGGGGGGGGGGGCACTTTTCACGTTTACCAGTAGTTAGCTGTCAATATAATGGACGAGTTATTTTTAAAGTCCTTCGTAAGGTGAGATGCTAATGTGAACTTAAAAATTAGAGGTGCATGCTAATTAATTTGTGCCCTACAGTGATGGGAGTGTAAATGTGGTCTTTATATAGACAAATTGGTTGGTATGTGTTGAGCTGCAAAAGCATAATACATGTGAAGCTTTTCACACTGGCAAGTAAAAAAAAAAACAATGTGCACGCAAGGCTTCATGCACCTCTATCTCTGAACATCTCTGATTCATAAATAATTCACAGATGCTAAGAAAAAGTGCAAGATGAACAGAAATGTGCAAAATAGCCAATAAATGAAGCTTAACAAATGATAAAACACAATAGGCAGTAATTATTTACTTTTCTAGCCCTCTTAGGTGGAGTTTTGAAGTAACAGCTACAGGAATAATGCTTAATTACTGGAATAAAGTATTATTCATGACAAAAGGTAAATTGAAAGAGAAAAAAGTACAAATTTAGTAAGAGAATTAAGCCAATGCTTTGTGTACATTCCCTTCTATGCACGTGTTTTTGTATCCTGGCAATTTTTTTTCTGAGTGAAATATGCAATTGTTGAACACCTCAGTGTGAAATGAAGGAATGAACAACAACAATAAAGCTAGGTCCAAATAGCTTACTTATTACTTAAAAAGAACTGAAATGCACTTTCTCAGCCTCTGGTACGTATCATGCATAAAACATAACTCCCACTAGCACCACTGACTCTATTTTCAAGAAGAAGCAACCTACAGAAGGTTTTGTAAATTGGGAATGCGTTTCAGCGCAGCTAGATGCCGAACCATGCACCTGCTACAATGGCACAAAGGAACGACAGAAAAATTTGCACAGTGTGGTTAATCACCAGATTTTAGTTCATGCAACTTGGACAGCCTTGCACAGACTCTTTATGTGAAGGACAATATAAGTAAAACCCAATCAGTGAGAACGAAATGAACTGGTTAGTAGAATGTGTTACACAGTAAGTGGTGCACTAAAATGGACAAGCGAGACAAGGCTCCATGCACAACACACGTGCCCCAGGTAGTCCCACTGCACACATTCTGACTCTGCATGCAGAGAATTGCACAACTATGTATCTAAATGTGACTGCTTGCTAGAATTTCGGAGAATGTCAAGGGGACCTAGTGACACAAACAGATCAGTCTCACTTATAACTTGCTAGAAACCAGCAACCAACTGCTAACAAGTGCTACGGTTACTAAGCAGAATGGTCCAATACCCAGTTCCAAGCGGTCAGATACCTCCACCTGAAATGCAGTCGCATCAAGCGATAAAGATGCTGGTGACAAACAACATGCTCATGCAACATGGCTAAAATGGCCAAGCTATGAGCACAGTACTCCCTCTCAGCAAGAGGTGCAGAAAAAGTGCTCTTTTATTTTTGCTAAGCTTGACAAGCACACAGTATTACCAGCTGCAATCAACTGTCATGCATGCTCTCCACGACTAAAACACCGGGTTAGTTTCACAGTGAGAGGCAGGGGCGGTGCAGCAAAGTGGACAAAATCGACTTCAGCAGAAGAGCTCGTTTTTACAAGTGCTGCTAGAACCTTCACAACACAATAATGGGCACAGCACACATGTACAAAGCCGTGCAAATTGTACAGCCGATGCATCAGGCACTGGGCGCAACTAAATCTGCAGACACTGAAGAGGGGTTGAAATAACTTTCGCTAAAAGAGGAAACAAAAAACGAAACCTCCACATTAACATTTAACTGTTCTCAGCACATGAGATGAGTTTTGCTAAAACAAGTTTGAGTGCATGAAATGCCAACAACATGTTGCACCGACAATAACTGCTCCTCATTTCGTGTGAACATATGCACAGCACTTGCGTAGAGCAAGTTTTCGGTGCTATAGTCACCACATGCGAGGTAGTACTGACCTATAAGAAAATCAATGCAAAATTAACAACACAGTCTCGAATTCTAAATGAATCTATCCTTGGCCACAACAATGTTATTTCATAATGTACGGCATTGGAGTGCGTGTCATGCATATTGAACAATTTGCCGAGAATGGAGCCCCCAGTATAATGGCATTTATATCTACACCACTGGCTTGTTTGCATCCCGATTTTGCACAGAGGTGGCATTTAATGGCGCATTTTGTGGAATATTATTATTCTGCTTTGTCTGGAGCAGCTTAGAGGCACATTCTACATGCAGCGATGCTGAACAAAAATGAGGACTTTCTCAGTAGAATGAACAGCGGTGCCATCTATCTTAAGAGGGTGACACTCCTGCTGTGAGGAGAATGAAATGCAGACAACATTTTTGCTCTGCTGACAGCAGATGGTACCACTGTTCCTTTCTCTAAGAAATTATCTTTCGCCCTCTGTCACAGCATGTGACACCTGATCTTCACTCATTCTCAATGAAACAAATGACTGCCACATGCAAGCATGACCTTACACAGAATGCACCATGAAATGTCACCTGTGTAGAATATAGGGCAAACGAACCTGCAAGTACAGATGGAAGATCCATTCATGCCAGGCCCCCCTCATTGACGCAACAATTAGTGGCTGCTGCCTATCCCTCTTCAGTGTCGATGTGCACACACAGGTTAGTAAAGCTGGACAAGGGTGAGGGTGAAAATGTGGATGTGTACATAAAAAGCTCACTCAACCCACTTATAATTAACATCACAATGCAATTGTTCGACTGCAAAGGACAATGGACTGCGTCGCAGGGGACTCACCTTCAACGCAATTTGCAATGGGGGACCAATTTGTGTCGGTGAGGAGCTCGCGGTCGAGACTTACACACTTGCAGCTGGATTCTGTGCATTTACCTCACAGGGCAACAGCTTCGAACTACAAATTTTATTCCTAGTTATTAGACAAAAATGCTTTAGTTTTGGTTTGACAATCATTCTGCAAGCACAGTTTTGCCAGCTGCAGCTTATTAGTAGGTACCACAAAGTGTGATAGACAAAAGTTTGATTCAGCACCCAGTTTCGGAATGCCAATCTCTTGGAGAATGTACACATTTTATTATCCAGTGGTATAAGATGAGTGTTCAAACGTAGCAAGCGATAAGGGCCGCAATTTAGAACTTCAAAAAGGTTCATGCACTTTGACATTTCACAATGCGCATTCTACTTCCTGCAAGCTGAAATAACTTGGTTCCCTTCCTACATCTTCTGGGAAAGTGTATTTCATTTTAGAACAAGGGTGCCCATCAGCTCTGTTATGAGCATAAGAAAGATTTATATGCATGTGAACAAGCATCTGGTGGAGCTCTCTAACCTTACTTGGACGGTGACTTAGTTTCCCTAGAATACATTTTTCGATACAGCACCATCATGTCCACATTGTATGCCACATTAGCTACTTACATGAATAAGGGTGAATTAATTGATTAATTAATTAATAAGGGTGAATTATGTTGTCACATTATGGGCCAGCGACACGAATGCCAGAGATTGTATTGCAATGCAAGTCATTATAAGTGGGTTCTGTTAATTAAGTTAAAAAAAGCAATCTCATATTTGTTATTCAGGACCTCACATGACCCTGCAGCTGTTTGATTTTTTGCGAGACTGCAGTTGAAAAAAAAGAAGCCTCCTTCGAACACTGCTTGAGAGATGTAACACCTCAAGGACGTGCAAGTTAAGAAACAAAGGATGAACATAAACTGAATGCATTTGCACCTGTTTTGTAATGTCTATATGTGCAACATTTCTGTAACTTGTGTAAATCTGTTTGCAGAACTGCATTTTACTGGATGGAGCTGAAAAACCTGCTTTATTGCACATAGCTGGTCTTGCAGACACCAGCCCAGTGACTGCAACCAGACGTGAGCTACCACTGCTAAAAGTAAGTGATGGGCGCTGAATGCGTTTATTCAGAAGCAAAACAATAGGCAGTTATGTATCACAGCTCTTTCTTTTGTGTTTCAATCAATTGGTCAGCTGTGAAAACTCATGCACTCCACAAGTGCAAACACAGCAAGTCAGTCATGCTCATCAGGGTTGGGAAATAATTACAAGAAAGTTTGCATACACCATTATTTGTACAAAAACCTCTTTTTTTTTGGCCTAGAGTAATTAACGACATTCAGTCAGGAAGCATACCGTGCACTTTTTCTTTTTTTTTGCAGGGAACAAGCTTCAAGGCATGCTAATAAATAGGAACCTGGATAAAAGAACTCACACACACTCAACCAAATATGCTATTGTAACTATACACATGATGACCAGACCACACTGCGTATAATGCAGCTGTAGAATGTGCACTATATATGTGGCTTGACGTATGCCAAAAACCAGCAAGGCCAGAGAATGAGTGATGTTCATCCACTTCCAGGCTTGCTGATGGTCATGAATAAAATCAAATTCACAAGGCAGAAGGAACACCAAGACATAAACTAACATAAACAAAGGCAATGTGTGTCGATTTATGAACAATTTGAAACAAACCATTTGAATTGCTTTATCAAGAATGCATTAGGAAGTGTCAATTCTGATGGAACCAAAGACCTTGAGTGGAATACCCAGGAATTTATGGCACGTTACCAATAGATAACATCATCTTATGTGCTAACTTGAAATCTAGTTAGCAAAACACATTCATATCGCAAACCACTTCTCTTTACAGTGCTACTGGACTGCAACTAAGATAACCAAAAGGACAGTTTGGCAGTTTTCACAATGGTTCCTTGCTAAGGAAATAAAAACAACAGCTTTGTTTTAAACATATTCATGAATGCGAGTAAATCTTGCTGCCATTAAAATCTCTGATTTTTATTATGGGCTTCAGTTTTTATGGACTATATTCAAAGTAGTTAACTAACTTGAAGCCGACCTCATCATATCAGAAAACGAGAAAGAAATGCTGTGCATTCCACGTGCTCACTTACAAAACTATCAAGTAGAAATGTGATAATTTATTTGCTTTAAGCACTTGACTCAATCTTCAGGTAAAGAAAATGTGCCCAGTAAATACGATAAATATTCTTAGACGCAGAAGAATATAATAAAATTTAAGCCCACAATGCTCAACAAAAAGTATATGACGTGCGTCTTTGTTATGTGCCAGCCATAACACAATAACACTAACAGTACAAGACCCCCCCCCCCAGATTCTTGGCAACCAACAAAACTAAATTCTTCCATATGACACCTCTGGGGAAACAGTGAGGCTCTAACGTGAGGGTTCAATGAAAATGTTCGGGCAATGACATAAGGCGCACATACAGTATTTTTGGCATTTCTCTGCAACAACTCGGGAGAAGAAGTACCATGTATATAACAGCTAGGCAGTTCTCATAGCTCATGTAATACATTAAAATGAACACAAAATGTATACTGACACTTGGGGAAAAAAGAAAGAAAGAAAGACAGAAAAACATAGGAACGTGAATGGCTAGCAGCTTCTTTGAAAACATTTACAAGTGGCTTGGCAAATGCAATGGTCTCTCTAAAGACCTTGGCTTGCCGTTCATACCAACACAACAAAATTACTGCCAATTTTTAACTCTGCCTTTGAGAGCATGATGCTTCTGCTGCATGCCACAAGAGTCACTGAGCCGATTCTGTTACGCACTATGACGCGCACCAAAAGACAAAGAGAAGTTTCCTGTTGCATGAGCACAGGATATGGACCAGCACAGTATCCAAGGCTGGCCCTCAGTCTTCAAACTTCATTGTGCTCGTCACCACGTGGCAGGCAGGTAACAAAGAGCGGTTACAAGTGTTCGGGCCTCCGAGGTTGACGACAAGCATAGGACCTCACAGGCTATGCAACATGAAGACTCCTCTCCTTTGTGTTCTGCATGACAGTGTGTGTTACACACTTTGCCCAATGGGTGTGAAGGGCAACGAAAATGGCACACGAGTTATACAGGCGACAGTAATTGAGATGTGTTGGTCACCATATGCATGACTTTGTCTTGCATCAGGCATCAGCTGGGCAGGACAACACTAGTTAGCTGTAGCTTATGAGCACCTTACACTGAAGCAAGTGGCTGCAGCTTACATGCATATATTTGTCCACACGAACAGGAGCTTGGTGGCACTGGACCACTGAAGTACAGTCCAGAGAAAGCACAAGTGCACAAAAGCTTTTTGGAATGTGGGAGCTGTCTCAGCTTTCGTCATCACGGCATAAGCATTCTAGTAGTTCGGGACAGGAACACGTATAGTATCTGTGGTCAACAGGGCCTACAATGTTAAGACGAGGAAAAGAGAATGCAGTGTGCTTTACAGAAATAATTAATCATCATGATATGTGGAATCACAGTGAATGGGAACATCATATGGATGCCTATCGTTTCTATTTTCACAGAAATTCACCACGTGTTTGCACCACCAGGCATGCACTGGTTCTTAAAGTGTAGTGGTAAATTGGGCATGTTGATATTGCTTCATGATGGAGCCAGTACATAAACAAGAAGATGTAAACACTACGTAACCGAGAGCACAACAAGAGAGTGCAGCAAGCACTGACTACGAATCGAGCATTTACTTGACTGATAGCTGCCATATACTATATGCTCCTGTAGGTTGTTATGTTGCTTAGTAGATACCCAGTGTACTCACTTCAGTAAATACTCAGTTGACAACCATCATATGTATTCATCATGTGCATTACACTTTATCTTTATGAATTTCCATGCATTCGTATTTTCTTAAACAGAGCAGGTGATTTTAACAGTTTCCACTGCACAGTTGTAGCAGCATGTACCAGCATTTAGTAAGTTTTTCTTTAGAACAGTGTTTCTCGCACTTATCTGCAGATCCCTGCAACTTCCCAGGGGCGTTAAAATGGCTCTCTGAGGACTGCTGTAGACATGGTTCATTAATAAGCATTGCCTAAAAGCAGAGTGCAAGTGACATCTAAACTTAATTTTATGACACTACATTCTTTACATAAACCCACATCAAACAGAGAACATGAAATTTGTTTTCAGCTAAACCTGACCTCAGCACACTAGTTTGTAGAATGCAACGTCTTTCATTTATTTATTTATTTACTTACTTACTTATTTATTTATTTAAATTACCTTACTTTACAGGCTTTAGGAAGAGCGCACAGATAATTGATGTCGCAATTGTTCAGAGGTATAAGATGTTGAATAAAAGTAACCCTAAACACCATATAAGCACTACAAAAGACTAAAATGGATGCCTCTATGCGATGCTCCACATTTGTAAGCATTAAACTTTTTATACACTAATGTATAATGCAAGTGAAATATAAAGCACCTAGCTATAATTGATCATGGCAACTACAAATGTAGCGTGTTTCAGTTTCTATGGCCCTAGCTTGGCATTTTGTCATATGGTGCATGCCTTGACATAGAGAAAAATATACATTCTCACAGGTTTCCATCAAGAATTTACACTAAAGTCAGGAACTCAACAAGAGCCAAAGGCTTAAGAATTGCTGCCTGAAGGGATCACCTATACATATATGTATTTTTACATTGCGGTATGTAAATATCTGCTACTATGATTAAGATTTTTGAAATGCTCCCCGATGTTCCTGATACAACAGCAACATTGGTTTATAGTACTTTTCTTATTGCAGATGCTGCAACAGCAAGCATGTTGAATCCACTGTACTGAAATGGTGTACAAATGTTTCAACAAACATTCTACTTCTATTTATTTATAATTTTATTTTCTTTTTGCTCATGCTTAGCCTGCTGTGCTACTATGTCTAAGTTTATACTGGTTGAGCAATTGTTAAGTAAGCAAAATTAGTCAGTTTTTTGTACATGCATGCTTACCTAATAGTTGTCTATGTCACATCGCCCAGTCTCCTCTAGACTTGTCATCATTACATAAAACTCTACAATGTTAGTGCTAGGTGAGTAATCTGAAGCAAGACTCAAGAGCTCTATGATGATTTTTATGCAACAGCTACAGGCTGTCTCTCCATATTGACAATATATATATATTTTTTAAACAATAAAGGTTCTAAATAAAGGAACACCTTGGACAGCTTTATGCAGCTGGACAAAACAGACTAAGTACTGCAAAAGGCTCTTCTTTGAAGTGGACAAAGTGATGCAGTCAACAGAAGTACTTTGGCATTGATGCTGAGAGACATCACTTATGATATGAAACTACAAGCATTATTACAGAAAAAGCAAACAACAACAACAACAACAACAACAACAACAACAAGAAATGTTACAAACCGACATACTGCCACACGGCTTTGTCAGCCATAGCACTATCCACCTAAAGCGATGGCTTGTCTAATAATAAATAGGTCTCAAAGTAACACAAACTGCAGCCATTGATGCAAGTAAAAGAAATAAAAAAATGCTGAAACTGTATGCATGCTTGCACTTAAATTATCAACTGTTACAAAACAGCTGGCTTTCCAGAGCCAAGTAACACAACTGAACTACAGCGTACCTGCATTTTCTAGCTGGTGGAAAAAAATAAAGAATTTGAAGCATGACCACTAGGCTTCGAACCAAATGATGCAGAAAAATCAGCTGTCTGCCACTTCAATGAACACAAGTTGCAGTGTTGCATGCCTGGTGGCAGCTTGAGCTTGCAGCCAAGTACACACTGAGGCCACAAAAATCTGTTGCCTTTTAGTGACGGGCCAGGGACAAGCATTTAGAGTGCTGAGATTGCATTAACAATGCCGTAAATCGCATCATTCCTGTCACTGCCATGTTTTGATGATGTTCCACTGTTGTTCATTGCAAGCAGTGCACTGAACAAAAAAGAGACACAATTACCATAAATAAAGCAACATGAGAATGCTTCAGCCCCTAGCTCCACACTCTTCAACACGTGCCTCAAGCTCTACAGAAGAGGGGTGATACCACCAACGCAAAGCCACTTCACATTGGCATAAGCAGTGGCACAGACATGGCAGCAATAGTCGATGGCAAGATGGTGGGGAGGAGGGGGGGCAGGCAAGACAGGCGATGACTCAGCGGGTGGTCTGTGCCCGCCAGAAGCGGTAGACAGCGGGGATGTTGGCCAGTGGCCGGTTGTTTACCTGGGTGCTCTTCTTGGCGTTGAGTAGATTCTTCTTCTGGATGGACTCCTGGGGTGGCTTCTTGAGCGCTTCCTGAGCCGCCACCTCCATCTTCTTCCTAGTTTCGTTCTCTTGATCGGCCTGCTGCTCGGATGGAAGAGCAAAGACACAAACGTTACCGGGGAAGCTTTCCCAGCTCCTGCACCACCATTTTCAATGAACAAGCCGAGCCCATTGGAAACAATAGTTTCCTGGCCGAGACTATGTGCACCCTCTGTGGAAAATATGCAGGATAATGTGTGCTTGACCTGCCTATTACTAGACAATGTCCCTCTCACAATCCTGGCTCTCTTAAGCTATGAAATGTGAGCTTGTGACCTCTCTTGACATTCCTGAGCATTCAAGCACTGGGCTTGCATGAAAAATTTCAATACAGAGCCCATGGCCAACTAGGAAGCAGTGTGGTATGACACATGAGAATGCACACATCTTATAAATGTAAGCCACAAGACTAAGCTGTGTTACAGGTTCAGAAGCTTGAAGCTTTAGATGGGATGGCAGTAACAATATGTAATGTATGTGCCTGTCAAATGTGTGCAGATTGGTACATGTGTAGTGTGCCACCATCTTATGTAACAGGATGCTTTGTTAATGATTGATGTCAGGGACATCAGGGCTACCTTGAATGCCTTGATGAAACGAACGAACATGGAGAAAAAGATGTTGGTAGCAACACTCCGTGCACTTTCCCCAAAGTACTCCACACAGTCAGCATAAGCTTCCTGCAATGAGAAAAGAGACACTTCATCAATGCGAGAGGAGTTTACAGAACAATGCTTTTAAGAGTGAGTGCTGTGCAAGTGAATATACATATAAGAATACAATAGGCACAACTATATATCACCTACAAGAACAATCAGCCATTTCAAAAGCATAAGGTTTTGCATTAACTTCTTGCAAAAACCGTGTAATACAACACAATCATCATTACTTATCAGGCCCAAAATTCTGGCTTCAAAAAAATGTTTTTAATCTAAACTTTAGCCTAAACTTAAGAGGTTTAGCGCATTTACAGCCAAACATTTCATTGCGTACCATCAGAAATTCTGAACACTGGCACATTCCCCAAACACGAACGAATTACGGTCTCCAAATGTTAAAATTCACCATTCCATACGTACTCAATACGTTCAAGCTTACAGAAGATCACTTGCATGTCCTTTCAGGAAGGGAGCTATTCAACATGTTCACATAATCCGCTACAAGGCTAAAAAAATTCTGTCAAAACAAAGCACTCCTTTCTGTTTACAGTATGTCTTACTGTTATGTTACCTTGCAGTAATTTTCTTGTCATTGGTTGTGGTTTTTTGTGTGTGAATGATTGATGTACTTTTCGGCACCCAAGGGCGCATATAATTATGTCTACTTGACAATTATCGTACAAGCTTTATTTATTTATTTTGCTTATTTTTCTATCATACGATAAGACTGTATGAATCTTGCTGTGCTGTCGTTCTGCTGTATGGATGGGAGGTGGGGCTAGTCAAGCTGCATCAGCGCAGCTTTTTTCCCACTTTCCACGCCACAACTGTTCTGTGTAAAACACACTGTACTGTTGCTGGTGAAAATTAAACTTCAACTTCAACATATCAGGAATATCAGGAATCTTCGATCATGTGTTACCAACATGACCACTCTCACATCCCTTCAAAATAAAACAGCAAAGTGCTATCAAGAGAATTGTGTCAATATGAGTTCATACACATCTTAAAGGCATTCAACAACTTGGCAGACAGTTTCATGCTATCCAAAAGGTCACACCTGAACTAGCATCCAGCATTCTGCTACGATTCCCAGTTTCCAAAACAATTATTTAGTTTGCTCGATCATGCTTGGATGTAGTTAAAGGGATGCCAATTCAGCTCTTATATACTTTTTCTGCATCCTTACAAGGGTTTCAGGCAAGTCTAACTTGCAACTACTACTGCAACAGAAATTCTGTACAGTTAGTAAGTTAGCTAAGCGTAGGAAATTATGAAGCAACAATAAGCCAATTCAAAAACTGAAGACAGACAAAGGCAAGTGCCCATTAATACAGTACTGAATTATATATTTTAAACTAACGTCCCTGACTTATAAACAGAATGTTCAACAACTAGTTAGGTATAATCTAACCAACACACTGGAGCAATGGAAGGCACAACTCGCCAGTTCAGACCCGAAGGTGCAGAAGGCAATTCTTGGTCATGTTCGGCTAGTGGTAGAAGCCAGTGGAGCCCTGGACTTGGGGCGCCACCCATCAAGCTCCTAATCCCCTATCCCCCTTTCCCCAATTTAATAAAGCTATTCTCTCTCTCCCAACAATTTCGCACCAAATCCTATGCATTTTGTAAATGTCCATGCACAGAGAAAAATGGGATGCCACAGGACTCTAATAATGCAATGACATCTCCTGCTTTTGCTAGGTATTGTCTCACACGGTCATATTCGCTGAGCATTCTTTCTGGATCCAATGTGTCACATACTTGGTATGAACAAGAAGAAAGGAAACCTAGGGCCTGATCTTTATTAGTCCTATCATAAGAAGCCATCAAACAAAGACAACAGGACAGCATAGGAGAAATTACATGTGCTTACTAACTGAATGAAAGAAATGATAAATTAGTGGAAATGAAAGTGGATGAAAAAGCAACTGGTCTCAGGTAGGGCATGAACCCACATCTTCACATTACGTGTGTGATGTTCTTGCCAATTGTGCTACCGCGGCGCCGTTTTCTCATTTAATTTCTGGGATATTTATGTTTATCTACTACAACTAAACGTGGGAGCATTAGCCAGCGCCATATGCTCCCCACGCGCCACCGCTTTTTGCTGCAGACTGCCATCGTATACGTTTTCTGGCCGCCACATCCCATGTGAACAAGAAAAGGCGCGAGGCGTGCGCAATTGAAAACAGCATATAGCTGCCCGTCTTACGTGAAAACGATGGCACGCATAGTTTCTTGTTCCGGTACCACCAAATCTCCACCCAGGTTGTAGTATGCCACATTCAAGGCTATCGCCGCCAAACCTATTGTGATAAGCATCTTCACCTATCTGTTTTACAGCCCTTGGTGCGTAGTGCCCTTGGTAGCATACTGCATGCTTTTACTAGACGATAATCGCCATTCCCTGCTGCAGGCGGTGCAATGTGGGCATCATGTTTCACTTCGGCGGCATCCGGCATTGCCCACCAGCTCGATTTCATTTTGCTTTCCCATCACCCTCTTAAAATACCACGCAATAGGAAAAGAACAAAACTCATCTCGGGCTGCCTGAGCCCCACCAGGTCAACATGCGTTGAAACCTCGTGCCGGAACGATCCGCGCGACGCTTCGGATTACGTAGATGTCAACAATAGGTGAGTCCGTCAAATTTTTTTAGTTACTTCGGATCGTATGTTTTCTCTGTTACTATGTTTCTTTCTTGCTGTATCTTCCAAAACGTATGAATGACATTCTACTGTAATTTCCCCTATGCTGTCCTTGGCGTCGTTGTTTGTTGGCTTCTTATGACATACTTGGTATAACTACTTACTATCATACTGAGCTCTTCAGCAAAGTGGTATTGGAAAGCGTAAGCAGGGGAATGTGATATGGAGTTCCAGATCCAAGGAGCCGAGCGTCTTACAAAAGCATGCTTTGGTGCTTCCTTGGTGTTGCAAGAATGCCCATTGGTTATTTCAAATGTATGAAAACATTATGCACTTAAAATGCACTCGATGCTTGTAGCGCTTTCAGAGGACCCTTTGTAGCGTTTAGCTAGATTTGTTTGTGCTTGAGGTTCTTGCCGAGTTGCTTCAAGGGCTCCTCACCAGGTTTCGTCATTTTTAACAGACAAGTGTGGGGTATACCTGATGCGCTCACAATTGTGTCTGCAAAATGTTACGGTGCTGCATGCCGCGAGAACAGCTGAAATTTCAAGGCAAACGCCACACTCCTTCACTCTCGAGGCAGTGCACTCCCAGCAAGAGCCACAGTCACACACACACACATTCTTCCTCGCAGTGTGTGTTTTGTCGCGCATCATGACCACTCATTTAATGTGAAAGGAGCAACACTGCAAGAAAGGAGGTGGGGCTTACGTCGTGGCATGTCCCTCGGCTCCGATTAGGAAGAAAACAGGGAAGAAATGCCACTTAGGAATACTACTAGAGGCAGAGGGAGAGACTGTCTCCATTGGCAGTGACGCCTGCCTCCTGGCGACATAGTAACAGGACAGTTAATTGCTTTTATCTTTTCCATTAATGAACTGGTTTGAAAAATTCTTTTGATAAAGCACTCCTTGGATGGCACTTTACAACCTCAAGTGTATAGCCAACATTTGCAATGGGGCTTGGTGAGGGGTCCTTCAATTATCTAATTTTTCAGCTGCTTGTGGTGGTTTGAGGCTTGCTACTCTACTGCGTTTTTTTTTTTTGCTCACATTGTCAATTGATGTATAGAGCAGTCGACTGTTAAAATGTGCACATGTGTAGAACACGTGTGTAGAGTATGTGCATAGAGCAAGTCTGAATTTCTTCCCTATTGCAAGTGTTGAAGTGCCCGGCTTCGCAGCAGGTGACTTGTGGTTAGTAGTGCAGGCACGTTATCACCTTTATCAGTAGCGATTGCAATAATTATCACCTTCACAAGGTCAAATTCTTAAAGGCCTCAAATGGAACACTAAATTAGGTCCCTACTCTTGTACACGAGAAGACCTAAATGAAAGCTGACACCACTGGTAACATCATCCGTTACAGAGAGACTACAGTTAAACTTTGATTCCACGAAACCGAACCAATGCACATTATATTTTTTTAGAGAACTTCATTAGGAAACATTGAAAACACTCATGCTAATGTAATAAACTAACATGACTAGTCTTATATTTATTCTAGAGCAATAAAGGTTGAAATTTTGGCCTGTGTATAGATTTATATTAGACAGCAAGCCCATTGCGCCCGTTTTGTCTTCCTTCACAAGAGCGGCAACAGGTCAACGCCATCAGTGACCTGAACTGAAACAAAGCTTAAACATATTTTCATCATATTTCCTCCCAGGGATCTCTTAAATTGTGTGAGATGTTGAATTTACAAAGCTACATTTATCTTTTTAATGTATTAGGCTCTACGAATATGTGTCAGAGAACCGAGAGCCGATTGTTAAAAAGAAAATTTTGTAAAACAAGGTTTTGTTGAACTGAGATTTGATTGTATAGTGTCATAATTGATGACAGCTGACTTTCTTTTATTTTTCTTTCCATCACCTTTCATAAATTCAGCCACCTCGCAATGCATGCAAGAATGTATAAAGACAATTTCCAATTCAAACAAGCAGGATATATATGTAGATACTTTAACGAAGCATTCCACTTGTTTCAAGCTATTTCTGAGCATTATGTGGCAGCTGCCAGCCTACTCCTTGCTCTTTTTATCTCTTTCATTTGTATACACGTCTTCGAACCAAACAATACCAATAACAATAATAACTGTGAGCACCTGAGCTGTTTTGATGTCCTGCTGCAGCCTACGGAGCTTGTCCTCAGACTGCGCCAGAAACTCTTGCAGCACGGCTGCATCCTTGGAGTCCCGCCGCAGTGCCAGCTCTCGTTTGCACAGTTCCATGCCCTTCTCCAGCTCATGGCTGTCCGTCAGGATGTTTTCAAGCGTCACTGTAACCGTTTACAATGCAAAAGTTGTGCCCTGTGAAGACCTTGTAGCAAAACATTTAAATAACTGTCAACCTGTGGACTTCAAAACCAGTAAAAGTCCTGCAAACACAACGCTCGAGTGGGTAGGGCCAACAACGCTAATTTATTTTTAAAGCTTGCCCTGAATACATCTTCTGTGGGGATAGACATGCACTTCATTGGCGATGATTTACCTTTAGATGCAGCACACAGCAGCAACAAACTTAGAACGACAGAGAAAGACGGGCAATGCATTATTTTTAGATCACATGTGACCTTTTCAGTGAACTTGCTGTTGCCGATTTCACTTGCTTCAGGTGCTTCTTTATGGCAAATCAGTTCCACGGAAGCCCGCAAGGTGAAGGAAAGTTCATGAAAGGGAAAAAGTGCCATCCACCTGAACGTAAAGAAAGACATGCAGTTGAAGAAAACTTCATCCTGGTCTGGGATCCTGGACCATGACAAATTTTTATTCAACTGCGACGCTTCCTTTCTGAGAAACCTGTGTGGGTTTCCTTTGTCACTTTGTGCTACAGTTGGGTGGATAACAATTTTTCCTTTCAGGAAGTTGTGTGCGTAAACTTGCTCCAAGCAAGCACCCCTCTGGCCCCCCTCTTTCCCGTCAGAAGACTTCCAACATTAGGGTAGAAAACCAACAAAGAAAACCTTTTCATGAAAAGATTTTTTTTTTTTTTTTGCAAAACTTGATGCCACGTTTGTAACATTATAGCATGTAACGTAACATTGTGTAATGTAACATTGTGGAAAATTAGACAGAGCTGACAGGCATGCACTTCTTGGGTGGAAGACTCCTTCAGTATTTTTTTCATAAACAAGGGTCCCTGTAGACAGCTTAATGCCTGTCTTTTCTGAAACCATCGTCTTATTTGGTTACCTGTCCTGTTGTTCTGATTAGGCTAGGTTAGGTTGTGTACGACCTCGTGTGGCCTGATGATAGCTTACAAGTGTAGAACAACGCCCCAACATATTTTTTGACAGTTGCTGTGCTTTTCCAGCACTTTAATGTGTTATGCAAACATATGGCTGATAGTATACAGATGTATGAGGTGGCAACTTTGCATTACAGATGGAACACCAGTTGGCAAAAGTTAATCCCGAGCCCTCCGTCCATCCACAGTGCATCTCCAGGGGCTCACAATACAGCTTCAGGACATTAAATTCGAACAAGAAATGCGTAGAGGATCCTTCAATACAAGCGCGCCAGACTCTGATGTATTTGCTTCCTGCAACTTTTTTTTTTCTTTCTTGAGTGACGCAATGATAAAGCACTTATGGCAGCAGTATCAAGGTGAGCTCACCCGTGCATGCACGCTCGACGAATCGCAGTTCCTGATCAAAGCCCATAAGGTCAGGAAACTTGCTGCTGACTGTCTCGACGATGTAGTGCAGGAGCGAGATCTTCCTGTCGGCTGTTTTTGTGTCTGCAAGCTGTGCAGAAGGCAAAATTGAAGGACACAGAAGAAGAAGAAAATTGTGCAGAAACAATTGACAATGACTGTCAGTGCAAGGATAGCGGTGCAGGTTAAGGCATCTCTCCTTTATGTCTCTCTCTTTCTGTCAAATGCTTCTAAATGGCTATTCGCTTATTTAACGGTGCCCTCGAAGGCATGTATTTGTTGTAGTGGGAGTATTTTAGGAAGCGTTCGTTGTGCCATTGCGTAATTCCATAGAGAACAGAGCCGTTAACCAGCATATCTCAGTTACATAAGAACACGTGCCTTTAGCATTGGCACTTTTGTATCGGCAGTGAAAGTCCAAACTCCGGCCACCAACCATTGACCACGAAAGCGTCGAAACGGCCAAAGAAAGCTATTCGCTTTAATAACTAATCAAATATGAAGAAGCATACCACATAAGTACAGCAGCCTTTGATTAGGCTCTTGCAGAAGAAGAATTCTTCATCATACTACTTCGAAATGAGGGTGAGGATGCTGCATCTAGCTGAAGCTACATTTAGCATCAAACCATGTTGCTGAGACATACTTTCAACATGATGCCAGTAAGTTTCAGCTGTCAGCAACATGACAGGCTCAAGCAGGAACTCCAGACGCAAGGTCTTGTAATATTCTGCTAAATTGTTAAATGAAACAAGCAGTTAAATAAGCAAGATATGTAAATAAAGCTTGTAAATTTATAGAAATCTTAAGTGTGCACTACAGCTGACTTCCGCTAATTTGGTCCTCGCGAGACCGCAGGGTTCAAAAGGTTGAATTAATAAATGATGTCAAAATGAACGAATTCAAAATCTTTTTCATTGCTTGAAGTAGTCTGCAATGTTTTTTTGCTTTTTGCTCTTGACGCGTGACTATACCAGCCTGAGGTGAATGAGGCTGACATGTTTAAACACTGCCTTCACGCAGCAACACAAAACAAGCGGGAACAGATGACTTCATGAGTGCAAGGAGCGCTGGTCACTAAAAGATAGGAACAAAATAGTTTCACGCTTAAGGAAGCAGTCATGCCACCTGCCGAATTTCTTGCGTTTTCAAGCTTTTGATAAACACTGTGTGCACGAGCAGTCATTGTGACAGCCGAATTAACCAATGTGACCTGCTTTCACATTAACCAAAATGCGTTTTTCTTGCACAGAAAAATGAATGATTTATCACGTGAACTTTCCAGTGTCTTCGATTTCAGCAAAATCTCGAATGAACCGAGGTTTAATTAACAGGAGGCATATGTCAATACATGTGTCACATCTTCACAGAATCCCTACTGAGTATCTCGGGTATTCACTGTTCAGCTTAGATTTGACAAAACAGGCTTCAGACTTGGCCTTCCTGAACAATGTCTGCCTGTCATATAACACAAATACACTTTGTTAGAAATCACTGTTAACAGACCCTTTTCTCAAAAACTTGACTGAACTCAAATATTTAATGCTGTTATTCTAAACAATAGTGACTGATTTATTACCTTTTTCTAAAGCAGCACTAAAGGAGCGAGCTAAATCAAGTCAGACAGGCACATTACCCTCTTGGAATTCTCTCAACATTTGCTCGATGGAAAATGTGACTTCATTATATTTGCGGACTACTTATTCCTGCCCCTTATGAAACTTTCAGGAAGGCAAAAGCATTTTTGCAATCATCATTTATTATTTGCTTCTTATATTTTTGCAGTCCTGTCTACTTCAGAAAGGATGGGGGGATCGCGCTTTCCAGCTACAAATATTTTGACAGAAACTATTGCTCCATCTCCAATGCAGAAGGACAGCTGGAAATAAAACTGTGAACTGACCATGTCAAGACTCTGTAGTTTGAACCCATATGCAGGGCCCCTCTTCGAGCTGTTCATGTAGTTCCCAAAAGCGAGAATCACCTGTGGGACACAAATACATAAAGAATGCAGGTGAAACACTACGCTATATACAAGTCACTGAACAGCAAATCCTGCTACTTCCAAGTTGTACCACACTGCAAGTTGTAAAAAAGAAAGTAATCTGTATTTTGTTTGTCCAATGGGAATACAAATGCTTAAAAAGAATAGTCACAATGTTGCTGCATCTTGTAGTTTCCCACTATTACAGTACGGCACCATACTAAGATGTTGATCGCTTTCTTTTTGAAATGCTTTGGTATACATAAGTGAAAGGAAGCAAAAAAAAAAAAGTGAATAAACTAAACTACTCGCCAGTCAAAACTCAAAGCACTGCAAGCCATATGCTATGCATTGAGCAAATAGAATTAATGCAAAAGGCAAACATACTCAGCATCCATTAAAGAATGTCCCTCCCATATTTTGAGTTTTGTTTTCTTTTTGTGCTGAAGCTTTCATTGTAGTGAATGGTGCACCACTGCAAGTACCTTGAGGTTTTGATTTTTCGGTTTGCCTGGGGCAATTACGCAGGGCTGTTCTCAAAGATATTAGGCTAGTTGCATGTCAACCTTTGCTCGATTTACACGTGCAAATATTTCTTCTTTCTTTCTCAAGGCTTTTAACCAAGAGTATGGCAGTATTGGGTTATGTGTGCAAAATTTGCGATCAGCAGAAAAAATGAATTCAATCTACAGTAATCTCAATCATACATATTTTCCTAATTTTTTTTCAGCATAAAATGTGTATTATGCCTCCTTTATTTCACTCATTTCCCTACTTCCCATCCTTTTACATGCTGTCCTCACATTTCTCTCAGATAAATACTATGTGCTAGATGCAAGTTCTGCACTTGCTAATGCTGCTGAGCCTCACTGCAGTGCATATTTATGTGAACCCATGTGCTGCTCTTCAAACACTCTTTTTCCTATGATGAACACTATGTGTTGACAGTACAACAACACAGCTGCGAGCATGGGTGCCATTGTAGGGTGGGGCTACTGCTCGTAAGAAATGCACGATAGTGAACTTTACACGCCTGTTAAATATTTGTTACAGAGTGGGGCAAAAGAACAAGTTAGCCTATAACATTCATACTAAACTTATATCAATATGGTAAAACTTATAGGCAAAATATTTCCATATTTTCTTTCTCTATACCGATGGCAGTCAGCCACAATCCAAACTTCAGTTCTTTGCAGAGAATGCCATCCTCAAGAACTGCTCTCAACAGCATACTAGCACTTCTATGGGCACGACAATAAGATTTAGCAGGCAGGGAAGCATGCACTATACGGATAACTACTGCCTGAGTAGAGAAAGCTTACAATTAAGTTATCCTTCCCATAAATATGTGATGCCTTGTAGTGCTTCAGTAAAATTTATCTCAATATGGCGAAGTATAGCGAGACCTTCTCTTCAGTTCCTGTTCACTTGAAACTGACAAGACTTAGATTTATATGAATTCTGGTGCAATGAAAAGCTGACATTTGGTAATGCTTTCTTAACAATGTTGCTGCAACCACTCATACATGGTCAAGCATACAATGGCAAACAGTCCATCCCAGCACATAACCGGTACTTATGATTGCAACCTTCAGAAAACAGGCGGGGGGGGAGGGGTGTGTGCGGGAATTCACCGTATAACTCCCGCAATAATCACATACATTGTTCTTTTTTTCCCATTTTATTAAAATAACTATGCACAATAAAAAGCTAAAATGAAGCTCCAGAAACAACATTACGTACAACTTCAGCCATGATAACCAGTCTCACAGCTCCTCTCTGGCAAAGAGTGGTGTGGCTTCATTGCAATGCTGATTATATGGATGTGAAACCTCACAACAGGGCACTCTTACACAGTCTCCAGGAAGGACATGAAACACAAGTTGTCAGAATAATATCTTGGCAGTGTTTACCTCGAGAAGCTTTCGTAGTCGCTTTGAGTTCTTGATTGCTCGAGACGCCGCTGTTATTGCATGCACTTGCTGCAGGGCAAGTAATGAAAAAGCAGTGGAAAGAAAATTAGAAAGCTGCAGTGGCAATGACAAATAATTATAGTGAATAAACCAAGATGATCTACACAGAGAATTGCGTATGAACTCAGGCTGCAATAAATGCCAGGTTGGTAGCCCTACCCAGAGAAAAGTATATTTCAAATTAGTGTTGTAGCTGATAGCAGTGCAACATTAGAAACAGTGCCGGGCTAAGCAAAATTTATTGAAATACATTTCGGCTTCTCGACAGGAGTGTTGCATAGTATTATTTTGTCCTTTCAAGAAGTTTTACCTTGAATGGCTATATGTCATTCAATTGCAATGATGTTGCTTAACAATACAGGAGTCTGTCCGACCCTCGGAATTGATCAAGACAATGTATTCACATAACAGTTCACATGTTCATTAATTATGATGCAGGCTTCATTTTTTTTTATTTGCACTTGCTCTCAATGCAAATAACTAAAATAACGAATGCAGAAAATTATTTTTGGAACAGGCTCAGTCATAAGATACAAAGTTTTGTTTGGTTCCAGAAAATCTTGTAATAAGATACACCTGCAACTTTTCATTACAGAGTGCACCTGTTTATGAATCAGTTAACCTCATCTTGTCTCAATGTTAAATCTAGTGAAATGCCCTGTTCTAAAGCAACAAACACTACGACACTTGTAATGTTGCATGTGCAAATAGTTTTCTTACCGGTGTGATGATTTGGATGTTTTCCGCAAAGGATGCGATGTAACTCATGATGTTCAACTTCTGTGATAACCTCTCTATCTTTGTCAGCTATAGGCAAAAGAAAGTAAAACAAGTGACTTAGTTGGTCGTGAACAACCGCAGCACACCAGGCTTCTTTAGCATGCAAGTAAACTATAAGTTTGGAGCAAAATCCATGAGACTATATCTGCATATAAAAAACTGTAATGATGGTTCAGGTAACAAGTAGCAAAAGAGACACTAAACTTGCTTCATAGATAAAGTGTAGAGTATAATTTAAATTCTAACCTTTTTTCTTCGTATTACTCTTCTCAATAGTAAAAGCACTTACAGGTATAAGGAAAGCAGGGCTAGGAAAATGTAACGACTATTTCAGTGCTATTCCTTTTTACATGTTATCAGTGGTATGTTATCACCAATCGCCAATTGCGAATGGTGGATGATAGGAAAGAAATGGTACTGAGGAAAATGAATCCATACATTATACCAGCCCAGAAGACTCCCAGTAAACACGTAACATGTCCGAGAGAATTAACACATTAAACTTATACCAATACCTCCACTGGGGCAGTTGCTCTACCAACTGAGCTAACCAAAAGGTCGGCAGATCGCAGCATGAGGGCAAATTAATTGATAAATGAAAGTGTAGGAACACAGGTAAATGACAACAGTTCCCAGCATTAATCTATCTCATCTTTCAAGTTTCTGCAGAACTGATCTCATCATATTGTGATTGAGGCACAATATGCAAATGCAAGAACGACATGACTCCAGTCAATGCTGGCCAAAGGTGGAAGGGCACCCAATATCTAAAGCGACCAAGTCAAAAGAGAGCCAGCTATGCTGCTGGCCAAGGTCTCTGTTAAAATGGTCCAAACCAGCGAGATGCCTACAACCTTGGTAGGGACTACTTCCTTAATAACACTCCAATACTGCAAACACTTCTTGCTGTGAACTAGTAAACATTATTCAGAAGACAGGAAAATGAAAGATAACTTTGATAATGTGAAACTTTCATGCTTACACGCACTATTTCTGCGATGGGGATAGTAGTTGCATTACATTCATTTATTAAGTCATTTAGCTCTGTTCTGATCCGGCAGGTGATTACCCCACATCTACATTTCATTGTCAGTCAATGACTTACTTGAAGCAGGAACTTGTCTTCATCTGTGAGAGCATCCACAGGCTTCTTCTCTCGTTCGTACTCTCGATACGCTTTCGTCTGCAAGGCGTTCACAAGAAATCGTACAAAGCTTCATCAAAATTTTTCTCCAAGGTTGTGCTTGTCATCAGCCTTATATCCAATTGATATGGGGTCACAAAGTGTGCTTTGACCAGCTACATAATGCTTTCAGAAAGCAGAACCTTAAACAACTTTCCATCCAATATGAGTGAAAGGTTGTGCATTTGCGCAGCGTTTAGGAGTGCAATAAAACAGCCTTCATATGGAGAACAACAGTTGCTATTGCGTACCATGTCCCCAATTGTCATTAATGTCATTGTCCTCAATGTCATTAAGGACGCAGGCAACAACGAAACATGGCAGGGATCATTATACCAGAAGCATAAACATGATCTTGGCACCCCACAGAGTGTCTACCAAGTTGACATTTCCAAATTCCCTGAGTTTTCCAGGTTTTCCCTGAGTACCTTTGCAAAATTCCCTGAGTGACACAGCACTATGTTTTATGTAAAGACGGGCTGACACCATATCGCCCGATGCTGTCACTCTCTGATAAGCACATGAAAAAAAAAATTTTTTAAAATAAAGAACGACTTAATCCAATTTTAATACTAAGCAGTACTGTTTATATTATTCAAAATGAGAATAGAAGGGAGGGGTTAGTAAAATGCACAGCAAATAAAATGTCTTAGAAAAAAATTGCAAATCGAGTCGGACATTCTCAAATACGATTAAAAAGGAGATGGATATAGAAGCAAATATTTTTGAATATGAGCTATTTCTATCTACTGATAGCAAGCTCAGTGGTATGAGGCCCGAACTTTGTCACAATAGAGATTCTCCCTCAACAGCTCGTAAGTCAACCTCAACTGTCCTGACATACTCTCAGCCTGCACACGACGCCTCAGTGTTGTGTTTGACTGCTTTAAAGAGTTTATTTTGGTTTGTATGAGTGACATCTGCATCTCGGCATCAGCCAACACTTTGTTTTTTGAGCTCAAGCTTCTTCAAAACAGCGGCAGCACGCTTCCTTTCCCGTTCATTCCTCAATGCGTAGGTCCTTTCTGTTCATGTCCTCCTTCTGCCAATCGTTCACCCCACGGACCATTTGAAGCATCTTCTTGGTCAGTTGCACAGTCCACGTCCGATTTTTCTAACTCCCTAGAGGCCGCGAAAACGTCTGAAAAATCGGCCAGTTGGAAAAAATAAATGCATGTCATTTACTGCCCTCAAGGGCTCAAACCGCCACAGGCACATTCGAAAATGCTCTGAAGGCCTGTCGGTACATGTATTAGGCATATCGATGTTTGCACTGTGACAGGAAATACCGGGTGCACTTGTGGTGGCAATTGCCCCTTCCCACGCTTGTTATGCTTCACTGCAGTACTTTTGCATATGCTTCACCAAGATTTCTGTACAGAGACGAAGCTGACTTTTGGGAACTCGCATTATGCAATGCACCGTGCTTTCCATGCTTGTAAGCAAATCGCGAGGACCACAAAGGTGGAGTCCGTGCTATTGCTGACAGCAGCGAATTCTTTCAATAAAAAACACGGCACCCAACGGCAAGAAGTTTCATAGCGAACGTTGAAGCAGCTAGGCCTAGCATTGCCGCAGTGGTGGCTACGGCTGCCAGTGGATCTGCATGTGAGAGCGCCGGTTCGAGGCGGCGAGGTAATCAAAATAGCAGCATGGTGGCTTTGGTTAACGCCGTTTTGGACCTGCGGTCACGGCAAAACGTTCGAAAAATCGGACATCGAAGAGTTCTTGAGTCCGAAATTTCAGACATTCTGATACATTGACTCTTTGGGGTACGTGGTGGTGCTATGAAGCCATATAAATTATGGGGAATCTGGAAAATCGGTCGTTGACTGTACACTGGCAACTCCTCCAGCCGACAACAGGGCATCAAAGACGATTCATTACGATTCCTGTCTGTTACTCGACCCAGCATTACCATGACTTTCGACCCTTTCAATAAAATTACAGCAAATTTTCCCTGATAGAGGCACAAATTCCCTGAGTTTTTCCAGAGTACTCAAAATCCCTGAGAATTCCCGGTTTTCCCAGTTGGTAGACACCCTGACCCTGACTAGGGAGAAATGGGGCAGAAAATGGTGTCAAGACCAGCAAAACAATTAGAAAGAGAGCATAACCTGCATGAAGCTTCCAATGCTTTCAGTGACTCAGTATTAGAAGCATCAAACACCTGCACACAAGTGCAGTGTAGTACCTACAAACTCTTCTCATACTCCTGCCCAGAGTATGAAAGAGAAGTGGCATACCAAATAGTAGCAAGTATGGCAACTCTCTGTTTCTTCTAAGCCCCTGGAACTCCTTCAACATGCACACAAACCGCACTAAGAGATGAGAAAGAAATGCCTGCACGTGGCACAGACCTCGGCATCGTTGGGCACCATGCGTAGAAGAATGTCGACGCAGTCCTGCGAGATGGTCTTGAGGTCAAGGCTATTGACAGCCCTGACTACAACATCTGTGGCCAGCTCAATCTTCCGCCTGGAGATGGCCATGTTGCGTAACCGGTTGTGCTCCAGCAGCGTCACCTTCTCAGGAACCTGAAAAATTCAAGACCAGGGAAAGTTATGAGTTGGGTAGAATGATACTTCCAAGTTTTAGGAATATCATACTTTCTAGACTACACTCTATACACAGCAGGTGTTTAGATGCTGTTGTCATTTGACTGGTAGTGTACATGGGGAATACAGGAAAGTACAGGCTGCTGCCTGTACTTTCAGAGTTGTACACATACCGTATTTACACGATTGTAAGTCGACCACTTTTTTAAATTTGAAAGTCTGAAGTTGGGGGGTCGACTTACAGTCGAAACCAAAACATGGCCCCGCCAAAAAAGCAAGACCAACGGGAGCTACAACGTAGTTACGATTTTATGTTTGCTCTATGGCCCTACCCCTACCTTTTCGCTATCCCGCGTGTTTGTTCGCTTTTCGGAAGGGTTTTTCAAAATTTTTGAGAGTTTTACAATGCATGCAACACTCATGGGGGGGGTGTCGATAGCTGATGGAAGCGCCGCAGTTCCCATTTGCGGCGGCACCCTCAGAACGGCGGCAATTGCGGGGAGTATGGGTAGTTCATGGAAGAGCAGACACCACTCGTGGGTTTCTCTTTCTCTGTTGAAAGGCATTGGCATTGGTTTGACGCGTTCCACTTGACTGCTTCCTCAGACCTCATGAGTGCTCCAGGCCCACTAATCGTTCGGCACTCGTTCACAGCAGCGTTCAAGAGGGCTGCCATCCTTTACGCCGAAGAAACAAATCACTGCGCAGCGGGCCGCAAGTTCAATGTTTCTGAACGGGTGGTGCGAGAGTGGCGACTGCAGCGAAGTGAAATTTTGACCTGTGATGGCAAGTGAGGAATTTCTCACGTGCTGAAGTCTCGACACTTGCCGGAGCTGTAGGCTAAGCTTGCAGCGTACGTCGCTGAAATGCGTGATCAGTCCCTGCCAGTTAAGTGCGACATGGTCATGAAACAAGCCCGGATCTTCTCCTTAATTTTAAGGCCTTGCTCCGCCGTGAGTACAACGAGTGGCTGGCGGCAGAAGACTGCGAAATTATGCCAACCGGACCTGACAAAGAAGCCTCCCTGACGGCTGCGTGTGGTTGGGTACATTCGGCGTAGGGTGCTGTTCCACAAAATGTCATGGTGCGGTCGTTTGCCAAATGTGAAATTTCGCGGGACCACGACGCGCTGTGGGACCGCAGCAACGATTTCGATGGCAGCACTAGTGAAGACGAGTAGTCCAGTGACCATGTCAGCTACTAATAAATTTTCGTTATCGAATGCGCCCTCGGGTATATTCTTTTTTTTTTTTTTCCTGTCACGCGATATGGGGGGGTCGACTTACATTCGAGTCGACTTACAGTCGTGTAAATACAGTACACTGTTGCTTAAAAAAAAAGACTAATATTTGCCATCTTTCTAATGATGAATGGTGAATTTCTAACTTCCTTTCTAATGATGCTCTAACATCTGCCCAGCATGGTTTTCTTCGTGGTTATAGCACTGTAACACAATTAGTCGATTTTGTTTATTATATCACTTCTAACCTAGACATGGGTAATCAAGTGTATGCCATCTTTATTGACTTCTCTAAAGCTTTTGACTCTGTGATTCATTCTAAACTGCTGGTAAAATTAAACGCCATATTCAATAATCCCTGTCTTGTTTCTCGGATAGTAAGTTTTCTTCATTATTGCTCACAATTTGTTTCTTTTAACTCAGTGGACTCAACTCCTGTCGACATGATGTCAGGCGTTCCTCAGGGATCCGTTCTAGACCCTTTATTATTCCTAACATACATCAATGATTTACCTCGTAGCACCTCAACTAAAATCAGATTTTATGCAAGTTACTGTATAGTATACGAATCTATTAATCCCATTGATGGCCACCACCGTCTTGCCCAATCCCTTATGTCCTTCTGCGCTTGGTGCAAAGCGTGGCAAATGAACATCAACTGTAGTAAAACAGTCGTCATGTCATTTTCCAATAGACAGAGCCCCCTCTCATTCGATTATTCTATGGATGGCATCCAACTTAAAAGAATGTATCAGTATAAATACCTAGGTGTCATTCTAACCGAACATCTTTCATGGTCTAAACATATTGAATATGTAAACGGGAAAGCCCTAAAGAAACTAGGTTATTTGCGCCTCCCACGATACTAAGCTCCTATTATATAAAATGCTAACTTGCCCTGTTCTAGAATATGCATCTGTCATTTGGTTCCCCTATAAACAATGCGAAATAAGGTCGCTCAATAACATTCAATGAAGATATATCGCTTTCATTTGCCAAAATTACAGCCGCACTTTCTCACCAACACAGGCTCAACAATCTTTGAACATTCAGCCATTACTTTCACGTTATCACATTGAAGCCTTAAAACTTTTATATGGAATTAATAACTACACCTTTCGTCTTTCCAACTGTAACTATATCACATTTACTAACGCAAGTTGTGCTCGTAGGTCCCACGCCTTGAACATAACACCTATTTATGCCCGTACTAACACATTCAAGTACCGTTTTTTTTCCACGTACAATACAGCTTTGGAATTCTCTACCTGGTAACATTCGTTCACTATCACTAAAAGATTTCATAGCTGCCACTGGTAAGCACTTCGCTAACATGTAAAGCGCTTCTTTTTGATCATTCATCTTTTCATGTTTATGTGTGTTTTTAATGTGTAATGTATAGTAATGAATATTGTTCCCACTCCTGCTATAGCCCTATATTGGGCTGCAGTATATGTAAATAAATGAATGAATAAATAAATAAATGAATAAATAAATAAATAAATAAATAAATAAATAAATAAATAAATCTAACTTCTACACGCATGAGTGTAGCTTGTAAATTTAGTGCCTGTGGACTATGTACATGGTGCAAACAATCTAATAAAATGTTTTTATTTTTAGATGAAACTGATCGGTGTGGGCTGTAGATAAGGTGCGAACCGTAGTGCAGAATGTAAAATCCTGTGCAGGCTTCTCCAAAAAGAACTTTCACATTGGTACATCACAATGCTTTTAAATCAGTGTGTCTTCCGTATCTGGTACTGTGCAAATGAGGCGACATCTGGAAAAGCATTTTAAACCTGGAAAGGCTGATAGCGGTGACTTCATTCATTTTATAGACATGTCCCGGCTGATGATGTTTACACTATGTAGGAAGATCAGTAACGACGGCATAGAAAGCATGCTGACGGAACAGAGAAATGTGGAAGGTGACTGCAACATAAACAGTTGAGTCTGCTCACAATGTCAACCTGTGCTCAGGCACACAACTGCAGCTCCACTTGAAATAGAAACCTTTTTCTTTTGCTTTTCTTTTTGTTTACTGCAGACGAGTTCAACATAGAAGCAAAACAAACTATTTCTAGCAGGGTTTAGATTAGGATAAATGAAAATCAGCTCAAAAAAGAGCAAGTGGACTACCTTAAAACGCTTGCTGTTATTGATGTCATCACTTCGGTCGGGGAAAGCACCCTGTACGCCCAGCTTGAACTGCTCTTCAAAACGTGCGAAGTCAATAACCTAAAGGAAAAATACAAGCAGGGTACACGTTTAGTGGCAGCTCAACATGAAACATTTCATAACACAAAAAAAACATAACACTGGTGTGCCCCGTTTGCGCTACACATCATGTAATGCGAAACCAGCTAGCCTGTCAGTCTGTTCGCCTGAATATTACTGGCTTAAAGAAGAAGGGGAACACACAGATTAATAAGAGGAGACAATAGCCACTTTTGTAATAAAGACTGTCAAATAATGATGCTGGAGAAACCAGTTGGAACCCTTGCTTACAGAAATTAAGATTTACAAAGCAGAATACAATTTCTTTTTCTTTATATCTTGTTAATCTTGTTAGTAAGCCTTTTACTGTGCAAGAACAGGACTGCTAACGTTTGGTGAAGCAAAATCAATTTTGCTCAAGATTAGGTGTGCCAGAAGAAGTGTACAAAAAGGGAGAAATTGAAAGGGGAGATTGGCATCCATGTGAGAGTACCATGACGCAACAAAATATACTCAAATGAATTGCTCAGAAAGGAAGCTTTGCAGATAAAGAAAAAAAATTCATCCTGGTCTGGGAAATGGGGCTAGTATATATGAGAGCATGGGAGGTAAATTAATTGACACTTGAAGCACAGAAATGCCAATTACCCAAAGCTTACTTGTATAGCATATTCATGGGAAGTACTTACACTGTACAGTTTGTCCTCGTCCAGTTCGCTGAACACAGTTCCCCTGACTTGGTTTGGCTTCAAGGCAATCCAGTTGAGTGTAGGAAGTTTGTATTTGGTCTGGAACTTGCGCTTGATTGTCATCGCTGCATCATCACAAAATGAAACTCGTCAAAGCAAGGAATCGGGAAAGTGCGGAGAGAGCACCCCGCAGAGAACTCACTCTCTCAAGCAAGGACAGCTACTGCAACTCTTTAAATCATGCACAGAAGCTGTGCTTTCAAGCATAAAAGTAGTACTGAAACATATTTTTGAAGTTGTAGAGACTCTACTACATGCTTCTCACACATAAAAGGGTTACACTTAGATATTTTTTAACTGATACAGTCATGTCTTGTTAATACGGGCCCCATTAATATGGGCACTCCGCAATATGCATGAAATCTTCAGTGACCGGTTGGTGGTCATGCATTTCTGCCCCGTTAATATATATACACTCGTGGTCCACACTATGGATGGCCTTTTCGGGAACCAAATTGAAAAATACGTGCCTTTTTGTTTCGTTATTATGGACGTTGCTACATATTGCGATGGAAGCACAGCATTAGAGCGAACAAGAAGTAAAGAAGAGAGGCACGTAGACAGAGTGCTGCTTACGTCAGGAAAGCGGGACCCCCCAGCTGGGGACCAAGTACATATCTGCTGCTAGTAACACAACGGCCACCAAGAACGTTGATTACAAAGCCCTCCCATACCCCTTCGCCCGATCTTTTCACCTCTGTTGTGAAGATCCACTTCATGCAGCTGATGTCTAGCGTTTCCTGGACACTACAGCAGGGTAAAAATGAACAGTGCAAACCCTTATACCCTCGTTTTCTTGGCTGAATAAATGTTAGATGCGTTCTCTTTAATAAATTAATGTTTGCTTTTTTCTTGACCTTGGTTCTTTATTATGGACAACTCACAATACGGACAATTTTTCTGGGAAACAGAAGCGTTCATGTCAACGAGACACAACTGCACTAAAGTTGGTCTCGATACGTCAGACCTGGCATTATCTACATTATTGTGACATCTTGACATAGAGCAAAATTTCTTGATGTTGTGTAGTAGGAAGGTCAGGTATGACGACATTAGTCATAAAAAGTGCACATTTTGTTTGGCGGTGCTAGTATGTGGCAGCCACAGCAATTGCAGGAACATAGCAAGCCAATGTCTCATGAAATCATGGTGCATTCATCTCCCGGGTACCACAAGGGAAACTGACTTGTAGAAAAACGTATTACAGCAAATTGTTAAATTGTTTAAGGCACTCTTATGATTGCAAGTATCTTTTGTTAGGTTTAGAGGGCTTGGACCTTCATTTAACAAAAAAAAATACTAGTTGAAACTATCATGTCAGGGCTTTAAGTGTAGCTGCTATTGCTTGGTATGACTGGAATGAGTGTGAAGTAAGTTAGTAAACTGGTCAGCAGTGGCATAGCCATAAATTTATATCGAAGAAGGTGCTCCGCCGACAACTACCACTCTTCCCCCTCCTTCACCTCTCTCTATAAATAAATAAATAAATAAATAAATAAATAAATAAATAAGTAAGTAAGTACGTATAAGTAAATAAATATATAAATATGGAGGTTGTACACCATGCAAGCACAAACTTCTAGCACTCCCTGGACAAGAATGCTTTAACAAAGGTGCATGTGTTTGCATTGCCGAAACAACACTTTGCTTAACTTCTGACAAAAGTTTTTCATTGCTAAAGCATGCAGCCACTTCACATCAAACTATGCTCTTATACTTATGCTACTTTCAACATGATGATATTAAAGAAACGAAAATTTCATTTACGAATTGAAGCAATTATGTATGTCGATGTACGTTGATGACTTAGCTGGTATGTGACTTGGAAAAACAAACAGCGCTAAAAACGAGGCCAAACAAAGACAAGACGTTGCACTATCATGTCTCTTGTTTGCAGGCCAGACATGTTACAGCTGAGTAACAGTGGAGATAACCGTTGTTTTCCAACCAGATTTCCTAGTGAGTGGTATGGCCACGGCTATGTATGGAAGAGGGCGGGCACTATTTTGGAAGTCACCTAGTACTCAATCGCTCTTTCAGCGTTGTGGGCATTGCTATGTTATTCTAGATTTAAAAATACAACAACAAAACTTTTCTAGAACTTTGATAGTATTATATGATGCAAGTTTCACTCACTTTCTGTCACCTGCCATCCGACTTGTTTAAAGAGATGTTTGGATAACTTGCGATCATCGTATTGTAGTCATCACGCGACGCATATTGCTATTTGATCCCACTCGGGAATTGATTAGGCAGACAGTTCGAAGAGGGCTGCTTCCTGTTTAGAAGCCCTTGTGAAAATTAGGGCATCAGTAGTTCGCAGTAAAATAAGAGCCAGTAGCTCCGAGAGATCTGAAAGTGTCATGTCTCCCGACACCCAGCTGTTCTGAAAACTGCCAAGACGTTTAGTTAGGGTGGGCTCTATGCAGCAAGCAGCATGTGTTACAACAGGGCAGGTGGACAAGCACCTGTTACCCGTCGTAACAAGTGCTGGTAGATAGTTGTAGGTGGGACAAGCAAGTCGCAATATTTTTTAAATGTCTTTTTTCCCTGCAGTGTGGCTGACGATTTGGTAAAGTACCAGAAATAAGAAGCTCTTCGGTGACACTAAGGCCTGGTGGGGAGCAACAATGCCCCTAAGTTTTATGCACACGCTCATCCGATCTTTATCTATATGTGGAATTTTTAGTGCTGATCCCCCCTTGGCAGGATTGTGTTAATCATCACGATCTGCAATGAGGCAGAGGCGTGCCAAGAATAGGGCTGCATGTTCTGTACATGGGGAGAGGAAATCGCCACCATGACAAAGGCCACCCAACCCCTTCAGACCGCTACTAGCCCTTGCCTTGTTTTCACATTCAAGCTATCCCTTCCATCCATGCTGCTCTTTTCGAGCCCACCTCCTGAAACTTTCTGTTCCGTGGGAAAGGGGGGGAGGGGGGTTGTCAGAAAATTTCGAAGGGAGGGGTTCGACCTTCTCCCCTGGCTACGCCAATGCTAGTCAGTATCAACCAAGGTCCCTGCTACGAGTCCGCTGAAATAACACTTACCATCAGGTGGCGCCTGCATACTGCCGGGAGGTGGTGGAGGTGCAAGAATGCCTCCTTTGAGGGGAGGCACCATGGGAGGTGGCACAGGGATGGCATTGCTTCCTGGTGGGGGTGGCGGTGGCGGTGGTGGTGGAGGTGGCGGCAAACCAGACATGGGTGGCGGCGGAGGTGGGGGTGGAGGAGGCACTCCGGACAAACCGGTGCCACTGTGGAGCGAGCTGGCTGAGGAACCTGCACCACAGGAAAACAGGAGCGGGAAGCAAAGGAATGATACCAGAAACGATAACACTGACATAAACGACATCATAAAGAACTACACCACAATGACGGCAATGATACTAACAGTGATGGTAATAGTAAAGGTGTGGCAATGCTAACTGTAATGCTAATATTAGGAGGGCCTTGAGTGCAGATGCAATTTTTTTTTGCCACAAGGAAATTCCTAGTCACAAGGTTTCATTGAACTGTGTTTCAACTACCAAGTTTCTAATGCAATTTGTGCAAGCCCTCCTTTACTGCACAACACCTAGGTCTTGTATTGTGAGGTTGTTTGCCTGCTGCAGTGCAGTGCATTAAAACCATGATGCAAACAAATAACAAACAACCATAAAATAAGTGCTTATTTGAAGTGGCTCTTGCCTCTGGGTAACGTTCCAGTGAGACTCTCGAGCTCCTGGATCTTGCCTTCAAGAAAACTCTCCCGCTGGCGTTTCTCCTCCTCCTTTTCGGAGACCGCCTTGCGTAACGTATTCAGTTCTTCACTCGTCTGTTTTTGCGATTCCTGCAAAGTATAGCACAGAAAAAAAAAAATACACATCACAGCACTGACTAAATTTTGTTCGGGCTTGAGTGAACAGATGATATGAGCCACAAGGATGTATGAAAATTATCAGATTCCACCAAGTACAGAAGACAGAAAGAAGCTTGAAATGTCTTGGGTTGCTATGCTGCATCTTAGCTGATTATGCGAGGTGAAACAATGCTCAGTCCTTAGTAAAAGGTTTCAGGGCAGTGTGAATGTGACACAAGTTGCATCTGGATTAAGGGGCAGTGTTCCTTTGGTACTACTCTCATTACAAAGTGTGAATTGTAAGGCCAAGATCTCTCCTCTCTGCACAATACTTTGGAGCATTGGAAACACATGATAGGCCTCATTGCACATGCCCCAGTCAGCTCTGCAGTGTCATATGCATGATAGCCTGACAACAAAAAAGATGTGTGCATAAACACTAAAAGAAGTACAAAGCACACTGCACTATAAAAACATATAACGATGCCTTTCAGCCTATAATATAAACAACATTTAGTAGCATAGACAGAACTTTACTTCAGAGACACATTTTCAACTCATATTTAGTTTCCTGTTTCCAGCCTGATGTGTAATTTTCTTTAGAGAATGCTCTCATAGGACAAACAAGGTATCGGGGGCCATTCTGTAATTGAGGCACACGACCCTTGGCAATGCCGTGGTCTTGGTGATGTGGGTGTTGGCAATACTTGAAAACAGTACATTGGGGAGATTTCAATCTGTTGCTTACAAGAGGCACCTACGACCAGCAGTTATGGTGCAGCGGTGGAGTGTGAAAACAATGCCTTTGCCCACTAGGCACGGCCTAGTCAGGCAAATGTTTGCCTTTAGCCGTGTCCCCTAAGACAATCTGTTCATTGTCTTAAATAAATCAATAAAGAAAGAAAGAAAGAACTTATGAAGTGTTCATATTCAATGCTAATAGGCAATGCCCTATACTGCAGCACAGAATACCTTGCTTTCCTGTAGAAACCAATTTAGTACATGCATAAACCACGGGAAAAGTTTGACCAAGCACTGCTACAGGAATGGGATGGTAGACACTTACTATTAACTCACGATTTTCTTTGTCAAGAATTTGTAGTTGTGTTTCAAGCTCCACTGTAGGGGGAAAAATTGGCAGGCATGTAATAATGCAAGCTGTTTAAAAGACACCTTTACTTTGAAAAGGTAAGCTAATCAAAAAGAGAGACAAAAACACACTCACCTAGCTTTGCCATCATCTCATTTTCAAGCTCATGTGCCTGAAATAAACAAATAAGAATTTGAACTACACTTTCCAACACTGACTCCATGTGAAATTCCACAGTCCATTCAGTTTGTTTCTGTAACTTACGATCGCTTTTCATAAACATTGCAGTACCTAACAGCCAAGCATGGCGTATGGGCCACCATGCACTGTTCCCTATAGAGCTTTGAAAGTTCTCTAGTGTGGCTTATAACTTTTAGGCATGCCATTAACTCTTTTTCATGACTGATTCAATTCAGTTATGTGCGCTGCTGCATTTTGCTTGATATATGAGGCACATGTTTGCCAACTCAGAAATAATGAGAGAAACGCCAAAAGAAAACTTGGGAAGCTAAATGAACAGGCATCCTACTGTGCCGTCTTCCACAACAGCAAAAAGCCAGGAGGAGTTGGTAATTAACCAAAGTACTTATTAACAATGTTTTTATTACATAAGTGCTATCAGAGTTCTGTCATGGCTGTGGTCATCTTGTTATCATGCCAATCATAGTTACTTTGTCCTGAGGACACTGTTGCGTGACTTAATAGAAGTTAGGCGCTGAAGTGCACTCCTGTGCATCCAATCACTAAACCTTCTTTCTAAGCAGTGCTAAACTTGCCCCTGAACTTGCACATTATATAGCAAAAACATACAATTGTCTTCACCCTACTTTTTGTACTGCCTGTACTACCTTGATTGCATTCTGATTGCGGCAGAGTAAACAAAAAAGTGGAGGCAAGAGAACAGTGCTTACCCGTGAAATCTGGGCTTCTAACTCGGCGACCCGGTCTATGGCAGCACTCTTGGTCTCAGAGTCCTCCATGAGGGCATGCACGTCAAAGACATTGTCAAGATATGCTGAGATCTGCACTTTAAGCTCCTCACTCTCAGTTGAGCGTAATCTTTCTAGGTACTCGTCTAAACCCAAGAAGGTGAATTCATACTGCAGGTGCACCCGAAAGTTCATGTCATCAACTGAGTGAACAACAATGTTGATGAACTGCATACAGGCAACCTGTAAAAAAGATTGAAAAACAAAAGTGCACAGTCACGCTATTGCTACACTATTAATGAAATTCATCTTCAAGATGATTGATGAGGCTTTGATTTGATTTCACTTTTTGTTCTCATTGGACAGTAATACGCTACCCACGAATGAATGGCACAAAACAAGCAGCAGTTGAAGAAATCCTTAGCACAACGCAAACACACAATGGATAAGGAAAGGCATCAACCGCTGCTTTCTCCAATGCATTCTTTTTTTTTTGTGCCCCTTGAAAACAGTCTCTGCTAGCAGTTTTCATTGAACATGAAACAGCTCTTGCTAGAAGAGTTTCCATATCACGAATACAAACAACGTAACAGTTAATCATCACACTCAAGGACACTGTGTTTCTCTTGTGCTTTCTTTAACTTAAGTGACTATTCGCATTTTGGCAGTTACTTCTGACATTGCTATTAAGATAAGAAATTATGCACATACCATGAAGTCAATATTAAACGTCTCGTAGTCCCGGAAATCATCCATGAGTGTCTTGAACCTCCGTGGTTCACAGCATACAGTCTTGAAGTTGTCAAAAGCATTAAGGATGATCTGGTGTCCACCTTTCACGAGGCAGATGGCAGCCAGCAGTTCCAGCACCAGGGCTTTTGTTCTGAGCATACGCAGGGAGGACAAGGATATGAGACATTTGTCAGTGCATATTGATAGTTAAAACTGTGGTTGCATGCACTCCATAAAAAGAAACATCCAATGGATACCGCACATGCAGCAAAATTGGGTTTCTCAATCAGTGCTACATTCTAAGCAGTAGTCTACAGCCAACTATAGATTCACAAGTTTAAATCTTGCCCAAGGCAGTGCATGAGGACTGAGAAGCTGCAGTTTTAGTTGAGCTCTGGTTTAAGTACTGTTAACTGTACCTATAAAAAAGGAAAAGTGAGAAAATGTTGCAGGTGTCAGCCTGTTAATATATTGTATTCCTTCGCTCCTGAATTAACTCATTGCCTTTTCCTGTCTGGTTGCATGTTTAGCTACTGGATAAGAACCTGCACTGCCTTGTCTATATGATGACACTGCAGCCACATGACACCAGCCAGTGCATGCATGTCCGGGAAGCATGGCGGATGCTAAGCATCATTCACTTAAGACTCACATGTGTTACAATGCTAATATTAGTGCACACTTGTGTCTGTCTGCTTCACTGCTTGCAGCTACCTGCAACAACTGCTCTCAACAAAGTGGAGGATTGTTTTAGCCACAGTCAGATCTAGCTTTGCAAAGACATACTGACAACTGCTTATATGTGGTGAGGGTAGGTTGTATGCTCTATGCATGCATGTTGCTTAGATGCTGTTTCACATTCTCCTCTGGTGAAATTCATGGTAACATCGCACCATCTCTGAAGGTGAGGCTATACTAGTCAATTCTTGTTCATGCTATGTCCAATGCTGCAATTGGCTGGAACTGAACTTGCAAAGTACTGGCTATCATCAGCAGAAGATGCTTATTCATTTATATACATTCATTTTAAACAACTGCAATCCTTCGTTTCTCTGAAGAACACCTCAATAAAGCAGCCACGGTTAGGCAATCCAGAAGCTGAAAGTAGGAAAGCCCAAAAATATGGCTTTATATACAACTATTCATTCAAGAGCCTTAACCATACGCTCTTTTTCTGAAATGTTAACATCAACGTGTAAAGATGTGTCAAGTGGCAACTTTTTTAAAGGTAAGTTATGAGCAGCAATGACAGAAACAAAATGTGACTTTTTCAACTAGTTACACAAAAGTGTTAACACATCAAGCAGCAAACTATTTCTCTCAGAACACATAACCAATGACAGGTATGCATTAAGCCTCAGAATGATAATCAGTCTAATGTCATTCGAATCTACCGAAGAAGAGACTACCAATTGTGTAAACAAAAAATTGCATCATGATTGTTCAATAAGAAAATCATATATAACATAGGGAACAGACTAAGCATATGCTCTGAGAATTACATATAAAACATACAGATTAAAAATCAGAGCGGACTGCTTCATGACGACAGGAGAAAATGATCAGGCAGAGGATCGAAAAAAAATATGAAAAAGCAGGGTTATTTAATATGTGAAGCTAACAAGTCAAAACAGGTAAAATCCGACGTGCATACTTACCGTAAGCTCTTGTGGTTTAAACTCAGGGCTATAGAGTTTATTGCTTGAGTGTGTTCAATCACCATGTTGAAGCCAAACTGCAACAGGGGAGATAAGAAGTGCAGATGAACTCGGTGAAGAAAAATTGCAAGAAATACTCTTTCAGTAGCTTAGCTGGATGTGGAGTGAGACCTTACAGTGTAACTGTCACAATACTGGTGAAGGATACCAGCTTCGCTCCTACTTTTCGAGTTTCATTTCCTACTGCATTCTGACAAAGTAGAACCGACTTGATTCACCCAACATCATCTACGAAAGCCACTTAATTGCAAACGCACCGAAGTGTGTATCTGCCACAGGGACGTGACAGAGACCTAAGACAGTGCTAACTTTCAATTGACATTTATAAAATAAACATCAGCTGAAAGTTAGCGCTGTCCTGTGTCTCTGTCACGTCTCTGCCTTTTTTAATTGCGCTAAAGGCTTTGCCATTATGAGTAAACTATTTAACCAGTTCCCCATTTATTGCGATACCTGAGTTGCCTTCACGATATCACTTTCTTTGCTTTAAGAGCAGCACACAAATATCACTTTCTTTAAACACACACGGCTAGATATGTAAAAAAAAATATAAACGATGAACCCGTGGCCTGCTAAAGTGAAGAGAAGTGGAGGGAGGGAAAAGTGAAGAAGACCGCCCTGGAGAAGCAACGCTGCATCAGCAGACATCAGAAACACGGCCAAGACGACGAAGCAATCTTCGCCAAAGCGGGCTTCGCCGCAACAAGAGTGAGCACGCGGGAAAGCCCACCGCCACGAGCGGGCACAGTGGGCGCCGCTACAGAACAGACGCACGTCAACATTCCTGTGTCACATGCGAGCGGCTGGTTGGATGGGTGGGTGAGCACGTGAAAGAGTGAGAGAATGGTAAGATGAATTAGAAATGACGCCATTTTGCTCGTGACGGGACTGGTTTAGCGCCAGGTTAGATGAAAATCGGACAGCAAAAGGAAGGAATAGAGGAGTAAGCGCCTACCTTGTTGTTCATGATGGCCCGCAAGCACATGATGCAGACATGAATGTCGTCCTCCGCCTCGCCCATGTGCAGCTTGGCCGCATGGCGCGAAGCACGCTTCAGACGCGGCGTGTCAACCTCCAGAATAGACTTGCGGCAGTTGACTGGACTCGCCGGGTACCCGTTCTCGGAGGCCGTGGCAGACATCGCGGCCTCACGGTCGTACCTGCGTCACGCGCATGCACACGTGATGCAGCTGTCTCTGTGCAACGCAATGCTCAAGGCCAGTTGTTCGACCCGTTCCCTCTAGAACGAAACAATAACGAAAGAACAAACGAAGAGACCACTACAAAAGGAGAGAACGGGAAGGGCGCTGCTCTCACTGAGCAGAGCGGCACCAATTATGCCATTTTCTTCGCGATCAAGGCAGAGAAAGAGAGAGCATCCCGTCTACGAGCTCCTCTTTTTTTTTTTTTTTTTTGCAGTCCTGTCACTCGCACTTTCTAATTGCATTGTGCTTTACAACCATCCCACGAGAATAGCCTGCTAAAAGTCATCGACACGAAATATAGACACGTGCCGTCGTAGTACAAGTTGAGCTCACGAGAAGCCCGTAATTTGCGCCCAACATACAATAACATGAGACTCACCTCAGAAATCCAAGCTGGAACGTCAGGTAGTCAATGAGCACTTCGAGCCCTTTGTTCTGTTCGTCAAGAAATTCTCTCACCCACCTAAAGAAAGTCGGAAGAACGAAACGAAAATTGACGCAGTGCATACAAACGCCACGCTATACATCCGCATCAATGCACGGGCCCTATAGCTGTCGTATAAGACCCCATGTTATCAAATCACTGCCTCGTGGAAGTTCAAACTTTACATGTGGCGCCACGTGACTTCAAAGTCATCTTGAAGTTGTCGCGGTTTCGACACATTGAACGCTGCCGCAATACAACACGACTTCTTTCATCGCACTGAATTTGTCCAACGAGCCTCAAGATGTGTTGCGTTCGGTCAGGACCGCATAACTTCAACCAATACCGTACTTCGTCTGATATAGTCCCTGGGTTGAAATAACACACGCCCTCGGAACATCTGCCGCGCAGCGTGATTACACGAACCACAACAAAGCCCAAGGCACGCATTCGCGATTTTGTGTTTCCCTGGCAGCGCAGAGTTTATAGGCAGTACATACTTTTTTTACTATCGAACTGGGTAGCTCTTCGATGCTTAACTCGCGAACAGCGTCCGTAGGAAAAGTAATTTTGTGCTTTATTGTCGCCCGAGGCCGTTAGCACCAATGTACGTTCGTGCGTCGTTTAGCACGCGTGGTACTCGTTAAAGGGACATTACACACGCAATTTAGACAGGCGAATAATTCTTTAAAAACTACATATTTTCCTACAATCTACGGGAGCATGCCGATGCTTACTGGACGAAATAAGACGGCAAAAACTTCGTCAATCTCGAATTTCGCTCCGAAACGCCAGCGCTGGTATATGTCAATGCGACGTCACTGATTTCAATATACTTTGTAAATTTTTTTTTTTTTCGTACCAGAGCCACTTGCTAAGTCCATTCATTGGCTGTATTGGGATTTAGCGTATTCCTTCTTTAGCGATAAAGAATTACCTGACTAGGCCCGAGCAGACATCAAAATCCGTGACGTCACGGTGAATTAGTGCGCTAACTTCAATGCGGCGTCGCCACAAGTCTTTCGGGTTTTTTTTTTTTTTTTTTGCGCCTTTTCTGGCTTACAAAGCCTCTTTTCCGCAGTCACGTGCTCGGTGTACCGTCCCCTGGCTACGCCACTGCAGGGAAGTACGACTGGCACTAAACGCGCGTTCCAAATCGAAGGGCATCTTCGACTACGTCGCCTTCACAATCTCATATGCTCCCTTCACCAGTGGTCGAAGGATACTTGAGGACAACAGAATTTAACTGACTGTACCACACAAGCTGGTTTAGATAACGAGTTTCTAGCAAGACGGTCGGGTAGAGGGGGAGGTAGAGAATATTCAGTGTCAAACACTTACTCAATGTTGTTTGTCCTCAACGAGATCTCTAGGTCCCGTAGGACCTGAGTGGATTTAGAGTCTCCCAACATTCGTCTTCTCTGAAAGGCAACAGGGGGCGGAGCCAGCCGACATCAGCATACACACGGAAAACGCAGGATCACACATATCACGCGCGCACAGCTCTCGTAGCAAGCTTCGCACGCCATTCCAAGTAACACAATATTGGACAGGATTAAATGTTTATTCCGTGGCATCAAATCTTAGGACACTATATGTTAATCTGTCAGTTATACCACCGTATCTCACACGCCTTGTACGACCCGCATGAAACCAACTTTGAGCTGAGGAATCGAAATCTATGAACATGACAAAAAAAGAAAGAAAATGAAACGCATTTTTTCCCCTTCTTTTGACAGTAAGCACTTTGCTTTGCGTGTTGTAAAAAAAAAAGTAATCCGTCAGGCGTTCTTTTCTTCGTTTGTGCTCTATCTAAACACATTTAAGCGCTCGCGAGCAATTACGTTGCACGTCAATGATCTCAGGTGGGCAACAATTGGCCCAAGCCAGCCATAAAATTGCGACGAGAAGTATTTGCTCTCATCAGGTGCAAAAATTAAGCCACGAAAACAACAAACTGAAAAACTACACAGCAATGCTATAATCATATCAACTATGCAATATGTTTCCTGTAACTTTGCAACAGGATAATGAGTACCAGACAAACTGCACTCAAGAACGCCTTCCGCAGAACCGGTCTTCGCGTTGACTACTTCTTAAAAGATTAAACTGTCTCACATGGCGAGCCTGTTGCATTGGTACGTGTAATTGATCACGTGAGCACAACGTGACGCGGCGTCGCGTGTTCGCCTCTCCGAGAAGCGACATGCGGGAACGATCATTACTACGGAGCTTGCACCAATCACACTCGCGCTAGAAATATGCAACGGGTAAATGCAAATTCAAAAGACACAGTGCTCACAAAGTGTGTGTATGCATGTGTGACATTATACACAAGCACATGCACAGTGCTCACATGCATATACAACACTACACGTGGATCGTGCAGCCTATCCGAAACAAATACGAAATAATTATTTAGAGAGGTGCCATGCGCGCGTGAAGGAATATTACACATTTTGTTACTATGTTAAACCAAACCAGAGACGAAGGAGGAAAGAACAGGTCGCAGGCATCGGCAACAGGCGATGTCTAAACAATGCATCCTGAGAAGAATTAAGTAACAGCGCGAAAAAAAAATCGCTACGCGCTGGAAATCCCCTACGTGCTGAATCAGCTCGCGAACAACTCCTGACACGGTTGTTGCCTTCTCCTCGCATTTAGTGAACGCTCTGTTAACGCGAGAGCGATTCCTAATTATGCATTTCTAGAGGCACGCATTTTAACATCATCTGTTCGTGACGGAATTACATACCGGGTGATTTCCACCGGAAGCAGGCTTGTAAAACGTCTCTAACGGCCAGATTGCGTCAAATCGGCTGGGTTACTTGAGGAGGTGAGGACACTTGCGCCACAAATCGAAGTACGATGTTAGCTAATCCCAAAGTGTTCCCTAATTAACTACGTAGTTATTCGATTTGGGCCACGTGTCCGAGCTGCGCAGAGTCGAAGCCGTGGAGTATGCCTATATCCCTTTAGCAAACCTAAATCCCGCGCCCAGCGTAAGTTTCGAGAAATACGTCCCTAAAGTTCTGCGGTGAACTGCATCGAAGTTAAACGTTTACCGGTGCTACCGAGTTCACGAAGCAACCGTGAGGAGCATCCGTTAGCGATTATTATTGGCGTGCAGTAGAATGAAGTTGTTATGCGCGAAAATATACGGCTCACTGCGTGAGTTTAACGCGAAACGGGCGGCCTTGTGATGGCGACCCTGACACCTGTTCCTTCGCTCCTTTTTTTAGTCAGTCAACGCTCTCTTACTGGGGAAGCGCTCGTCGCAAGGGAAGGAGAAACTGACAATCCAAGCCACGGGCGGTGGCTCGGTGCTTCAACCCAGTTTCTCTTCGCTTTGTTTTCTTTTTGTGCCTTTTCCTGAAGAGCAGTCTAAAGGTATACTTATTTCGAGCAAGTTACTCTAACAAAATCGCATACTATACAATTGAAAATTATTCCATATACATATTATGCCTATTAATGCCGTCTGCAACAGAGATTGACCATTCCAGCGATTTCTCCTAACTTCGTCAATCTACAAGTATCTCTGGTTCTCGTTTGCTTTAATTAGATAGTACGAGCGCAAATTCGCGTTGGCCTATAACTCCTTAGCTGCACTATGTGCGTGAAAAGGTGTACACCCGATATACACCACTTGCGTCGAGCGCTCGAGTACGTCCCCACTAGCACGCACAAAAACGTTATATAATCATTTCCACGAGAAAAAAAAAACAAGAAAAATAAAAGTCATGCACGCATTATGCAACGTCATCTGACGTTTTGGAAAGCAAAGGCACAGGTCCACCTCTGCATTCCCCTTATTCGACGAAGAAATAGACACTACCTTCTTAAATTTTGTTGTTATGGCTGACCTAGTATGTAAAACGGTTTAACAGATATCTCTCCGCTAATAATTCCTCCGCCCTTTTTTCCTGTGCAGGTACCGGAGGTTGGGGGGCGATTATTAGGTAGGTCTCGGAAATAAATTTTCGTCTCACACCAGCAGTGCGTCAGATCTTCTCGTTTCCTTTAGCATTTTCTTGTCTTTTTTTTCGTTATGCGAGCACTTCATCGTCAATAACGGGAGTACGAGTGTCCGGTGCCTTTGCGATCGCGAGTGAAACCGCATGCCCCCGTGGCTCACCAAAAGGCTCCCGAAACGGGCTTCGAGAACCGAATGCACGCACACACATAAAAAAAAAGATAAAAGGCAGTTCAAGTCAGATGCATAATGGCCCCTAAAACGAGCCGCATTCACAGAAAGTGACAACGCCATTCGCATCACACGCTTAAATATTTACCCTCCACCGCTGGCAGTCCAAGAAGAAGAGCATTCGCGTGGAATGCAGATATGCACAGATGTAGAGAGAGAGAAAGAAAGAAGCGAGAAAAGAGGTGCGTTGCATTACACAGTGCGGGCTGTTAGTTACGGCGTTCCGCTAGAACCGCACGCACAAAAAAAGAATACGCGTCACATTCCGTGAGGCGTACGTACTCCAAGAAGACCCCCTCTGTTAGTCAGTGTCCTTTACCACCACCGCACACACGCACGCAAAAAAACACCCCGCACAGTTAGTGAGGTCGATGCATGGAGGCAGAAAAACGCAGGCAGAAGAAGAAATGTATACCTGTATGGGTAACAATAATGTCGAAACGGCATCGTACACCATTTGATTATTTACCTTGGCGCTCCTGGAAGCTCGGGGATCAAGGTAGGTCTTTAATTTACGTAAGTAAAAGGAGGGGGGTTCTTTTGCGATCACTTTTTCCTACGCAGGGTGAAAGCGGGGACAGGAAAATGGCGAAGGCGGGGGCGTGGTCGACAGAGACGCCAATGCACATAGAGGGGGGAGGGCAGATTGGAAACGGGGTGGCAGGGAAGAATGGGAACAGGGAAAGAGAGAGAAAAAAAACACATATTAGTACAAAACATGAAACAGTTCGCTTAGTGCGAGATCACTATAAAGCACAGGTCACTATCGTATATGTGGTGCGTAAGAAAAGCTGAAATTATCATTTTTCGACAAGGCTGAGACGTCAACTCACTCTCTATGCCGCAATAGGATGGAAATTTGGGCGAGTTGGTGCGACTGCATTTTGTAACAACAGCGCAAGAAGCCAGAACACAAGGACGATGGAGGCCACGGGACAAGCTCTCACTCGCAACTAGGTTTCATCCATATACAACGATCTATTATACGAGTACAAACAATATCAAATCAAAATCCTTTACATATGCACACACTTGCCCCGTGCCCTCCTGTCGGGCACCACTCCTTTAGCAACGTAACTGCATCCCTCAATGTGGACGGCTTTCAAAAGTATACACAAAACAAAGTGTGTATGTCGCACTGTCGGCCACCAGCTTAAAAAAAAAAAGTGCTTCCGATACGGGAACGCGCAAGCGCCAACACGCGCTCACAAGTGTTTTCGAAACGTGGAAAACTGCGAGAAACTTGCAACACATCGCGCCTCGTGCATGATGCTTGTGGTAAAGAGGGTTAGGAGATGCGGTTCGTAGGTCTTATATACAAGCTAAGATGCAAAATGCAACCGCAACGCGTACGGTCCATTGCGCCAGAAGAGTGCACCCACAGCTTTAGATGAAGGCTGGGCCTTTCTATACCTGGCATAACATCGCACACAATCGTTACTTTATGAGCGCTTTCGCTTTTAACATCGGTGTGCCCGAATGTGGATACAGCGCCTCAATGGCTGAGGCGATTTTTCCCTATGCTAAAGGTGGATTGGCGTTCGAAGTTATCTGTTCTAGAACTAGTATATACACTGTAAGATAATTTGCACACTTTAAAGTGAATGACGGTGCGTATCTGTTTCTAAAGCACACTCTTGCACTAAAAAAAAAAAAAAGTGTAAGAGTGTGAGTTATAGACATATTTACACCCCTTAACACGTTTAAGGGTGTAATTTATTTTACATCGTGTGCCAACAATGACGAAGCTTCCTCCAAAGCAAGATATTCGTTGCAACGGAGCATGAGCTAGGACATCTCAAGGCTGGTTCTTCAGACCAGCGAAAGGTCGAGGCAAACGGAGCAATGCACAGACCGTCAAAACTAACATCGGTGGCACATGCAGGCGCGGTATAGGTGCGTAACAGTATATACAGTCCACCGGGTTCTGCCGGACTCCACAGTCGAGCCGCACCCTGATGTGGGCGTGTCCAGCTGAGCCCACGGCCAAAAAGAGCAGAAGGGAAGTGACTTACTTGATCGCAAATCATGTCCCATTTTTTCTCGTCATCGTACTGCTTGAGCAGTTTAGCTTTGTCTGGTGGCAGATCCATCGAATTCTGCGAGAGACCAAAAAAAAAAAAAAAGAAGAACAAGGGAGGAGAAAACAGAGCGCAGGTTAGTGGTCATATGACGACTTAGTAAACTCGGTGACACACCAAGAGACACACACATCGACAGAAATACGGTAAAACCGAAGGCGAACGGAAACTATAAGATGGAAAAGCACAGGGATGCGAAAAATGCGAGCATGCTACTTCCGCCATCTTTTACTGTCCATGGGGCCTCTTTCAATAGGTATTACCAAATGCTCCGGTATTACATAAAGGGGAATGCATTGAAATCAACAACCGCGATTGTCATTAAGCACGCACGCACGCACGCACGCGCGAATTGTCTGCGCAACCAAATACAAAAGACATCGACAGCGTGGGCGCTCATCCATCCGCGGTGACCCACTTCGAACTTTCATCTTTCCAAGCCGGACGAAGCGCGCGCCAGGCAGCGAGCGAGCTATAGAGCACGCGATTTCGCTGTCCAGCGAGGGGGCGCTCGGGCACGCAACCGTAAAAGCGCTGAGCTATGCAGAAAGTGACGCCGACGGAGAGAGAGAGCGAGCGAATCGTGAAAGATTGGGGCACGCGACGACGAGCATTTTCCCAGGCCGACCAGGAGGGAGTGGACGGGGTCGGAGGCCGCCGGCCGACCGACTTTCGCCTCCCGATCAGTCAACTTTCGTGTCGCCAAACCGAAGCGGGCGGCCGCGACCATGCGCCACAAATCCCCGCGCGAAGTCCGCACGACGAATGGTGTTGGATTACGGGCCGCGGATTGGCGGCGGTCGCCTGTGGCATCGCGCCTGTGCATGCAGGCTTGCAGCGTAAGGGCGAGATTACGAGAAGCCAGACAGGAAAGCAGGCGCGGCCGATTGCCCAGAACAACAGCACCGGCAAGAAGTTAGGAAATAGCGCAGGAGTGACGGGAGCCAAATTAGCCTCGCGACGTGCATTCTGGGAATCCTGCGAAACTTTCCGCCATCTCCAGCTCTGGCGAGTGAACGGGGCGCAGCGTTCTGTTTGACATTCGAAGTGCCGAGAGCGAGGCAGGGCCGAACCACCATGTCTCGACGAGATGCAGAACTCACTGCATGGCGCGGTTACTTCGAAACTCTTAGCGAAGGCTCGCGTATACCATCAGCATATTTTGAAACGAAATCAGAAAATAACTAACTGATCAGGACGCCTATTAAGCGTAATTACATGCAATTGCGACGTTTAATCGCTCTTTATCCAGGTTCTAAGCACGGTGTAGTCCCGAATGTACGTTCCGGAGTTTTAATGAAACCACCGTATACAAATGCAGGTAAATCTGTAAACGCGACGACGCATTGTAGTGGCTTTTTTACTTGTTCGCAGTTGAATTCTGGCTGAGTCTGCATGCGTCTATTCCCACGTCATGGACGGATCACACATCAACAGAGGGCTATTTAAAAAAGCACCATCAGCCATATTCACAGCCCACAGACTTTAACGTCGAAAGGAGACGCATGATTTGCAGCGCGTTACGAGGAGAGCTTGGCCATCTCGATAAGTAAGAACCGTAAGTAAGTTCAAGTAAGAACCCGTGGATGGACTTGCAGGTATTTAGTAGTAGCATATTAAACTACCCAAAGTTGACGATGAAGAAACAAGAGGAAGAAGCGGTTCCAAGAGAAATAACAACACATGTCGAAAAGAGGCAGAGCTGCACATGTAGTTTTCCAAAGAGCTTTCTGTTGACCATACTGACGGCAACCATCACCAGTACGTCACGTGAAGCATATTCGGACGTAAGTGTGACGTCCTCTATGATGAAAGCTAGCTAACGAGGTTGCAACAGCGATGCACAACGCCCCCAGAATAACCGTCGAATCGGAAGTTTCGCTACCCTGATGCAGTGCTCTTCAACTGTGAGCGTCCCCCAAGTCATGCATACCGGCGTTCGCGCTTTCGTGCCTGTATTACACGCGCGAAGCAGCCTTATGCATTGTGTCGTCAGTAAAGCCCGCCACCCATTGCACTGCTTAACGAGTTTCACTCATATTCAAGCAAGGGAAGCTGATTTTGCTGGACCGAGCAGGTCGATAATTTCAAGGTCCGAGGACAAAAGCACACTGTTGCATTTGACACGAGAAAGGCGGCTGGTCAGGTCGACAGGCAACTCCGGGAACAAGAAGCAGCTCCTAATGCGGCACACTCGCCAACTAGATGAGGCAACGAAAAACGAAAAACGCAGGCAGCGACTGCGTCGCTGCTTTTATAGAAAACGGAGCACCAATTAGCAGTTAAGGAGAGAGCGGGCCCAATTTCCTGGTGGTGCGCGCGCACTCTCAGTTCGTAGTGACGTCATGCGCCCGATGACCTGCGGAGAGAAAGAGCAGCGCCCATACTGCAAGCGACTTCGATTCAATTTGAACCGCGAGGGCATTAAACAAACATCCTACGCAGCGTGTCAAAAATGGTGATGTCAGCGCCAGCAGTTACGGTGAAAACTATATCCGAAGCGCTTCCCGCGCTGCGCGGCTCGGAGTGTCCATCTTTGCGCTATTTGTACAAAGGGGGAAAACAAAGAAAACGAGCAAAAAGGAACACCGAAAGAAAAGACTGCGCCGATTCCCCCCGCCCCCTGGCATCGTAAGGAGAAGCCCTTCAATACAAGACTCTATCTGTATCAGTTATGGCACAGGAAGAGAACGACAAACATTTCCGCAATAACGGGAGAGCAGGATAGAGAGAGAGAGAGAAGGAAGCTAAGGGTGTGTCGCGACATGGTTCGCGGTACACGCATACGAAGAAGAAGCCCGACACGCACGCGGGGCGCAATTTCCGGCGGCAGCAGCAGCACCGGAGGAGGAGGAGGCCGCCGCGCCTCTGGCACGCGCGCGCACGTATACGCACGAACGTGCACGCGATGCCCGTTCTACCCCGCACTGTGGCAACGTAAACTACATAGAAGGTAACGGAGGCAGGAGACTCACGTGTGCACTTTAAGTAATAGTATTTGGATCGCTCTAGTACAGCCACATATCGTTTTATCGGAAGGAAGAAGACGACACGAAGTGGGAAATGATTAGGAGGTCGACCCGAACGGCGTATAGATATATACTGACCAGCGAGTCAAGCACTATGACGAGCCGCATTCACTTGCGTGTGAGGCATCTGCAAACACCGGCAATGTGTCCAATTTCAGAGAGACTATTGGAAATATCTGTGTTCCTTTGATAGTTTGTTAAAGTTCTACATAGGCAATAAATGGTGGGCTATCGCTTGCTAGATCGCACAAAGTTCCGCATGCCCCTTCGTTTGTCCCTCCATTTGTCTGTCTTTGTTTACCTATAGACCATAGCAGCTTAGTTCTTGAGAACGTCGTGATAAGCAGCTGTCTTGTGAATATCATACAGAATGTGGACAAACATACGAGGACGATCGACCCGTGTGCGTATGGCATATACAGCGCCTGCAGTCACGAAAAAAAGAAGAAAAAAAAGGTGGAGGACGCTTAACCTTCGCCTTTAAGAGCCGAGCGCGATAGCATTGGGATATCCCCGACTGCTTCTTATACGCTTCCCGGCAACTGCAGCTTGTGTAACCGTAATGTTTACCGGAATACACTGGCGGCGAACGCTATGCACCAAGGCGAGCTTTCTAGGAAGAAAAGCGGCCTCTTGCGTGGGCCGATTTCGGAGGTATAGTGCACAGACGCGCGCTCAAAAAAAAAAAAAAAAAAAAAAAAAAAAAAGATTACATCATTTTCAGGTTTCTGTTGGCATTTCGCACTCTTAATATTCAAGTCTGATAAGATGTAACATAAAAGGCATGCGCTGTCGGTGTTTCGTTTCACGAGATTTGTACGCGGGTTGTCATTATCAAAATTCAGAGGAACAACTTTGCAAGAATGTAAGACAAGGTATGACCAACTTTGGTGACAGAATGGTGTGGCAATATAACCCGCACACACCGCATGTCATATAGTAAGGCGTGGCATATACATGTACCCAAACATATACGGGAATTTCCGCTCACGGGGTCGCCGGCGCCGGACGCCGACACCGGATTTTCTGCGACACGGCCGGGGTCCTTAACGCTATCGGGTTAAATGAACACCGGCGGATTGTTGGTGCTGCTCCGAGAGTGCGGGCCGCGATGCTGCGAGACTTACACGGTGACTACATACGGCATAGCCGCGCACTAAAGCCCGTGCTGAAAAAAAAAAAAAAACTTTACTTTTTGATGCGAAGGCATCAAATGGCCAATTGAGCGAGAAAGCTGGCGTCCGTCGTCTGGACAAACGAAAAACGACGCCTAAATTCCCACTGGCTGCGACACCACGTCACGAGCGCGCCTCGACGGAGCAGAGCGGGGGGAAAGGGAACGTTTGCTGCCGCTACATACAGCGCGCCAGGTGTTGCGTGAGGGCATCGCCGCGACGCCACGTCACCCTCGCTATCACAAGGATGTGTTATCCGCGCGTTCCTTGGCCGCGAAAGCTCTCGCCTGCGTTCTCTAACTGCGCCTCCGTAATCGCTATAAGGAAATTAATGTATAAAAATAGAGTAAATACGAAATGAAAAAGGTTGGCGGTGGTGAGTTCCGAACTATATATATATATATATATATATATATATATATATATATATATATATATATATATATATATATATATATATATACACACACGACTCCGTGCTCAGAAGCCGAGTGTCTTACCCACTGTGCTAAACAAGTGCCTCCTAGATAGCAGGCCTGAGCACTCTTCTTTATGGCGTCATGCTGCTTGGACCGCAATTGTTTTGGACCGCCAAACGACGTTACGGACTGAAGTGCATCGGCCTTGTGCTAGATTATCTAGGATGGCCAAGCGTCTCAACGCGCTCAACTCATAAGCGCTTTTAGGTACGTGCAATCGGATTTTTTTTCTCTCTCCCCAACGAAACATTTAAATGTCCCGTGAAAAGAGCGACTTCTTGTTAAGTGCGAATTTGTTCCAGTTATAGAAAAGGGTTGCACCTGCCCCCACGTCGGCGATGAGTATAGCATGCAGCTCGAACCACGGGAGTGCTGTGCTCGAAAGTGCCAATGGGGCGTGCTGGAAAAGTCAACAAACGAAGCGAAACAAGTCAAGAGGGTTGACACGCACACACGCACGCAAACGCCACTGCCACAACGGGTAACGCGCCAGACACGTCGCCCAAGCACTAGCGCACCCCACCCGGACGTTCATCTTGCGCTATCTTTACGAGCCGCCCGCCGCAGGCGCGACGCACAGACAGACGCGCTTGGCGCCTCCGTGGTGCGCGCCAGAGGCAGGCCAAACAAAACGCACCCAGTCACGGATCCGCAGACGAAGCGCGCTCCCCAGAGCGTTGCTCCCTCCTCTATACACATACACACACGTATACTCGGTCACAAGCACACAAGAGAAAGGAGCGCATTGTTTCCCAGCCATCGAAAGCAGCGGCAGCAGCATCGTAGCTTTCTTTACGACGTCGCAGCCGGAGGCAGCAGCACAATGTCTGCGTGATGATAACAACGTCGGGCGCCCCTTCCTCATCGTGACCCGCGCGACAGCTCTGCAGTGGTGGTGGCACGTCGTGCGGTACACGCACGACACGGAGGAGTCGCGCAAAACAAAAGTGCTGGCGCCCACTCCGAGGCTTGTCATTCGGGCGTCACTCAACGCGCAGAGACGCGCGGCGCCTGACGCTTTTATGCGCGACGCGCTTTGCGTTGCGACGACTGTGCGGAGGAGGAATCGCATGCCAAGGATGCGGGTTCGATTTCTTACGTGCGCGCCTGCACGGTACAAGCGCGCTTGAAAAGCGCCTCGCTCCGCACCACCATCCAAAGCGGCGTGCCAGGTCGACCCAAGGTGTGCGGCGTACCGGCTCGTATATGTGGCCAAGTGCTACGTCACGTATAGGCTGCAGTACTGACGTATATACGGGACGCGTTGTAAACCAGCACACGCAAACAACAGGACATTGGGGACGGCGCTCCTAACATCGAAAGCAAAAACGTATTATCATCTAGTCGCACATTCTGTAGTCGAATGAGTTAAGAAAGGAAGCGAATTTGTTATGTTGCTTTAACGCGGCATTAACGGACATCCAGCACAAGAGTGAATGCTGTCACAGCACCAGAGACAGCCGGCGCTGTTGCGTATTCGTTGACGCGCCGTGGTTTATTGAAATGGATGGCACCTGAACGACGTCTCTACACCATGTACTATCTCAAAAGAGATGGGCGAGATCAGAATCTCCACAAATACAGCGCTACGACCGCGAGATCCAAACCGGGAAGTCCGCGAACTACAAGTTCAGGACGTTCGCCGTGGCGTGCTGCAGAGCTACTACAGACGAGAAAGTAAACGGAACTCAGCGCCGAGATTTATAACGGTGAACATAACGGACGGGCGAGTGGGCAAGTGAAAAAAAGCAGCTATAGCTGTTTTGATCCGCATAGCCCTCGCACTGATTAGTCGTATACGCGTACACGCGTGAGCAATGTCAATGGCTTAGTTCGCTTGACCAATCGGTGCATTCGGATAACACCACCGCGGGTTCATTTTTCCTTCATTCTTTTTACTCCTTTCTTGATAAGCGTCGAGCGGCACTTGTCACGTAGGAAAAGCTCTATTGTCTGGATCGCACGTCTCCATGCCACTGCTCGGAGGCATGTTAGGGCGAAGAACGCTTAAGGTATACCCCTTTTAAACAGCGAATCTACTTAGACCTTGTGCGCGAAAAAAAAAAAAAAGCCGAAAAGATACACGAGGCCGTTCTGTCATTCATGTACGACATCGCTACAGCAAAGGCCTTAAATGCGTTGCATATAGGCGGATGTGCTTAAATATGCTTCACCGCACTACGTCAGTGTACCGGGGAGAAGAATCCTGCTCGAACTGTCTATTGCGTTGAAGCATACTGCTAACAGCACCTAACTACTGAATAATAAGAAAAAGAAAATACACAAATAAAAGTAAAATTAGAAATAAAGAAACTAGTACATTTCTCGGAGAAATAAAAGCCTGTCCGCCCCGAATTCCGATCATCATAAACTGTGTACCTACACGCCGCCCTTCACATCTGCATCAGCAAACATGCACCACGTATACATGGCTACGCCTATACACCGCGCAAAGTAAGCAGAGATGTTCACTACAGACGCATGAGCGCTCTGACGTCACCTCTGTGCAAAAGAACATCGTATGAAGGCACTCTTTATAACAGACTCGAGATGGCGGAGAGTTAAATCGTGCTAGAAGAGTTTCAAGTTAATCGTTTCTTTGTTTCGTTTATTCTGACGCGTGGCCACCCAGACCGAGACGATGTATAATTGAGTTACCACGGGTCTTGACAAGGCGCAGCAGGGAAAAACAACCGGCTCGTGTGCATTGGCACGCATGGTCGACCGCCTGCGGCCCGACACCGCTACCATCAATTACCTTCGCGCTCTGTTGTTATCGACAGCTGGGGGGAGTGGCTGGGAAAACTACATCCCTTCGTTTTCCCGTTCTGTTTTTCTTTCTCACGAGTTTCTTTAGCCGTTTCATTTGAACCTCATCGCAAAATATAAGTTAAACGAGTGTGTTAATCAATGTTCCGCCATTAGTGAAGAGCGGGGTTGCAGAGAATAACGCCGTACTATAGTTGCGCCATTAGTGAAGAGCGGGGTTGCACAGAGTAACGCCGTACTATAGTACGGCGTTAATCTGCAACCCCGCTCTTCGCTAATGGCGGAACTTTGATTAAGAGAGAATAAACTTTATTGTGGGAAGGAACTCCGATTAAGACACTCGTATAGTGGGCTCTGGATAAATTCTGACCACCACGGGGATCGTTAGCTTGCGCCCAATTTCGCACGGTCGACGAGCGTTTTTGAATCGCGTTCTCGTCGGAGTGCAGCCGCCGATGGCAGGAACCGAACCCGCGACCTCGCGCTCGGTAGCACGACGCCCTCCGAGCCACTGCGGCGCGCGCCTATGGACAAATGCGCAGCGCACCCCGCAATGCGGACCCAGATTCTCATTCATACGCAGTCAAACCGTAGGTAAATTTTATAAGCAGCGCGCAATGGTACGGGGACGACTCGGTACGATTTATGGGTCCTTCCCGAGTTGTCCTAATCCATTTTCGAGCTGCTTGTAAGTCATAACCAAGGAGCATATAATACGTGGTCAGAGCGGAACACACCCAATTTGCCCCCGGCTTCACTATTCTGCTATCAAGTTGTGTCAGAACCGTATATTATTAATGGCAAAGGCGCTGCAGTTCACCCTTTTCAGCGCAAGATACTACGCGAAGCCAGACTGAGTGGGCGCATCAGTGATTGATTCATACAGCGTGAGTTACTGAAAGCACGGGTGAGCGCGTTCCGGCGCAATTTTTGATCGAATGCAAGTAAGGTAGGCGCGCCAGGTGAAAGTTCACGGAGAAGAGGGGGGCAGGGGGGTGGGGGAGGGGTACAGAGACGCGCTTGTACGAGCGGCTGCGAGCTCCACTAAGCCCTGACAGCGCACAACACCGAGGAGATGGGGGGGGGGGGGGGGGGGGGGGGGGCGCACCGACGGCACAACTATCTACATGCGCCTGTTCGAAAGCGTTCCTTTGCTCATACGCTTCCTCTTCACGTTCAGACTGGCTAAAAAGGTATGCGCGATAGGTCCGCGACGGGGGCCTCCGGACAGGGAAGGGAGAAGAACCCGGCAGGAACGTGCTACGAGGCCGACTGTCAAGTGGGCAGGGAAGAGCACCATGCAGCGGGGGTACGCGGGGCGGTGCACGTGAAGGCACCCCCCCCCCCCCCCCCCCTTGCCCGCACGCGCGGATTCCACGCTGCACTGGCGGCGGCCACGCCAGTCTGGACGCCGCTGCTCGCCCAGAGACGCGGCGTCGTCAAGAAGATGCGACGGCCCCAAGGGAAAGGGATCGGCGAAGCTCGCGCGATAAACGGAAAAGACACCCGCCACTGCGGCGACCGCGGTGTCGGCGCACTTGATGCGCATACCGCGGCGGCGGGGGGCCGCCGGTGTGCCGCGTTTTCCCGCACATAACGAGGTCCCCGCGGACGGGTGCGCTCGCCGACTTCATCATCCGTAAGTGCATACCTGATCCTACCTTTGAATTTTAACATTCGTAAAAAGTCCCGCAGACCCAACCCGAGCATGGATGAGGAGGCGCATTTCTTCTTCTTCTCCTTTTTTTTTTTTGAAGCCCTGCCCCGAGCCTTTTGTGAGATACATACACATTTTGTTGTCAACGATGACTTACCTATAGACGCAGTACGCATTCAGCAGCAAACTCGGAACAGCACAAATTGGCAAGCAACGCTCTGCCTTCCTTGTTCTTCTTTTTTTTTTTTGGATATCACGCTGACTCTTTCAGGGACTTTGCTGTTGCCGATTTCGCTTGCTTCGGGTCCTTGTCTGAATAAACAAACGATAAGCGGATACCCTCTGGTGTTCTTTCGCAATCAGACTTCTAAAGGGATCGTCGGAGGCCGACGGGCAAAACTTTTTTCGCGAATAGAATCCATAAGACTTGACGATAACATTTGTAAAATCGTAGAACGGGTCGAATTCGGAAACCACGAAAACTACGGGAGAGTTGGCTGGTATGGAACTGTGCGGTTAGAAGAGTCAATCAGCACCACGCAAGCGCTCGTCACTCGAGTGCGCGCATGTACGGACTTAGAACCGTTGAAGCACATGAGTTTCTTTTTTGTTCTTTTTCTCTCCGATTGACAGACCTCCTATTTCCTGTCCCGTTGCACTGAGAACGTCGGTCACTCCGCCGGCCCCAATACGAGCTTCGAAGGCACTAAAACTATATTAGAAATTCAATAGGACGGGGCAAGAGGGGGGCCGGGGGGGGATGCTAATTTTGCCACCAACGAAGTTATGCTGTCCTATTCCACAAGTCAGTAGCCCTGAAATTAAAAAAAATTCGGAACGACTGGTTTGTACCTCGTGCCGTTCCTTGTCGTCGTTCTTCCTGTCTCTCGATACTGTTTTTAGCAAATGTCCGAAGAACAAACAACCGTGTTCAACAGCACGCGCTGGCGTCGACGCGCGCTGCATAACAGAGACGACTCCAGTGACTCGAGAAGACCGACGAAGTACGAACATCCTCCCTGTTGGGCCGAGAGAGACGGGGGGCCTCTTTCCGCGGTCAGATCCGAGCCGGCGCCCCTGGCGTCCTGATAAGGTAGGGGGGGTGAGGGGCAACGAGGGTTCTACTTCCACTCGGAACCCCCCTCGGGCCGCACCGACGGCGAAGGAAGACGAGGGCGCGTGGGCGACTCATCGCCTCTCGCGCGCGGCCCCGCCGGTCGGTCGCCTGGTAGACGGTATGGAGGAGAGAAAGGGGAGGAGGGGGCACGGGGCAAGGAACGCCTTTCCCCGTGGGCACGAGACGCCCCGCCGGTTCCGAATACGACGGACGCGAGGGGTGGAAATAACGCGCGCGAATAAGTAGTGCGAGGAATTCGTAGAGACGCGGAAAAAGCCTCCCCCTCCCACACACCCCAACCGAATGCCCGCTCCGAGGAGGAAGCAAACAAACCAGGATGGTCGAGTGGGCGTGAACATTCGCGTACAAGCATGACCGCCTATCAAGCAGATTGCTCGTGTGCCTGAAGTACGGCACCGGGTCACGACTTGTTCCGAAGGGGCGCCTTTGGGAGCACGACGCGCCAGTCGAAAACGATCGGGAGCGAGTTCGCGCTTTTTATGCTTCACTACAGGTCCCTCGAAAAAAAATCTAGGTATTTAACGCCTCGCGTGAAGTGGCGTGGAATCGCTATGCCCGTTTTATTGCGTTTAGCATACTTCGGAAACTTACCGCGTTTTCTTGTGACTTTATAACCGTTTTCGCGGGCCGGTCTCGATGATAGTGAAGTCTAGCACAGCGGTAAGAACTGCACGGTGGTACCCGGTATACGTAACGGCACCAATTCTTCCCTCGTGACAGCTAGCGCTTCGACACGCTGCCATTGAGCGAAGATGCAGAACACTGTCGTTCGAGACGCTGCGTCTCCGTGATCTCTGAAAATTGTTATGGACGCTTCGCGAGTGACCCTGAAGAAAGAAAGTGTAAGGCGTGCAGACACGGACACAAGAAAAGTGGACAACACGAACGCCTCTTCTCTTGTGTCCGTGTCTGCACGCGTTACCCTTTATTGCATTATGAATCCTTACCAACTAGCTCAGCTTTATGTTGTTCTAAGCTTCAAGACCCTGAAAGCCGCGCGACGACGTTCTGGGTCTGTGATTGCTTGTTCAAGCATAAGAGAGTTTGACTTGGAATGCCACTGTGGATCTCGTTTCTCAAGTTCCTTTTATTTCCTTTAAATATATCTCACCGACTTGTTCGCATTTCTTCTCGATTTGAGGTCACGTGTTTCAGTTGCAAGTGACGTTGGCATCAGCATGAGCGGTAGAAAGACGCGCACCCAGTCAAGAAGATACGCATACACATGCATTTTCTGCGACCCTCACCGATGCAGCAATGTGACCGACATGGCGTCTGCGTGCTGTGGACAATACAGTTAGCCGAAGGAAGCAAAAAAAGAAAAGTAAAAGAATCGCAGTATATGCGAGCAAGCCGGTGTCGACGCGTCTGCCAAGAACGTTTTTTCTTGAAAAGCGTGCTCGCTGCTCGCGCGTGCAGCCGCTTTATCGAATACTCCGAGAAAGCAATAGAGAGAGAAAAAAGGATGCACAGAGAGGCAGGGAGGATAACCAGAGGCAGTTCCGGTTGGCTACCCTGAACGGAGGGAAGGGTGAAGGGGGATAAAAAGAGAAAGAGAACGGAAAGGGGGAGATATAGAGGAAGAAAGACGAACACGAACAAATCCTCACTTACACCCAACCACGCCAGAGCGCATAATTTCGCGGAAGTTCTAGATTTGGTAGGATACAAGAGCAGCCAGATTATGCTGTAATGTTAGTAGCGTTAGCACATTACGTATACTGCACGCCTTTGAATGTCTCAGACAGAAGTATACAGGCACGACCGTCGGTCAGGCCGCGCATGTGATCGCTTAAATGACCTTCAGTCGACGCTGACGTTTCGACAGAAGGTTGTGCACGCTTCCGGTCACACTATATAACCATATGTGTTCAACGTATAAGAATTTCCTATACTTAGCCAAGGCCAGTGACAACCGATATAAAATGCCGCGCCATGCCCATAATTAATCCAACTCTCGTGAAGTACTCCGCCATATATACAATGTGAGTGGGTGCGAACTACGGCCTGCAGGTTCGAATGCCGATTAACAACCATCTAAGCAAAACCTGTGACAGCCAGCATATACATAATGCCGCGTCGCCGCATGGTGAACCTATACTCTCGGTATGCACTGCGTGAAATGCAAGTGGGCGCGAGTAACGCACCACAGGTTCGAACGTATATCAACAGAGGGATGCCTTATAGTTGGACGCACAAAACGATGTTCGTGAGCAGTCGCGCACGCAGCTGCTATACTTCCCGCTGTATCAGCTGTGCAACGCCATCTTGGTTACGGCCTCTGGTGCGCAACGCGTGAACGTGCTCGCGCGAGCCCATCGGCCTTCGGCTAATTAAGCCGCGGTTCCCTTTCGACGTTGCTGCTTTGCCTTGATGGTTGGAAGCGCGCTCAATGCCGCGACTAATTCAATTCCTCAATCCAGCGTCCCGGGACACGTCCCTGCTCAGAATCAACCCTTCCGCATCTTCTCCGAGTCCCGTAACAAACGTTACGTCTCCCCACATTGCGCGCGTGGGTGCAGATGCCAAGGCAAGGCCGACGCGAGTGTTCTTGACACGCGTTTGAAACGCGGCTTCCTCGCAGGGCCGGCGCTCGTGGCCTAAAAGCTGCGAGGCCAACGGCGCACCTCCTCCCATGGCACAGCTGGTTGCTCGGCCATGGCGCGTCTCACTGTCGGCACTCATCGCCATCGTCCTAAAGGACATTCGCGGCGGGAGAAAGCCCGCGCGAATCCGACGCAACTTCTCGGAATAAATGGTTTGTCGCGCACGCCCCGCAACCCGCTCGCACATATACGGTGCAACACGGCCGCGACGTCGACGAAGCCCGGCGTGTCAAGAAGCGAGGCCGAACGTCGTCGACGCGCGCTGTCGGAAGGTTGCACCCGGCAGCGTGGCCTTCTTCCGAGGAAACGGTCTCGGCCGGGCTAGCCACGCGCCGGAATAGTGCGTGTGCTGAGTGTCGTACGCTGTTTGGGCGAACACTTTATTAGTACCATAAGGTCAGTACGACATCATCGTTTTTTATACTCATCTGCCTTACGGGAAGAAAATTGCTGGGTGTGGCGCTGTTTCCACAAATGTTGATTTTGTTTTGTGGTTTATAGACGAGGTGGCCACACAGCTTAGCCACCCCACCATCTTTCATGTTAAAAAACAAGAAAAGAAAAAAGAAGAAGAAAAATGAAAGAAAGATAAAGACAGACGGAAAGACAAGCAATACCACAAGCGATGCAACGTACGAGGACGAATCAGAAAGTCATTGCCCCTGTTTTTTTTTTTTAAAGCTAAATTACGGCTATAAATGCGAAGTCAACATATCCCTTCTGAGCGGTGGACCTTTCTTGAACCGGCCCGGCCTTGTGTCGGTAGCTCTGCGGCACGGCGATGCCGTCAGTTGTTGAAGAATTAGAATGTGAAGATAACTGCCCCCCGGTCGATTTAGGCATATCTGGCCTCCTTGAAGCCCATGGGTTTAGCGTGAGCAGGGGGAAAGTAAGCATGTCCGCAATAAAGATTAGTAAGAGGCGATTGGAAGATTGATGGAAGAAAAGTAGGCAAACGACAAACAGCGGCTCCAATAGGGGATCAGAAAGTTTGGTTATGGGGAATTCGTGTTTTTTTTTTCTTTCTTAACATAGGTAGGACATTAGGAAATATAATAAGAGCGTGGTGGCGCAACCCACCACCCCGTTCCAAAGGGGACGCTCGTAGCATCCACCCATCCATCCGAAGATGGCGGTTGTGCTTCACACGTCCACGGTGTACTACGAGCAACGAAATGTGGTTTGTTTTATATGGAGCAAGGGATGAACAAGCATCAAAATCAACAGTGAAATGCAGCCCACGTATAGAGAAAGGTGCCTCACTTTGAGAAGTGTGAAGTAGTGGTGTTGTGAGTTCGTAAATGGCCGTGAAGCCGTGAGGCCAAGACAGCAGTCCGACGGTAGTTCCTTAGTCAGTCGGACAAATTATACCAGAAGGGCACCTCAAATTTATTGCTGCGATGGGACAAATGTCTGAACCGGTGTGTGGACTATGTATAAAAATAGCGTAAGGTACGTAGAATAGTAAGTATATTTGTAATTTCTTGTGTGTACCTTATTTTGGCTATTAAAAAATAAGGGCAAACACTTTGATTCTCCCTTACTTTAAATCACAAGAATGAACACAGTTATTTAATTTCAGATTCAATATGTGTGTGAACGCAACTGTTACGCACTTGTCTGTTTGAGCGCATTGTATGGTCCTATCTATAAACAAGCACAACTAATTAAATGTGTGTCAGTAGACAGGCAACTAAACTTACAGATCCGGACAAAAAGCTGTTGCATGGAATGGGCAGTTGAGAAACGCTTCCGAGTTTAACACGCGAAGTAGGCGATATATATATAAAATAAATCCTTAACTAACTTTTGATATACCTGTGTCGAAACGCGACAGTTCGTTGCCCAAATACATTTGCGTCTGTTTTTCGTGCTTTTTATAGTATATTCTACACGGCCGCGTCGCTCCCATCCATTCTGGATGCCCAAGGAGTACGTCGGGCATTGCATGAAAGCAATCGATCGCAGGCGCAAAGCCTCGTACCGCGTTTATCACCGGTGCAACGGCTCGCACGTTTTTTCTCGGAAATGTTCCTTCCTCTGTACGAGTGCGATGTAGTGCAGACACACACATCTTCCTGCAGTCGACAACACCGTCAAGCACTCACTAACGCTTATAGAATCCTTGCACCGGGAAGGGGGGGGGGGAATAGAGAGATAGAGAAAAGAAAGAAAGGAAACAAACGAACCTTACCGCTACTAAACGAGACTCTTAACTCGCACCTTAACAGGATAAACCGCCATAATGTGCGCGCGCACCGTCTGGTACGCGGAAAGTTCGTCGCAACAGCGACTGCATCGATCGCAACCGTACATAGTTTCCTACTGCTGGCAACTGAAGGATTAAACGATCGAGTCGTCGAAACACAGACTGCGATTGTCTTCGTCAAAATCGTGCAGCGCCATGGAAGCCACGGCTGGCACAATCAATTCTGGGCAGAGTTTACCAACGCTGCAACCTCCCCCCCCCCCCCCCCCCCCACCCCCCGCGTAACGCTGACACTCGAGTGTTGCGCAATATATTTCCGCTGCCACATACACGCGGCGACGCCGAAAATTCGCCCGAAGTACGTACGCCTCCGCATGGTTGCCGCTTAACCACAGTAGTTCTTAATTTCGCGAAAATACTGGAGCAGCGTAGACCCCGCCGAGTCAGCTCCCGCGGCAGAGATCATCTAATGTTTTCACGATGGACGTGTGTTCGTCGGTCAATCGAGGTATCGGCAAATCACGAACCATTCTTCGAAACGTCTCTTCCTCTGTACACGTGTGCGATGCAGTGCAGACACCCGTTGCGCTATCGACTGCCTGCGCGTTCGGCCGCCGGTTGCCGCTCGCTCCGCAGGCTCCTGCAACACTGAACGGTTTTAGCGGGGCACCGGGCTGCACCGACGCCAACCACTGCGGAGCGTTGGAGGCGCGCACAGACAGACACAGGCGAGCGTGCACAGGCGAGTCCTCTTCCGGCTCGCCGCCTCCGGCTCGAGCCCGACAGGGAAAAACTTCTGTGTCCTCGCGGCGGTGCGAGAAACTCAATTAGGAACTAGTTCGTTTAACGCCGCCACCGCAAGTCAAGCGAGGCGCGACGCGTTCCCCCGTTTAAAGTTTACGCGCGCCATCACAAGAAGGCCACCCGCTCCGCTGGCTCCGAAAGGGGAGGAGTGCTCCCAAGGAGTGACTTCCGACCACAGGGGATCGAGACAGACTGACAGTGAGAAAGAGAGAGAGAGAAATTAAGAGAAAAGGCAAACGACGTTGGTTGCGGCGGTAACACGACGCCTGCCTCTGGATGGAGCAGTGTGTGCGCGCCGAAGTATTCGAGGCATCGAGTGAGTGAGTGCGTGCGTGAACGTTTTAAGCTTGGCGGGACGTTCGTCTCTCGGGCACGCTGCGCAATCGTCTGTCGTACACCTCCGCGGTGTGTACCAACCACATTCACCACGCAGTGGTTCGTATGCTTGTTGTTATAAGCGGCAAAAATGTGCCACATACCCACTATGGGGGACGGACCAGGAAATGGATGGATTATTCAAAGTTGTAATTAAAAATACACTTTCGGGACAAATAGGAAGCAAATGGAGTCGAAAGACGTAATTACACGTTAAAACGATAAGAAAAACAACAGTAAGAAGCAATAATATAAACAAGTGAAAAATAAAGAAAGAGATGCAAATTTAGCAGGGCAATCGGTTGGACTCAATAAGGATTTCTTGGACGGCGGATCTCAGTGGCTGAATCGAGAGCCGAGACTCCGAACGAAGGAATAACAGTATCTGTAAGTCCTGGCCGCTTCTTCGAAGCGAATGGTCTCGTACCTACACAGTAGCACGTCAACTTTCCTTTGCTGCCACGTTGGAGCACGATCCGAGTTTTGCGGGAAGCGTTCTTCGAAGCCTGTCGTCGCCACTCGCTTCGCGCTCTTCATCCATCTGTTACTCTTCTGCATATATGCGCGGATGTGAACTTGTTTCGAGAAGTGTTTAATGTTGGGCTGGTAGATGACGCATTTATTCGTCGCTTAATGTAAACGGCCACTGAAGAGTCATTAAGTGCCTCACCAAACTAGGGGTTGCCCGACGAAAACGCAAAGAGAACGACAAGTATCTCAGCAGAGTTTCCCCGAACATACGCGGTCGCGTTCTTCGATATTTCCTGTCCCTCTTGTTTTAACGTTGCCATTCGTATCGACATGACGCTAATTTCTCGGATCCCATTACTCTCCTCGCTCACGACTGTAAATCGAGGGTCAATATTTAGAACGTCATCACGCATATATAATACAGGTCAGCCAAAATGCAGGGCGTCTGTGAGTGACACTCGGTGTGGTTTAGGCAACAACCATGTGTGCAGAAGCTTTTGATGACGTTCTTTTATAACAGCTTTAACTTAAAGCCCGTAACTATACGCTGCGGTGCTGCGTGTATACGGACAACAACACCATCGCATAAATATAAGTTTTGATAAGAGGGAAGGTTGAGTGACGCGCACGCGCGACGATACTTGTGACCTTATACATGTGCCCTATCGAAAATAATCTGCAAAGTCAACCGTGCAAGTGCTCCGGTTGTTCACTCGTAACAGGAATAAGCACAAGCCGTCTTGAAATATACAGTGCGGTATTTAAGGAACGCCGAATTAATATTCACCACTTCCACAATATTTTGTTAATCTTCCAACTTTCGTTCATCTTTTTCTTTTTCCTTTCCGGTGCATATGCAGCTTCGCTCGGTGTCCCGTTCGCGTACTCACGACACACAGCATGCTTGCACACGTCGTGTCAGGAAAAAAAGGTCGAGCTGCGGGCGCAGGACCAAAATGGATCTGTCAGGATCCACTTACCTGCGGAGAAGAAAAAGAAACAAGAAAAAAAAAGCGTTAGAGCAATATAATTACGGATTTCAGAGAACGCTAAACTATCTGGAATTATCGTGCAGAAACACACCGCGCTTGAAAACTTGGTTTGTTCAGCGCAAATAGACAGGACGCAAAGAACACAAACGACGTAAACAGGCGCTGTGGCGTAGACGGGTGCTGTGACGTAGACAGCGCCCCTCTACAACGTTGGTGTTCCTTATGTCCTGTCTATTTGCGCTGCACAAACTCACTTTTCAAGAACAATGTAGTAATCGGTCCGTGAATGCATTCTCTTGGCATACATTGCAGTCTACACTCAGTATACTACTTCCGTCCCAGTGCCACCCTTTCCTCCAGTACAAAGTTCTGCTTCTCCGCATGGGGCGCTTGTTTAACAGTGCAGCTCCGATAGTTGCGTGCTAACGTGTTATGTTACAGCAACCCCATTTCCCCTTTAACCTGCCCTTTTTTTTCCTCTCTCTCTCTCTCTCTTTCTTTTTACATGCGCAGGGGTTGTTACACGGCATAGCAAAGACATTAAACATGGCAGCCAAGTACGTGCGCGCTGATCGAAGTATCGGCTGTGCCATCGTCGTGTGAGCATATCGCATTGCGGGCAAGCTGGCTTAAGTTGGAAAACCTCAAAATGACCGCGAAATATTTCAAAGCTCTACGGGAGGTGACGGGCTAGAACGCCTGGCTGATACCTCGTACAAACATTTCGTATCCTCACCTCCCCATCAGAAAAAGAAAGAGAAAAGGAAAGATAGTATAATGAGTCGTCTAGTGCCTAGTCATCGTGTTATACGCACGTTCAGCAGATAGCGTGCTAACGAGTTTCGTTCAATGCTTGAACTGCTCGTCAGTTGCCCGCTCAAAGCATTTTAGGCACATGTGGTAAAAAGAAAAAAAAATAAGGGCAATAAGAAAAAAAAAAACATGGCTGCTTCTGAGCATTCCTTTACACGGCGTAATCTGCAGTCAACGCACCTCCTGTTCGTTTCCGGGCCCCTCTCGTACGCCTTACCTTTCGTGCTGCAGGTTAATTAGGAGCGGGTCCCAGGAGAACCGCCCTAACCATTCGGACTGTCAAATATACTCTGCTCCTAACGTCTCTGCACACGAAAAGAGTAATCGCCTTGGGGAAAGTAGTACCGTTAATTAAGGCTCCGCAGTCTGGTTCACGGCACATTAAAAATACCAATACGTCGGGGTTCTTTCCTCTTTCTCTTCTTTTAAAAAATATTTCAGAGGTGCGGGAGCCGCGTCTCGTGCCCTCCGCGAGCTGCGGGCGCGCCACAGCAGTCAGAGAACCGAACCCACGCCCTTTATAGCCGAGCAGAACTATACGTCAGTGTTCTCTGCACCATTACAGTACTCGGTGCATACAGCTGATCATGCATTAAACGCAAGCGTCGGCTCGCCGCAATCGAGTCGCGCGGCGACGAGAGGCGAACGTATGACAGGCGGGAAACATTTACCGGCGCCTCGTCTACACACATATGTATACACACACCGCACACATGCTCATTTATACACGCCGAAGATGCGCAAGACTACGTACGGAGGCACGCCTCTCAATCGGGGGTTCACGCGTTTATATATACAATAGACATGACTGGCGCCGCCCGCGCTTTGTTCCTCTAAACAACCACGTCGTCTCCGTCGATCCCTCGCCGTCTCCCACAGCGCAGCTTTTCCGTATCCTTATGGCAGCGCCTCTTCGCGTCTCCGGCTTGGTTTTTCTTTTTTTCTTCTTCTTTCCTTCTAGGCGGTTGATGACCTACAGTGGGCACAAATACGGGAGGCGCATACTGCACGGACGGCCAAGGAGAGTACACTCGCACCTCGCAACCGAAGCACGCTCACGCTTATTGTATACATGCACCTGGGAGCAGCAGCAGCCGAGTCGAGCACGGACAAAATCGCGGAACGAGTGGCGCGACCGACGTGTTCATCAGCTTCGCCATCTCCTTTGCAGACACTCACTCCCACGCCAATTCCGCGGCCTCTTCATCCATAACGGACGCAATTTCAGTCTGCATGCTATGTAAATGTATGTACACACACAATACAGATGGAAAGCTGCATAACTGACAGCGAAGCGGTGCACCTGGGAGAGGTGGGTGGAGGATGCCGCCGGTCAACAACCTTTCACAGCTTTCCCTTATACTTTCACGGCACTCAACCGAACGAACTCTCCGAGTTGAGTAGTGTAAGCACCTAATGTTTGCCATTACGTGTTTGTGACGCTTGAGGTTAGCGGCTTCACCGCATGTCGCGTCTTTGCCAGTTATGTGGCAGCCAGATGACCGGAGCGCAAACGGTATATTACACAGCAATACAGTGAAAATGACGAGGAGGTATAGGGCTTTCAGACCGCTCGTTGAGAGTCATCCCCGACCTTTATTCTTCACATCACAATCTTTGGCTACAATCGTGGACTCTAGACTAATCCACTTCTTACCGCAAGAGCCGGAGGCGACGTGTCGACAAGCTTAATAAAATATACGTTCAAACAACCGTCCGCTCATACGTCGCAGTGGTGCCTCGTTGTTGCGCCAAGCCGTCCGCGGTCTCTCAGATATGACGTCACTGCTTATAATTAAAGGTCCGACCACTATACGGGGCCTGCTTGGCCAGAGTGCGAACAAAGCGCAAGGTCGGCATGGTCGCTTTGTTTGCATCAACCAAACCATGCTCAATTCAGCTGGCTCAGTGGAGAAACCGTTAAAGCCCTCGATCTCTCCGTTTGCCGTGGCTTGCTTCCAGCTATGCATCTAAGCGTCATCAGGAATTATGAAGCAGTTCCAGAAAGCTTGTAATAAAGACATCAGCAGCGCCCTTCTGAATATTTTCACAGTATGCTGTGGCAAAGTTAAACACGAACTATTTGCGGTAAGTGGTAATTACGCTTCGCATACGATCGAGTAGTATAGTTTCGTCAGCAACCTGTTCCAAGCCTCGACGTTTATTTCGCCTTCGTTACCGAATCCACGAGAACGAAGCTGGGGTTGTTGCAGGCGGCCGAGGAGTGCTTCCCATGCGTGCAAGGCGATCTCGGGCCGACCTCGTTCCTCTCGTTCTACCGTCTTCTCTACATGCGTGCAGCATATCCACGGTCAATCCTGTTTGCTTTTCTCCTGTGCGATGACGAGTTCAGTGGCGAAGCCCATACGTGACCGCGAATACCCCAGCCGGGCAATGAGTGCGGGGTGAATGTGTACACGTGAATACACTTATGGTATATGCACCGTTTCAAGGGGGCGAATGCGTGCCGGAGCAAACCACATGCTTAATTGAGCAACAGACGCTCGCTGTCAGAATCCTATGAGCCTGTTCACCTCGGGTCACACGTGGAGAGCACGAATCGGCACGTATGTTATTACTCCATCGTACACGGTACGGTGCACATTATAGCACTTTATGTCACAAATTACTAAAGAGTGTTTTAAGGCTTCCAGATTTATGTATTTTGCTCAGAAAATAGGCCGCCGACATCGCAAAAGAAAAAAGACCTCTAGCATAAATATTTAGTCATTTCAGGTCAGTCGTCATATTTCAATGAACTGATTACGTATATTGATCTCTTATACACGATACAGTATATCATGAAAAGAACAGAAATATTTGTTACAAGCATATGCACTGGTTATTATTGAGTGGTGGTGGCGGAGGGGCTCTGATGGAAGAAAGAACACGAGTTAACTGCACTGATGCAGAGCAACTCGTCGAACTTCTTGCCAAACGTAGTAGTGCACCTCTTGGATTACCTTTCTTTAGCATTACTCTCTTTGTACTAAACCGACTTATGTCTATATTCAGCGCCACGTTTATTTATTTATTTATTTATTTATCTTTTTTTGTGTGGGTGCGTCACTAGTCGGAATACTCGAAAGTAAATGGTGACTCCATATGGTGATGCCGTGACAGACTAAAATGGATGCGGCGTTACAATACACCGCGGGTGGAGCCATTGCTCTGAGGTATTGTGAGAATTATGGTGAAAAGTAGGGGGTGTGTCCGCGTCAGGACAGCAAATCTAAGCTCAGTTCTGACCAGTGTCTCACGATCACGGCAATCCAACTTCAAAGAGAGGCAAGAATGTAAAGTCGCGAGCACTATAAAACAAAACAGCTTTTTTTTTTCTTTTTTACCGACGATAACTCGTGATGCGTGGGTTCATATGTAGGAACTTGATACATGACAATTAATTTTCTCGTTGAACTTGTAGTATCATTGAACAGTTTTATGAAACACACACTTTATGTGTTTGTTTAAACCCCACGAGCGTTTGAAAAAAAAGAAAAAAGATGGTGTTCCCTTTCATATTATTGACGACTGTACGTCCCTTAGTACGCGAGGCCATGCTGAAAGCGTATCTTTCCAGGTTCTACAACGATTAGTGGCCGTTTGGGGCTACGCATTTCAAAAAGCAATGAGCAGCATCCTTTCTTCTTTGTGTGCTTCATTGGGCCAGTAATTTATTTTTCTCCTTTTATCTTACGCTCTCCGCATTCATCTTGCACTTCTTCGATACTGTACAGCAATGTGTAGTATATTTGACGAAGTAGTGCTCCAGTAGATGTGCGAAAGCAGGGGGCTATAGAAGGAGCGCAATTCGAGCACTTTCCAAGCACTATCTGTTTGTCACTGAGCGTCCTTAGTGCAAGTACAAGTATACTCCTGGGACCGCATTACGGCAGCGTGGCGAAACCGCTGGTGATGAAATCGGTCCAACTCTCTCGAATGCAGCGCGATAATGCGGCGACTCAGGTCTCCGTCACCACGGGCACCATTGAGCATGGACAAGCACGCAGTTGTCGCAAGCACTTGACGCGTGCCCCGCAGTGTCTCACTCTTCCGCCCGACGACAGCGAAGTGCTCTCCCGCAGCAAGAGCGGAAAAGTGGAACGCTGTCGCCGCAGCGGTGCGCGACGACAATCTGTGGCGCCGGACCGGCACCGCATCGCATTTCGCTAGCGGCGCCATGCACGGAAAAAAGAAAAAGAAAGAAAGGAAAGGAAGGAAGGAACGAAATAACGAAGGCATCATCTGCTCGTCTCATGGGTGCCCCAATGCGCGGTGCACGCGCGGCATGCACAGCTGGCGGCCAAGTCGCGAAGCGCACGCTGGGAACGGCAGGACGTGACAAGAACGCTTTGGCTCCCGACGCCCTCTCTCACTTCCTCCCTTTCGACCACGACACACACACACACACACACACACACACACACACACACACACACACACACACACACACACACACACACACACACACACACACACACACACACACACACGCACACACACACACGCACACACACACACACACACACACGATTCCTCACGTACAAACGAGCGCAACACAGACAGTGCACACGCATGCACAAGACGCAGCCTCTCCAATGACGTCGTTTCCAAGCACGTGCAGATGCGCACACGATGCATGGGCATAGTGCGACGACTGACTGATACCCCAAAGCCTCATATATGCAGCCTCTTTATATTCATTAGGGTACCGAGGGAAGTTCACCGGAAATAAAGAAAGTCACATGACCATTCATCTTCTTCTTTAATGTCCGTGCTTGCTCAATGAACAAGCGCATACAGACACTGTTACGAAGAAGCGATGGACCAGAGACATTCCGAGCACGAGAACAAAAAGCAGCGGCGTGTGCATGCGCGCACTGAGCAGCGAAAACGCCCGCAGCAAAACATTTCACGTCAGAAACTCGCACAGATGTTGACTTTTAGCTATACAGCCGTTTTCCAGGGCGCAAGAAGTTATTACCCGGTAATGTCAAGCCACTTAAAAAGCACGTGGAAACCTCCGCGCGCTGATGAATTCTTGTTCCATGCATTTTCTGCCTAAAGGCACAGCTTAAAGTTTAGCTTTCTTCTTTTTTCAACAGCTCTCGGAAAGTGGAATTCTCTTCCTGTCAATACATATTTTCTAAGAGATACCATTGCTGAAAACGGGCGCCGCTCGTATAAACGCATGCAACTTTTCTTTTTTTCTGGACACTGTTTTGTTGGCCATGCACGTTGCTCAGTTTATTCTGTCGTTCTCACTCGCCATTTTCGTACAATGTATGTGCAGCCTTCGTTGCAAATGGGCCATGGCAGTGATTTACAATGTAAAGAAAAAAGAAGGGAAGAAAGATTTACCCTAACGTTATTCAAGGGCGCTTTCACGTGCCGAGTCCCTGGAACCCGACCAGAGAGGAAAATGAACGATGTCTCTAACTTCAACAAGTAAAAGCAAAGCAGTAAACAAGAAACAGCCACGTCGAGATAAAAGATACTGGCAGAACAACGACTTCCGTGCATGTGGGTGGCCGGGTATATACTTTTTCTTTGCCGTCTTCAGTCATCACCAGACGTTTAGAGGTCAACTAAAATAACCAATGAGCCGGCTAGGCGGCAGGGAGTCGGGGCAGAGGAGGAGGGCGGGGGGTCTTCTGGACAGAGTGTACGCACTAAGAGGCGGCAGTAATTAAAGCAGCCCACGTTCGGCGAGCTCAACGGTCTCCTGCGCGCAGTTTGGTCCTTTGAAGAGCACGCCCGTCGCTTCGCATCCCGATATTATCATAGCACACAGCGCAAGCTACGGGGTTGCTCGGCGTTCGGGGTGGTCCGGAGCCACGTCTCCAACGGGAAACAGCCCTATTTCTTTTGTTACCTTATGCAGACGCAAACATGAGCCCAAAACTGTAGACCGCATGCTTCTTCGTTGCCGTGTCTGGTTGCCTCCCTGTACGAAACAAGTCGCTGAAAGCAAAGCTGCCAGCAACTTTGAAAGCTCACGGCATCACGTTATAACGGGCTCGTATACCTATTTCACAATGAAATGGCCAACAGCATCGCCAGCCACGCGTTGCGCACACCGATGCGTACACCTGCTGCTTGGCGGAGATGCAAGTGCCGCACAAGCACTTGGCACCGCGATATGGAAGAGAAGCCCAAGCAAGCAAGGGTCAGTGCTCCTAACGGGCATCCTTGCAGAGTGCTACTCCACTTCCCGACGTCTACAGAGGTGCATGATAGATCTCGACAACGCTGAGCGCTTCCCCAGGACAGTGTGCGAACTGCGCGCTTTTCGTACGGCTCCCCTTTCTTTTTGTATCGCCTTACATGTTCTTCCCCCACGTGCAAGGTAGTCAAGCACAACTCCCTCCGTCCGTCCGTCCGTCCGTCCGTCAATCTGCCTGTCTGTCTGTGTCATCATGCGTAAGCTGGCTTGCGGCAGAACAAAGTGATGCGTCGTACTGAGCTGACACGCAGTATACCTCGAATAGTCGCACGTAATCTCTCTCGCTGCGAAAATACAGGAGTTCCGACCGCTAACGGCCGCCCGTTCCCATATTCAACAGGGGTTCATTCTTGGTCGAGGTGATGGCGTTTTCCTCGACGGTGCTTTCTGTCATTGCGACAGGGAAAGGCTCTGTCGTAACGGCGAGACAGACTAAACGTGTACAACGAGAACAGCAGGTTCCGAGAGCCAACTTACTTCTTTCTGAAGACAAGTGTTTCGCAAGCACAATAGAAATCGCTTTCCCCGTTGCCAACGTATCCTCAATATGAAAACTACGACTATTCTTTAGACTTTTCGGCGTCCAGTGCCACCAGACATTCCACTTCACCCCCTCCCTGCTTCAGTAATCGATGCCTCCAGTCAACTGTAATGCTACTCATATAGAGACAGAACTGTCGAGTATTTTCAGCCTGTTTCTTATTTGTTTGTACCGAAAGCAACATAAGAGAAAAATAAGGAGAGCGGGACATACAGCAGTTACCATTTTCTGAAGAAAAGAAATATGATTGTTATATAAACTCAATAAAGGAAACGAAGGAGCGGTACCGCTTGATTTCTGCTACCAGCCAAATAAGTAACTCGGGATGCTTGAGACACCATTTACGAACGTCGCCCACACAACTCCACATGAAGCGCATACAAATGACACACACACACACACACACACACACACACACACACACACACACACACACACACACACACACACACACACACACACACACACACAACGATAAACAACGGTCCATGCATGCTTCAAATCCCTATTAAACCTAGAGCAACGTGTTCCCCAACCTTCCAGAGCAGGTCGTTGAAAAACACGCCAGTTGCAGAGGCTTTATTATTATTTTTTTTACAGCCAAAAGCATATTAAACGACTCTACTGAATGAAGTACGCAGAACTCAATTACTAGGACAGCGAGGACAAAAATGATTTTTTTCCTTTACAGCTTCACTACAGTTCAGGCCAAAAGAGAACGGAGCTAAGCACACAATTATAAGAAAAAAAAATAATATAGCAAGAACTTTGTAGCTATATCGACACGCGTGTGTATGCATCGCTGCATGCAGCCGCTTATAGCGGTGGATATCGTTTCTCCGACAAAGCTCGGACTTTTTTCCCCCCACTGCCATTTTTGTTCTTTAGGTCTCCTACGCTTTCTTTATTCTCCTTTTTCCTCTTCCCGTACCGGCTCTCGCATCTCGGTCGGCTGAAGACAGGGCTCGTACATCCTCGGCTGCATAATTTATCGGCTTTGACGTCGTGCGTTGTCGAGAAAACAGAACATAAAAATTTCCCTGCGGGCTCTTTTATGCGGAGCGCGTGCCAAGCAGCGGGACGCCAACAATATCAGTCAGCGGCGACGGGAAACCCTCAACCCCCCCCCCCCCCCCCCCCACCTCCTTGGCAGCACCGCGGAAACACGCATACACTATGCAATTTTCGTCCTCGTTCCTCCTTCTTTCTACAGTTTCTACACACGTCAGCAACACGCCGTCGAAAAGGCCCCGTCGTCGAACCGTCGGGGCCCGCAGAGTGAACGAGCTTATGAAACGGCCGCGCACATCTTCGCGATAAGCTACGCGAGTATATCGTTACTCTTGCGACGCCCCTTCATATCGTGCGCGATGTACCGTACTCTGAAATTCTAATTGATATAAAATACGCGAATATAAAGTCGTTGTTTGTCTCGTTGCAAAATGACACAAGGTGACGAACGAGCAGGAGGACACTTTTGCAGATCTAGGGGAACTCTCGGTAGGTATACGCATGAAAACAGCGACATTTAGGTACGATTCCCCGAAGGCTAGCAAAGATTTCTAAATGCAATGATCTGTTTATGCTGGAATGTCCACGAAGATCAGTCAAGTATGCAGATGCTTTCTTGGAGAAAGTAACGAGGACTGGAAGTGTTCACTGCCAGCGGCAGCGGCGCCCGCCCGCTCTACGTCGCAGTTCGTTGCAGCAGTGATCATTATTCACAATCTTTCGGATGCTGCAACATGGTCTACAGGGCGTCCACCAGTATATACATGTACGCCAAGCCTGTGTGGTTCCCGCAAAGGTTCACCTCGACACGTCTCCCAGAATGCTCGCGGCGACCGATTCGAAAACTAGCTGCATGTTACTCCTTCATTATATAGCGTGCACAAGCTCTTGAACAAATAGTGTCCGTGGGTACTAGGCGCGTGCCAAACATGGTTATGACGAGACGGGAAAGCGCCGAATAGATCTTTTGCTCGAAGTGCCCTTGAAATATGATGATGTAGAAATATGAGGGCTAAATGTCTGCACCCTCTAAACTCATCAGTTTTCGGCAGCGTCACGCACGTTCTAATGTGCGTGCTTCGAGCTGAGAATCTGTATAAATATGTAAAACATGAGCTGAGGGCTGATTCCACCCATAGCGTAACCAAGGCCGTCTGTACTGCATTTCACATGCAGTAACCTGGCAATACTACTCAGTGGTGACGTTACTGTGAAGCGTGACACGTATACCCCGCTTATGTGCAAAAGCAGACAACGCTCGCACTGCGGAGGGAGATGCGGCGTAAAGGGACGCGTACATTTGCACCGTCGCGCTCCCGATTGGGTGACGTCAGCCGATGAGTGCCTCGCTATTGTGAGCCTCAACACTGATAACACAGGATCCGTGCAACCGGGGCGCGATGTCACATCGGTGGGCCGATCGACATTTTCACGACCAACCATGACGCGCAAAGCTCGCTTGTCGCCGTATGCCGTAGGTACCAATGTACATGAACAATGGGTCCAAGTGTGTGACGTCATGGTTCAGAGCTGTGACTTTTCTGTTCTTGGTAAAACACCACTTACAGTAAACGTAAAAGCATCTCCAATGTCGTCATTAACGTTCCCCGAGATAGACTGATATAAAAATTTGCTGCAGAAGCTTGTACTTGCGAAGCTGCAGTCAGCCCTCTGTACAACATTAACGAGAGTACTCTAAACAAAGAGGCGGCAGAACGTGAGCAAACAATTTCACAGCTTAGGGGCACGAGAGAACAAAAGAAGAGAACCCCCGCCCCCAACCCTCACAGATCTCACAGATGAGGACACCGTAAATTGCGCCCCCGGACAGGGCAAATAAGGCTGGAACAGACGAGCCGGCGAGCGAAGGAGACAGCAATAAAAGCGGGCGCACGGTGCTTCCGTAAGAGCACGGGGTGAAAGGGAGGAGGAGACGGTCCAGCCGGCAATCAGGCACCACGAGATCCCGACGGTGAGGAGCTGGACGACGGTCACGTACCATTCACCCACACACACACACAGAGGAGAGAAGGGGGGGGGGGGGGGGGTATGTGAACGGGAAAGCAAATGCTCAGCCTTCATTCGGAACCCGAACAGGAAAGTATCCATTCGGCGGGACGCCAAGCAGCGCAACAAATCGCAGACCAGATGTATAGTTCTCGCCAGGAGAAAGCAGACCAGCAGTGTTTGGCGACGGCTTCCTGGGGTAAAACAAAAGGGGCACGAGCCACGCAATCACGAACCGAATGGAATCGGCGACGTATAAGAAAAGGAAAAGACGAAGGATGCGGAGCTTGGTCACACATACGCGTACACAGACGCCCGTACGTTACGTCGCCGCCGTCGTCACGCCATCTGTTGCAGCGCCCGCCTCTGCGCTGTCATCCCCGCCACGCCACGCGGGTGGCGAAGAAAGGACAAAATGAAAGAGCGAAGGATCAAGCGCACCGCAGGACAGCGGCAACACGGAGCAGACACGCGCGCTCCGTGCACGGGAGAGACAGCCAGGCCATCGGGACGCAGCTGTCACGGATGAGGAAGAGGCGGGAGATGCCGTGGCAGGCAGCGCCGGCGGCAGCACGGGGGGAGGTCGGCCGCGGCGAAAGCAGGCTTCACGGTCGACCAGCCAGAGCGCAATCGAAGCGCGCAGAGAGAGAGGGCGCGGGATGATCTATGCGGCGCCAGCTGATGATGCTCTCTCGTGCCAGCGGTGAATCGGCTGCACGGCAGGCCCGTTCGGGGGCGTGTGTGTCCCTGTGTGCGTGTCTGTGTGTTTGCTTCGAGTAACCTCGCGTGTTCCGGTCTGTATGATGCCACGTATGCATGTACACCCGACCGAGAGAGAGAGAGAGAGGGAGAGAGAGAGAGAAACGACGAAGTTGGGAGAATGCGTGCGAGATGCACGCGTGTTATTTTACGTCATTTCTCCTCGTTACATGCCGGTTCGTCACGGCTGGTTAGCGACTGGCTCTTTCCCTAGTTTGCTTTACTCAAGATTTCACTTTCCCGACTTAAATAGGCTTTCTTTATTCTATTACAAGCACAGTCTACGCTCTAGCCTATACCGAAACACTATGCGCATTTCCACGTAAGAGCCCGCGTTAGCCTGCTCGCGCCTTTTATATATATACGTTCAGACTGCGCGCACCAATAATCTCATTAGGCGACAATTTTACTGCCAGCCCTCTTCACCGAGGGCCGCAATCACGGCGCGCTGGAATACGGTATACGCACTATACATACGAATCGGAGTACACTGGATCAGGCGGCGCCACCACTGAATATCCGACGCTTCCGGGAAACAATGGCGTAGCGCGCAAGTAAAAAGAGAAAAAAAGAACAGAAGGAATACACCAATCGGAGCTACAGAGGTATGACCGAGAATGAGGGGACCTCGAGACCGTGAAGTGAATAAGACCACACAGGGGGCGCATGGTGACGAATGATGCTGCGTGACCACTTCGCCAGTGAAGTATCTGCGCCAGAATGAACTTTGCGACAAAAGAAATAAGACCAAACTAAAAGCGATAAGACGAAGAAGCGACGAGACGAACACACTGCGTCAGATCGAGTGGCCGGCTCGAGGCGAGCTCCGCGTGCCGTACACGCAAGCTCGCCAACGTCGGCAAACTCGGGTTCCCCCTTCGTCTAGCGCGCCTCCCAATAAAACGAGCGCTCCATCTCAATGTCACCCGGATGTCCGCGGCGGCAACAACGGGATTCTCGAGCGCTTTCTCCCGCGACAACCGACGAAGAGGAAGGAGATGGAGAGGGGAGCGCGCGTACAGGATAAGGAGAGACACCGTACAAATGGGGCAATTCGGATGCGACGCGCGCGAGGACTCACTTTCCCTCCGCCTATGGGACCCCACACAAAGGCACACGCTTACAAAATCACACGCAGATACAAGAACACGATACCTCGTAGACACAAAAGTAGCGAGGCGGAGACACGCGAAAGCAGAGTCAAGGAGATGGGAAAGGGAGGCCCGCTGTCGTCCCAAAGGGCTGCCGCCGTTGCCGCCACGGCCGGGCTGCGAGTCCGCGCACTCGGCGTATATCAGTATATACGCGACTGGCCTCGTAATGGGCCGCACTATTGCGAAAGCCTGGGGCCCCGTATACGAGGATCCCTCGCTTCGGTCTCGAAGTGAGACCGATATATGTGCGGCAACCGGAGGTAAGCCCTTTTCGCGCTTTCGGTGCAGCCTACGAAATGTGCCAGCGGTCAAGACGAGTTGGGGACGTGGCCTCGCGTAGCGATGCACTGACACTGCGAGGGAAACGGGAAGCTCCCTTCTTCCGAGGCGTTCTTTTCCTATAGAGTCGCACGAATAAGTGAAGACTACGCGCGCGCTGTTATGTGACCTAGGCGCAGTTTGAGACGTCACGTAGCGAGAACGAGAAGCCGAAATGGCAAGCGACACGCATTGCACGCGAGCGTATAAAGACGTGTCTCTTTCAAGATCCGCAAGATGAGTCAAGTCAAATGTGACTTCTAAAGTGTATAGTAACCCCGGAATTGTACGACGCTCGCTTTTGATGAGCAGCCACAACCTGGGTCACAGCCAGCTGGACCGATGAAATTTCGAAATAGATGGTTCCGCGCGTCGGTGATGGCTCGCTCAGAGTAATAGAAACCAATCGGACATACGATTGAGAGGGAGGAAAACTAAATGCATACAATCGCTATGGGCGTTGCGCCATGGCTTGGCTCGCCGTATAGTAAAACAGGTCTGGGAGAGACATGCAGCCGCTACATTTTTATTAAGCGCTGCCCAACAGTTTTGCAAGGCCTCCGAGAGTGTCACGGCTTTCAGTCGTTGAAGTAGCGCGGTGACGCGTTGGACCTCGGCGGCCACAGTTCTAGCGTACTTCGATGCGGGCGCTCGTCTTGAGAATAGTGCGATGCACTGCGCACGAGATGAAATGTGCACAAAAAGCCCAGTTCTTTCTATTGAATGTGCAGCGTGAAAGGCCTGCATATATCGAATAGGAGCTTCAAAAAACCCGTTTTTTGTATAAGCTGACCAGAAAAACCGATAGGAAACAGCGAGCGCCGTAAGCAATGGGCAATAAAGTGCCTGGTGTGTTCTGGACACCAGCTATTACCCAAAGCCTATATACAAGACGGATTTAAACACGTTTTCTTTGAGAGCTTTGTTTGACAGTGCGAAACAAGGCTCGCCGCTTCTGGAATTTGATTTGTTTAGCCACATTTTACGTGAACCACACGCTTGCGGAAGTCACGTTTTGCCGGCTTCTTCGCAGCAAAGTGGAATCGCAAGGAATGAAAAGAAAAGTACTGCAGGAGAAAAAAAAAAAAAACAGCACGCGAAAAAAATCGAGGCCTCCGCGGGGAGCGTGAGGTCAACGCAGTTCGTACGTGCCTCAGAATGAGCCACGCCACTTAAGCCACTGAGACTGCATCATACCCCCCCCCCCCCCCTCCCCTCAGCTACGGCAGCTGTAAAGAATGTGAAGTCACAAGCAAGCAGAAACCAACCACGCAAGAATTGCAGGCACTCTCGTTCATTAGTAGCACGGTGTCTCTGCGCCTACTCCGAGTACAACAAGAATAAGTACGGATTGCTCGGCGGCGTCCATCCAGCATGCTGCAGCGTCCGATTGCCACCACACGAAGACGAGCCAGGAATCTTCATTAGGTCCCTCTCTCTGCGGACCAGAGGGCAGGCGGCATCTAACGTGGCTAGTTACGAAACCTCTACAGGCACGCAGCATGGAGAACTCGCGCTCTGTCATTTAATTGCGTGCAATTGCAAGGTCGATTCTCCGTCAAAGGTTACGAACGGCTCCTCTATGAACATGAGCTCCGTAAAACGAATTGCTTCGCAATCAACAAGAGCACGTTGTCTCCCACCGATCGCCACTGCAAGGTCAGGAAGAAACGCACGTGATGCCGTTTCACAGCATACTTCATATCCTTAGTGTGTGTGTGTGTGTGTGTGTGTGTGTGTGTGCGTGCGGGTGCGTGTGCGTGCGTGTGTGTGTGCGGGTGCGTGTGTGTGTGCGGGTGCGTGTGTGTGTGCGGGTGCGTGTGTGTGTGCGTTCGTGCATGCCTACACCGAGCGCGATGCTGTTCCCATACAGAGCAGCACGTAGGCGGCTACATACACGACGTCAGAATTCTCGACATTTCATTAAATAGCTTTGCCATTCTCTCTTTCATAGCACCACTTTTTTTTCTTCTAACCAGATATTGTACGAAACAAAAGTACTTCGTAAAAAAAGAAAATAGCAAGGAACGAATTAAACGGACGATGCCGTCACAAGCTGACGACTGATGCCGGCGTATACGTATAATCCCCCGGCTCCAGCGATGTGGCAACCGTCGGGTCTGCGAAAACGATCTGCGGACGCAGCAGTCGGGTTAAGCTGCCTACACGACAGCGGAGACGGCAAATAGGCCCGAAGACGGCGGCCCGCGGGTGCATCCGAGAATGCGCGCCCGAGACATGAAGTAACAGCGCCGCTTTGCCGCGCCCGTAAATCCGGTTCCAATTTCGCAGCGCAAAGAGCAAACGCCACGAAAAGACGGGGGCGCCAGACCGCTTATATTGCCGGGAGTGCCAGAGTGTTCGCAATTTCGAAAGCATTCTTCTTCCTAATGGACATCTAGCAAAAGCTCAAATCGTCCCGAGAAAGAAAGAGGAGCCCGACAGATCTTTCTGGCTCTACAATTGTGCTGCTGTAGGTGCTTCGAAGCTTCTCGCAGTACATCTCTACGCGATCTATGTCCACGCTTCTCTCGAACGACAACCTGTACGAGAACCCCGGCTTACGCAAGATGCAAGCTCATCGCATTCGTCGAGAAGGCCGGCCTGATAGTGGCGACGTCGGGAACGTCCTCATCTATATGTCTGACTGGTCGCTTCTGGGTGAAATGGGGTGCGTCCCGAACAATTTCACTGTCAGTATATGGGCGACAACTGTCTGCTTTTGGGAGAGTTTCATGTAAACGTACACGCCGAAAGGGCCGCTGCACGCTTTAGGGCTTCAGGCTCGCTTTAAGGCTCGCTTTAGGGCTTCAGAAAGTGTGCAAGAAGCTGCTTCTTTTCCTTTCTTAAAAACAGAAAGAAAGGAAGTATAGTTGACTCCGTGAAACAATTCTCAACAAATTGTGACGGTAATCTTGTCGATTCCCAACATTGCGACTTTCCCCAAATTAAACTTGACACTTTCTAAATTAATCCATGCAACATTATGGTGGTATACACTAAGATGTTATAAGAGAATATTTTTTTACTCTCACTCTCTCCCTCGCTTACCTCGTTTTTTTTGCTCGTTTTTTCTTTTTACCAATGTAACCACCAGAATAACCACGAAAGTAACCACTAGAGTAACCGCAAGAGTAAGCACCAGAGTAACGAAAGCAGCCAACAACGCATGTGACAAACTTTTTTTTTTTTTTTACTAACCCGTTGTGTGAATACAACCTATTGCAAACTTGCTTCTTTCTTTACGTTCCTTAATTCTTTTTCAAGATTACGTAAGTGCACGGTTCCAGACATCGCACACGCGGCTATATAGGCGCGCGTCAACGCACGCACGAACGCGCAGACGCAGGACGTGTACGATTTCCCGAAATAGAACAACCAGAGACCAACCGATCTTCTTTCGGGCGCGTCGCGCTGGGAGAAGTCAGAGCGACGCGAGAAAGATGCCCGTTCCTACGGCTGGCCGCGCCTTCGGGGCAGCTTGCACAAGCGTGCGCAAGGAGACGTGCGTTTCCTCCGAAGACGAACGTTGCCGCCAAGCACACAGGGACGGGGCTAAAACTACTTCTCCTGCTCTTTATTTTCTCACCACTCAACTCTGCTCGTTATTTTCCTCCTCAACTTTTCCTTTCCCGTTACTTCTAAGATGCTCTCTCTCTCTCTCTCTCACCCCGTGACGTCTTGCAAGGCGTATTCCTTTCAAACAAGTCAGACGGCGTGCACCGCGGGTCGTATGGCATTTACCGCCCTTTCGGTGCCCGTCACGGGTTCTTTCGTGTTTTTTTTATTATTTATTTATTTATTTATTTAAAGCTGCCAAAATGAAGACGAACGCGGAGTGGACAAAAGACACGCGCGGGAGCAGACCCGAATTAATGGCCACCAAAAGTAACAAAAAATAACAGCTTAACAAACGAATCAATACCACCTCGCCCGGCTACCATGTAGCGCCACTCACGCAGCACACACAGGTATCGAGTGCATCAGTAAGACGCAATAAAGCAAAACAGTGTTGGCACAATGCCAGAGCTCAGTAACTTGGTCTACGTGAAATGTTAGTCTACGTATACCTAACTGGTAGTGCTACACAGCACATTTGTTTTGTTTCTTTTCCTGACTTTTTTTTCTTTTTTAATGCCGCCTGGGTCTCGCGTCAGCGAGGAAGACAGCGAAGCTTCCTCTAGGCGCCAAATGTCCACGCTCCACTTACGCTGACGCAGACAAAAAGAAAAAAGAAGAAGAAGAAGAAGCACTGTTCTTGTCTGCGTCAGAGTAAGTGGAACCATACAGCTATTGAGCATGACGGCAACCTGCGTCGGAGAGCTGATGCTGCAAGGTTGGTATGGTTCTCCGAGGAAAGATGCAAGTAATTTACGCGGAATGGAACGCCATTCGGTATGCCAAAGGAAACACATTTTGTTCGCAAGTCTCCGCTTGCGGAGAATCAATTAGACCTGGAGGCCGGATCGCCTGCTGGGCTAGCTGGGACATAATGTAGCGCAATATGTCCACAACCACAAAGAAAGAAAGAAAGAAAGAAAGAGACAAACACACAAACCGACAGCCACACACACACACTTATGCCTATGTGTGACGCGTAGACGCACTTTGGTTATACGTGAGGAAGAAAGAGACATATCAAGTGTGTGACTTTCTCTGTGGATGTGTCGTTGCGCTACATTATGTCCATATCTGGATGTCCTGAGCTCAGTATCCGTATGTATCTTTTCGATAACACCACGTCGTTGAATACCTTGTGCACCGCGAGTCTAGAGTCGTCCGTCACGGTAGGGGACAATTCGGTAGCATTGAGGCAACCTTATGTTTTGTCACACACAGAACAGAAAAGGGCCAGCAACTTTAGTTTTTCACACTCCTCGGATTCCCGAGGCCTTCTCAAATGCGGGTATATAAGCGCCTCTGTTTGAGGGGCTTATACGGATTCTGCCGCCACGGCCCCGACGGCGCCAGGCGTCTGGAGCAAAGGTCGTGGTGGCGGCGACGGTGTTCTGAAGGAGCGGGCCTTCTCTGTCGGTGAAGTTCGGGGGTCCACGCAGCGGGGTCTATTCCTGGAGGCCAGGGGGGTATAATACACCCGACCCGGCCATAGAGAAGTTTTGGGAGAGAGCGCAGGACAGGACGAGAGAAGCGGAGAGAGGGGCGGACAATGCGGATAATAAGTTAGTTCGCTGCAGAGCAGGGACGCAGTACACCGTCTCGCCACAGAAACGCGCCGCCTCTCAGAAGCCGAGACCATGTTATGACAGTAGGATACAATTCCAAACGACGGACAGACGTAGCATCATTCAATCATCGTCATCGACAACCGAACGGTATCTTGCCAAGTGGTGCCCAGTGGAAGCCTCACTTCACACGACGGGCATTTTGCGTTTGGACAGTGTCTTGTCTGTTGCACGTCCATCCTATGGCTGAATGATCAATGCAAATGCATTGGGCAGTTACTAATATGTTTACGCTCGTGCGCGCGGGTCACAGAATGCTGCACAGTATTGGAGAATGCGTAGACGACGAATAGAGGGGAAGGCCGATAGACGAGAGGAACCACCAAGGGGTGAGGAGGAAAGCTCCACGGTGAAAACGGGACAAGCGGCGCCGCGGCGGCACGTGCAATGTGTACGTCCACGCGACCGCGGGCTCGTGCCAACGGCCGTCGCGAGAGACCTCCTCTGAGAGGAGAGAGCGCCGCGGTTAGAGCCTCCTCTCTGCCGACTATGTGTGCTTTATTCTTATGGAATCCCCCAATCCTGCGATACCTCCTCCCCGCCTCTTCTCAACTCGAAGCCCTCGGTGCGAGACCCCCCAACACATCCGCCCACGCCAGCTGAGCGAAAGAAAAATAGCAGTCACACAGCCGCAGCCGGTTTCTCCATTCGGCCGCGTCGCCAGATGGGAGTGCCGGCAAAAGCGAAACACACGGCATTTGTTAAGTCGTTCACACAAGAGGCACCGCGCGCACGCGCACGGCGCGTGTGTCGGGGCAGCGCGTGGCGGGAAAGAGCGCGTTCATATTTTGCCGCACATCTGTCCACCGCTGCCTCTTCCCTCCTTCGCCAGCCGTGACGGCTACCGAGAGCATGCAGGCAGGCAGGCAACAAAAGAGGAAACGCTGGTGAAAGAAGGAGCTGCCGAGAGCAAAAGTTACACAGCGGACACGCTATTCCGCCCGTAACGCGAATACCCGCGGTCGCTTTTTCTTTCTTTCTCGCTTATCGCGTTCGCTCTTTCCCGCGATGTCTTCTCGCTTCTCCTACCGTGGAAGCAGCTGAAAGCTGGATGAATGCTTCGAACTTGAAAAGAGAAAGCCGGCAGAAGTGCCACGTCAGTTTCCAGAAGAAAAAAGAAAAAGTTGTAGTCGCACGCACACGCACACACAGAAGCGCACAATCCGGAGAATAAAGGACGTCCACGTTTTCCGACACTGTGTTTGCTCTCACCAGTTATGAAAGCTCTAGGTTGCTACATATATGACACCTGATGCAGACAGAAGCGCCATTCATTAGCCAGCGATCAGTCAACCAAAAATGGATGCTAGACCGTAAATGAGATACAGTCCAGATTCTCGAAATTAAGAACAAAGCGACCCGTGAAAGAAAAAAAGAAAAAGCAATCTAGGCTACGATATCGTTGCCACTAGCTGTGTGAAGGTTCTATCGCCACCTGTGCAGCCGATTCCCCTCGCGGGCATGTGCATTGTGTTCAGGCTACAAAAAACCTCATACATCGCCTAAACGACAATTAAATGAGAAAAGAAATCTGGTCTGGCCCATTACCAACGTGTTGAGTGAGGGTGTAGGATGAACTTATGCAGAATCAGTGCCCGGCCGCTTCCATTCCATCAGCACCTAAAAACACAGACTGCAGACGAAGTCAACACGCAAACCACGGAAGGCAATCCATCAGTTCTGCCTCAGTTCGTGTTAGCATGCATGCGCAGGACCGATACCTCTTCGCCGGCACATATCGAATTCGCGTACAGCCCTCTCGCACGAGGAAACACCAGGAGACATTTCACAAAGCGATAAGAATAGCATATCGACAAACACGCTTTACTTGATAGTGTCCTCCCCCTCCCCGTCGCCGCCCCCCTCCTTTTTTTAATGCGAAAGTATTATATGCCTAGCATACGCTCTTTCACATTATACGCCCCATGAAGCGGAAAACCCGGTGTCTGGCGTTAACAGCCGATGATACGAAAACCCACGTGACCAAGTGATGACGTCACGTTCCCGGATGCTGGACCTACTGTGGCTTGCACTGAGAGATTCCACGGTTAACAGCCACGGCGTCAGACGGGCGCCGTGGCCCGCACCAAAATAATTTGCTCAATTCGAAAATTGGGTTGACCCACGTTCAAAACCGACCTGTACACCCCTTCCAAAATTGACTCGACCCACCCCCAAAATCGACTTTGCCCAATTCGAAAACTGAGTTGACCCACGTTAATATATATCAAAACGTTTATTTAAAAGAAAAAAAACCGATGTTGCTCACTCCCAAAATTTATTTGGCCCACCTCCAAAATTTGGGTAGCCCCCTCAACAGTGACTTTTTCCAATTCGAGCATATGACCAAGTGAAAAGTATCGCGCGGAACAGACAGACTGTTTTTGCATTCAATGCACGTAAGAAGACTGAAGTTCCTCTGCAAGTTTATTTCAACGAAAAGTACACAGCTTAATCCATAATTTTCCATAGCAGACAGTCGGAAAAACAAACAAGCAAGCAAACACCCAAAAACGAACTTCGCTGCCTGATGATCACAAACACTACAATGCGTAAGAATAACGAATTCGCACTGAACTACAGGGTGCTACAGCGTAGTGCACCTAGTGTCAGATAAGCCACACCACGTTTTCATCTCAAAACCAGCAGAATATGTAAGCTATAAGTTTCATTCATCCAGAAGCGTTCGATGACAACCAGGCGGCAGGCCTATACCTAAACGCACCATGCGTTTAAGTGTTTAAGACACTCGACATGAGTGTTTAAGACACTTGGCCCATGTCGGGACACCCGTGGATCCAGGATAGCGGGTGGTAATTGTGGGTTCACGACCCAGGTTGGCCTGTGGCATCAGTTCGGGGCCGGGACCCGGCTCCCCGCCTCAGAGATCCATGCCCGGAGTACACGAAGCCGGGCACTATTCTCACCAACCAGTGATTATAATATGACGTTCGCAGTGTAAACACGAACGATGTTGAGTTCATAAAGGTTGGTTGCAGGCAGAAACGATTGGAAAAGCATAAATTTGCACGCGCCAACCACTCGTTAGTCTTGTAGTGTCCTTCGCTGCGTAGTGGCTAACAGCTGTACAAAAGTTTCAAACCGGTAGCAAACCAAACTTGCATCCTGGTTACCCTCCTTGCCTTCCTCTCTCACAAAATGCGCCCGTTGCTTTCTCTTCGCAACAAAGTTATTTCTAACTTCCTTCTTTACATATGCAAAGCAATGTTCCTTAGAGAAGACCTGGCATCCGTTCCTTAAGTATTAATTTGGTGTGAAAGGGAGCAGCTCGAGCCACCCTTACAGGCGCAGTCTCCTGACAACTCTGCATTAAAGAGATAAGCTGACAAAACAAACAATACACGCTGCAGCCTTCAAAAGACCTTTAAAGGTAAGAGCGTGTACACAGAGCTTACGAGTCATGACGTGCCTCAGAAGTTGTCCTTGCGTGCGTGCGTTGGTCGCTAAAAATTGGTCTTCAAAGCTGGCTTCCCCGCTATAGCCGGACTCGTGAGGAGAAGCCCCCTTCCGTTGGTTCTTTCGTTTAACAAGCGGCGGCCCGAAATTTGGAAGTGGTAATGCGCGCGCATGTTTGGCCGAGAACGTTACTATGCAACGGTTGGCGTGGCTAAAATAAATAAATGCATTGCGATAGTGGTAGTAAGAAAATAACACGAAAGACGGGAGAGAAGAGCGAACCACACAGATTCTCTGTTTCTTCTTTTTCTTTTTGTGCCGTGTCATATTTGCAAAATTGCCATTGATTTTTTCTTAACAACTAAACCAGTAGTTTACTCCAGCGCGTAAATAACGGCAAAATCTTGGTGACCTAGAAGCGTTTGGGTGCGAGCTAGTTAGTACGGGTCAGCACAGGACCAGCGTAGCGCTGGTTCTGCGCTCTTACTTGTCAGTGCGTTTTTTTTTTTTTTTTTTGGCGCTGTTTAAAATGAATCAAATCTTGGTCCTCAGTTCGAAAACTAGGACCGACGTTCAGCGCGACTTTGAGAATAAACTGCGCCATCAAAACGCTGGCCACCGGCCCTGACACGCTGCACCAAATGCGCCCACACTCGTCCGATCACTCGGGCGAAGCAGCACTTGGCCAATCGCGCAAATGCTTACGCGTCGGTCTCAGCACTGCGTGCCCCCGCACCGGAGCGTCGATCGTCCGCTCAATGTCGAGCGCTTCGCGGTTTGCTTAAACTCCAGCATCTCATTATTGCGAAACAATATGTAACTACGTGCTTTCAATTTAGCGTCTTGAGGCACGCGGTACGGCAAGCCAGAAAAACGTGCTCAAAGCGACGCGCATATGGAGGAGGAAACGCTACTTGAATGGCCCTCGCTTTTCGCCAAGCGCGAGCCGGCGCGGCTGTTAAACTTCTGGATTACGAAACGGCTCGCTGTTTCGCCCCAGACTCAGAACTCGCTAAGGAACGAAAACGAGCACAATGCGCAGAGAAAGAGAGAGAGAGAGAAAGAAAGAAAGAAAAGAAGGAAGTTAATGGGGGCCACGTCCTTGCGTGCAAAACGCGCACATACTACACTGCACGCATATGACTGGCTCGTATACATCTTCGTTTGTTCCTAATGACCCCGGTGTCGGTAATTTCGCTTTAATTACGCTTCCTCTCGACCACCGGTCGGCGCTACGAGGAAAACTGAAAAACCATTGGCTCACACGAGACGCAAAGAAGGCGAGGAGGAGAAAAAAAAGGAAGGGAAAGAACAATAACCTACGCTTCCGCACCGGTCGTTAAAATATCTGCATAGCTAATGACCGCGTCGGGAACACACCGCAGACACCACGGCTTCGCGCCGAAAGAACAGACAGGGAAAGAAAAAAGAAGGCGGGTGTGGAGGGGGATAAAAAGGCGGAGGAAGCAGAAAGCAGGCATCATAGGAAAAATGACAAAAATATCAAATTGCCAATCCCCTTTTCGCCATTTCCCTCTGGCTTTACGCGAAATTCCTTTCGTCTTGCTTTTTGGGATGCGTATTTCTCAGACCCGCCACCACCGCTCCCGCAAATCAGTGCCAGTCTCTTTTCTCGTACCGCGCCTTGTTCCTCCTCATGCCGACTTCTCCTGTGGGAAATTAAAACGTGCAGCTGACCCCCCAAACGTGCACTTACCCCGTTTATCGGGACCTCGGGTTCTTCACGTTCCCCTTTTCCCTTAGCCACTATTTGTCTTCTTGCTGTAAGGCTGTGAAGGCGAAAGATCCATGCATCTAGCGTAAAATAATAATAATAAAATAAACTGTTGTACAATAACGTAGGGCGGAGGCTGCAACACGCAGAACGTTCCAGATTTACGAGACGCGCGCAACTAAGGATTTCCACTAAATCAAAGTTTCAAAGTTTCGCATCGATCCCGACGTTCGCGCGGCCCGAGGTTGTATAACGAAGTTCTCAGCAAAGCATATAACGTGCGGATGAACCATCCGCCTTCTGCTTACAATAAATTGGCTTTTGGTATCATTTTATGGAAGCCAATTTATTTTTTACTTTCTTACAATTTTTTCTTCCAAAAAGACGCCATAACTGCAAGCAGAAGCGCACAACTCAATTACGCTTCCTTTTTATTTCTCTTTTCCTCTCAAGGACAGGTTGCTATGCACCGAGAAACATAACGGACTTAAAAGAAAGGCCAGCGACTCCCTAATGTATTTACGGAAAGACCAGGCATGCAGAAGCACCGCACGGTGTCTCAGGCCAAAAAGTGCAATTCGAAACATATAGCATATATATTCTGTAGGATGACCGAGCGAAAACTTTTTTACCCAACCTCATATCGCGGGGCTCACACATCCCGGCATACTCTAACGTGAAGAAAGGTCACATGACCGCGACTTGAAAAATAACTAAATAAATAAAATAAAAAGATCACCGCCCCTTCCAGTCCGTGAAGATTGGTCGAAAAGGTTCGTTAATTACACCAAGTGTTACACCATGCAAGTCAAACTTCGCAAGCAGTCTATATCGTAAATACTTCGTTTCACCATTCTTTCACGTCATTTTCGCTTTTGCGTGCTTCGCGTGGTGAGCATGCTTTAGGAGCGCTGCTTCTAAACTTGGCATCTCCGGCGCGCAGCTCGGGATCGGCCCTGACGACGAGCCCGTTCATTCTCGCCGACGCTTGCGGTAGGCAGCTTCTTTCTTAGGAGTACCCACCACTCGTGGTCTTCCAATAGTTGTAGCTGGGATGGAATGTGCGGAACCACTAATCCAAAGCTGCGTATATTTGGCGCAAGGCCCACCTCTGGAGATGCTGGCGCTGCAATCGTTTTAACGATTGGTTGGATTAGTTTGACGATTGACGTCGCTGCCGACACTTCTTGCTGGCGCAAGAAGTGCCGGCAGCGACGGGCTTCTAGTATCGCGTTTCAATCGCTGGGCACTGTTCGCTGGCCGCAAACCGCCAGCATAACATTTGTTTCTTTCGCAGCAGGGTGGAATCAATCGTCGATAGATTCGATGCCGATCTGGCTCTGTCGCCGAAGATGAACCGTGTGACAACCGTATAAGATTCGCGTATAAGATAGCATTATCACAGGGGGAAAGGGGTCACACCAACTCGTTTCCCCCGTTGAGATCTTTTCCTCTCCCGCTGGGTCACATGGCCCCTTTCTTTAGCGAAGTTCGACAACGACGGCACAGGGTCCGCATAAGCAGCTTCGTTGTAAAACAAATGAAAGGCGCGAGTCCAGCAACCTTCTCAGATTAATCTTGGAACGTTCTGTGCGTCCCCCTTGCCTGCAAGCGCGCGACCTATAATCACTTCAACTCCAGCTCCTCACGCGGGGACAAAAGACAACTGACTCGATCGGACTCTTTGCAGCCATTGCGTCTTTATAGAGCGCTATAGTTGAACGCTTGCGGAGTCGGCTCAGCCTCTAGAGCAGCATGTGCTATAGCAATTTCCACACAAGAAACCGCATAGCGGGAACGTTACAGTGCGCTCGCGCACAACGCTCCTGCCGGCAGCGGAACGAAGACCCTCGCTCCGTTTGCAGAGCCGATTGAGCGGAGCCGTCACTGCGCACCTATATAATGCACTTGGCTCCTCGGTCGTTTTGCAGCCGAGCCGATAGCACGTCGCGTGCGACTCGGCAAGTCGCGCTGCTCATCAAACGCGAAACCTACGCAGTTCCCTGCAGTGCCTCGAAAGCACGCGAAATCTGAGCGGGGAGGAGCGTATCCATAAGCGGCGCTCAACTAAAACTGTCTATTCACTGAGATAAGAAGTTCGCTTGAGAAAGAAGTTCACCGCTCGTGCACGTCTTCTGCGAGAGATCAGCCCGACGGTCCGCTCTCTAGCACCGACCGCGGGGCGCGGCTGCAATCGCGCACGAAGTCGATCCCTGAAAAAGCGCCCGCTCGGTTGCCATTATTCTTCGTCCCTGCTATTCGCGTGCGGGCTTCGTCTAACGGGTATATATATATATATATATATATATATATATATATATATATATATATATATATATATATATATATATATCTGTGTGTGTGTGTGTGTGTGTGTGTGTGTGTGTGTGTATGTGTGTGTGTGTGTGTGTGTGTGTGTGTGTGTGTACGTTGTCGCAGCTGCTTGGACATAGACGAAAAATGCGGTGGCGGCGTAAAATGAGACTTATAGACTTATCTGGACGTTGAACATTGGCACTATACAGAGACTATATACTAATCTGATTTTGGAATGAAGGTCACAATGTAAGGATATGTAGAAAAAAAAGTGACCCAACGAGGTTCGCATATACCATAGCGCTGACGTCATGAGATATCGTGGACATAGGCCATTTAACTCTTCCCATTCTTGCTGACGCGAGAGCTTGCGGATACAACGCGAAGCTACTTCTGCGGCTGCATATGGCTCTTCTTTACCCCAACGAACTGCCCTAGCGCGTTCGCTGCGCTGTCTTCTCTCGAACGATGATTTGCGGCTGCATTTCGGATTCAAAGACCACACGTCCTTGGCGCTTTTCAGCTTTATTTCTTGAGAGACGATAACGGTCGTGGTTGAAAGAAAACTTACACAGACACGCTTGTCTGCTGCGCCACTCGGAAGATGTAAGCGCGCCTAACCACGCGGATACTGCGGAGTAAGTATTGCCGTTGCAACGGCGACGATGTTTCCGGTTTCCGAGGGCCAGAACTATAAAGGCGTTAGTCAGCGCGATGATCCTGATCGCACAGAGCTAATTAAATGCATGCTGTGACCAGAATGCCAGTGGTATGGGCTGCAGAAAGCGGTGCTAAAAGCCTAGGTATGTACCACGAACCGAAATATACGTACGGCGTGCTGTTTCCAGGTTTCTTCGGGCGGTCGGCCTTGCCGCTCGACCGGGGAGGCCTCCCACCTCTTTTCTTTTCCCCCTCACTCATACCTTGTGCATTGCTGTTGAGGTGTCCTCACACCGAGAGACAGTTACGGCGCTGCACTTTCCATTTTCCTGCCTTAAAATGTCACATACTACTGCTGCTGTTTCAAGGATCCAACGCTCGACGTGCCCATCTCGCATATGATGCCCCAAGTTAGTTAAACCAGAAAGAAAACCGCGTCAAGGGAAGTTGCCTTGCAAGGACTAACCACATGACGTCATGCTCGGTTTAAGGTGTTTTAAAGGGAATAGCCTTATTTGCCTCTTCCGCCTGTTGTCGTGGTTGGTCGGTGGACGACGGTCGGTGGTCGGACTCGAGGCAGGGTAAACGTTCGTTCCCTCGTTCGTTCGTTCGGGCTATTCCCTTACATTGACAATCATTGTCAATAGTTTATGCCCAATCCCCCCTCCCCCTCCTCCTTTATGGCAAAGGGACATCTACGTCTATAGGGTGCTTGCTCCACAAGCTGAGTAGAAAAGTGGGCCAATCTACCGCAATCGGACAAATCCCAAACAAAACCAGTATCTACGAACGCGTTACACGACTGCCGCTGAATATACAGCATTCGTCAAAGGAAACGAGTCCACTGCGCGCAACTAATTCCGGGAGATCTAGTTGGCCCTCTCGTTGCATCCTCACCGTCACAATGTTTTGGAAAGGGAAGCTATTTCTCGTCTTCAATCCCCCAGCTCTTCCCTATAGCGCCACACGTGAGCGACACAATTCATGCAGCCAAGAGACGGCAACACTTGTGCTCCAAGCGGCCTAGTTTTGCTTTGGTGAAAGCTCTGCCCATAAAAATAAAATTAAAATAAATAAAGTAAGAAGAAACGAAGAACAAAACTTACAGGGAATGTATACTTCTCCAGAAAAAAAAAAATGAATATCGCATGGCGTCGCACGGCCGAAAATGGCACGGAACTGTTAGCAAAAGCTACCTTCTGCTGGCTTGCTTTAGCTTTCTTTTCATTCTTATTGTTCTTGTACAAATCGACGACTTTTTCGATTGTTTGTTGCCAAACCACTAACGGCCCCGTGGCGTTGCTCAGCATTTAAGGTCACGTAGACGCGGAGACGACCCATGCGAGCTAATGCGCTGCGACAGCTGCCAGTGGGGATAAATGCCACTAACCAGACAGGTGAAGAGAAACGAGTCGAAAGAGCAAAGCAACGAGCGAACGAAGTTGAACGCAACAAATCGCACGCCAAAGGCGCGAATACGGCACGAAGGTGAGGCGAGGGGAAAGTCGGTCCAGGCGACGGAAGCCGAAGCTGCAGGCGCGTAGGCAGCAACTGGCACACGCGGGCGTCGGGAGGCGACCGACGCAGCCGCTGCCAAAAGTCGGAGTCGCTCTGCTGTGCAGCAGTGTGCCAACAGGCAGAAGTGCGCACGCTGACAGCCGGTATAGATTGAGCTGTTCGGGCGTGGACCTGGCACCACGCGCGTGGCGTAAACGAGTGCGACGGAAAAAAAGATGAAAAGAAAAGAGATATCGCACGACAGCGGCCGTCGCCGGATGCAGATACCAGAATGTAAGAGCAGCCAGCGCCAGATGTCAGGCGCATGCAAAACGCGCTGCCACGAGGCGATAAGGAGCAGCAAGATCGCGTTCGCGCTGCGCTGGCCGAACTTGTCCTGCCGGCTGTCCTTCTTCCAACGCCGGATCGTGATTTTCCAAAGATATATTTTTACTCCTTTCCTATGTCGCGAGCAGCTGTTCAAGTGTCAACGTCATGGTGCCAGGTAAAGTGCGCTCAGCCGCGCTTTCCCATTTGTCAATCAATCAATCAATCAATCAATCAATCAATCAATCAATCAATCAATCAATCAATCAATCAATCAATCGACGACGAACGATATAATTGTGACCCGCCAAATGCAGTAGAATAACAGCGGCTTCTTGCGTGCAGCTGGCGCTCACAGAAAAACGGCGACGCGGCCACCGAGTGTGCCGTCGCGTGCCACAGTTCCTCCGATTTCTACGGAGAATCAACCGGCCAATGTGAGTTAACTTTTCAATTCTACCTGGTACTTAGAAAAGACGCGCATTGACCGACAAGGTGCGCAAGTCACGGCAACTTGCTACAAGGAGGCCCATAAAGAAAATTTGATTTACTAACCATGCCAAGGTACTGCGACCGGGAACTTTCGTATACGTACAACACTGCCATAAGAGCCGCAGTTCTGCGGAGGGCAGGAAAGGCAGCGCCTCGTCCAGAGACTCAAATTTTACTCACTGAAATATGAACACCAAGCGCGCAAGAAGGAACTTCGGAATATGTGTATACGTTACGTCTATTGAAAGTGGCGTTCGATGTTGCTACGGCATCAGTGAAAAGTACCAAACCACGATATTACATTCGGGTAGCACCGTTTTACTGCTTTCTGCAAAACACAGAACAGATCGGGCTATGTCGAAGAGGGCCACTAGGAAGGAACTTACATCGGAAGCGCTGCACTTCTTCATGGAAGCCCTTACGAAATCCAAAACTGAGCAGTAACTTATCATAGCGACGGCTTCAATGGGGCCCTACACACTTTCTCAAAGCTTTTTTTTTTCTGTAGTTTCGCTTTTACACGGCTCCAAGACACCAAGTGGTCCATGAGAAGGCGAATAGCGTATAGCATCCATTCCTGCACGCCCCGCTCGAAAGCCTTCGCGCAGCAGCGCCTTCCGAAACATTTAACCGAGCTGTCACTTCTGGTTTGCTGCATTCCTATACGAAAAGTCTATATCTCTGAAAGACACCCCCAAGAGGTCGCAGAGGGAAAAAAAAATCTGAACAAGTGCCACAACCGGGGATTGGAACAGCGGCAGCGAAGCTATAGTGAATTGATAAATTGATTGCTTCCTACTTTAACACGATGGATATATGGGAAACCAGGCTCAACCATATTCATAAGCCTTCTGTGCCCAACTTTCCTCTGAGTAGAGCGATCGTGCCTCTGAACAGTTAGTTTTATTAACCCAACCACGCGTGGACTGCCTTCACGTTTATACGTTCCGAAGGGAAGTTGTGTTTGTCGTGTGTTTGTTGTGTTTGCAGCGCAACGTTGTTTAGGAAATTACGAGAAAACACAGATAGCCCCCTTTATCCGCACCCCCTCCCCCGTTCCCTTTCATTTTTCTCTCACACACAATCCCTCACAAACTTATCGAGGAAATAAAATAAAAACAAAACAAAGTACAAGCGAATGCGTATATATAGCCGAGTGGCTGAGCGAAGGCTTGTTTTCGATCCCAATTTCCGCTTCATTGACGGCGGTTGACGCAGCAACAGCAAAGATGCCATCCTAGTAAAGTGTTTGTATCAGCTTTCAGTTTTGCTTTTATTCCTCTCCCTTCTAAAATTACCACCGCGAAACACACATTTTGAATACGCGCGCAAGCCACTCCAGACAGTGAACCCTTACAACGTCACGTACACTTGGCGTGCACTAAAACGGCTCCGTGTCGTCCAGGGTTTTGTTGATAAAGGGCGCCTACGAAGCGAACGGGCGGAGCAGCGCTATTATAGGTATTTATGCGCTTCGGAACCCAGCCGCTACGACTGTTCCGACGACAATGCGGATAACAATCTAGATTGGGCGTAGCGGGGCACTATCTGCCGAAAGGGGGAAACAAAAGAAGAAAAAAAAACAGGTTAGGAGCAATCTGGGAGAGAAAAGAAAAATGACGGTCGTTCGTCGGCCAATCAGGGTTGGGCAAACAGCAGGTGAGCAGGAAAAAGCAAGCGTATACGCGTCAGAGGTATAAGTGTGGAGAACAACAACAACAACAACAAAAAGAAAGATGGGCCAACGAAGAAGGCAACAACGATGAAACGCAATCACGGCAACGCTGGCAACTTTTGATAAAGGACAAAGAAAATACGGGAAGTGTAAAAAGAGGAACTGAGAGAGAAAATCAGGACAGAGCGATAAACGCAAGGACATCACAACTCGAAAGCGAAACTAAACAAAGCGGCATCAGAGACACCGTTCTGGTTCATTTATTTCACAGCCTGTATATATCACAGCCTTCTAATTATCCAGATGTATGTTTGTGCAGAACGCTTAAAAAGAAAGCTGTAATAGCCATACTACAGGGTCCTCGACGTTAATGCTGATAGGCTACCTAACTAGGCGGATAGTTAAGCAAGAAATATCTAAAGGACAATTTCGTTAATTAAATAAAACAACTTAACATTGAGAGCGACTTAACTTTAAGGCGGATATTGTAATTGCGAAATTGAAGCCGAGTATAGCGAAGTATTGAAGCCAAGTTCGTTTAGCAGAAATCCTATTACTAGCACCCCTTTCCAGATATGAGACCTTAAAATGTGCCACGAAATACATTGGCGTTCCAGTTAACAGTTTCCCAAAAGTGCGCCTCTCACATTTAGGGACGATCTTAATTAGAACACCGAAACATTTCTTTACCAGATTTTCGGGGTGGATATCTCGAAAGTTTATCTAAGTCAATTACTCACAGGGGACGGAAAATGGGTCGGAATGCATACCGCGCAGGCATTACCAAATCCTGACTGGCATCCTACCACAGTCATTGCAAAGAAAAGTGCACAATCATTGGATTCTACCGGTGCTAACATATGGGGCAGGAACTTGGAGGTGTTGCGTTCTCCGGGGTAGCATACCCCAATCGCTGCCAACCAGTTGTTACATCTCCAGGGTAGCGTATCCCACCGCTGCCACCAGTTGTTGCATTCTCCATGGTAGCGTATCCCACCGCTGCCACCAGTTGCGTTCTCCAGGGTAGCGTACCTCATCGCTGCCGAGTTGTTGCGACGCCTGTTTATCGAAGCTTGACCGACGTTACTATTGGGTAGCGTGGCGTTGTCGGCGGGCTGCAGGTATCCGGTAGACCATTGCGACCAGGCAAGCACGAGACGATTTCTAGTGCGAAACTTGCACGGTTTATTCAAGGGTTGGTGAAAGATGAGAAGAAGAGAATGAATTTATAGGTACATTGCGGGGCCCTTTAAATAGGCCCACTAAAATTGTAGGCGGGATCTTGCTCACGCCAACGTCACGTGATATGCAGCGAGTCCCACGGCGCTTGGCGGCGGCACCCACTCACCCAGCGACCTTTCACGAGCCTGCCTCCGCAGGGGCAACCCACGGAGTCTCGATCGGGGATAGGCGGCGGATCCCTTTTCTTTCGGGCGTCGTTGGTTCGCGGAAAGGGCGTCTGGTTGTGGATAGGCGCCTGATCCATTGTCCCAGTTGAAGTCTTCACGAGCGTGCCTCCACAGGCGGCAGTCCGCGGTCCTGGGAATCGTAGACAGCTGATAACTTCTCTATCGCGCGTTGCTAGTTCGTGGAAAGGGCGTCTGGTTGTGGATAGGCGGCTGATCCATTGTCCCAGCTGACGTTGTAAGTCCTTGTCGTGGCTTGATCCTGTCTTCTAGACGACGTTGGTTCGCGGAAGTTCACCCGCAGAGCTCGACAGTATGAGGAAAGGGTCCGTCTAAAGTCACACACACACAAAGTGGCCTGTAAGCGTTGCGGGGTGCCAGCCAGACTGGCAACCTCTCGAGACAACCACAACAAATTGGGGATTCACCCTTCGTTTCGATGAGGCATGGTGGTCGAGCATCCTTTTTGCACGGGGTGCTACACGCCAACCGCAACAGAGGTTGACTAACTAGAGAACAAGTTAAGGACCGCGCAAAGAACGACGGAACGAAGAATGTTAGGCGTAACATTAAGAGACAGGAAGAAAGCAGTGTGGATCAGAGAGCAAACAGGGATAGCCGATATTCTAGTTGACATTAAGAGAAAAAAATTGGAGGGCGCTTAAGCTTCGCCTTTCAGAGTGGAACGCGATACCATTAAAATATCTCCGAGTGCTTCTCACGCTTCCCGGCAACTGCAGCTTATGTAATGTAATGCTTACCGGGAAACGCTGGCGGTGAACGCTATGCACGAAGGCGAGCGTTCTGGTAGAAACACAGCCTCTTGCGTAGGCCGTGACGCGGCGGAGGCGAGCGCCATCTGAAGATGTTGCAAGGAACCGGACCTGCCACTTTATGGTCTTTGACATTTGCGCGCGCAAATTTGGGAGGTCATGGCCCATCTATGAGTGGGAGAAACGCCGAAAACGGAATTTGTTTTTTTTTTTTTTAGTTTTCGCACAATTACGTTTTCTCGTATATTCAAATTACAATCCGATGCTATCATGTCTGTAGGTCGTGTGTAAGTCGCAGTTTACGATTTTTCTACGTATTTTACCTTGAGAAATTCCATTATTTCAGTAAGGTCCTTGCCCCAAATGAAGGGCCTGCGTGGTTGGGTATGCGTAGTTCGAGATTTCTTTTACCGAAGCGACACCTAGCGCTGGACGCCGGATGCGGGACGCCGGAATTATCCATGAATGCGCGTAGAATGTAGGTGCCCGTGATTTCTGTGTGCGTGCTCTCGTACACATGATAATTTTTGTATACACATCTCATAGCATCACTACAAAATTATGTAAAGTGCCTCTGTCACGTCATCATTGTACATAACCATAGTGTATATATTGAACCTAATCTTATATATGCATGTGACAATTAGTTTATGTGTAACTGTGCGTTTCAATGAGTCTATGCGGTTATATGTTAGTGAGTGACGAGTCGGACACTACTTTGAAAACGCGCCGTGTATACAATGCTTCGTACTTAGTATGTGTTATCGTCCTCGTGGAACTGTGCCGTGAGTGTGACTCAGTGTTCGTATCGTCTCTTGTTTAAATAAACTTTTTTCTAAACACGCCGGATTTTCTGCGACACGGGGCCCTTAACGCTATCGCGTTAAATATGGAAAGGGGCAGGCCATGTAATGCGTAGGGCAGATAGCCGGTGGACCGTTAGAGCTACAGAAGGGTTGCCAAGGGAAGGTAAACGCAGTCGAAGACGGCAGGAAACTACGTGGGGTGTTGAAACTAGGAAATCTGCAGGCGCAAGTTGGAATCAGCTAGCACAAGATAGGAGTAACCGGAGACTGCAGGGAGCGGCTTCAGTCCAGGGGGCAGTTGACATAAAAATAGGCTGATGATGATTATGATCTCCAAAGTGTCGCCAGCCAGGATTTCACCTAAGCAGACATGATTCCACTACTCCTCGGCTTCACTGTTGCAACTACAACCTTCACCCTAAAGTTTATAATGAAAAAGTTACTTAGCTTATTTTAATCATTTAGAGAAATTATCGCGGAAGTTTCTCTTGCAGACAATAAACGCCTAGTCACGTAGACTAACCGCAAAAAGGGCAGGCGCCTAGACAATTTTTATTTTAATAGAGGGTTCCGCGTAAAATATAAACACCTAGTGTATATGAAAAAAAAATGAAGAGCGTTTTGCAGTTACATCACAATAAATACCTAAGTCGATGTCAAGGGCGCCTCAAATGAACGTAACTCGCATCCAATACAGGGTGACAGACGAGTGACGAAAAACACGTCCTTTGCTTTTTTTTTTTAATGTGGAACCCCTTCGGCAAAATAAACGGGCCAGCTCATTCCACATTTCGCCAGGGATCTTTGGTTTTCGAAACCGCGTTGACTCTGTTCCCGCAGAGCTGTGGCTAGAAGGCGAGCCTAGACGAGGGTGCAACAAAAAAGCGTGTCTCTCTCTTAGCTGCATGCACCAGCGGCGTGGTCTATCTCAAATACGACTATCGCAAAACAAATGCTGTGTCGGCGAGAGTGGCAGATGCGTCAATGAACTTTTCTAGGAACGTTTTACGTATGTGAAAAAATAAAGAACACGCGCTGGCCTGTGCGTTTCAACTCCTGCAGTTGCGAAACACTATTAAGAATAGAAAAGGTTCCCTGGCATAAGCTGGAATGGCTGTTACTGCGGAAAGGTTCTAAATCACAAAGAAGACGGGCGCGGAGTGTTTGTGACCCATCTGTTATCCTGCAATTGACGAGGCATTTTATTTATTGACGCGCCTGCAAACTGTCGTGCACCGTTTTCCCCGTGACCAAACAGCGGGGCATGCGCCTCCTTTAATTCCGGCAGTTACTTGAAGGCTGCGTTTTCAAGCAAACATTTCAGAGTAGCGCTTGGTGCTCTGCGCTTTCCAGATGCAGCGCCAATGGTTAAGTCGTTTCGTTTTATAGTTTAAGACCTTTCAAATAGGCACGCAACGAGTTGCCCTAAAAAGTGTGTCTGCCTATCCCTCTGCACACGGTGTTATACGTGGAGCGCGGTTCGCGAACGACGTCACCACAATTGATAAAAGAAAGTAGACCTCGTTTTGATGAGTCTCCAAAGGCGCTCCCGAAGCAAACGTGCGCAGCCTTGAGTGAAATCGCGCACACAGATGAGAGGAACGTCTGTTTTGAATAAGCGAATGAATATAAGGAAACGGGGACGTCGAGGAAAGACTGCAGGAACGACAACTGAAAAGAAAGCGGTAGGTTAAAGCGCGAAAATAAAAATAAGCGACGAGACAACTATAATACAACAACGACAAAAATGAGTGGGCGAATTCAAACAAAACAAGAAGAAGGAGGAGGAGGAGTATGAAAAAGAAGAGGAAGCGCAGGGCCTCGGGCGGGCACGCAAATCAGCATCTGTGCGCGTAAGGAAAGAAAGCCCAGCGTCGCGCACTCGCGGATTCGGTGGGATACGCGTGCAATTGAGAACGGCAGCGCTCGGGTGTGTGCATGCGTATACGGTTGCGCGGAAGGAAGACAGCGCCCGCTGAGCTCAACGACCCGTATACGAGGCCGGTGCATCGCACAGTGCACGCACGCAAGCATGCACCGTGTTTGGGACGTGCGTTGTTACTGTAACCAACGGCGGAGACAAGAGCTCGGCTTCGACAAACAGTCCGCAGCCGCCGCAGCCGCAAAAGGAAGGAAGCTAGACGCGCAATCAGCGAGCGAACCCGGCCCATTGATCGCGCGATCAATACGTTCGAGCAGCAGAGATACAGGTGTGTGTGTATCTATATATATATAAATATATACGAGAGATAGAGAAGAAAAGAAGCGGATAGCGCCGAACCGAGGGAGTGTTTTAAAAAAACGGCGAAAATTGTAACCGCCACGCGGGAGAATTTACGAAACCTAAACGACGCCCCCGGGAAATTTGGCAGGGCACTTTGCTAACCGAAGCTCTGCTCCCGAAAGTAAACGACGCAGCAAAACGGCAGCGCAGACAGAACTGTGTATATGCATATAGACGAACCAAAGCAACTTTGTTTTGAGCGCGCTTAAACGTTGGTTTGATCGAGCTGCAAGGACCAGCACAAAGAGTGCGTGCCGTACCGGTTGCACTCACGCACTCAAGAGTTTCGAATCTCGAGCGTTCGTTTCCTGCGACTCGCTCGGACTGAAGCAGCCGCAAGGGCGCTTCCTTTGCTCGCCCCATTTATTTACTATTTTCTTCGCTTAATCTTTTTTTCTCTTTTTGAATGCCATTGCCAGCATCTTAAGCGAGGCGACTATTAATTATAGCATCGTGAGAGAAAACTGTCGCCACGAAAATCGACCGCGTACGCGCACCACTCTGCTATATCTATATATATATATATATATACACCGCGATGCAGCTCGGAGCAATGCCCACAACTTGGCGCATGAAGACACGGTTGGCTCCACACAGTGGCTCCTGGGAGTCTGGGACTGCAAGTCTTGGAGAGACACGGGCGCCGCAATTTTCCCCGCCAGTGAGCGCGCGCGCGCTCGCGTCGACGGCGGCCATTGTGGCCCCAAAGATAATGCTTGGTCGGCCGGACGGCCGGACCCGATGGCCGGGCCCGATGGATGCACCCATTCAGCTTGGCCAACGGCGCGAGTCCCGCCCCCCGAATAACGCCTCTCGCAGACCGCGCGATGGCAGCGGTAGCTGCGGCGACGGCTTCGTCTCTCTCCTGACGCAGCACAGCTTCGTCCCGGGTGAGAGAAAGCCGCGAGTCTTGTATGTGGTTGCCAGCTATACCCACTGGCCCGTGCGGACGATGTGCACAGTTCGCTGCAAAGCTTGCGGAGCAGTCGCCCCAAATGCGCGAGGTGCTATCGACCTGGTTCACGTTAGGGCACGCCTGAACTGCCAGTCAAAGTACCGCAGCAGCAACAGCAGCAGCTATGAGCTCCGCTACTAAACGTCACACACATATAAAGAACGTCAGCGAAAAAAATTGCGCGGAAGTTACTCGAAGAGCACACACTCCCACTGTTCTACGCCCCAAACCCTCTTTCCCGCGCGTTGTAGAAAGGATGACGACGGGGAGGACGTGGAGAAGGGAAGAGAATTAAGATAGTATTCATAAGAGATGATAGAAGATGATACACTGAGTTATGTATGTGCACTCTGAACAAATACGTACACATGACCAAGTTTTGTAGTACACCACCATTTATCAAATCCAATCGCTTCACTTGGCATTCTCTCTAACTTTTTTTTTTTATTACGACGAAGAACAGTCTTAAGGCACAATGTTTGGTGCCTATTATATGTGTGCTGTAAGTATTGTGTCACGTATGAATTCAAGCAGTGTTTTGTGTATTTGTTGTCATGTACCCGGCGATCATAGCTGCATCGTGGCACTGTAGCATTCATTCATCCATCCAAGAAAAACGAATCTTGAAACAAGAAGCTGCTACGCAGAGACTTGACGTGGTTCTTGTCCCTCTTCTTGGCATCGTACCCAGACATGCATATATACATACATGTTTGGTCTGCCATGCCGCTCAATATACAAACTTGTTCATATAGGAGCTGCAATTGTTGCACGCGCTTTTCGGCCTCATTGAAAGCATCGCACTATTTTCTTCTGTGAGCGAGTCCATAAACGAGGCGACCGGCCGGCTTGCACACCCCTGAGCACGGCCAAGATGCGTGAACGCTACAGACAAGTACGCTGTCCCTGTCCAACATGGCGACGAAGAGGAGGCCGGGCAGGGCAGCCGAGAAAAGACACTGAACGGTGCGGGGCAACTACAAAGACTTTCGTTGTCAATACGAGACAAACGTTCGCTGTGTCTGCAGCACGCGGACAACCTTTAGATTTCACAATAAGGTTGCTATAAGGAAACCGGGAACAGACAAACAACGCGACGCCACGTTAGGCTCTGCCCACCGAAGCTGTTTATCTGCCGCTAACTTTAGATAACAAGCACGGTCTGTGTATGGCAAGCTAACCCGAGACGCGCGCTGCACGACCAGCCGAAATTGCGCCCCGGTTGACGAGCGTTTGCTTCGAAACAAGTGGAGTTCAATGCAAGTCTTTTGTATACGGTGTCAGCGTGAATGTAGCCACACACTTACGTGTTTAGCTGCAGAGTTAGTGTCTAACTGAAGCGCAGGGCAAGATTCGTTGCGAAGTTTGTTCGTACGTCAAAGGAGAACATACAGTCAATGAGGGGGAGCATGTTCCTCATGACCTCATCTAAGGGCACCGAACTGTGTGCTGCTTATAAACCAAAAGCATTGTCAAAATTTCGGCCCTTAAGGTTCCTTCATTCATATATTCATCCTCATTAATCATCAACGATAAAACACTACCACATTAGAATGAAATCATTCATAAACGACGATCGGATTTAATTCAACGTCATCAGGATCTGCGAAGACAGCTTCACGAAACAAGAGCGTCCGAAAAGCACCGCTAGAGAAAGAGCCAGGTGTTATGAGTGAAAAATTTAATTAATTTCTTATTTGCACTCGTGCATTTAGCACTGCGTTAGTGAAGTGTGTTGTAGCGATGTATACGCCTTCGCGTACATGACAAACGCACAACGTGTAAAATAATCTTGAACGGCAAGCCTCTTTGAAGCCTGTATATAGATTGTAAGGCGCTTTATGGGCTCTCCCACAGTCTAAGACAAACGCTCTCAGCAATGTCGAGTTAGCCGCCACTCGTTCAGCAAAATCGCGAGCGCGAATGCGTCCTGATCATTTCTTCTCGGTAGCCAAGTAAGCACGCACACACAAACCCTCGAACTAGCAGCAAGGAGACTCTCACTCGACGTATTTTAACTGTATCATCTATGCTCGATCGGCACGTATACGAAACGACTGCCGACCACCCCTCTCATTTCGCCATGCCCTAGACCTCAAGACGCCGTCCGTATAAAGGGGTCCAAGGGCACTGACCCTGGTCGGCCCTTTCTTTATTCGCATCAAAGCCCGAGCGTTGTTCCTTTCGCTAGAGAGCAGAGCTCGTGCGCCCAGGTGCGTTGCGCGTGACACCTGTACGCCACGCGTCCGTAAACGACGCGCGAACAATGCGAAGCCTAAACAGCATACCACTACCACCGCGGCCCCGTGCAACGCGCCGATCCGCGCGAACGCCAAGAATAGCCTTGCGCGCGGGGTTTCCCGTCCGGCGCAATCAACGCGGGCTCTCGTCGCCAATCGGCCGATCATTCACCGGGTTGGGCTCCCCCCGCAGGCACTTACGGCCAGACGGGGGTCGGGACGAAGAGACGCCGATCTCGTCACGAGAGTGGAGTCACACATATGAGCATCACACAGCGGTGACTGTTGCGGCTCTATCGGAAGCTTAATTAACTGAGCGACCGCCGTGCTCGATTTATGTCGGCTGTCGCCCGATTTTGATTACAGAGGAGAAATATACTCCTCGAACGCGTCATTAAATCGCGGAACTCACTGTCTCATCCGGTGGAATGCGTGCATTCGTCATGCAGCTTGCATACTTCGTCCTATAAAGTCAGAAGTCAATTTTGACCGGGCGCCGTGTTTTGTAACGATGAGTTTTATTTTCGAGTCTTTTTCGCCCTTCGTGGTTGGCTCGGACGCGTTCTTTGGCGCCGCCGTGCAACCATTATCGATACAGGATGGTTGTCACTCGGCGTGTCGAATGTCGCAGTTCTGTAAACGTGCGCCTATTAAGACTATCTAAAGCAGATAAGACTGATACGTTGTCTACCGCTCTCAAAAGCATATATGCTAATGAAATGGAACCAAACGTTGCGAATTACAGGCCCAGAAAATCACTGTGAACGCTCGCGCACTTCGCTCGCGCACTTCAACCTCCTATATATGAACACAACAATTGGGATGAACGAAGGGAGGGAACTGAGTGCCATATCGAGGCACTGCATTAAAGTGGGCCCACGTCTTAATGAATCGCTGCGAATACGCCAGTGCGACTTTTCGAACGGTTGGTCTAGGCACGCGCTTCTCTCGGACCACACACACACACACATATATATATATATATATATATATAGTAATTTCCATCAGTGACACGCAATTTATACATATCTGCGAACGACAGAAGAAATAGCGGCGCCAATTGGGGATATAACAGCCGTCTATACGGACGGCAAGTGATCTTTCAAAAGCAGCGCAGAGCCTCAATAAGTATTCATGAAGAGCACCGCCAACAAAGGTGCGCTCCCGGGTATATACAATAAAAGGCTGGTCGAAATGAAGAAAGAAAAAGAAGGGGAAAAATGCGACGAGCATCACCGCATCGCTGGCACGCTGAGCGCGGGTATACGACCGCAGTGACGGGAACGATGACGGCTCGGCCCTGGATGGTAAAGAGGGAGGAGGGGGAGATGCATTCGATGACGACGAGCCTCCGCGATGCGCCGTCATACAAGCAGCCGATATCCGTTCCCATCTCGGAACAAACGCTCGCGCTATGCGTCACGAGGCTATATACTCGCATAATCGAAGGAGGCGTACCGCATCTACCCGAACACAGTCCCGACGCGATTCTGCGGGGTTCTCGGCGAAACGTGTAGTAAGGTGTATACAACGAAGAAATGGTTGAGGACAGCATAAGGCTAAAGGTTTGGAGCTCTTGAAGTACGCATCCTCCTCAGACCGGAGGGCAGCCCAGGGACATGATCGCTTTTCAAGTCGGTTCTAATTAGTGACTAGTGTGTTAAGAACGTGAAAAAAAAAAAAAAAAACCTATTGTAAGTTTAAATACCACGGTTAGGTGCGGAAGGCAGATCTTCCATGTACATAGAGAGAGCAACCGTTGTCTCATATGTTTTTTTTGTTTTTGTGTGTGTGTGTCGTAAAAATCACTTTTAAATTATTACTTTTTCTTGCTTATACAAGACTGAGAGAGAGAGAGAGAGAGAGAGAGAGAGAGAGAGAGAGAGAGAGGGAAGAAGAAGTAGGCCGGGAGGTCAACCAGGCGAGTGTCCGGTTTGCTACCCTACACTGGAGGTAAGGGAAAGGGGGAATAGAGGTTAAGAGGAAAGCGGGAACGAGGTTAGCAGTGTATAGATTAGCTCATTGATGCTACATCCTACATTTTCATGCTAACTCGCGGTATTTGTAGCGCACTTCACGTGTGTTTTTAGTCTTCGGTGGCGAAACAACAGTCTAGATCTAAATGACAGGTCTTTTCAGAGAAGCTCACGAAAAAAAAAAAAAGAAGGATAGAGAGACAGAAAAAGAAAGGCAGCGAGCTGAAGCTATAGCATGAAGCTTCAGTGCCGTTTTATCATGGTGTGATCTCGCCGTATCAATTTGCCAAAGGACATGTGACTGCGGCGACGAAGCTGCATGCCTGTAAACAAAAGGGGGCTTCTGAAGACGCGTGTTGCATACGAAAAGCCGAGTATACAGAGAGCTACGGATCGCATTTGTCCGGTCGGCGGCCATGATAGCGATGTTATGACTTCTCCATATCGCCACGTAGGATACGGCCGTCAGATAAGACTGCAATTACATCGGCTGTACCGTTAAATATGCCGATGAGCATCAATTGGGATAACCAGGGGCAAAATATATGACAACTTCGCCATAAGGGCGAAGCAATGAATGCGATAGCAACATGTTTGAATATTACACGAAGTGTAAGACTCGTAGCTGTAGTGGCAGTATGAATAGAAGTAAACGTAAGCTGATTAAGTAAAAACGAGCTGTCGTGCTGGGTGTCCTCTGTTTGAACCCTGCCATCGGACAATTTCATTTATGTTTATTAACTAAAGCCAACGTCTTTCTTAGCGACTTTACCACCCCTTTCTTTCGTATGGGACGTGTTTCAAACCTCTTTCCTGGGCTGATACCAGAGGTAGTGCACAGCGGCGCCAATAAAATTACATCACTTTCAGGTTTGAGCTCGGTTATTGTTTTGCACTTTTAACGTTTAAGTCTGAGAATATTTAAGATAAAAGGCATGCGCTGTCGGTGTTTTGTTTCATAGCATTTGCTTGTGGGCTGCCATTCTCAAAATTCCCAGGAATATTTTTGTCAAGAATGTAAGACCTGGTATGAGCAACCTTAGTGATAGAATGATGTGCAATATAACCCGCATATACCGCATGTCATATAGCATGGCGTGACATATAGCATACGTATGCCTAAATATATACGGAACCTCACGGCGACGACGAGGGCGAAAATTCTCTTTTAAGTGTCCATGTAATTGCCGTCACCCTAAAATATATTGAGCAAGCCATCTTTAAATGGGTAAAAGCTTGCGCTATTAAAAGAAAGAAAAAGAAACCGGGGGGAAGGAAGAGGTACAGGATGGATGAAAATACAATATCATAAATAGACGGCGGCAAACCAGCTTCGACGGTATCGCAGTAGAAGAAAAGAGAGCTGGCGAATTAGCTCCGCGTCATTTGCATAAGGCAGGCACCCGCTTCCTGGGACATGTACTTAAGGAATCCCGGAGAACGTGTCCCATGCATAACGAGCAAGGAGCCGCGCGTGCGCACATGCAACGACACGCCGAGCGCGAACGTTGGTGCTGAAACAAGGCCGAGACGTACTTAACAAAAAAGGAAACAATTTTTCTACATCTAAAATAATAATTAAGAAAAAAGGAAACACGCGAAACCTATGTGTATATAGAAAGTGAGAGAGAGAGAGATGAACATCCCACAGGGCATGTAAGGTGCACGGGTACCGTAAATTAATATTCGTCGCTTCATCGAAATCGGAAGTGAAGAGCTTCCGCAACGGCAGGAAGCCGGCGAAGCGAGGGGACGGAAATGATGGAGCCGCACGAGGTAAGAAAACGAACGACTCCGTATAGCGAAGGAGACGATATAACGAAAACAAAAGGCGAAAAAAAAATGCCGTAGATAGGAAATTAGCCGAGACAAAAGAAGCAGGAACCGAGAAGACGTTCCGGCTCATTTGTTGCAACACGGGTAGGCGGGTGCAGCCGCTGGTTTGATCGCCATCTATATGGGCGCCGAATATCTGCACTATACGTCTCAGTAATTGGATGCAGCGCTGTGGAATCTACATCTTCGTGTCGTTCAGTAAGGGGAACCAGAAGGGATACCGTATTGTTGGCACTGTTTCAATACTATTCGTATCTTTTAATTACCGATTCAACCTTCTAAGTGCACGCATCTACCTTTTAGAGGTTTATAGCCCTAGTAAAGGGGCTGTTGATTTAGCATTTAGCTCATATCCCTTTCCATGGTGCATTGTAGAAGAATGAACGTGAAATGGACCGAATATTAAGCCAACAGTGGATCCCTCGACAATGCCTTGCGTCATGTGTCTTAAAGTGGGGCAGGTTAAGCTAACGGGCTATAGTTCGTATACTGCATCATGTAATACGACGACGCATTATACAAACAAGAGAAAGTGGAGAGCAAAAGAAATTAAAACGTGATAAAGACGGGGAGGTTAGCCAGTGTAAAGACCGGCTGGCCATCCTGCGTTGGTGACAAGAGTTCAAGTTGGCACGTCATCAAAAGGCGAAACGTGCCTATAGCCTTCAATGCTACGGATGGTATGCATATATATGGGCCTCTGTCCGAGGGTTCCCTCCTCCGAAAAAGGTGCGATTGCGAGGTCTACCCAGCGCGGTCGACACGGATGAGACAAAGATTACACAGGGACAGCGCTGTTCTTGTGTACCGTCTTTTCTGTGTGCTGTTCGCGTTCAGCGTATATTCATTGTTCCGCGTCTTAAATGGCTCGTCGCCGCGGTTAACCCTCGTTGCGACTGTCCCTAACCTACCTCGTGGCGGCCCGCTTACCGTTATCCTTAAACCTTGAAGCAGCGCTGTTTAGTGCTTCAAGCGCAACTAAGGCGCTATTATGTCTTCCTCATGGAGATAGATAAGCCTGAAGCATGACACTCTGCCTGTTTACTATGCATAAGTACGATATTTCATGCACCCGCCTCATAATCTGGAGCAGCACGTAGACCACGCATGCCAAGGGAAACATTTCCAGTACCCTTTAAAGAATGCCTCTTTCGCTCAACTCTGTTGTATTCCACGTACACTTACGTGTAAGGGTGAAACGCAATATCTTTGCCCACGCATGTAAGCCCGTGCAACGTGAACACTATATTTCGATGCATCTGAAGCGAAGGTATCGACAGCGACGGCAGATTTCGCATCGCTGCACCGAATTAGGAACACGCAGGTTACGCATACAGCGAAGGCGAAGGGAGAGGCAGGAGCTTTGGCGGAGTGAAGCGTTTCCCGAGTTTTCTAGGCGCGCCCGGCAACAGGAGAGGAACAGGAGGTGCTGCGTGCGAGAGAAAGGAATAAGATGGAGGATGGGCGAACAGCGAGGGAACCGCGTCCCGATCTGCATATGTAGGGATGAGCCAACACCGGGAAACTTAAAACAGCGCGATTGGAGGAAGCGAAGACGATATAAGGAGATTGGAAGAAAAAAAAGACGAGCTGACGTGCGGATCCGAAAGTCTGGAGAGGAGTGATTTATGCGGCGCCGAAAAGACAGGACAAATTCGCGCCGAGATCCTCGCTTGAAACGCGATTATGGCGATCCGAGTCGCGGGCTTGCGGTGCTCCGCTATTCGGAGATGATAAGCGAGTTTCCTGGCTGCCAGTCGTTGCTTCCGTACGCACCGAAATCTTTTCTTCAACTGGGACGCATCCACTCGGTGCTTTCTTTCTTTCTTCTTCTTCTTAACGTAAAAATAGTGTATCTTGAGGCGTGATGCTGCACAAAGCGAGACGAGAAAGTCTACGCGGAGAAGAAAAAAAAAAAAACGAATTTCAGGTGAAGCAATGCCGTGAGAAAAAGTGCCACGAAATATGTCACGCGGATTTATGTCGCCACCTCTGTGCCTCAGCATAGTAAACCCACAAAGGTTGGGTCCATTGTTCCCCCACATGCATGCGTGGATTTCGGGTCGGCTTAAATAGATATCTGCATTCCTATCGCTACAGTGTCATCAAAGGACAAAGCCGAGTAGCTCAGTATATTACGTTACACGATAACCCCCACCTGCACGCTTCGAATCACACACTTTCTGGAAATTCGAGAAGGTGTTGCCGCATATAAATGACATATGGTACAGGGTCTCCTCGTACTCACTTCGAAAGACGTCGCAATACTTCGAGGGCGAAACTGCGGCATGCGAAAAGAGCGTCAGCACTGCGTGACACTCGGTAGGTGGAAACCAACCCGCCACTCAACTCCGCAAGCTCGTTCTGTGAGCCCCTGTGAGCGGGTATGTGCGAGCGATGCTCCCTATGCGCGCTCACCCTCAAGAACAGATAGTATTTTTTTTTCTCTCTAACTCACTTGCCTATGCTCTCCCTGCCTCTGCTTACGTAAGCATTTATTTAGAGAAAATAACTGTTTAGCGCGCAAAACGTAGGAAGAAAGAAGGTGACAGGATAGCGCGCTCATTCCTGTCGCCTTCTTCCTTCTTTCCTGCATTTTTTGCACACTAAAAAAAGATTTTCCCTTGTCTAAAGAATGTTTCACCAACCAACCTAAGCAGCCACCCATTTACGTAAGCAAATTGATGCTATCGTGATTGATCTTCCCTAACTTCTCTCTCCCCGTCTCTGAGGCGGGATGTTCGGGCGCACACACCGAGACGCGGTATGCGCGCGGGCTTTGCCTGTTCGCCCCCGCAAAGCCATTCATTACACTTGCGTTCCTCAGTCACATGTATCAAAGCACAACTCTTCCGTTTCCTCCGCTGGGGTACGTCCAGGGACAACGCGAGACTGCCATGGCGAAATAACCCCGTAAGATGCTCGCTCCATTGCCAGGGCCCGCCGATACGTTATCTATACTCTGCGACCTTCGCATCCCCGCTGCCCTCTTCCTTATTTATTTTTCCAATTGACCATCCAACGGGCACGCTACCCCCTCTCCTTTTCCGCCCCTTCTTACGCAAACATACACGCGCAAAGCGCAGTAAACTCGGCGCGCAGCCCGGCTGTCCGGCGCCGTCGATGGCGCGTACGCTCGTTGCGGCGGCAGCGGCGGCGACAAAGATTTATGTGGCCCCGCGAGCCGTGGCTCGATCAACGAGATTGCCTGGCGGAAATCGGTTTCCCCGACAACTCGGATCCCCACACGGCGCGATAGGGGAGGCTATAGAGGCACGGCGGTGCCGGACCGAGCGGCACTGACCTCCCCTAACACTGGCTTGCAACTACCCCTGCAGCAACAGGCTACATACTGAACACGAGAGACGGCTATTAGCGTTAGCGCATGGGCGGAGGCGGAAACACTCGTTTGTCACGAGGCCAGAGTCGATCCCTGGAAAACGCGTGTCTGAGTCTATACTTCGGCTACGTCCGTATATACACTTCATCACAACGGTGTTGCAATTCAGTGCACTGTGACCTCTCTCTCCGTGCGACATCATTGGCTCACGTTTAACGGATCAGCCGCCCGGCCATTGCGAACGAAATTTATGCCCCCTCGGATGGCAGGCAGATTGTGCCAAGAGGCGACAGCGAAGCTTGGACCCAAGCGCGGAATTTTTCAACACTATACGCACTGCGGCATTGGCAGCAATCTACGTATTCGTATCCGTGGATCGAAATGCATTCACGTCGCTTATGTCACACTGCAATAGCTGCACGAGCTAGTGCACATGAGTGCCAATTTCGCGTCGTTGTATGGCTCTGTTTTACTGCAGGTCTCACACGCATATTCGACTTCACATATTTGACACATTTGGCGCATCTGCCAACAGTGAAGCGCTTTTTGCGTTCCATATAGAAGTACAGCCGGAGCACCATTTCAAAAAGACTTCCCCAAACGCGGACACAGCGCTTTACAAGATACCTATCCACTGCAGCTAAACATAAAGCCGACAAAAGGCGAGAAAGAAGCTTGTAATTCGATATGTGTAGTACATAGTATGATCGACGTTCGAATGTAATCTCCGAGGCGGCGATTCTATCATCCACCTAACGGTGACGAACTGCCAGCCTCAGCAGCGATCAGCGTCGAGTGCAAAGTCATTGTGCAAGCGAAAATGCAGGCGGGAACTGCGAAATGTTTCTGCGTGACACGTAATTGTTTCGCCAGGCACAATGCACAATAGACAATACGCCTCAAGCGACGGAGGTCACGGGGAATGCGCTACAGGGGCGGACGCAGATCAGTCGTCATCTTCAACGCAGGAGCGCGAAACGTTCACTTCCTTCCATTTCACGTTCAAGCCTCCCCTCGGAGAAGAAAATCCTTGCACCCTCGTAGGCCTCTCGTTGACCCATAGTAAAAGAACAAAGCAAGAGATGAGTCACAATAAAATGACAAGTGCGCTGCGCCACAAACAGAAAAGAAAGGACGGAGGTATTAGAAAGCATAACAACAGAATGGTGACTGGCTGTCAACGCAACTACAGCCTTGCGCTATCAAAGTACAGAACTACCGTTTTAACGAAGACTTATTTGGGACCACTGCATGTTACAAAAGATCGAAACTCCTGCTCGCAAGTACTATACAATGCAGTACTATACAGTGCAAGTACTATACAAGGCAGAAGGCTGGGAAAGTTCGTTCCCGCCTTCCTTGCCTTTTTCAATGCGAATGGCATGCGATTACGCGCTACGATCGGCAGCACAAGAACCATACGGCTTGAAGAAAGTGCCGAGTCGCAACACTTAACTTTATGCTTAGAATGCGGGCGAGGACATTGAATGTCGTTCGTGCCAACTCTGCTATACAACCAATCGGGAAGCATGCCGTTCCAAGACGCACGAATCGCGTCACCAACGACGCACATTGAGCCACGTCGGGTAGAAAAAGCAAGCGCGATAATGTACGCAGCAACACATCAAGGCCCTTTCAGCCATGACATCATGCGCGATGCCGCAGACCACGTTCTGAATTAAAAAAGAAAACAAAAGAAAAAATGACCACGCTAAGCATCGCCCACGTCCCTCATTGAAATGTACGGGCTCTCGCCATCCGGCGTCACGTCGAGACTCGAAAGAGGAGCGCCGGCACGTTATCGATACAGGGTGCACTGGTTCAACTCGTCCTAGCAGAAGTCATGTACAGGCTCTTGATCAACAACGCATCGTTTATAGAAATTGCACCGAGCGGCGTCCGGGGTTGGAAGAAGCCAATTGCGTCGTGCGCCAGTGCGTGCCGCGCGCAACGCCAGACGATGAACCGAAAAGGTGTGGCCATCGCGTACGAGCAGCCGCAAATGAGTCACGTCCTCGCATCGCGAGAAGACGCGGCGTGGCAACAGGCCAACAAGCGCGCAGACAGGACGCCGAGAGGCCTTCGCAGACTTCGCGGAACCGTTGCACGTAGCGACAGAAACAACATGTACTAGTTGTTCTACCACACAACCCACCACCCCTTTTTTTTTTGTTCTCTGCTTCTTGCTCTCTTTCTCCCACGTGGTTTCTCCAGCAGGAGGAGACACTCCCTGAGCACACTTCGAGCGGTGTCCCGGTTACGGCGATGCTGGCGTATAGGTATAGAATGAGCTGCAAATCCTTTGCCCCTTTAGCTCCTGGAATAGACCCTCCTCCGTCCGTACGGCGCGGTTCTCTTCTAAACAGGCCGCAAAGTGCTTGTAAACCAAGCGACTAGGCCCAGCGCGCTCGACGGAGCGTGCGGCGATAACAGATGGTCGTGTTCTACGGAAAGGCAACTCGCGTCTTGCTTACACACCGCGCGGCGATGCGAGCACTGAGTGGAGGCACGAGACGTGGACGCACGTGCGTGCGCCCGAATGCGTCCCTGTAGAGTTTTCTCGAAGTTCCCGCAACTCCCCAACTTTGCAGACGTGTTTGGCCAGGAGTTCGGTGTTCAAAATCGGCGCTATACGAGAGAGGTGAAACGTGACGAAAGGTCCTCGCTCATCGTCGATGGCGCCCCCATGCTTGCGTCTCCGTTCGGAATACATTAGATCATCTCAGTACGCGTTCCAGAACGCACCCCCCTTGGTCAGGATAATGCAACGATTCTATTCCACTACGCTTCATCGGTAGTCCGCGCGACAGCTATCATCGTGAGTGGTAGGCGAAAAGGAATAGAACGGAACGAAAGGCATTGCTACGTTACACTGGCCCTTTTTCTTTCTTCAACTTCAATATTATGGAGTGGGGCAAGGGGGGGGGGGGGGTTACGTATTAAACCACGACCTGATTATGAGGCACGCTGCAGTGGAGGACTCCGGAGGTTTGGACCACCTGGGGTTCTTTAACTTGCACCTAAATATAAGTACACAGGTGTTTTCGCATTTCGCCCCCATCGAAATGCGTTCGCCGTGGCCGGGATTTATGCCGCGACCTCGTGCTTAGCAGCCCAACACGATTTCCATTAAGCAACCCACGGCGGGTTTTCTTCAAGTTCGTTCATGTACTATTGCAGAAGCGTAATTACACGTGCATGTTAAATTAATACTTTCTTTTTCTTTAGTGTCTTTAGTGTCGCAACGCGAACGCATGAACTCAGCATCAGCGACTGCAACGTTGAGAAAGTTGTCGCACTGAGAACTCCATGCAGTGTCCCCGAGAATGGTATGCTGCCATCGTTGGAGGAAATGGAACAGTTTTAATAGGTCGCGGTTTGTCAAATGGTCATTGAGAATTTGTCCTGCCAGAAGGTACGCTAGTAGAATGCCTCTGAATTCATTGCTACCTTTATCTTAGAGGGCTCTACTGAATTGATGTTTCCATCGTGAAAACAAAAACCAATCTGCCGCATTTTATTAGCAACAACGATCACACTGCCTGAAACGCTGTTACTTGTACGCGCGTATGGGCGGATACGTGCGTAGAGCTCGTTAAAGCGCGGGCTACATGGAGCGAATTGTCACGGCGAACGCGGCGCGGCGAACAGGGGCGCGGCGGCAAGACGTCGAAGATGCGCTGCATAGCAATACATGAGGCGCACAGCGGGCGGACGCCGCCGCGAGTTCGCCGTGTTGGCGCCAGTGTTATCAGACTTAGCATACGCGTTGTGGTAAACGATGAAACAAATATAAGCGCTTTTTAAGGTGGCATATACCGCTTTTATAACTGAAAAATACACCAACACTAGCGCAGACACCAACGTGCTTGCAGAAGACGAGAAAAGGCCCGCGCGCGACAGACCAGCATGCCTAGCGACCGGAACTGGCTCCTCCCGATTGGCTGTCGTCCGCCGCTGCGCGCTCGACGCTTCCGGCGGCCCGACGAAAATATTTGGACAGGCAGGTCGGCGGCGGCCGTCAAATTTTTGGACGCCGGCCGTCGGGCGTTCGCCGCCCAAGGAAGTTCGTCGCTCGGACGCCGGTTATTCGCTCCATGTATTCCGGGCTTAAGAGCGGTCGTCGAAGGTTACTTCTCCGCAGCAGGAAGTCTTGCGGGGACAAGCCCACTTTAGTGATTTTCTCTGTCTTAGTCGACAATTCGTGCCTTACATCAAGCATGAAATGCTTTGGTTTTTTCCCCCCCTAACTGCGCGCAGCTTCGCAGACGAAATCTACGGCTCTATACGATAACCGGTTAGAATGCAACGGCGGTTGTTCGCTTACAAGAGAAATTCAGCACAGGAACACAACATAGCTAATCGGGAAAAAATAAAAAAAAATTAGAAGAACCCGTTCACCAAACGAAAGAGTGAAAATAAAGATAAATCTGGGCTCTGCATGGCAATCAGCTGATTGAGTAATTAAGCAACAGTAAACACGCGATCCTTGTAAACTATAGAACAAATAATTACCTCGATACAAGAAAATGGCGGCGGTCCGCGGGCTAATTTTTGTATACACAGTGTGACAGACTATTATCACTGGTACCATCAGACTTCAAACCAGGCGGAGCTTTCAAGCTTCAGTGAGAAGTGAAGAAACCAATATTCGAGCCTTAATTAATCGCAACTGCGGCGTTAAACTGCATGGTTATTATCGTCTGCTCGGAAGCGCGCTAAGCCGCTCCCAGGAAGCGCACAAACGCATCGAGACATCTTTAATCATGCGCGGGCAATATTTAGAGATGCATAAATTTCGCCCGAATACGTAGCAGCGAAAGCGAATGCACTGACGCGACCAACGGAGTCTCGCTTGGAAGCACGGACATTCCCAGCGGCGTGTCCCGCGAGAGCGCCCACTATGCAGCCTGCAAGCGGCACGTGAGACTGCTTTAAGGAGGTCCAAAACTTCAATAGCAAAGTAAAAAAAAAAAAAGGAGAAAGAAAAAGTGGACACTCTAGATTGGTTTACTTTGCTGCCGAGACGATGAGAACAAAAATAGAAATTGACTCTTTCATCTGCGGCTCTCTCTCTCTCTTCCCTCCCTTTGGGTAACTAACGTACACGGTCTCATCTTTCAAGTAATAAGCCGACTTAATTAGAGCTCAGCGCTCAGCGAGGCGCCTGCAAGCGCGCAACAAGGCCGCCAGCGGGAACTCAAGTCTATACACTACAGCTTCTGCGATGGAGAGAGAACAAAAAAACACTACAGCGCTTAAGTGAAGCGGATTTATCTTAGAAGAGAAACTAAACGCGGAAGGTGCTGTAACAGAGGGCTGGAAGGGGATGAAAAAAAAGGGAGCAAGAAAGGAATAGGAAGTGCGCGAAGGAACACGAACAGAAGGCACGTCAGGTTAATTAATGGATGGACGGTCGGCGAGCTCCTCCTTTTCGTTATTCGTACAGACACTGCGACTGCATCTTCGGGGCTGCGTTTAAACTGGCTTAGAACGCGGGAAAAAAAATAAAGAGTGAACAGATGCGTGAGAGAGCAAGCGTGCTCCCGTGTACGTGTGTATATAGTAAACGTTGCACGATTCCATCGCGGTGTGTTGTAGTCGCGTACACATACCACCAGCGTTGTTCAGCGTGTGTTTCGCGAGGCGGGACGCACGTGCGTACACGGCTGAGACAACGAAACGCGCATGCATAATGAATGAATCGCGGACGGCTTTCGAGTATAGCGAGAACTATACACGACAGTTGGGAAGAGGCACGCCGTGCCCCCAAAAGCAACGCCACAACAGCTAAGCGGCGCCAAACGAGCAAACCGATCACGCACGTCGTATAGTATACCGCGCTCCCGTATACCACGCCTGTCCCCGTGACGGCGGTGACCATTTATACGAATGCACGCCTCCCTTCCCGTCCGAGCGTCGGCATGCGCTTCTCGGCTTAACGGGGCCAACGCTAAGTATACTTGAGCCTATGGCCTCTTGTTTGTCAAATCTGCTTGTACTACACACTAGGTACGAGCGCGTTTAAGAACAATAAAAAGAAGGTTAGCGATGCGAGCATTCTGTACACGTTAAGGGGAAGGCGAAACGTGACGTGAATTGGATGCAGGAGGCGGTGCGCTGCCGTTCATCTAACTTAAAACCTCATTTAGAGGCAGAAACGAAGCAATCGCTTAAGCGCTACAGCGATTACGTGTATTGTTAGGCGAAGGCGGATGGCAGGCTTGTTTAACCTGCCGCCGTAGACCTGGCCGGGAAAGGTTGTTGAAGCGCAGGAGGCGGCAAACGAAAGGAAATGCCTGTCGGTGACCGAACTTGGGGGTCTAGAATGTATTGAAAAAATAACGAAAAGCGGGGAATGAACTGGAGAAAGACATGAGACGAATACCTACTTGCAACATAACACGCAACGGTATAGGAGGAAACAGACATACACATAATTTATATATACATATGGAAACGCCTTCTGCATTTCTTTTTGCCTTTGTTTTTCTCTCTTGGGGTTATATACCGGGTGTTTCTGCGAACACTTTCAAAACTTTTTAAAGGTTGCCTGTGGCAGACAGCCCAATTCAAGTTCATGAGCTGGTCTACTCGAAGAGGCGAACATTACTTGCACAAAACAAAAAAAGATGAAATGCACATTCGACTAATTAACAGAAATTTACCAATTATTTTAAGACTAATTACCTTATCACCCATATTGCAATTTACAAATTCTAGACGTCGAGTTCACAAGGCGGATCCACTTGGAACGAATTCTGAGGACGGCACCAATTTCGAGATATTAATTCCCAAACTTTGCGGAGAAATGCAGTGGCGTTCAATCACTTTTGCGCTTCAACGCGTGAAACGACGTTTTTCTGAGAAATTAATTGAAACGCCAATGCTGTGTCTCGGCCGATCCCAATCGTGGACTCGTTCGCCAAATCCCACCAATGACGTCGCACCTTTACGCCAATGTTGCGCAACGACGTGGCAAACTGGGAATTCGATGTCGGCGCCGTCCCCACGGCAGTCCTCGACGTTGTCACCTTTCATCGATTAGCGGGCTCTTCGTGACGGTCCGCTTGTCAGCGTCCAGTAGAGTGGTAATAGCGGTAGTTACCGCTTCCACGGAGGGTGGCGGCTGTTGTCGGCTCAAAGTAAGCTCCTTTGTTACCGCGTCACGGTCTATGTCGCGCATCGCCGCCGTCTGGGCGATGTTGGTGGGAGGTATTGTGAGCTTCACCAAGTTGAAGCGATTCGTCTCAGGACGGCAGAAGAGGTTCGAAGGTCGCTGGCCCCGCTGGTCAATCGCAACAACGAGCACCTAGCAAGGCTACTCGGTATAAAAGATACGGCACCGTCGCGCAAGAACCGGTTGGTCACGGTTCTTCTTTCATAGATAGTTGGGCCGAACTTCGCGTATGGAGAGAGACGATCGATGCGCAAGCTCGCCACCGAAAGTTAGAGAAGTGCCTCCGAGAACGACCGTCCCCGTCCGCTGCGAAACGGACGAACAGGGAAAGCATACGAACCGAATCCGGGTGCGCACACAGAGTCGTCCACAAGGGACGGACGCAGAGCACAATTCCGAGTGATCGCGACTCATCCACGGGGAAGCAGGCGCCCCGTGCACAGTCCGCGCGGTGTAAGTAACGGGAAAAGTATCGCTGTAAACGCGCATACCCTCAAACGGGACCTCCACCGGAGGAGCTAAGGAATGTTCGCAAAGCGGCAAAAGCTCGACCGAAGCTACTACACTCGCGCGCGCGCGTCGCCTTAGACTCCGAGAGCCAATTTTCGCAGAGTGCCGGTGCCCGGCAACGACTAAGCCCGGTCCCGCACGGCGAGCTGGGAGTAGTGCGTGCAGCAAATGCGAGACTCTTTGGGACAGACCGGGAGGCAAAGAAGAAAAAGAAAACGCCCCCTCGGAAGCGCAGGAAGCCAAACAAGGAAGGCCTCCCCCCGCGTAAGCACATCAGCGGAATAGGCCGCCGACGCGCAACAAGGCGTGCAACAAGTAAACACTTGCACCGGCGAGAACGCCATCAACGCGAGTGCGAGCACTCGCTCGTGCTGCTGCTTCCGCTGCACGCTGCTTCGTGGTGACAGGCATTTGCGCTCAGCCAGCCACAACGCTTCTTCACAGTATAGGAAGGGAAGGGTACTTACTGAAAACGAAGTAAGTGCCTCTATCTCAAGCCATAAAGTGCGAACTAGTATATGGGCTCCTACTAATGCAGTACACGCGGTGAGCTGCGGAGTGGGAAGAGGCACTTCATCTTCCGCGGCTTTCCCGCAACGCTCACTCAAATTTACCGGGGAAAGTGCCACTTGCGCGCGTTTTCACTGCATCTCCGGGGTTTCCCAACAATCCGACGATATCGAGGGGAGTGCGAAACGACTGTCTGTATGAGAGTGGACGGGTGGGAGACTGCTGGCGCTTCGGCGAATAGCATGATGCCGTGCGCTGGTGACACTATTGTTTCGATTCGAAAGTGCACCCCTACCATAAGATTGATGGCAAGAAGCTCGTAGTACGCTGTCCTGAGATATACTGCATGACGCTGGGCGTGAAGAGCTCTTGACACAGCCGGAGGCCCGCGCTCTTTGGAGCCTCGCGCCAAGCGCTTGCCATACAGCATGCACGCTTCGATGCAGCTCGTAAGCGCACGCTACAGTCTACTCTGAATTCATGGTGGCGGTCATAGAGCTTTTCCTTTAGGCTGCGCAGCAGCCTCCCAATTCTAAACCATGTTCAGTTGGTATATACCGGCTAATTCGTAACAGTACTCAGCTGGATAGGAACAATGACAAAAAAAATTAGGTTCCACCATAAAGATGGTTTCCTGGAAGGCAGATCGTTATAGTAAAGCGCACTGAATTGTGCCTTTCTAAAGCGTGTGTAATGCCATATCGTTTTTCACAGACGCGTATTTGAGCATAGTTTGTTTTGTTCCTTCTAAGACGTCGTTTACTGTTCGATAGAAGACTAGTTTAGTATTAAGGCGTCAGTATGCATATGGAGACGCCGCAGCAATCACTTTCTCTCTCTCTCCCTCTCTTTCTTTTTGAACATGTGGAAGAAATGTCGATGTTATACAGGCTTGTTTACTGGAGAGGTGTTTCCCTGCAGACTCTGTACTGCTTGCGCAGTCCGCAGTGTTCTGTCATTTTGTGTGTTCTTGTGAAGTGCCAATCTAATCTAGTTGGAAGACATCGCCTACATGTGTGTGTTAGCGCTCTGCTCTTGCTCGCTTCGCGCTTCAATAACGAAAACCTTTTTGCGAGAACGGCTGGAGATGCATCAGCTCAGCCAGTAATATCGTTTCATCACCAGATTTATATTTCTTCAATCTACTGGAAGCGCCTGAATAAGGTAGTCATGCGCTCCGACCACGTAAATGCCCCATAATCCGGAGGCATACCGAATGAGACGCATATTAGACGTCGCGGGATATACTTACTACTAAACAGCGAACGCCATCAGTGACCAAGCCCCGATTGCAGGTAAAAGGGCGACGGGAAAGTCGGCCAGCGGTAGCCCACTCACACTTACCTGCAGAGAAGAAAAAAAGGACACACTTACTACTGTGAACAACATGAACAAAACTCGTCGCGTATCAGCCATGTTTAGAAACAATATGCAACAACAACCACAACAAGACAACTCATTGGCGCACAAAGTCACAACAAACTAACGCGTTTATTTTCGTGCGCGTTAAGAACGACAAAATAACAAACAAACAATTAAAAGACAAAAAAAATTAATAAGCTTTAAAGCTGTTTTATGCACCACGTGACAGAATATAATAGTTTTTCTCTCTCTGTTATTTTTTTTTGTTCCAATTTGTTGGATTTTTTTCCTTCCTGGTGGGCCTTGTGGAGCTTATAAGAAGAGATTCACGAGTTCCAGAAGTGCTTAACTATATACTAAAGATGAGAATTCCAAAAACCAAGAACACAAGGAAAGCCTACGAATCGCCTCTCCAAGAACACCCAGTTCATGCTTCCACAAGAGCTTCCGACAACACCGATGACCGATGGCCATTGTTCCTAAAATCACGGCAAGAACTATAGTGTTTTGTTAAGTTAAGCATTCGTTCCTCAAATGTATACTGCGCAGCCCGTCAAATGTTCCTGAATGTTTCTGACACCAAACGCAGTGTAATCTTTCTTCGCGCTCATCGACTGTTCGAGGCATATGTGTTGTTACATCTTCAAATATACGCATGTGGATATGTATTCATCTTGCAAAGGTTAGTCGTTAAGCTTCTTTATGTCCTATGTGCAAGGGTCGTCGTCCCCGAGGAGAAATAACCTCAGTAACCTATTTAACCACTCACAGAAGCTTCAGTTGGAAAGACCCGTGGATTAATGTATCATATAACAGACATCTGTGTTGTGCGACATACTGGGCACGTTTACCGCGCAATCTAAATCGTGATTACTAAAGAGCTATTGCAGCCGAGAATGGATGACATTGTACAAGTACGCTGTTCAACATTAACGCTAACAATACAATACTCGAAGACGTGCCGACCCAACCCTCTTTTCTCAAGGGGATTTCGGCAGCCGCTGCCGCGGGCTCGACGGTGCACTCTGCATCGGGCAGCTGATCACGTGCAGTATGTATGCAGATAACGGCTGCAGCCAATGGGCGGGGTGCCTCGTCACCTCAGGTATAGTCCTATATGAAACCAAGGTGTCTACCGTCGACTAGCTCAGGTCGACGGTTTTTGTTTATTTTTTTTTCCTTGTCCTTCACGCGACGCAGGCCTTGCGGGAGCCCCCGAGATTAGTGACGCCGAGGCGACGAACTCATTACCTACATCTACCTACACTTGAAACGCGCACGCGGGCACATAAAGATACGGGGATGCTGCCTAATGCATCCCAGCCCGCAATCATGGCGAGCCCTGCAATTATCGAGCGCAAGCTGTCAGCTTACTGCGGGACGCGTATGCACACACACGAGGCGAGACCTCCGCGATGCGCAGCGTCAACGGGTGGTCGTTAGGCGCACCTTCACCGACGCGTCGCCCCGCAGCCAAACGAATCAGCGCTAGCTGTCAGTGCACTCCTCTCGAGATTCTCGAGAAACGCCTCAGCAGACGCGGAGAAAATGACGAGCCGGCGTGAATGTTGCAAACGGGCGCCTCTGCCTCTCTCTCTCTCTCTCTCTTAACTCCAGCCGTCTCGCCCTGCTACCCCCCATCTTCTGCGGCCGTCACTAAGCGTTAATATGCGACGCGTATACATACGCAACACAGCGCTGCTCGCATCATTCCTCAGCCCTCCCACCAAGTCGCCGCAACGTATGCAGCCCGCCGCCACCGCCGCCGCCTCGCATGTCTCGCCCGCCGTCGACGCTCATTTCTCGGCCCAAATTAGAGCGGATTAGAGAAACGTCAGCGTCAGCGCGCTCTACCCACCACGCGATGCCCCCAACCGTGTTGTCGACGCCCCGCACGTTCGGCCATTGTGCTGGCCGCGCGTATGTACGTATTGCAAGCATACACATTTGCAGGCGCGGAAACGATGCAGCCCGCCATTAGTTTCCGTGTGTGCGTGTGCGGCAAACAATGAGATGCCGTCACGTGTACGTGTGTATTTGCGTGTGTGCGAATCGTGTGGGGGGTATTAGCATGAAAGTGCCACTTGCGCTCGCTCGCATCCGCGCATTGTGCGCGCACCCGTGTGCGTGCCTGTGTGTATATATACACAACACGTGCTACAGCGGCGAGCGTTGTGGGAAATAGCTGACGCGAACGCGCTTAGCCTTTTTCTCTTACTGCAGAGAGAGAGAGAGAGAGAGCTCTAATGGAAAACCGCCACATCCTCTGGCTCTGTGATGAAGGTTAGCTTTTTGAGATGCCCACCCTCCCTCTATAGTGAGTATGACTCAGTATACAGTATACACTACATAAGAGCGCTGTGGAAATGGGTGCGGGAAGGCGAACGAATCGAGAAGCTTCGAGGCACGCGCATTCAGAGAGAGAGAGAGAGAGAGGAACGCCGCCGAGGAGACCGCGCGGGCCACTTAGATTAAGTGGGTCTTACAACAGAACTATGCGGCCGCCTCGATAGCCAGTCCTCCGCCGCACCTGCTCGACGAGCAGCACTGCTTGCGGTCGTCGCTGTGCTTGCGATGCGGTTTCGGCGCTGGCTTTCGGAGAGATACTCGGCTGTAGCCTCTCAACGAGTAATGAAATTAAAGTATACAGAAGATAGTAAGTACTATGTAGCGAGTGAACGAGCAAACTCAACCGACGAAGTGAGGAGGAAAACACTATAGAATACAAGAAGTTTTTATTCCGAAAGCACAGAAAACAAACCCAATATACCTAAAACAACGTAATTTTCGTGACGATCCAATCTTTTTCAAGAATCAGCGCAAATAGCCCATATACCGCGCACAACTCGCACCGCCCATGTTATAGATTCCTGAAGCTGAATAACGAGATCCTTCCGTTTAGTCAAAATTTACTGCCCGCGAACCACTACGTAGGACTCGTTTATACAAATTTGCTTACACCTACGTTGCTGATGCCCTTTCTTTTCCTCGTTTCTTTCTTTATATTTCACTGCCTTTGCCCACGCACTTGGCAAGCGCGTATATACCAAATCAGCGCTCGTACGTACCGCTCACAACTTCGGAACACATTCGTCCGTTATCAACCGGCAGTTTTTTTTTTGTTCTATCATTCACGGCGTGTTCTATAAATCCTTGACACAAACGCGTGCGTGCGCTGCGCGATACGTCGAGACTTCGCGGCGCCAGAGAAACGCACGAGAACATGAAGCGCGGAGTAGGAACAAACGACACCGCAATAATTTCACGTTAAAAAGCGGCGGCTGACGCATTTCGCAAGGCAGAACACCATCCCGACACGAGGCGGCACCGGTCCCCTTCCTCTCACTCCGCCGTTGCTCTTACTTTCACGAGAATACTCGCGCCAAAGCCGTGTCAAGCGAAAAGCCAGAGAAACTGATTGCGAATGCATATACGTTTCAAAAAAAAAAAAAAGAAAGAAAAGATAAAACGACCACCGCCCACTGTATACCGGGAGCGGGTGACCATCATCTTAGCGGAGTACAAACGGCCAGCCCATTAAACGGCTGACACTTATGCCCAGGGGGGTCTCGGCAATGTACGCGAGCAGTTCAAGCAGGACAGCACATCTGAGCCGAGGAAGGGGTCGCGCACTTCGCAAACATCCTCCCAAGATAGAGCTTATCCTCTCTCGCCTGCCTCGGGGTCGCTCTCGAGGGCAGTAATGCAAGATACACAATATGCACAATGCACAGACATATAGAGGCTATAGACAATGCAGACGACCAATGAAAACAAAGAATAAAATGCGAGACCGTTCTTAGGGAGGGCAGCCAAGTAGACGGGAGTATATCGGGATGACGAGTGTGCGCGACGTATATAGCATACACGCGCATATATGTACACACCGAAAGTGACCGGCGCATGCACATAAATTCCGCGCAAGCGACTATGGGTACAAGCGTACGCAAGGCGCGTGGGCAGCTTTCTTCGCCCTGCACGCTGGAGGGGAACTCAAACACGCAGTGGCGCCCACTCGGCCGTGTAACGCCGGACTCCGTATCAGTTCGAGCGCGAAATGGACAGGCGAGAATTGGGGGGCCGAGCGAAGGGGGAGCACATCCTGCTGGCGAACAAATGCACGTAAAAACAGGGAGAACGCCGGGGAAGAAACCGACGGCACATGCCCTTCTTGCACGATCGAACAGAATGAAAACGAAAAAATAAAAAAATAAACGAACAGGGAGGAGAGGGGGGAGATTGAATGCGCTGACAAAAACCCTGGCGTTAAAGATACTAACTCACGAAACGTCCTTGCCATCTCTACTTCTCGTGGTGCGCTTCTGTACAGTTGCGAAGAAACGAACGAAAAAGAAGTGAATAAAACAGGAAGACGGACAGAGCTCCTTTTCTCGAGTGCGCGAGATTTCGTAAGAACAGAAGAGACCCCATCGGCCGGGATTCTCGCAGCGGACGACGTGCATGCCTCGAGCAAGCCGCGGCGACTTGCGTCGGCGGAGAAAAAAGACGCAAGTCGGAGTTATATGGGACGCCCGTTCGTAAAGAACCGGTGCTTCGATTTCCCCCCGCGGTTCTCGTCTCTGGTTTCGTCATATTCAGAAGCTTCCTTCCGAAAAAAGTAAGCTACTTATCTGTAACACGATTTGCCACGGCGAGTCAGACAAGGAGAGAGAGAGAGAGAGAGAGAGAGAGCCTGTGTGTGTGAGAGAGAGAGTGCGTGTGTGTGTGTGTGTGTGAGAGAGAGAGAGAGAGAGAGAGAGAGAGACGAATATCGTTCGGGTTCCCTTTTAAGGAAACGGGATGTGCGTTCATGGTAAAAAAAAAAAAAGACGCAAAATGGATGTGATAAGTCGTCCGCGACTCTCGGCCTCAGCCTGCAAACGCCAGGCGACAGCCTGGCAGTACACTAAATTACAAGGATGCAATCAACCATTTAGAAACATTCCAGGGCCACTGACGGTATCTCCTCGCTAAGGTCAACCGTTTCTCGCACAGTAAAGACTTTTTAGTTTCGACGGTAATATCCAGCCACTGAAATGTCACTCAGACGCGCCTCTGAGCTCGTGAAGAATGATGGTACAGTAGACATGTGTTCAACGAGAAATTTTTCTCTATAACACCGAGTGTATACGCGCCCACCACGACGGTCGATGTCGTGATGGACACGATCAAGAAGCGCCTTCGGAGAACTGTAGCTGATGCAATCATCAGCGGGTTGCAGTGCGATTCCTGACATCGAAAATGTATCGCCTTTGCCCCTCACCTCCCACCCAAGGAAGGGCGCGTGCCAGCACGCGGGTATAGCCGTAGCTCACGGCGAGCAGCCCACAAAACGCTGGGAACGCTTCCTCCTTGTCCGTGACCACTGCCCGATGGGCAGCCGGCATTTCACGCTGGAGGGCGAAGCCACCGCGTGCGTGCGGCAAAAGCCACAGCGCGAAACGCACGGCTATAATCAAGACGCCGCCTTATACTCGACACACGCAGGCAAAACAAAGCACGGCAAGAAAGGCACGCCGCCTTACAGACACGCATTTCATTGCGTTGCTCGTGTCAGGCTCAGGGCTACACTCCTCCCACTCCAGCTTGTTGTGATGCGGTCACGACCGAGTATAGATGCGCGAAAAGATGAAACAAAGAAGAGCGCCGTTCACCAAGACGCAGTGCTACTATACGGTGCAGTATTTCTGTCCGCGCGCAAGAATCGGCCTTCGAACGGTTGGTTGGCTACGCTCGCCCCTGGTGACCACACATGCACGCGCATGGACGCGCGCGTGCTTGCGGCCGCGGGACCTGCCCGCATGCACGCACCCATGTAAGTAGCGCGGCGCCATTGCACGGGCGATTCGGTCACGCCGGCGCCCGCGGAACGAACCCGCGCAGCTACCGTTCGCGAGCCTCGATCACGCCGGCCGCCGTCACGTCCTAGCCGGGGGCGTCTTCTTCGGGCGGTTATATTACACGCGGCCGGCAGATGCATCGTCAACACCGTGGGCGCGAGCTCGAACATCACGCCGAGCCTCCGCAACTCCACCGCTCGACTGGGCGGGAAAAAAAAAAAAAAAACAGGAGACAAGAACGGCACACAGGTTGCGCCGCGTAGCTCGATTACCGTGAAGGCACGTGCTACGAGCGACTCGCGCGTTCATCTGCGGCATGTTTCTTGGCCCGCTGGAAAACACCTCCCGAGTATGCGCAGAACGAATTGCAGTGCACGCTCACAGCGACAGAACACGTCTGAGCGCACAAATTTACGGCCGTTGTGCGCGTGCGCCGTTCGAGTACGCGCTGCATCGCTGTCCCCCTCTTCATTTCCGGGAGGGGTCCGCGGCCTTGGCCACGCTAACGCCTACAGCTTACACAAGGAGGTATCTGCTTTGTGCGTCGCTCGTAGCGGTTAGAGCGAGCAAGCCATTTAAATGTGAAAATCTTAACAGGTAAGCGCTCACAAATTAAGAAAGCGCACGTAGCAAAACATTTTCTAGCTAGTAATCTAACACATAGTGCACCTGATATACACGCTTGCAGAATCACCGTTGCCCGCAGAGCACTTATGCCTAAAAAAAAATGTATTAGGTTTTACGTGCCAAAACCACTTTCTGATTATGAGGCACGCGGTAGTGGGGGACTCCGGAAATTTGGACCACCTGTGGCACTTTAACGTGCACCAAAATCTAAGTACATGGGTGTTTTCGTATTTCGCCCCTATCGAAATGCGGCCGCCGTGGCCGGGATTCGATCCCGCGAACTCGTGCTTAGCAGCCAAACAGAGCATTTATACCTAAGTAGTAATTAATGTACTACACCAAATGCAACGAGAAGGACGCCAGGACAGGGTACATAGCTCAGTATGAAAGGCAGTACATCTGGATTTCCACCACGTTCTACAACACAGGAATTTACAAACAGCGGACGCACGCTGCTTCCGCATGCGCAGCGCTACAATTACTCTGCAATGTATATTGCAACAGGGTTCGCTAACTTTACGTCTACTCTTGATAAAGCTGCCGAATAACATGGCACAAGAGTGGAAGCTGCGACTGGTGTCAGGCAATCAAACAGCACGCTTGTGTGCCCCCCTCCTCCCCCACTTCCGTGGTCCTGCGCCGCGTTTTCCTCCACGCCTGGGTGTCCTCTGTTCAGTCTCGAGAGCCCAAAGCATGCTTCGCAAAGCTTTTCTATTTTTTTCACACCAGAGTAGAACACTTCCGGGATGAGAACGCACACACACGCATAATAGCACTAGAACCCCTCATTCCCGTTTCATATTCATAGATATGGACATCTTCCACTACAGCTCTGGATAATTGGAAAGCGGAAGTAGGCCACTATGGCCCCTAACTCGACGAGTGGAGGTGAAGGGGCTTTTCATCAATTTCGATGGTGGCAAATTGACTTCTTTGTCTCTACTTTTGTGACCTTTTTAGATAGCGCCCGCCGAAGTAGGCTTTCCCACAATGAGAGAACCTCTGAAAAGAAGCCAGCTTCTCTCACTACCTTCGTGTTGCAGGTGATATCTTGCAAAGCTGAAGTATTCATCAGAGCGTATAACCAAGAACTTTAAGTATGACAGCAGTCTGCATTAACAAACAAACCAACCAACAAACAAACAAACAAAAAATAAATAAATTACACAGGACAGTACAAGTCCAAACTGGGCTTTCCCGACTATGGAACCATCGCTTAACATACGGAACTAATGGCTAATGGCGCGCGAGGCAAATGATGACTTGCGCTCAGAGGCGTACTAGGATTGAGACAGCACAGTCGAAAACACACACGGCTGTACCGCGTCTACTGCAGGCTGACACAATGAGCTTGAGAAGCCTTTTTTCGTTGTACGATTGATTGATTGATTGATTGATTGATTGATTGATTGATTTATTTTAATAGCCCACAGCAGAGACCTTGTAGTGCCGGGCTCCAGATAAATTTTGACGGCCATATGTTCTTTCAGCGTGCATTAACTTTCCGTACACGAACGTTATTGCGTTTCGCCTCAATCAGAACGCAGCCGTCGCTGCCGGGCCCTCGCGACCTCGTGCAGGGCAACAGAACGATGTAGTCACCGAGCCACCCGCGGCTGGTTCCCAAGAAGAACATCGCGCTTTCAATTTATTCGCAACCGCATTAACTTTGCACGTCAATGGACACAACAAAACGCCCTAGCGCCGCTCCGCATCTCCCGACACTCGGTATTAGCGCAACGGCTGTGACGACCGCACAAGGCGAACGTGCGAGAAGAAAAAGAAAAGGCTGTTGCACGCCGCCGAGCGCCCACGAAGCCCCCCAATTTTAACAAGAAAAATAATCGCCTCGTGGCCCAGCCCCTTTAAACGTACCCCTTCACACGCTGGCTTGCCGCGATTCCGCAACGCCACCTCCCAGCCGGCAACCCAACCGCGCAGGTCAATCAGGCGAGCAGCAGGGAGTCAAGGTGTTCGCTCGCTCGAGCGCGAGGTGCGAAGACGCGGCCTTCAATTCGCGCGCTCGTCGGGCGGCGAACAAGACCGCAGCAGACGCAACGGCACCTTCCCGTGCAACAGCACATCCGATGCGCGTTGGAAGCCGAACCAGCCCATCCATATTCGTGTCTTCGTAAAGCCGTGCAGCCTCGCGTGAGTCACGAGGCGTGGCGAAACTGTTGCTAAGGCGCCGAAAAAATAAATGCTGCCCAGCTCAGACGGCGCTTGTCCTGCATATTTCAGTCGGCGAACTGCCCTACGTCATAAGAAGTGGTTTACGTGTACTAATTAAACTTTACCGATGTGCCGTAGGGAGAAAAAGGCGATGTTGTCGACCACGGCAGTTGCGAAGAAAACCTATGAGTGGAGAGCAGTATGGTGCATTAAACGGTGCATTGCGACGGTCGCGTGAACATTCGCACGGCAGCCCCCAATTGAAGGTTCCGCACCTAGCGCCTGAGATACCACATCTCTTTCAAGAGTACCGTGGTTCAGGGCCTCCTTTCTGCAGCAATTGAACTGCCCGGACAGCAAAATACAATTGCACGTGTACAGTGCCTCTGCCCCTCCCTATTAACTGGTAAGAAACGCCAATGAGAGTAGCCAGTTGGGCAAAGCACACGTGACCCGCGGTAGATGGAATACTTTGCGAAAATTCTACTGTCCCTCTGGCATGTGTCATCTATCTGCTCGTCAACCTCCTGAACGACGCGGACGTTGCGAACGAATTGACGGCACTGCTGCAGAGGACCGGCAACGCTTCCCTCTTCCGACTGGCTGGTGCATGCTATAGGTTATTTCCTGCTGCACAGTTTTACCGGGACCACAAGAGCGTGCCACATGCGACGGGGCCCAAGGGCGCGCCGGCGCATTACGAACGGGAGAAGAAGAGGAGAGGGGTGGGGGGGGGGGGGGCTCCGAGGCGTCTCGAATACGATGCGCCGCCGCAGCGGCCGAATGAATGGCGCGTGACGAAAGGCCGCCGGATGATGCGCCCGTTAATGGCGCGAGATCCTTGGCGGAGATGAGGCGCGCAACAGGCACGCCGCTATCTGCCTCTTTTTGTTCCGAGGCGATGCTTCGGCGATGCCGCCCCGCCGCTGCACTGCGCTGTACGGCGCATCCGCGAGCAGCATATATCTGTTCGAACCTTCATGAATATTCGCGCCGAGCCCGTGACCGCAGTGGCGGTCGTTCGAACGACGAGAGCCAGGACGCAACGCTTGGGATGAATGGAGAAAACGAGATGAGGGCGATAAGGCGGAACGGCAAGGGGGAGAAGATATATACAGCGTGTAGCGCATATGTTGTATATATACGTTGTCGGTCGCCCGACTCCCCGAGTAGGGGAGGCAGGCGGCTATGAAGTAAACAGACAAAACGAATCGGTGACGTACTATAGGAGGGAATTTCGACGCCTTCAGTTACCTTTACCCTGATCAACAGAGAGAACGGATAGAAGAAGGGAGGAAGAGAAAAAAAAAAAGACAAATCGTGCCGCTCTCGTTACAAGCAGACAGGCGATCCCTTCTCGCCACGCCCTGTGATGTTACACGAAGTAATCCCGTACGCAGTCCAAAGTAATTTGTAAATGGGGCCCCAGAAAGCGCATCAATCTCTTTCTTCTCGCTGTTACTGCCTGTTGAAAGCACGGACCTCGTCTGGATCAGCAGCGCCCAGCTCTTATGCGTATAGGAAAAAAAAAAAAGAAAAAGCTCTCTGACGCGCGGGATACACAGGCACCGCTGTTCAAACACCCCTCTAGAAGCCAACATCGTGTTTTTACGAAACTCAGCGTCGTCTTTCTTTTAAACTTTTGTTTCTGCAGGCTGGTGTCGCGGCCAGGGTACGAGGCAAGTAAAAGTGCCAGCCGTCCGCGCCATCGACCGGGAGTCCAAACTTCCGACGCAGCAGAGCGGACACTAGAAGGGTTCGAACGAAGACAAGGTGGCGCTCCCGCATCGCCGGTGCACTTTCTTCGTCTTTCCGCGGTCCCTAATGCTTGCACCTGTATCGCCATATGGGGGAGGGTTCTTTCGATCGCAGATGTCGCGTTCCAAAATCTTGGAAACACACACACACAGACACACACACACACACACACACACACACACACACACACACACACACACACACACGCGCACACACACACACACACACACACACACACACACACACACACACACACACACACACACACACACACACACACACACACACACACACAAACGCGCGCGCACGCACGCACGTACGCACGAACAGGCAAGCCCGCACTACTAAGAACAAGTGCATAGCACTATAGCGCGCGGCGTCGCTGCAGAGAACGTGCTTCCCCAAGAGCGAACCGGGGAGAGGGGACACTCAAGACGACAGGGACACGCCGGCCCATCAGATAAGGCCGTGTACTACCTCACGCAGCGACAAACGGTTTATTATGTATATTCATACGCGTGCACGAAGGCAAAGACGCAAGGGAACCGAGTCGAGCGCAGCGCGAGCAGTAAGCTTTCTTCTTTGCTCACCGAGAGCTCTAAACAGCTGTTGTAGGTTGCGGAAGAGAGGATACTACTCGCGTAAGCGCGTGTCACATCGGCTGCAGTGCGTAAATGTATATAAAAGAAAATGCGCGGATCTCGCAAAAGAAAGACGCAAACCGAAATGGGCGAGTATGTAGCACCTTATGAGTGAACAAAAGAAGCCACTGGCACCGTTCGACTTTCGAGTAAAGCCACAGGGAGGAGCCAATTCACACGCGCAAGCAACAACACGCGAATCTCCTATACAGCACGCGGTCCCTGTGGCGTATAGTGCATGATCAATATATGTGTGCATGGCCTTTCAATTAAAACAACGCATACAGTCGCGCGTGCGTCAAAACGCTGATCGTCTGAGCGCGAGAGAGACTAAAATTCAGAGCGAGGTCGTTGCATTACATTTGCATTTCGACGTGCCATCGTCTTCACAAAGCAGCCATTAAGCCTACACGTCACGGAAACACCGCTGCTGCCAGCCAGCCAGTGAAGGCCGCAATCGGCAAGAACGACGGCCTCGCACCATTGATCGGACTCGTCACAACGGTTAAGAAAACCGAAACCTTTCGGTTTGGAAGATGCTGCCTTAACAGCTCAGACGCGGCACTGACATTGATTAATGGACCACAATCTGGAGACGAGCGAGCTGGAAAGAGAAATAAATAAACTATGGTTGAAAAGACAACTTGCGTTCTATATCTGCCCACTTGTGTGTCGCGACAGCGTATAAATACAATGTTGTCAGGTCACCCGTCTGCGTCCAAGTACAGCGCTAGGAATCAACGGACGCCCCCCCCCCCCCCTCCCTCCCCCCTATTACGAGCGGCCCGAATGCCCCGCGAAGCAGCCAGAGCCTGGGCCAAGACTCAAGGGGCACTGGCAAAGTCGTCGAATTACTTTCTTTTAGGCCATTCAGAAAAGGCACAATAGTGAATTCGACAGCGGCAGGTAACGCCCGGGTTAGGTGGGGACCCCTAGGTGAACGAAATACCTGTATGCAAAACCCATGGTTGCCAATTTCCATGTAAGACTACTGCGGAGCTTGTGCCGTTCCCGAGGCAACAGACAAGCTGCAGGGAGAGCGTGACGTCACGACGATGCTGCTACACTGCCGTTAATTTCCTCCTCAGCTTGTAAAAAAACAGGTCTGTGGCGACCCCACGAAAGAGCTCGCGGGTATGTTTAGCGTAGCTAAGGCACCAACACTAAATTGCGGGGTTTAATGTCCGGAAACTGTACACCGAATTATGAGGGATGCCGTAATGGACGTCTCCCGATTAATTTTGACCAACTGGGGTTCTTTGACGGGTAGCCAAAAGCCCGGTAGACGGACTTTCATTTCATTCGCTCCCATCGGGACGCGGCCGGCCGGATCAAACCCGCGACCTCGCGCTCACCAGCGCAACGCCACAGCCACCGTGTCTCTGCGGCGGGTGCGATTAAGATGTGTACCTCGACGGGCGCGAACGTGGCGGAGAGACGACATTGTTACTAGGGGGTAAGTGCTCGTAAGAATAAGCGTCTGCTAGTGCACATCCACCGCTACTCATTACGAGAAATCAATCAGCATGAGACTCGGCGGACACACGGACACACGCTTCTTTTTTTTTTTTTTTTTTTTGACCGACAGAACTGTCGACGAAACTTGAAACTATACAGTCTATAACGCTCACTCTTGCTGCACACCACCTTGGAAACACTCTATATATGCACACTGTGCGCTGCAGCGACGCCGCTTTGTTTACGAATAATATGAAGCCAACTCGCAAGATACCTTCATTCCGTGCCGGAAACTACAGGAGTACTATACGCTGAAAGGCTTCTCGCCGCACGGCCGAGTGAGACGCCCATCCGATGGCACGTGAATGCGTCGTTCTCTCTCTCGAATCCAACCAAAAGCGGCCACGAGAGATAGCTACATTTGGAAGCGGTGTTTTGCAACCGGCAAACGGTTCAAGAACTTTGAGAACGGCGTGGGATCAGGAGAGACATCTGAGAGAAAACCCGCCTTCACGCGGCTAAGGCAGATAGTGGCGGCAGCCTCTCGTCGCCAGCGCAGCTATATAGCTCGGGAGAATGCGCAAACGCCATTTCAGTGCGCAGTGCAGCGCAGATAGAAAAAAAAAAACGGCAAAGGAAGACGGGCAATAACCGGTCTAACCGACACGCCGGCGATGCGTGCGCGGTCGATCGGCAGGACTGCCTCACATAGGGGATCGTCCAACGACATCTATACAGGCGTCACCACCACACTGCGACGACGTATAAAAAAAAAAAAAAAAAAACCTTTCGCTATACACAACGCGAGGCTTGAGGTTGGAAAATTGTGTATATGGAGAGATTAAATACGAGTGCAAGCGGGGGCGCCACTGGCGGGAGAGTGGCTCTTCGCTGTCTCTTTTTTTTTTCTTTAAGGTGTCCGCACGTGCCGGCACGTATAGGTATATAGTAGCATTTTAGGAGGAGATATATGCCGCGTGCGTGAGCAGGCAGCCTACGGCGGTAAATCCCTCGTCGTCGCGCCGCGGAGAGAGGCCATATATACGGCCTAGCATATTCAACGCCTCAGCTTTATATTTGGTCTTTCTTATTCCTATCTCCCAGCTCTGTTTTGCTCCCGACTCTTCTTTCGATAACGGCGCGGGAGCATAATTTGTCTCGGGTGTTTTGACGCGCATACGCGAGGTGCGCGCACGATAAACGGCGGTGAAAGAAGGGCAAAAGAGAGAGAGTTATTGCACGCTTCAGCATAGTGGAAAATTTGTTGCCCTCACAGCGGCGTCTACAGCTCACGCAACAACTAGCTGAGAGCACAACTACGCGCCAGCAAAAGAGAGTGCGGGTGCACAGGGGGCGGACGAGCACATACTATAGCATACGAGTGCTTTCTGAAGACTTATTCCATCGCACTCCACGGAAAAGTAAGACGTGAGAAAGCCTAAGGGAGGAAAAAGGCAGAGCGGTCGGCTTTTTTGACTGCCTTTGCTGTCTGATACTACGCGCAGAGAGAAAGGGAAACAGAGAGAGAAAAAAAAACCCTTATGTTTCGAAAGTAGGGGCACGGATGCAGAAGACGAAATCGGGGTTGTTCGCACACTAGCCAATCAAATTTAATTATATATTGCATGCATTTTTTTGTTCCTTTGTTTCTTCGTTTTCGCCCACTATTCTATCGTACCGCGTGGACGCGGTAGCCTATAGTGGCCTATGTGCACTCGTTGTACGTATGCTAAATGAAGCAATCTGTCGGTCCAATCCGCCTACTTGAATAAAGACTAAGAATAAAAAAATAAAACCGCGCGTTTGCCAAGCCCGAAGCGTGCTTTCCGAAAGAGTAAGAAGCGAGGAAAAGTGGGGTACGGGAACTTTCTTTCATTCCTCACCACCTCACGAGGTGCAGCACATGCCGATCGTGTCGCTAGGCTAACATCTACAGGAACCCTTAAACTTTCTCTCGCGCGTGGCACCGGCATATCACGGACAACGCCATGCACGACAACGCCATGCTTCCACTTCTCCAATCTAAACAAACCTCTTCGAAGCCAGCAGTAGTATAAGCAAGCGGTTCAACTTTCCGATGCCACTCCACGCTTTCATTGCAAACCACAAAGTTGTTGACGAACCCCTTCGCCAACCAGCTGACTTCACATCGCGTCGATTCTTTCAGTCGCGTTCATCCCATCGACATTCCTCAACCCCGGGACGCCACCTTATCACGTTTCCTTTCAACTCGACAGCAACGACAACGTCACCCATCTATGTATGATTAATGGGCTCCCGAGGTACTTTACTGACTTACTTTGCTGCAATGCCATCTACATTTCTCCTGGGACACCGCGCCCATCTTATTCCTTTACCTGCGATTTCGCACGTTTTTTTTTTTCCTTTTATTTTTTTCACGGCAAGCAACCAGCATTGCGTCTCACTGAGACACCGCTCATTCATCCCACATGTAGATACAGGCTCTCACGCTCATCTTGAGGAGAGAGGGGGGGGGGGAGAAACCACGCTATCCCGATTCAGCCGCAAAGCGGCTTGGATCTGTTACCGCGGAAAGTGCGCAAAGAAAACCGGCAAGAGAGAATGCGGAGCTGATTGTATGCGTGTAGATACAGTATACGAAAGGAGCGGTAGGGGAGGGGCAGAAGAAGTAAAAGTATGGTGTTCACTATAGTAAAAGTAGCTTCGCAACACATCAAGGGAGAGGCTGTTATTCGAGGCTTCCAACGCCGTCACGAAATCAACGCGCCGCGGGTGTCCTTCCTGCGCCAGTCGAGAGAAAAACTGACAGTGTGATAGCGGGATGAATCGCGCGGAGAAGCAGGGAGGCGCTGTCGGGGTGCGGAAAGCTGCATGTTTCTCTCTCTCTCTCTCTGTTCAATTACAAAGTGCGCACGCGCGAGTTTTGGAAGTATTTTTCCCCTCAAGAGGGCCGGAACGAGATACGCTCCGTCGCTCGTCTATTAACTCGCGTTTTCGTTCTTACTGCACAAGCAGAAGAGGAAGAGGGATAACGAAGTTAATATGGACGCCGCGCGGTGAAATCTTGGCAAATAAATAAATGAGTAAAACAATTTCTTTTTATTTTATTTTCGCCTTATTTGTATGCCCGCGGGCTTTTTCTAATCCCTTGTCTCGACTACTCCGAGAACACACGAACACTTCCGACTGCAGTGACGTAAGCTTTCGCGCAACCGCGCCATGCCGTTGGACGTGCACGAATGGCTATTGAAGCATCGGACAAAAAGCGCAAGAACAAACAAAACAACAAAACAAATACAAAAATGATAAAGAAGCAAGCAATTATAAAGCTTTTGACTCGTTTCAATTTTCTCTCCGTGGCTGGAAAGGTAATACTGATTTCAGGACATGCTTATTATTTTCTGTCCCTTTTATTTCTGTTTTCCAATGAAGTTATTTATGAGATATGTGCCCGCTGTAGCAGAGGGTTTGTTTTATTTATTTATTTAAAAGATACCTCGCAGCGCCCACGTAAGCCATGGAGTAAGGAATGGATACAATAACAACGCAAGTACAATACGCGCAGGATTAGGTATTAACGTAAGAGCACATAAAAATGTATGAAATGTAAATGTAGTTAGCAATAACACAACAAGCAAGAGCAACATCTGAAGGCACCTACACAAGCGACCACCTAGATGAGTCACACAAAATACAAAGCGCCATCTGAGCAAGGAAATAGTGCCTCGAAGTAAATGAGGAAGAAATACCACTAAAAGCGCTAGACCTTGTCAGCAACGCCACTAAACTCGAAAGATGACGCAAGCGCAACGCGTACGTTGTGCATCGCTACAGAGCCCGGCCTGGCTTAATTATACCGGCCGCAATCCAGGCTGTCGGGATGAGCGGAACAAGATGCATGCACAAAATGATCTCGACAGAGTAATTTTGCATTCATTATATAGGAGTACAAATAAAGAAAGAAAGGGGTTAGGTTTCGTTATCGGGTGCACAGAAAAGAGGAAACCTTCACGACAGCTCTCATTACCCGGGACATCGCTTACATCCAAGAGATAGTGCTGCATGCCATACAGAGAGTGAGCTCTCATAAATCAAGGGGCCCAATTCGTCTCCCCTGCGGACGTAGCATTATAGTATAATGGGCTCTTCCTCCTCGGCGCCAGGGGACGGCGAGGCAAATGAGAGAGTCACGAAGCCGAGCTCCTCCGATTTACAATAGATTAGATGAACCCTCAAGGGGGGAGGAACCGGTCTAACAGCGGCAATACGCGCCGCGTCCCACACGAGCATCAGTGCGTATCTAATACGTGCACGTGCGTGGCTGAGATATCACCCGCGGGAAATGACGGAAGCGACTTATTGGGTACGGTCAAGCGAATCGGCAGCGCGCGCTCACAAACAAACAAGCAAACAAACGAGAAAGTCATGTTTCTTCGCAAAATGCGTGGCTGGTTCCTTAGGGAAGTTGCTGGAACAGCAGAGACTGCACTCATGCACCATACAGAGAAAGGAATAAAAAAAAAATGATGAAGACATCAGCAGATCAGCATTGTGTTCACTAGGGTTTTTTGTAAAAAAGAAATAGTCGCAGCTTCACCAGAAAGGCGAAGCAGCGAACAATTGCGATAGCAAATTAGCATACATCCATACCACGAAGGATATCACTTTTATAGGCCGTATCAACTTGTAAACACTCGATGACCGGGACACTCGCTGTCGAAACGTTAGCGTCAGTAAGCGCGGCAGCAGCAGCGAGCGAAGTGACCTTCGTGCCGTCTATCGCTTCAACGCAAACTGAGCGCCGAGAACACACAGCCCGCACAAAGCTACGAGCCGTCGACGCACGTAGACTCGGCTGCCAACGCAGATGGCTCTCAAGATGCGACCGCGCGCAGCCGCCACATACGCAATTGCAGCCGGAGTAGAACGCCCACCCCCTCCCTCACCGCGCTTACCCTCACCTCCCCGGGCGCCTCGCAACGATGGCTGCCGCGCGCGCGACGGAAGACGGCGCGCTTCCTCCTCGCGCTCCTCCCTTTCGGGCTGGCAAGATTAAGCCGCGATCGTCGGATCCTCTCGCACATACAGCGGATAGGGCGAGCGGCGCGGCGACGGTGTTATCGCCCTTGGACTTTAAAAAAACAACACGGCGACTGCGACGCGAACAGCGACAGCAAAAATGCGCCAAGGAAGTCCATGTACATGCAATCGCAATAAAAATAAAAAATAAAAAGCGCCCGAGTACGCAGCGCATAAGCGCTTCGTGGTGTCTGCTTTTTGCCCTATATATGCCCCGTCCATGCGCTATTTTGTCAGTATAAAACATCAGCAGTTTTCAGCTATTCCTCCAGCATACGATTTGCTGCGACAGCAGCAGGCTCTCACAATGGACAGCACTATTTTCACAAGAACAACTTCTTGGTTGGTTGGTATGTCTTTCGTGGTGGCGCACATGCACTGCGGGGGATTGGCCAAGGCTTGGATGGCATTAGGAAATTGCTGTCAATACAGAAATTGGTTAAATTGTCGGGAGGAAATCAATAGAAAGTAACGTATGAAGAGCTTAAGAAAATCTCCGTAAAACAACTACAAATTCCTCCACGGCTGGGCAAACGCATCCCTGGGGTAGTTTCCAAGAGAGGGGGCTTCTTGAGAAAGAATATTCAGAATGCAAAGATCTAAACCAAGTTGGCCAAACCTTGATTCTTTGCGATAGGTACAGCGTCATATCTTCATTTACAGTATATATGTGCATAGTGTCCAAACCTACGACCCAGCGACGACTCCTTTTGAGTAACAAGCGGATTTCGAAGCTCTAACTTTTTCTAATTGCAGGAGCCGGAAATAATTACAGAGTCAAAAGCACGTTATGCTTTAGGTATCCCCTACTGCCTTCTGCGGTCTCCGAAATTCCCGCACAGATGCTACCAGTCTCATGCAGAGCTTGCGTGGCAACTCGAGATCCCACTTTCGTTTCATTTTCTCTCCACTGATCACATTTTAGGTATTATCATAATAACATGAATTTTAGCCCTGATTCTTCGCCGAACGCGGAAAACTATAACAAGAGGCGGTTGTTTACCATCCAATCTTCTTTACAATCGCCGACGTGCCCAAAATTGTAATTTTTTTAACCGATTCGCAAACGACACAGATGTGTTTATAATATCGTGGCGCTTACTTCTGCGAAAACGCACTGTCATCTTTTATTCTGATCAATCCTGCTACGTCGCAAAGACGTCCAGTGTGCATTGACAATGGACAGCGCGAACAGCAGAATATCCGGTGTTACTTGATTATCCTATACTGAGGTAACGCGAACTTATACCGTTCAAGTGTGATCGGTCAGGAACAAAGAGCTGTTCGCGGAGGTTGTTAGAGTTGGGGTTGGGCATGTCAAAAGGGGTAGCTGGCCCACGTCGCCGTCTAACTCATTCACGATAAGGATATCGTTGAAGGGAAGAACATGTTCTCATCGAGAACGAAGAGTACTGGGTTTATTTACAATATCTACATGAAGAGTGGAGAATGTTACATCTCATCAGTCTAGTACGACTGAAGTGAAGCACACCGAGGAGCCGAAAACGGCTGCTTAAAACCCCCTCTGTCCTCCCTAGATCCCTAGGCCATGGAAACTGCCGCCCAACCTTCGTCCAATCGGAGCGTGCGAAGTCGTCGAAGGACCCGCGTTGAGGGCGAAGGTTCCCACACTCACTCCCGCACCTTTGTTTCACTGAACACACAGAAAGGAGGGGGGCTTCGTAGACGGGGGTTGTCACGCTTGACTCAAGCTGGCGCATCTTGGTTCCTTGGAGGACTCCGCAGGGGCGTTCCTCAAACGACCGTGGGGGCTACCGGGGTCCGTGAACGCCGTAGAACACTTTTTTCCAGGGGTTCTCCCGCTACCATTGGTCCGTGAAGGCGACAGTGAACCAGCTAACAATGCTCGGTCCACCAAACGTGTCCCGCCTTGCGGGCGCCGGTAGTCTGTCACTGAGGAACGCACTGCCACATTCACGAAGCGATTCGTCGAAGTGGGCTAGGAGAGGCTAGGAAGCGATTACCCGCGCTGGCCGATCATGACAAGGTGCGCTGTCGACACCATTTCGCTCATAGTGACCTATTATCGTCTAGCTCTTACACGTTTTGCCAAGTAACACCAACTGGAATAAGGTGCAGTCGACCAGAGACGTTATAAAACAGTAATACACTATATAAGCGAACAAATGAAAGTTTCACAACTCACAGCCTCCATGCAGAGGTACAAACACGAGACGAGCCGAGGAACACAACGCTTTAGATGCTTAAAGGGCCCCTGAAACGGTTCGGACAAATTTTGTAGGCGCATAGGGTACAGCTTAAGTAGAACATTCGCACCACAATTTAAGTGAAGCGTTACGTATTAATAGAGTTACAAGCGATTAGAAGTTACCCTTCTCCCTAGCCATGCCTTTCCTCCTCAACTCGCTCGCCGAGCGAGCGGCGCTAAACTCCGCCTTCACTGGTCCTGCGTCACGATGCAACGTCACATCATCCACTTCCGGTTGTTGGAGCACGCCTCCTCCCGCGCGAGACCTCTCCGCTGGCCGCTTGGCCGTCGACCGAGAGCCATCGAAGCAGCGTGCGTTGCGAGCATTCTGTCGTAGCGCCGAAGGTGGCCGGTATTCCGGTAACCACAGGCAAGCTGGTCATTTCGGCAAATGACTGGAGGCATAAACTCAAGCTGATGAAGGAACTTCAGAGTAGACGTACGTGAGCAGCCTGATCGGTCTGCACGGTCCAGACACTTGTTGGCGCAGCACTTAACCAGTCAAACGAAGCTCTAATATTGCTCTAACCAAGTGTAAAACATTTTAAACATTTATAAGAACAACGTGTTGATGATTACACTCCTGCGAAAAATACACACCAGCAGCAAAGAAGAATGCACTTCGTTGCTGCTACTGTGTATGGTTGAGCTCTGTGCCACCAGGTGGCTGCACCGTGCAGACCATTCACATTTACCTTTCTGCTCATCTCATGGCTCATCCCGGGACAGTCAAGCGGCCAGACCCTGTCCCCTTGCGCTTGTGTTTGCCCTAATACCGGACTTGCGAAACGCTATTGCGTTAGTAATCTTCCGCTGTAAAGTGACGGCCACAAACGCGCAAACCCTGACGCCTATCGGATAGCCGCAGTCCGATGCGCAGCAGCCAGTTCGCTGGTATGCTGCCTTGCAGAGGGACACGATTTCGCAACTTCACATCTTTCCAGTCGCTACGTCTGCAGCCCACAACGCAACAAGGGTGATTCATCGTGCTCACGAAAAGACTGATCGACACTGACGGCGGAGCTCTCGTCAAAGACTGCGCACGTTGTAACACAAGCAGACGACACTTGCTGTGTGCCGGAAGTGCTCAAGTGTACTAAAAAACTATTCTTGTGTATTCTCTTTAAGTTATTTTCTTTTTACAAAAACAAAGTAACTAACATTCCAACTATTACGAGCATCATTTGTTCATCATAAAGTTGGAAAAATTATCGACCACGCGCCCTGGTCAGCCAATCAGATAGCTCGCCCATGTGACGTCATATGGGTTATTTGCATCATATGGGTAGGGGCGGCTTAAAATTCCGCCGAGCAGTGCGCTGCGATCGACAGCGATGTGCATTTTTAAAACCTTATAATAAATTACACGCTTTACGCAGAGCACTTAGATGTGTCAATTAATGATCAGAAAGACCTACTCTAACGACTCAGTACGTTTGTAGAAAATCGCCAAAATCGTTTCAGGGTCCCTTTAAAGCTAACCGTGCTAGTAGTGGCATGTGCTAGCATAACTGCCGCGACGAGGTATAACCGCAAAGTCAATGCGCACACGAGGACGAAGAAGTGAAAATATCCAGACGTTTCTCTCTAAAGCTCTCTGCTATGACAACATCAACATAAAATTGTTTTACTTTCTCAATTCAGATGCATCTACCTACGCGTTGTGGCGTACACTGAACAACCCAATCCCAGTTCCTCCTCCACGGAGCCGACCGTAGGAGAGGTCGTTTCCTTTAACAGCCAGTACAGGCTCAACTTGCCTCTACAAAGACGTGTAAGGTGGGAAAGTATCGCCTCTGATTGGGCCGCACCCTTCGATGAAGCGGCGGATGCCTGTAACGACGACGTCAACGCGCAGGTGCCACAAACGGCGCCCATCTTGAAAGTGGAATTCCTTGGAGCCTTGTTTCTTCGAGGATCTTCTGACGCCTTTTTACAGCGGCAACGGGGTTTCGGCAAACTGCGCTTATTATTAGCATCTTTTCTTTCTTAAGTTGGATTTCTTTACTGTTAGTTTAAACCAATGATGGTGCACACACGCCCATCAGTTAGCGATCCAGAGAAAAAGTCAACGTTTCATATCTGCAACTACGACCGCCCTTCTATGCGGTCTGATTTAAAGGGACGACGAGAAGCGAGGAAGTGAACCTATCCAACTACAGACTCCCTTGAAAATATGATAAGCGTGTAGCTTAAACCAAATAGGCCAATTAAAGTAGCTCAACTTGAAAGAAAGAAAGAAAGAAAGAAAGAAAGAAAGAAAGAAAGAAAGAAAGAAAGAAAGAAAGACGCCCGAATTTCTGTAACGCGGTGGCCACCAAATTTCGCAGAGAGCACACGCTTCCGCAAAGTTGCCTAACTACGTACAAATGTGACGACGTAATAACGGGGCCATTATCACGGCGGCGACGTTTCGCGTCAGGAACCACAAACGCCGAAGCACCATTAATAAGCACAGAAAGCAAAGCGGGCGCCGCGTGCACCATGCAGGCCGGAAGGCCGCTTCAGGCGAACGCACACCAGCCCCCGCGGCGGTAGTTAAGTTAGATTAACGGGAAACGCCGGGTAGAAAAAGTTCACAAATAAGTGCCCGCGTATATAGGTCCTATATACTCATCCTGGGTGCCCCGCATCGTAAATCGCCTGGAACAAATGGGCGAGGAATTCCGAGAATGGCGAGCTTCATCGTTCGCTGCATAAATAAACCGTGCCGAGAACGCAGGAAACCTAGCCGAACAGGTGGCCTTGGAACAAATGCCTTCGTCGGTTACGCTGGCGGAACACCGCAGGCGCCCCCTGTCGTGCAAATGAAGCCTGGAATCCCAACGGTCGTCGCGACGGACTGTTAAGAACGGCCCAGCTGAGGTGCAAGTGTTGCCAGCCAGTTGCGACAACGGGCGTCAACGTTTCCTAGAGTGCCGCCGCAAACCTCTAGCCACGGCGTCACTAAATCGCCATTGTGACTGAATGCGTTCGGCGGGCCAACTATTGTTACCGAACCCACCAACGCGGACCTGATCTGCCGCGAGCGGGGGAGTTGCCGCGGGAACGTCGTCGGGGCCCCCTTCCCACGCGCCGACCAAGACGCAGGACAATGGCTACCCGGACGCGCTGCGAGGGTCCGCTCCGAGTTCTACGAAATTCGTGTGATGTCGGTTTCGGACCGTCAACCTGTGTGTGTGTGTGTGTGTGTGTGTGTGTGTGTGTGTGTGTGTGTGTGTGTGTGTGTGTGTGTGTGTGTGTGTGTGTGTGTGTGTGTGTGTGTGTGTGTGTGTGTGTGTGTGTGTGTGTGTGTGTGTGTGTGTGTGTGTGTGTGTGTGTGTGTGTGTGTGTGTGTGTGTGTGTGTGTGTGTGTGTGTGTGTGTGTGTGTGTGTGTGTGTGTGTGTGTGTGTGTGTGTGTGTGTGTGTGTGTGTGTGTGTGTGTGTGTGTGTGTGTGTGTGTGTGTGTGTGTGTGTGTGTGTGTGTGTGTGTGTGTGTGTGTGTGTGTGTGTGTGTGTGTGTGTGTGTGTGTGTGTGTGTGTGTGTGTGTGTGTGTGTGTGTGTGTGTGTGTGTGTGTGTGTGTGTGTGTGTGTGTGTGTGTGTGTGTGTGTGTGTGTGTGTGTGTGTGTGTGTGTGTGTGTGTGTGTGTGTGTGTGTGTGTGTGTGTGTGTGTGTGTGTGTGTGTGTGTGTGTGTGTGTGTGTGTGTGTGTGTGTGTGTGTGTGTGTGTGCGCGTGTGTAAACTGTCCCGCGGAGAGGCGGCCTGTTTACGATGACTGGACGAACATTTCCGTCACCTTGGAATCGAGGGGGGACCGAGTGTTTATAAACCGCTGTTGTGCGGATGCTCGGCGCACTCTCTCAAGCAGTCATGTTAGACTGACACTCTCTCAAGCAGTCATGTTAGGCTGATGTACTTTTCTAAGCAGTCATGCTAGATTGATGTAAATACTGTAAATAAACCCATATTCCTCGTTCTCGATGAGAAGCAGTCCTTCCCTTCATCAACGTCCTCAGCGTGGATAAGTTGGACGACGGCATGGGCCAGCTACCTTCTAATTCATGCCCGACTCCAATCTTGACAACGGATCACGAGCGATGGGATTGAGCCCCCAATCATAACAGGACCTATAGAGGAAGGAAGTCATAGTGAAGGATCTAACGCAGATGGCTTCTGACTGACTGACGCTTCTGCCGCGAATTACAGTTCCGGCTTTGAGAGTTACAGTGACAGTGGCTGAGGACGGTTTCCATTTTCCTTCTTTTACTATGCAACTACGCGCAGATACCGTTTAAGAAACTAATTAATTCATTCACTGAGGGACCTAGAGGCTCTCTAATATATCTTTTGAGAGGTTTGTCATGGTGGTACGCCTCCAGGGCATACCGCCATGACAAATACACTACTCCAGACGGGGATGATAAAAAAGAAACTATGCGCACAGTGCACGCCACAGAAACACAGTTTGTGTGTTGCGTATACTGCGATTTGCTATATATATGTTCATTAACTGATTTAAGACAAAGGCTATAAGGGACTTCGTAAATGAAAGTTGGGGGCGGTGACAGCGATGAAGAACGATGCGTGCTGCATACAAATCTTTTACCTCCTCAGATTCTTTCACGACTAACCAGCACGAAAGTTAAGTACACGAGAGTACTTTCTTGCTCTTCTTTTTTATTATTTCACCTCCTGTCAGAAAGCGGCCAACCGAGTAAATATCATCACGATGTTACCAGATTCCGATTAGAGAGATAGAGAGACGGACGCCGTGTGCAAAGGCGATAATAAATAGCTAGATGGCGGAGTGCGCCTCGACCAGCATATGCGTCAAGCTTCACAGCTAGTGAATGGCCGGGAGCTACCGCAGAGACTACACATTATCTTCCTCCCATCTCTATTTCATCTGTTTCGTATAATTCCTTGCTTCTGTTTAATGGCTCTGAGCAAAGCGCATGAGAAAAAGAGAAGTTAAATGATCGTGACGCCGCAACCTTCCCTTTCTATGAATAAACCTCAATAAACTCGATTCATAGCTGCATAACAACAAGTAGGTACCATGCGTGTGCCACTAATCCCCGTGACTCCTTCGATCCACACATGCATATTCTGGCCACTTGCCTTCGCCGGCAAGTTGCAAGACGATGATGAGTCAAGGTAGCGTGGAGACAGACAAGTTTCACGCACATTAATTAGGCCCCCACGACGGCACTCGCGAAGTGCAATTAATACCGCGCACTTGCTCGGCAAGCAAAGATATGCGGCTAAGGCGACTATACGTCGCCCCCGCGTCTTCTCGCATCGTCGGCTAGCGTCTGCAGTACCACCCCCTTCCTTTTTATCACGCGGTGCAAGCCGTTTCACACATCCTTCCTCGTCTGAGTCATGCCATTTCGTCCTTCACGCATCTGTACGTGCGTGCCCGCGCGAACAGATGGCGCGCGGCTGTGCCATGTACAGACAGCGCCGGCACACGAGTACACGTTGAAGCGCGGCCGCATCTATCTCCACGGCAGGAGCGGCTGCACACGGGCCCCACTGCGTCTCTAAACACTCACACGACAAGAATGCTTGCTCGCTTGTTTGAGCGCTTGCCTCAACGCAGCGCGCATCAGCTGACCGCTTTCGACATCGCCCTCTCGAGGCAGCCGACGCGGGAGAGTGAACTGGCATTCTTCGCCGCGCAAACGCAACGCGACTGTGAGTATACGCGTGAGTCAACGCTAACTATACGCCCACTTGCCGCAAGGAATGCGGACCCATCGCGGTTCCCACCCCTAGCTCCGTCCGCTGCGTTTTCGCCGGGCTCACCTCTTACAAAGTGTGGACGTGGCAAACTTCTTATTTTTCAATACAAAAGGCGCTGTTCGAGGTCACGCGATTGAACGCTGCGGGGTGTACATTCTGTACTTCTGTATATTAAGATCACAAGAGTGCGCGCGATGCGCTAGCACCGTCGTATATCAAAGTCGCTCTGCGTTATACCGCTCTTGGCCAAAGTTACCGAACAAGTGGATAGCTCCATAGAGGTGCGGAAAACCTTGGGAAACACCATATTGAGGAAAACAGAACACCCATAGCAGGATTCGAGATCAAAAAATTATTAATGAAGAAAATTTTTATTTCATCTCTCTCTGCCACCACGAATGACGAAATACACTTTGATTAGAAACAGAACGTTAAGAGCTAGGGCCGGTATTATGTGAGGATTCCTTTCACTCGATTTTATTTATTTCTTATATCACCCACCTTTTAACGGCAGGCTGATCCGAGTGATAACAGTCGGCGGAACACGCCGCTCGGACCACCGACGAAGAGCGAAATTAAATAGGACTGGAATAGACTCGCCTCCTCGGCCCAACTTTAGCTACTTCAGGAAAGTCATAATTATACCGTATACCGTCATAATTATACCGTATACCATCTTAATTATACCGTATACCGTCATAATTATACCGTATACTGTAATGCTAGGGAGGTAGACGTGGACAGCAGTGCTGGTGGCGACGCCCTGCGGCGCTGTGATAGCCAAAGCGTGGCGGAACTTTTGTTGCGAGTAAAAAACTATGTTCCACTTAGCGGCTAGCGCACCGACAATTACAGTGTTCATCGACTAATTGTTCATCATTATTTTTTTCACGTAAAGTTTGTTGCAACAAAGAACGTTTCTAACACATCCCGTTTGAAGACCAAGAGGTCGCTACTATCGCAGCTGTCACCTCCTACGTCACCGGTATTATACTATAACGGTAATAATGAGGTCAAACACAGCGGAGACGTAAATTGTAGAGTACAGAGGCATAACAGAATGCCGTCGGACGCATTCAAAAGCGGCATCGGTACGTGCAGAAGACAGCTTCAACAAAATATTCAACAAGATATCGCGAATATTACGACGCTGCCGACGCGTTTTTGTCAAGCAGGAAACAGTCATTCAGTTCAAGAGTATCGCAGCGCTCTGGTGAAACAAAAAGCCTCGGAACGTGGCCATCCGGCACTGCTGCTCCTCGCATCGAACTGTACGCTACCTACTATATAGTACACTCTCCGCTATATGCTTCGAATTTGTGTAGCACTCCAGATACGCGCAATACGTTGGAGGAACGCAATGCCAGTATTGAAACCTTCGAAGCGCGAGTGTTCACGGCAACGAGTAGGTACGTGGTACACGTATATAGTATGGCATAAGGGTGTGTGCGCACGCGTTTCAGCGAATTCTTCGTTTTCGTTCCGGACGCGCGAGGCTCGGAAATGCTTTATATTACTTTTTTTTTTTTTTTTTTTCATAAGAGACGGCGCGTGGTACGCTTGCCAGGAAGGAACTCGACACTCGCCGCGCGTGACTACGCAGCGCGGATGGGAGCAAAATGCAACGCCAGAAAGAAAACGAGACGAGGCGAAAAATTTGCTCTCGTCAGATCCTCCACAGGGACGACAATCGAACCCCGAAGGATGTGAAATCGGTCGCTTGCCGCGGATTGATGCAAGAGCTCCCGAAGAAAGGCGCGCACGCGCGCGCGTTCGAAGAAAGAACGACGCATGCGTGATATCGCATTGCCGCGCGACGAATCCCCTTGAGCACGAAAAGTGGACAAAAGACGTTGCACCTGCACACACGCCAACGTAACGGAGAAACGGAGACAGACGCACCAAGCGGTTATTTTGGAGAGACGAAGGGAGAGAGAAAAGGAAAATGAACAGGCTTCACCGATTCCCCCGGCTCTGAACTCATTCACTGCGACAGCAGCAGGTTCTCCTCTTACAGGCGACACCGCCATGTTCTCGAGAACAACTTGTTCTTTGCGAAGAGCTCAACATCGTCCTCGCCCGTTACAGTATCGCACGTTCCAACCTCCGAAGTATAGTGTTCAGACGCCGTCATTCTCGGAGTCTGTTGCGCGGTGTCGTTGTAGTGTATAGCCCAGTGGTTATATCGCGTCCGTCTCCCGCACACTGCCCTAGAGGCGAGTTACATAACCGACACTCTTATATGGCGCATTCCTTTGGTAGAACAGGAGCGGAGGCAAAGAGGAGCAGTAGCGCAGCCAAGGTTCCGACTGCTTGCTCCCCCACCGAAACGTTCCGTCCGCTCCGAGAGAGCAGGTGCGAGGGCAAAAGGCGTATCACGTGACCGGATTGTTTAGCTTCCCGCGGTGATTATCACTGGAGCTTCGCTTCATATCCGCCACTGCTGCCGCACACTGAACCAAAACAACCAACACAGAATGATATGACGCGTTTGTGTCCCGCGAATTCCTTGGCACTCCCGCTTTTCGCGTGGAGAGCAGCTCGACCTGCTCTTGACTGCTCTCGGCGTCGCCAAACTGCTCCCGTTCTGCCATCTGGATAACAACGCTCCTGCTTGGAACGCAGCTAGCTCTTAAAAGAGCACTTTCGGGACTCTTTCGAGTGCTTCTGTTCGCCCAATGGAATGCGCCATTAATTAAAAGGAAAAGGTCGTTGTAGTTACTAACTATAGTCGTCACAGCATTCACTATAGAGTATAACTGCACTTGGTAACGGTATAGTTAGTAACATTACTGTCTAAACAAGGCTGTCACGTTAGCCAATGGGTTTCTGTAGTGCCAATTCAAGATGCAATTAGCACCACCGGATACAAAGCGTCTAGCCTATAACTCATGTATATCGAATGGCGGTAGCGGTGTGTAACCTTTCGTTAAATAAAGCCATGGCCTGACGGCGACGCCGAACCGACTACGACTGCGTAACGGAAGCGAAAAACGCAAGGGCATAGTTAATTAATCGAGTTAAATTTTAGCTCAGTTAACTAACTAAAGTACTGCAGACTGCTGCAGTTTCAAGTACCGCTAACAAAGGCTGAAGGGTGGAGCCTATACGCCGACGTTGTCGAAGAAGCCCAATGGAAGCAGAGAAGACGCGCAAGGAATCTTTCACGCTCGGAAAAACTTTTATGTAGCACGTACTAACAACAGAAAGGTGTACCGGGAGTTTTTCATGTTGCTCTACAATTTTCTCATTGATACTTTTCATCTAACTATAGCGTTTGAGAAGTTGATTATTTAATAATGCCTAATTATACAATTTGTGTTTGAGAAGTTGATTAATTAATTAGGGCTAATTATGCGATTAGGTAGAATGAAAAAAAAATAATATGAGTATCTACAAGCGACGGCAAACAACATCACCCAGCTACGTCGCATTCGCATACTTTTTAAAACTCTAGCTAAGGTTAGCTGGGACACCCTGTATAGTAGGAAAGAATATGCTATACTACAGTACAAATTAGAAACCTTAAGCAGCGAATATTGTGTTAGGCACACACACTGTACATAGTGCGTAACATTATTGCTCAATTCAGGCCCTTTCAATTCAATAGAACGCAAATCAATCAGGCAATAAACCCGTCAATAAATAAATAAATAAATAAAGCAAGAAAGCAAGCAAGCAACTATGGCTGGCATCCTCGCATTTGCATGCAACCCCTCATATGGCAGCACACAGGTGCCAAGGGCAGGTTTGTTTAGCGCTAGCACGGTACCTGCTCGCAAGCGTCGCACTTCTGCAAGGCACATGCCGTTCTTATCTCTAGGAAATATCTTAGATCAGAAATGAAATAGAAATGTCAGGACATTTCCGCCTGACACTTCTGTCGCTGGAGTATTTGACCCGGAAGCCAACGAACCGTGCGGCATGTGTTCGGAAAGCTGGCAAGTAACGCGGAATGCGGACAGACTGGCATGTGCCCGGTTCTTCTGGTCACGATTATCATAAAGTACATCACACGCCTGGAAAGATGAAATACGCGACACTGGACAGAGATGCGCGGATAGGCATACTACTTCGCCGACGCAAACTCGTTTTGAAAGGAGTTTCCAGGTGGCAACAACGGCGTGTTCGGAATCGATGCACATAACGCAAGTAGCAGACAGCACGGCGCTTACAACCACGACAAGGTTGAAACTATCAACCCCAATACAGTTCAGCTCAGTCCACTATACGAAAATGCGGTTACGATCCGCATGCAGCTCAAACGCGGCGGAGACAACGAGGAAACTCGACCCCCGACGACAGCACTGATGCATGTTGAGCTGCTCTTGAAATAGCGGGCGCATTGGCTCCAATGCATCTCGCAAGCTCTACCGCGCATATATATAGGGCTACTCATAAACATAACATCAATCGACAACGCCACCACCAGCGTCCTCCCACCCCTAATTAGGTACACTTCAGAACAAATGTCTTACTAAGTAGATTTTCAATTAATTCCTCTAAAGAAATATCCAATGAAGCGGACGGGAACACAGCCGCCGCTGTAGGTCGATCGCCACCGGCGTTATAAGCTGTCTTTTCGTTTCCATTTCTTCGTTGTTTCATTTTCTTTTTATTATATGAGCAGTTAGTTTTCTTTGTGCTTTCTCTTGCTTCGTTGCCTGCTGGTTTCACGTGGTTGTCTCTCGTGTAAAAGACACTCGAAATCTCCCCGGGATTGCACGTTCGGTTGCTAACGATCAATTTCATTTTCTATTCTTCTGGCCATTCGTCATTGGCTGCTACGCCGCCGTTATCGCTAGGATCGGCCAATCGGTGCGCCACGCGTGACAAGAAAAGAAGAAAGAAATTGCAAATGAAAAAGAGAAAAGAAAACACCCAACCGTACAAAATGCGAGCGCTATATAATTTCATCACTACACTCAAATCCGTTTATCCACATACGCTCGATCGATACTGCATTTCACGCTCATTCTCCTCCAAGGAGAAGAGAGCACAAATGGTATATATACCGCATTAAAATGATAGCATATCAGCTCTATAGGCATCACCTCGCACACAACGCGTGCGCCCGACACGTGCCAAGTGCCACGAACGACGATGCATTCACGCACGCCTGAATAAAGCTCATTACGCCTCCGCCGATTTCTCGCGCAAATGCGTGCCTATAACCACACCAGGGCCGTTCCATTTCCGTTCAGTGAAGTACACACGTACACACACATGCACGCGCACGGCTGCGAGGCCCGAACAGCTGCCACCCGCTGGCAACCGAAGCGAGCGAAATTCAAGTCATCGGCGCGCGTGTACACACACACACACACACACCCCGGATGTGCCTGTATAGCCTTCGTTTTCATCATTTATTAACGGCCTTTTTGCTCTTCTTTCTCCTTCTTTCTTTCTTTTTTTTTTTTTTTTTGCGTCCCTCCTTTAGCACCGATGCATGTAACGCGGCTCCTGAAACCGGCATGGGATTCCAAGAAGTGCGCGGAGGAGCGGAAAGCGGAGCCGCTTATTGAACAACTCAAAAAACCGCGCTGTTAATGTAGAGCAATGCATGCACAAGCGTGTACACATATCATATATAGAGTCGTGTCGTCGGCGGCAGTGGTCCCCTGGGTAATCCGACTCGGGCGAGCGGGCATTACTGCGAATCTTCGGGCAACTCGCCAGCTGCAGTAAGATCTTGGCAGGCAACGCGAGAAAGCGAGCCATCGCTTGGGACAACAGGTTCGCGGAAAAGAAAAGACGCGAACGGGCGTCGCCGCCTCGCTGCTGCGGGGCCGCGCTGTATTGCGGTGTTATACATACGTGCGATCGCGAGATAGCGCGCCGTTATATGCAGGATTTTCTATTTTGATTTGTAAATGGACGTGCTACAAAAGCTTTCTGCGGTAGATATCGCAATTAATTCTGCCACATATCAGTTATGCTCCAAACAAGACGGACGCTCACAGGAACAATGGGATACTCGAAGCGATTATACGTTCCTTGAAGAGGCGGGCGCGCGCTATATACTAGGAAGGACGAACTACCAGCGTCAGCTAATTAACAACACCAACAAAAATTATCTACTTCGATATTCCCGTTAGGCCACATGTACCAACCGTGAAATCGAAGCTGAGCAGTAATTAAGTAATATTATTTCAGTAGAAATATCCTACGCTTAGCCATCTAGTTTCGAGAAATGCCTCCTCAAAAAATCTGCGGCGATATTCATTCACGTTCCAGTTTAACATTTGTCAGCCCTGTGGAAAACGAAGCACTTTGACAAGGGTCAAGAAGCGAACGCGCGTGTTAGGAGGCGAGACAAGGAAACGTGTACGCGCATCAGTACTACATCGTAGGAAACCACCAGCTGCTGCGCTGCAGGATCACAAGCATGCGGATTTAGCCTGTACGCTCTTTGTTGAGATTGCAAAACGCTCATCGAGAAACCGCGGAAAGCGAAGAAACAGCAACACGAACAGTTTCGACGTGCATTATGAAGGCAAAACAAATCAACGGCACGTCGTGCTCCCGTAACTATGCGGGCGAAAAGAGAAAGCCGAAGCAACTACGTACGCAGCAGCGATGCAGAGCAAGAAAACAGTCGTCGCGTTTCACTGCGCGTGGAAGCAAGCCACTGAAACAGTCGGCACGCTATGCACAGAATTGATGCAGAAGACCGGATATTTCTTTCTCGGGCGGCTTCTCAAAGAGAAAACGCGGGAGATCGGCTGAAACAAAACAAAAAAAACAAAATGTCTAGGACACATGACTGATTTATAGATACGAGTCGCTCACAGCTGCGACGAGGGTGTGACACCGAAAATATGTGCCGAGAAAGCAGATACACGAAGATAAACGAAAGGTCACGGCGAAACGCCCTGCCAATGTCAGCTGGCTCTTTATCAGCTCTCGCGCGTATGAGAACAGGGCTGCAGTGCACGCAAATTTATAACGACTGGCTACAATTCCTCTTTCACGAAAGTTATCAGCATAGGTACATAGCCATTAATATCCCCTGCTGGTCACGTACCGCGCGGATCAAGAGCAAACGCTCGAAGTGCCCCCATAACCTTAGCTCCGATAACTCCAGCAAAGGGCAGCTCAACGCAATCGATCGCTGCATTCGGCAGTTTGCCTACACTAAACGCTCATTACTAAACGTCCAGCTCCCCACTATTGTTCACGCTGCCCACATTTCCGTTTTAGAAAAGAAGTGATGACGGAATGCCTTCGTTGAAAAGATAAGGTTAGGACGAAGTTCCCTAATGAAAACTGGGGCGGTTTGCTTGCGAACGACCTAGCATGCTGGTATAGCAGAAAGAAATTACGCGCAAAAAGGCCCATGCGCACAGAACTCACTGCACATGCACAAAGTATGCAAACACGCACTCCCGGAGCTAAACATTATGAAATTAACGCACCACCGCCACACCGCGGAGCTGCAAGTGTTGATGTGAACGCTGCTTCCACGCTGCGCAATTTCGTAAGAGGGATAAACGTCACCTCCAGCCTAATTCCTATGCTCCGTTTCAAGAGCCTGCAAAACGAATACATGTTCTCAATAGACAAAGCGCTCCAGAAGGCACTCGATAGAGAGAGTCTACCGGCCACTGTGTTAGAGCGCACCAACGACGCCTTCCGAAGAGCCTACATATAGGCACCGTTGCCCCATGCAAATGAGTGTCCAATAGAAAAGGTAAAATTTTATAGGCACTGAAGCAGCTACAGTAGAAGCTAGTTATATAACGAAGTCGCGTCTGATACGAAAAAGAAGACTTCGTTATATCCGATATCCGTATAACCACATATTCGTTACATGCGAGTGCATGTTTATAAGCACATGCCAAATTTACTTCGTTATATCCGATGCGTTATATTCGTGTTGGTTATAACGAGGTTCCACGCATTCTTAGGGGAACGAACATTACACCTCATTGTTTCCGCGAATGTGGCGTGCGGAATACGCTCCATCTACAGACACCCGAAAGCAGCGCACGCACATCCGCACTGTTTTGGGTCCCACTGCGATTTCGCGCATTGCCGAGCGGACTCCGCAGGGATATCCGACTGAAGACGTCAACTCCTTGCCCGACACCATCGTCGTTCAGTCCCGAGACGTCACGCCCTTGTGACTCTCGCGTGTGCTAGACGCGTATATAGCAAACGCGCGCATACGCAGGTATAGCCGAGTCAGCAGTGTATCTGGGCGCGGCAATGCGTGCCTACGCAGCGGAATCGCTGGCCGATCGGGGGAGCGCGACGAAATCGACTTCCAGATCCGTTCGCGCCCGCTTATCGTTTCCACTTCCGGTCGTCGCCGCCGCGAAAGTTTCCGTCGCGCACGCCGGGCCCATCCGCTCACGTTATCGCCGTTTACGCCACAGTATATAGGTGCGTAAGACCACCCGGTATATACATACACGCACATATATACACTCGCAAAAACAAAGAAAGATAGAAAGGAAGAAAGAAAGAAAGAGAAAGAAAAGACTGCGATATGGAACCTATCGCGTCAACTGAAGCGATTCCCGTGCAGGCACAAGTGATGGAAGCAGGAAGGCGCGGGCACATATCATCCAGCCTTTAGTGGATACGGAGGTAGCTGCCAGAGAAGACTCGTTCGATGAAATGCGATATAAAACTAGAACGCAGCTGCGCGCTTCGTGCCCCCCCCCACCCCCTCTTTACTATGAAGGCTGCATTTGTAAAGAACAGTCACCCCATAGAATGTCCTGGAGCAAAAAAAGATTCGTGCAGGGTCAGGCGGTTTTGCATGCAGTATATAATGCGGTACGCCCACAAGACTCACCTGCGCGTTTCCCACAACAGCTCGTCCATGCGATAACAGGTTGAGTGAATCCAAGAAGCGCAGCTTCGTGCGAAGAACAAATGCCATAACCATAGCTACAGCTAACTAAACTCAAACTGCAACTCGGATGCGGGGCCCCTGTATTTATTATTATTATTCGTGCAATATAATCTGCTTTCAGTTTCTTCTCAGAGCGCGTTTTTTACTCGCCTCAGCTCACATCCCATATCTGCGGCCCACACCGCGGCGAGACCAACCGCCGTCGCGAATTCGCTCTTAACGAAGCCGTCTTCGGAAAAACGATTTTGGAATGAACCATTCCTTCCTCCGCCTTTCCAAAACCGACAGGCCCAAGACCATCCAGAAAGGAAATAAAGAACCGAACTGCATTTTAAAGCGCCCACGAACGCCATCAGAACAGCCATCGTTGGATGGAGTCGACCGTAAGTATGCTGTCCTCCTTCCTCCACCTTCTTGTACGAGACTGTACACCCCCAAAGAAAAATAAATATGAAAAAAGAAGTCCAATTCCCAGAACGTGCACGCAAGCTGATGCAGCGGCGCGTGCAATGTGGTGCAGACGTCATTGTTCACCGGAGTATCCACCTCGACGGGCGCTTAATTTTCTTTTCCTTCACGAGACAGCTCCGCACCGCTGCAGAGTAAACGAAGTATTCTGCTGTTCCGTGAAATGCAAGAGAGAGAGAGAGAGAGAGAGAGAGAACAAAAAGAACCGCGTGCACCCGCAAGTGGGGAATCTTACGTGCAGTCAGCCCACTCTGCCCAGAAAGCTAATACCGGCGAGAACGCATAGTTTCCGAGCGGCGGAGAAGGTGAGTTATTCCGAGAACTTCGATTACACGATAACTAGAAAGGAAGAAGTTCGCCGAACGCACGGGGCGCGTGCTTTTGGGGGATGCTGGAGAACTGCCGACGATCACGCGATTAGAAGATTGCCCGGTTAAGGTGAAGGCACATGCGTGTACAATCATACCACACCGGCAGGAGAAAGTCTCTTTCTTTGTTTCCCGAAAAGAGAATCGCCGAATCTCACTTTTTTTTAAGGGAGTCGGCCGCACATGGAGGAACAAACGGCAGCTTCGAAATGACGGGATGTGTTAATCGAACAAAGAGGCGCAATATAAGAAAGTTAACGTTAGTTTTACGAAACCAACAAAGCGGGTTTACTTGGCAATTTAGTGCACTGGAACCTTATGAATTAGGTACCTCATCCATTTATTACACTATTTATTTTTTATGCGGAAATAGTTTCGTGCATGGTAGCTGACTGGAAACTTGCCTGTGTACAGCGACCCGCACCTTTTGGTACTAACAGTTCCAGTAAGTGTACGTGAAGGTAACCATCAACATCCCGCGCGTCGGTTTAACTGCTTAGGCGTTTTCTAGTGACGTATAAGCAACATAACTGCGAGTCGGCCTAGTTGGAACAGATTCATTATTTAAAAACTTTTTGTGCGCAAAGAGACAGGGACAAAGCTGAGGGGCAACACAAGGACGAGCGCTTTAGTTCGGACAAGTAGAAAGAGGGCCGGAAGAACTAGAAATGAACTGAAGCATAACTGCGAGTCGGCCTAGATGGAACAGATTCATTATTTAAAAACTTTTCTTCTGCGCAAACAGACAGGGACAAAGAAGAGGGGCAACACAAGGACGAGCGCGATATTTAAACGTCGTTTAAATATCTCGATACCTTCCTTTTATCGTGCGTTTCTTTGATTGTAGCCAATGACTCATGCTCGGCACGTAATGCCCCAGAATATAATTTTAATGACTCATGCTACACTACATTATCATTTTCACAATTAAAGGGCCACAGCAAATTTTGGTTATACGCTGGAAGTTGTTACGTGTCCTCTAGGGAGCGTTTTGCCGCAAAATTTTTTCAAATCGGCTCATTATTAGCAGAGATAGAAATATTTCGGTGCCGCGTAACCATGATTTAAGCAGGCGGGCTCCACTGCCAGGCAAGACGCTTTAGAGCCTCCACTCGCCCCGTCTAGCCTACGCAAGCGAAATTCCTTCCCTGCATTCTCCCATACGGAGCTCGAGGGTCGCGTGACGCAAACGTCAAGGGCCGCGCCTTCATTTTTTCTTTTGCTCCTCGCTTTTTCTTTTTTTTTTTCGGCGCTACGCACTTCCGTCGACAGCGTCGCGTGCGAGCTGTTGTCTCGTTGGCGCAGCGCACGATTTTGCGCGCTGTGCACAAGGAAACATGACTAGCGGTATAATTCAGTGCTACACGAATACTGAGGCCGAACAAGCGGATCGTAGAGCATGATCACGCACTGGAACACGGCAGAAAATGGCATAGCTTGGGTACCTGCGCACGTGACCGCACGACCGTGGGAACAAGCAGACGAAGCGGAAGTACCATCTCTCTTCCTTCGGTGCGAAGTAAAACAAAAAAAAACACGCAGACATTCCGTTTGTGTGTTTTATTATTTCTCTAAACTTCAATTCGTCAATTCAAGCAACAGATCGCACAGATAACAGATGTCTTGAATAATTTTCGAAGTCACGTGTCACCACAACTGTGGACGCGACCACGTAGCCGCGAGAAGAAAAAAACGGCGCTCGGTTTGAAATTTCATATCTTTCCGCGGTGCGTAGCAATGTAATACTTTGCGGACACGATCATTATCGCGCTACGTATCCTCTGCGCTTGTCAGCTCAAAATGGCCAGACCTGGTGAAGGGCCCTTTAAGGTCGTTTGCCTTGACCCATGGGTAACACTATCTTACTTTTAGAGCTACAATAAAGTTTATCGCACGCGACAGTGAGCTCTAACCAAAGGTGCGATGAGAAAAAACGCATAGCTGAAAACTATGTAGTAATCCTGACCACCTTGGGGGCGGAGAGATATCGGACAAGAGAATTTGACAGCGACAGCTTATTTGAAAGTTGATTTAATGCGACTTTCGTGTTGACTGTCGCAGCTATAGTAGCATTTTTTTAATTGCCACAAAAAGTCGGCAAACAAGAAAATAACAATGGTCCTCACCAACAATTCAATCTAACCCTGTAAATGTAATAAGGGTGCTAGCTTTGGGGGGGGGGGGGGGGGGAGGGTATGGCGGCCGTACCCACTGTACACCTTCAGTGCGTGAAGTCGTGAACCGCTCGGGGGACAAAATAACCGCGGTAACTTTCCGTGCGGCACCAGAGATGGTAATTTACACACGGCACCTAGAGCTCTTCGTTTGGTGATACATAAAACGCGTATACGTGCCCGTCAATCCAGGTTACGTCGAAGAGCGCGAGTGACGCAATCGACAATTTCCGTCGCCAGTAATCGCATGCTGCCGGCGACGGCTGCGTAAAAATAACGTGGTGGGCCTATAGCCGAGCTATACTGAGACTAATCGGCGCACTTAGCCGCAGACGCGCGAGCAGTGCGCGATTGGGGAACCAATCGAATGGCGGCCCCCGCATTAAGTGAGATTGAGCTGTCTACAACCTCGCCCTTTCCGTCGTCTCAGTCCGCTGCCCTATTCCGTCCGGCGGCAAAAGGGGTGGCCAGTCAGGCGCACTGAGCACTTATACGAACGGCAGAGTCATTATTCCTTTCAGTCGAATCCAACGGACGCATTTCTCTTAAGGCGAAGACCTATATACTGTTTGGTGGACTATCGCTACATACGATAGAATTTTAACGAAACTCTCCGCCCATAGAAACTATCTACGTTTCTGCTTCACTCGCATGCTCTTTCACTTCAGCGAAAATCGAATTTGGGTTCCTTGAACGTGAAGTTTCCATCTAGTGATTAAACGGTATAGATTACTTCCCCCCGCTTCTTACCCCGCTTGGCTTCAGTCCATCTAACCATTCAGGCGCCAAATTAAATGGACGCAGATCGACGACCAAACTTTTTACGCTTACGGGCAGTTGATTAATGGCAGGCAAGGACTCCAACAAACGGCAATGAAGCTGGAGGCACTGCTTGCTAAAGTGACAGTTCACTGAAGTGACGAGACTTGCTATTCCAGGGGACGTTGCGAAAAGCCGTCGATAATATTACGCTCGTTCGAATTACACTCGCGCGGACGGTTAGCGTTTCACCTCATAGTTTAAGAAAGACTGCTGCACTATATATAAGAGTGTCCGACATGTGTTTCCCTCATTCGTTCAATATTTCTTTGTTCCTTCAATGTCACAGAGGTGACTGTATTGAATTGTAGGCATACGTCGTCGAGCAGTCTGGCGAGAACTTCTTTTGATCCGGCGACTCGCCTCCGACACGTAGCTGCGCGGCCATTGTAACGAGGGTGACAGTGAACAGCGTCGCACTATTTCAACGTGTCTGCCACGTCCTTTGTCGAAAGCCATGGAAGCTGAACCGGCACGCGACCGACGCTGATCCGCAGCCACGCACTGGAGGTCTCGCGCTCCAAATTTCTACACGGCGAGGACAGAGGCTGGAAAGCTCTCGAGCGTTGCGGGCTGCGTGGCTTCGAATCGGCTTCGGTCGCGCGCCGGTCGAGCTCCTGGACACGGGCCGCGCACGTACAGGTTCTGCGGCGCAAAGGTTTTCGCTCTGTTTAAAGCTGCACTGCATTTCTATAAGCTGGTACAGGTCATGCATGGAAAGAAAGCTTAAGGGGACAAGCTGCTCGTGCCAGCTTGACAAGCCCTGACAAAAACAAAAATATGGCATTTCTGCCACTAATTAAGAGAGTTTCAGCATAGCGTGTACAAGTTTTAGTGTAGAAACAGTGAGGCAGTACTGACGCGAGCGGCTTATAGCGGCACCGTTGCCGGTGACGCTGTGCTTAAACGAAGCGGGAAGAGTTTCGATGCCATGACTGGGCGTTTTCTTTACTTATCCGTTGCTGTCACTGTTTGTTGGCGCATACGTGTAGGTAGCGACATTTTCGTCACGAAGATATGTTAAGTGCATCTTTTATTTTTCGACGAGAAAACAGCGCAGCAAATAACGTTCATATCGCGCTGTGGCTGATCATTACGCCACGAGACGGCCGGAGTTTGGTAGGTTTCTGCGATAGAGAGTTTTGACTCTGCCATGTTTCCGTATCAGCTGTATCGCAATACCGTAATCCTTACGGCAGTACCGTTTTCCCGGACGCAGTTATTTACTCATCGGTCAGGTGCTTTTCTATTTGGGAATACAGGGCACTGCAAGCACTCCTTATTGATTAAAACAGCCGACCATCGCGACTACAGGCTCAAAGAACCGACGAGGGCAAATACCGGATTGCAATAAACAGGGCGTTTCTGCGAATACTTCAGGTAATCGTTTAACGTCTCCTATAGTAGCATTCTAATCTGTGAGCTGGATTGCTCAAGGAGGCGGACATTATCTGCACGAGAAATCGAAATGCATAATCGACTAATTAACAAAATTCACAAATGAAGTTCTCAGCTACCTTACGGCACATATTGCAATTCGGGAATTGTAGTCGGGGAGCTTGCAAGGCGGACCCGAATTCTCAGTATATGAAACCACTTTCCAGATATTCATTCCAGGACTGCGAAGAAATACATCGGCGGCCCAGTTACTTTCGTGCTTCAGCGCATAAAGCGGTGTTTTGTTTACAAAGAAAAGTAAGTGGGACGACAGTGCATTTCTTACCGCAAGTTTCATCGCGCATATCTCGAAGATGATGCCTTCCAGAGAATTCTTTCCAAGTGGATACGCCTTGCATTCTCACTGACTACAATTTGTAAAGTGCAATTATGTGCCGCACAGTAATTAACTGAAACGCAATTAGCTATTCATTGAATTAGTCGATTTCGATTTCTCGTGCATGTCCGCCTCTTCGACTATAGACACGCTCAACTGCCACAGGCATTTTTTTTTTTAATTACTGATTTTCTCGCGGAAACACAGCTGGTATAGGGCAAACATATATACTATTGAAATGAATGCGTGGTACGCAATCCGTTTTTAGACTCCCCCGCAATTTCCAGACAGCAATACTTGTCTTTGCCATTAGCGAGCATCTCAAGCGAGCCTCAAAAGTGATCTGCGCAGCAGCGTTTGCTATGTACACCGAGGGCCCCTATCACAACGACGCTGTTTACCGCAGCGTGACGGACGCGACCTTGTACACGCGCTACTGTTTCCGCCCTTGCCGAGGCATATATAGTGGCGCCTAGAGAGCCAAGCTGTTTGTTCTACTCCGCCTGTGGCAACAGATAAAAAATAGAGTTCAGCGACGATCAAGCTTTCCGCCTTGGCCGTTTCTTTTCCGTTTCGCAGGCTTATCTCGCCTTTGTTGGAGCCGCCATCTTCCGGTGTTAACTCGGATGCTAACTGTCCTAACACCTCACATGCATGGGCCGTTAACTACTTATGTGCGCCACTGTATGGGCGCGTATATATAGGCGCGATTTGGCATCACTTCGGTGGCGAATGCAACTGCGGTAAAACGTGTAAACCAGCACCACTATCTTCTCGAGCTCTCGGCGCACACTGTCATGATTAGAGTCGGGCATGAAATAGATGGTAGCTGGCCCATGCCGTCGTCCAACTTATCCACGCTGAGGTCATTGTTGAAAGGAGGGACTTGTTCTCATCGAGAACGAGGAATATGGGATTTATTTACAGTATCTACGTGAGAACGTTACAGTTCATCAGTCTAACATGACTGAAAGAGGAATGCACACTGAGGAGCCACCAACGGCTCCTTAAATACACTCTGTCCTCCCTAGATCCCTAGATGAGAGAAAACGGCCGTTCGACCAAACGGAGCGTTCAAAGTCATCGTTGTCGACCCGCCTTTGAGGGGGAGGGTTTACACACTCACTTCCGCACAGGTTTCACTGACCACGCCGAGGTGAGTGGGTTCTCGGAGACACGGGGCTTGGCCCGGGCAGGCACCTCTTCATCCCAGTGTTGACTCCGCAGACAATGGCCGCTGCGTCTGTCCATGACTTCTAAGCCCCGTGAGACGGCCGCAAGACATCTTCTCCTAAGAGTTCCGCCGCTTCAAACAAGCCGTGACGGCCACGGCGAATCCACTAACAGTACTTGGTCCGCCGACCGCGTTTAGTCATAGCGGCGCCGAGGGGGTGTTGATGCGGCACATCGTCGCCCCTACAAAGCGAGTCACCGCAGCAGGAGGGGAAAGATTCCACGGTCGCTTTTGGGAAGCTCGCCACCCCCACAGCAGCAGCTGGCTGGGAAAATTTTGTAGGTCGGTACCCTTGCAGGCCGTTCGTAACAACACCGAGCTGTAGTGGTCTATACGCTATAAGAAAGCGTGTACGACTCCGGATTAAAAAAATGCAAATCGATTTCTGCGCCGACCAATCTGAGTGTCGCTCTCGTGTATCATCGACGCACTCGGCCAACGGATTAACGAGCCTGAGCTTCGTATAGGTCGGCACAAAAACACATAAGCACACTGGCATGATCGGGACAACGGGTAGAAATCAAAATTTCAAAAGTACCAAAGCAGAAAGACCAAGAAAGCGACATTTCAGGAAACGCGGTTTGACAAGACATCCACGGCACATTTCTCGGTAAAGCAAGCATGCCCTAACACCCTCATACGCATCCACACAAAACTTGTGTTTCGGGCTGCGACATATATAGTGTGTCCGCAGTCGATAATTACATTAATCTACGCTAACCGCCAATAGCACATAATTACTTCGTAAAATTATTTGTGCGTAACTCTTGTCTCAAATTCCGAAAACACGGATATCGGAAAAATATAGACAGCGACGTGACGTATCACAAAACATGTGCTAAAATACCCTGCTGAGCATGCAGACTTACACTGTTCGGCTGAGGAGCAGTGGGAAATCTACACTGAGACGGTCTCGTTCTGTATATCCACCGCGCGCAGCTCTGGCATTTCCAAGTTGGCGCAGTTATACAGCTGCGGCACTGCCTCCAAGATCTCCGGAGCAGCGCGTTGTGACAAATCGGAGATCACGGAGGCGGATGCGTGCGCTCGTCGGTCGTTGCGTGCCTGGTCCAGAAAGGCAAGCCGCCCTTCACCGTCGACGCAGCGATGCTGTAGTAGCGGCGTTTAGAAATTAACGGATCGGGGACAAGCTAACGCACGATGGAAAGCAGCCCAGAAGGTTTTCGGAAGTCTATACTTCTTGGAATGGCTGAAAATACTGCGTGCGCTGTCTGCGGTTGCGCCGAGGCTATACCGACCACATCCTTTGCTGCTGTCTTCAGTTTTGACGTATACAGGGACAACTGCTCTTCTACGCATAATTAGACGACCAGCCTTTTGTCTACAGACAAGATACTATAGTATACCGAATCCGCAGTTCGTGGGCCCACAAGGCTGAGAAGGCGCTATTGCAGTCTGCTTTCTTTCATCAACAGGCCCGCATGATCGCTTATATGGCTAAATGACACTTTCATTGTATACGCAAATGCGTTCACAGGACCTTCTGTTTAACTCCAACTCTCCTCTCTATTTCCTTTTCCCCCTTCCCCTGCGTAGGGTGAGCCAGCAGCATAGACTTCCGGTTAAAATCCACGTGTAGATATCTTCCTTTTCAAATTCTCTCTCCCCCCTCGCCAAATGTATATGCGCTAGTCGGGGGCGTTTCTTCTTCCAAATACTAACCAAAGACCGATCCCATCATGTTTCAAGAACGACTTCCGCTAGCTCCTGTCTGGAATGTGCGGCAGGCTCTAAGGCATCCGCGACCCACGGACACTCGAAAGCCGCGCACCAATAAAGCGCCGACACAGAAAAGACCACGGCGACGGCGAATGAAACGGGCTCGTCATTTTCACTACCTTCGGATTTGGGCGCGGGTTTCGAAGGATAGAGATATCGCGGCAACCAAATCAGGCGCCCGCCATTCGCGAGAACAAATAATGCTCAAACACCAGACGGGCAAATACCGCGCGGAAAAAAAGTCCCTTCGTCTTCATACGTTTGTGGAACGACTACAGCGGCGAATTAAGCTCACCCGCAGTTCGCGGCGATGGATTTAGCGATTTCGGCGCTCGCCGCGCGCCCAAGTAGGAAATCCAATTAGACTTCACCGCTCGGCGATGTGCCATGTACGTACGTACGTATAGCACACGCCTGCGCTCTTCACTATTTTTTTCAACGGCGTAGGAAAAGCTCCCGTCTCTCGAAATGCCCCCCACTCCTCGCGCGTCGTTTCTCGCTAGAGTAATCTGCAATCGCCAGGGCTGCTGGAAGCGCATTGTCGATCCCGTTTTCTTCTCGCGACTATCGCGCACGACGCATTGCGATCATCGAGCAAGAGCGAGCGCCGTGTATAGAATAGCACGCTCAGCCTCCCTATACGAAACAGCGCTGCGCAGTTATCGTGAAAATCCGATGAAGGAAATGAATTCATCAAGCAAGCAGTAAACGTTCCGTTAAGATAAACTGTCTGATAACAACAGGCAAGGGCAACGTACATAGATTTACAGATTATTATGAGAGGGAAATGGAAGTCGAATAAAAGAGAACCTGGCTTTGTCGAAAGCCGCAATCACGAAGGCTGCGGTTCGGCTCCTACTTATGCGATAACAATAAAGTAAGAGGAAACTTGGCGGAAGCAGATAAACTAGGGAGACAAGGAGATGGAAGTTTACGTTAAATCGAAAAACCATGCCAGGTCTGTGCTACAGGAGGTAGGCGAACGCCTTGTATACAAACAGGCGTGCGTAAGAAAACGCTAACACAAAGATTAAGCCTTTCAACCTCTCGGTGAATTTGTTCCAATTTATCGTGTAGGCAGTCTAACCACGTCTGCATCTCTTTAAAAGACGCAGGCTAAATACGAATTCGTTCCATTCGCGATCCTTCTCTGCGACGCCTACCGGTCCGAACGTCGTTAAATCAAGTAGTCTGAAAGAAAAAAAAAAAAGTCTACGCGACACATTGTTTTATTATTGTGGCTATACATCCCCAACAAACTCGGAACCCGAACGCTTCACTTGATCGTCGATTTATTATCGACTATACGGCAACACGTAGCTAGACATTAGTCACGTGACGATGAGGTGTTTATCTCTTACTTTACTGACGGAGGCGACAGGCCGGTAAATATCCGTTACGCTACCGCTGAATATAGCGAATAATTTTTACTTTCTTTACACCTGCTTCTTCGCCGCAACGTCTTCATTATATATACATCGGCGGAACGCGTGCTGCACATACACCAACGGGAAGCTGCAGTTTAGACCACGGCTCTCATTCACTATATCCATACTTCGGTATATTCGGGTTCGCTATAACGAGGCTCCGCTGTATTCCGCTTCGGTCGGGTCAGGAGAGCGCTATATGCCAAACACTCTGACAGGGCGCACCCTCGCGCTCGTGGACCACCATCTCGACATCACACAGTTGGGCGCGCCCTTACGTAACAGCTTATCCTTGGCACGCAGCGCCGGGGCCACCCGCGGTCCGCGCTGCGCTCACTTCCGACTCGTATCAGCGGGGCACTGTCACCCGCGTGCTCGCCGATGCGACGCGGCCGAGTGACACGGCCAGCCAGTCAGCGGCGGCGGAGAGAGAACCAGGTCGCGTGCGCGCGGTGCGTGTCACGAGCAAAACAACGCGATCAACAGAACACACACACCCAGACACTCTGCGTACACACACGCATACTCGGCCAGACCGTGTCCGCGTGTACTCGCACGCGCGCGGCCCCGACGCGCCCCGATCGAATAAAGCCGAGCCGCGCACGATCTCGCGCGAGCACGCGCTGCGCCATTCCCACGGTTCAAAGCGCGGCCGGAATTTCCTGGTGGTTCGTGCGGTCGCGCGTCGCTGACATTCAGATGGCGCGGCCAAGAACCCGACACGCAGTGTGTGGCGGCTGCAGCCGCCCATAGCGTCTTCCTTCTACCGAGCTATAATATAGCGCTTTCGCGTATCCTGTGGCTAACAGCTCAATTGTTGGTGTCGCGCATGTATACAGAGTGCGTAATTGCTGTAAGGGCTCGTTGCACTTATAAGGACAGATTCGGCTTGTCGGCAACGATTAACTGCGCAACGCCACTGGTAAGGCAATTGGGACACGAAAGGGAATGACGCCGAGATACGTTTGAACAGTCGCGTATTACAGACTGTATAACGCTCGAGGCGAGTGATGCAAGTGTGCAACTAACAAACTTCTTGATAAGCAATGCATTTTCTTGTATCACGCGCTTGAAGTGTTACAATTTGTACGCGTTCGCAAGGTGTGCCTTCAAGTGGCGGCGTGGGGGAGCATCGCGGCATGTTTTCGATTAAACTTTAGTTGGCAGTTCAGCCTGCAGCCCTGCGGCTCTCCTCTTTCGCGTCTTTGACTGAAGTGGCGCCGTTAAAGCAATGAACTTATTGCTCCTCGCGTAACTCTTTCATTCATTCAACTATACTAAACGTTCTCAAAAGGAAAGGTCCTTGAACCCTGGCTACATACGTCTTCGACGCACAGGCAACACTGCTGCAGTTCCTGAAGTCAAAGAACCTTCGACTACAAAAGCCGTTATAGAAACGTTAAATCCTCAAGCTGACCTGTTGTCTTCAATAGGCTACCTGCTGAGATGCGACTGACTATCGTGCATGATTTTCACATGGGTCGTCACCATATACAGGTGGGAACTTCGCACCGGGCGTGAGTACAGGTAGTGTTCTTCCTGCTTACATTTTTCCCTCAGCCGGGTATACAGTGCATCCAGTTCGACGCGCGCCTAGTTGACAATACCTGCTTATCCATTCTTCACTGTCATTTAAGGTGTTTGTTCGTTATTACGCCAACACAAAACACTGCTGCATCTCACATAAGCACAAGCTGATTTGTACACTGTCCTGTGCGCATTACGTCGAATACCTTAAAAAGAGAGCGAGAGAACAAGAAAGCAAAAGCAATCCGTCTTTCTAATAACAGTAGCGCTTTCTGAGTACGCGTCGAAGCGTGAAAAATACAGCATTGTAGGGAGAGGGAGCGAAAGAAAAAAAGAATATTTCAGTACAGAACTTTTCTTTTGCACGGTATATACGCTGGCCGTTTTCTTTTAAAACTTCACGTCATTCATCACAGCTTAAAAATGACCGGGCAGAGAGCTCCTTCCTCGCACTGCCGACGGCCACGAAGTCATAAAAAAATCGATGGAAACAAAGAAAACCTGTCGAGTATCGCCAGAGCGCGTATACGATACCGCCCGAGCGAACGTAAAGAAAACGGAATCGATGCGGCGCCCGCGCCGTCATCGCTCCGGCTGCGCAGCCAGCGAGACTTCGCATTCGGCAAGCGTTATAACACTGCCGACAATGCGAAAATAAAGGGCGGATGGGAAGAGCACGGCGCGTCTCTTCATACATTCGCTCAGCAGAGAGCCATGCTACATCGAAGCACACGCAGCCCGCACACTCCACAGGTGGCAACTTTCCCACCAAGCAGAAAAGGCTGAGCAGTATATGCGACAACGTGCCAGCGTCGTGCAGGCTCTACACTTAACGTAAATCGTCATTAGTTTTGGAGCTCTCATAACTTAACATTTAGAACGAAGGTGCACGGAGTAATATTTTGCTTAATGGATACAGGTTTCCGCACTTATCGCAGGTCTTCTTTGTTCGCGTTTGTTTTATTTGTGTTACAATAGCTGCGCCAAGGATCTCCACGCCTAGCGTGGGGGCGCATTCGATTTAGCTGCGAAGACAGACACGTGATATCACTGACATCCCCCATCCACTACACAACTGGCTCCTCCCATCCCATCTCTCTCTCTCACACACACACACGAGCTACGGGGCAAATTACTTTCGTGGTAAGCTTGCAATACAACAGCTCCGAATCGCGAACGCATTTCTTATCATTGCGCGCGATAGCGCTATACGCTAACGCACACGTGCTTAGGCTTTGAGCGCCGCCCCTCCTCGACGTATCTCTCGGCTGATATGTCTCCGCTGCACGCGACCACACTTCTACCGCTTCCAGCTCTGCCGCCTCCAGGTCTGCCGTGTGCCGGCAACACCGCGTGTTATTACGCGCGGCACGGTCGGGAAGGGCTCTAATACTGAACTCGCTCACAACGCGCCCGCTGCAGTCGGTCTCGCGCCTGCCAATATGAAAACGAGCGCCAGCGGCGCGTAGTGCGACAGCGCGGGGCAATCCTTCGAAGCGCGCATGCACGCGGCTTATAGGCACACGGCCGGGGTTCACGAAGCAAGCACGCTTTCGCGTCACCTGCTACGCGCAAACAACGCCTTTCAGTCTCGACGCCTTTCATGGCGAGATCGCAAAAGCCACGGCCGGCGGAGGCGCGCCGCGGCTGTCAGCTGCGAGCATTCCGATGGGAATACGCAAACACCGCGGGCTATCCCCTCCCCCCCCCCACCCTTCTCCCCGCTCTGGCCGCGAGCTGAGCGTGACGCAAACGAGAGAGAGGAAGGAACGGGACGGCGACAACGAATGCCGTGTGTGTTCAGGGCTCGCGCAAGGGGAACTTGCACCGAGTTTCATTTCAGCGTACACATATGTGTATAGCTGCGAGATGAGACGCCAGAAGGCAAATAAACAGCTAGCAAACCAGAAAAGACGACGAAGAACAAGTAAAAGGTGAAAAAGCCCCGTCGAAGCGGCATTGCATTCTTCGGTTTGTAGTTAGGTTGTCAGAAGTTGGTCTGCCGTGGGAATAGCAGCCGAAACGCGGGGAGAGAGAGAAAGAGCTAAAGATAGAGAGATAAAAATTGCAGAGCGACATTAAAAACTCCCGATGTTGCTGTTGCTGAATGCATGCTACATAAATGTGTTTTTCCGAGCGTGAAAGAAGTCCGCAAAAGCACGCAAAATTGCCGCGCGAGACTGGCCGCTCGAGGCACCTTGCGTGTATTCGCGGGCTTCTTTCACGCTCGGAAAAACACTTTTATGTAGCACGTATGGAGCAACAGAAAGCTGTATCGGGAGTTTTTAATGTCGCTCTACAATTTTCTCATCGACACTTTTAATCTAATTATAGTGTTTGAGAAGTTGATTAATTAATAAAGACTAATTATCTAAATACAAGGAAGGAGAAAAAAAAAGTAATTTGAGTATCTCCAAGCGACGGCAAACGACATTACCTCGGTTCCGTCCAGCTACGTTACATCCGCATATTTCTAAACTCTGGCTAGAGTTAGCCCGGGACACCCTGTATACAGTTTGCAAGACGGCACTCGCCAACTTTAGCACAACAGGTGCCGCGCCGCGTATATATACAGAGCAGAAACTTAAACGAATGCAGAAACGAGCGGCGCTACTTCTGTTTCCCTCGAAGCAAACTGCAAGTAAGGGCAACGCCCTCGTCTGCCGACGGGCTCCGTGCGTTTCTCGTTAACAATGGGTCGATCGCTCCCCACCCAAAAAACAAGACATCTTGTACTGGGAAGCTTCGTTGTTCCCACAGGGCACAAACTGAGGGAAACGGCCCAGGAGTTCGTTTCAAACCGGCTACACACGCGAGGCCTCATACTAATTTCGTTCTCGAAAGAGCTGGCTCCCGGTTTTCACCGCCTGCCTATTCATAGTTACCGAAACGTCCCGGCCGACGACTGCACGCGAAAGAGAGGCGGCAAGGACTTAAGAAAGAAAAATGCGGCGCCAGAATGGACCGGTAAAATGTACACGCGCTCAGTCAGTATACAGTGTGCGGAGCGCTCACTTCTCAATTTCCCTTGGAAGAGGATGAGACGCGGCGCACACTTAGCTCCACGCGAATAATAAAGAACGGAATATCAGATGCCTTTCAAGGCGACGACGGTGTATCCTCGCGGTAAACGCACGCTGCGTTCAAGGTAAAACGGGAACAAACGGCATTGCCGAAATGCCGACAGGCGCAGCGGCGGGTAAATGCCACTGCTAAATATCGCGGCTGCCGTTCGAGCGCCTTTCCACTATAGGCCATCGGACACGTATACTGTACCGCAGTGACATCTACAGCGAGCGCAGCATCGGAGGTCAAGCCATCGGCTTCAGCCGTGTGCCTCCGAAAACTGCGGCGTAGAGCAACGCGCCGCGCCGGTTTCGGAGGCGATGACGCAGATACTCTTCACCGACGCGGTGGACCAAAGTTTGTGCCCTTGCCGGGATTGGGGGTTGTAGATTGAATACAAAGCGCTAATTTTCGAGGGGAAAAAATAACATTTGGAAAAATATAGTGTGGGCACGGTACGCTTGGCGTCCTATGACTTGGTGAGCGCTGGAAGAGCATGTAGAGCGTTTATTAAGACAATGTGAGTTATGATTTCTTGATGGTTTGACAGGTTCTGGAATTTGCCCTGGTCAATCTGCGATTTGCGAGTCCGATAACTGGTGGATGCCGCGACTGTTCCCTCTCCAATATCGTCTGTGAGGCTTCCTATGATACAAAAAATAAATGCTGGCTCTCCCGTAATAGAGAGTAGAGGTAAGCATGAAATGGCAATCGGCAAAGCAGATTGGTTGGAGATGATACTAGCCACAATCTTAAAATGGGTGTAGTGAACGTTCGCAACGGCACAGCGAACCACACCACACCGCACCACGCCATACTGGGCACTGATCCATATGGACGCTGCCCAGCTATAGAAGAAAACCGGCTGAAGGCGGTTCTTCAGGCAGCGAAAGACGCCATGGAGACCGAGCGCACTGCCCACCTAGAAGAAAAGCGCCTGAAGGATGCGCGACCAAACGTCTCAGCAAATCTTGATTCTTGCTCCGTGATCTCGACGCAAGAAGTCACGTGTTGGGCCACCACTGAGCATTGCACTGAGCAAAGGGCTGACTTCACGGAGCGTTCGCTTGCCAAGGCTGGCAGCCTGACGTAATGCTATCTCCAAACTTTTAAATTATATGGATGATAGTGATCTAAATAAAGGAAGGACGCTTGATTCTGCAACCAGTGAATTATATGGACACTGCAGGAGGATTTCTGCCGTCGCCGTGAGGTTCTGTATGAGGGAAAGCGTGTGAGGGTGAGCCGGCGATCGCGCTTCAATCTCGCGTGCGCGAGCGAGGAACGCCGCCTGGATGCGTGCCCTCTCCTGTCGCGCGGGAGTCAGGAGGGTCAGGCGAGGGAGGAGGGGCGTTCTTCTCCGGCGGCTGCTACGGTGCCTCGATGTCCTCCTCGCCCGCCGCTCCGTACAGAGTGGGCACAACCGCGGCGTCTACTGCGGCGTTGTCCACGCGAATCGCGGACGCCGTACTAGACGCCTTCGGCGGACGCCGTCGGGACGAGTTGCCGGCGCTCGTATATCTTGAAATCGTATGTCTTGATCTGCGACTTGGCCAAAGTGCGCGCCCGCGCGGGTCTCTTCTTCAAACCGATCTGCGCTGTTTGCAGAGTGCGCGTAGTGCCAGTAGCTTCGTATTCACTGTGCTGTCTAAGCGAGAGATGCATGAAAATCAAATCGTTTGCTGCTGCTGGGATTCATAATTCCAGAATCTTGACAGCGAGTCTCTCATGTTTACCTGAGCGCGTGTGACACCATGCTGGTTAATTTAGTTAAAACACGTTGGTAGGTTAGTTGGCTTGAATCCATGATAGAATGTGTAAGTGCGACTGAGCAAGGACGTAGAAAGAACCAAACACACAAAGACAGCGCTGTGTCCGTGTGTCTGTTTCTTTCTACGTCCTCGTTGAGTCAGGCTTACGCATTCTATCATTGTTAATTTAGTTAGTAAGCAAATGTTTACAAGTTTATACGGCCGATAAAACTAATATCCTTACTTCGTGCAGCTATCTACTAATCTGCTATCGCAATCGGTGTTTCGCCTTTCCGGCGGAACTGCGAATTTTTTCTTTCCTTCATGAAGGCAAAGCCAAGGAGGTTTGTAAACCACCTTGGGCAAAGCAGCGCATCAGACGCTTCCGGCGCTATTCCAAGCCGCAGCTCGGCGAGCGCAGTAGATCCGCAGCAAATTCCATTCCCAGGATTGAAGTGTGTGTTACCCTGTACCTGGCTTTTCAACATCGCAGCCCCCCCCCCCCCCCCCATAGGGAATGGCAAATAAAACTTCAGCTTACCAGAAGTTATAGCTGGAGTGATATTGGGAACAAACATAAGGAAGAACTCGGAAGCAATATTTTATAACTTGTTCGGGAGTAACTAGCGTACGTAATACGTTCCTGTACAAATGATGGTGGTGGTGGTGGGGGGAATCTCGTTTTATTCTCGCAACTTGTGCAGATCTTCTCGTTTCAATGCCCGGATGACGGCGCTGGCTTTTGGCTGAAGGTCACTTGAAGGTCGCCGACAACGGGAGCTAAAAGCATTTCATGCATAAAAAGTCCACTGTGATGTGGGGACGTTCATTTGCACAGACCTTCCCCCCTGCACCTTTTATTGTCATTGTGACAAATAAAGCAACAAGAACCAAAAACACGTTTCCGTTGAAAACTACCAAGAATGCACTTTAATCTGACGCATAAACTACAAGCCAAAACGTACTTTTCGTGCAGATAAATAACCAACACTATGTGTTCGCTGAACGTACGCAATGGCCGCCTCCACTAATATTACCTTTGATATAACTATTGGCCAACGCCTGTTCCTACTAATCACTGTCAAACGAAACTAAAAAGGGGCACAAAATCGGTAACAAGGTGCTACTTCTCTCTCTCTCTCTCTTCTTCTATTGCAGCGAGATCCCACCTCAACAATGTTCAAAAATAATCTCTTGCTCTGCGTGTCCAACACCGTGAAATCTGCCTCTTCGCTCCTGCCTTCTTGCTGGCGGCGTTTCGGCAACAGTAGCAGCGGGGAGAGAGAGAGAGAGAGAGAGAGAGAGAGAGAGAGAGAGAGAGAGAGAGAGAGAGAGCAGCTCTTGTTAACAAAAGCGACCGGCTTCCCAAGGTGAGCACAAAAAGACTCAGGACGGAACAGAGCATTCCGGAGACATGCGGTATTGCGGGAGAAGCTGCGCGCGCGAACGCTCGCTTCAGCTGACATGCCCCGAGGATGCCAATTTCGCGAGCTGAAGAGCACGCTCCCTCTGGCGACAAGTTGCGGGAAAACCGAGAAGGGGCGCGCGCGCGCGCCAATTGTGCCGTGTAAAAGGCTCACGGATGGCCCCGCAGCGTACCGTATAGGTCCGAGTAATCGCAGCCCCGCTTACGCGGCACGCTTCCAGCTTCACATAAAGATTACAAAACAAATATGTTTTCGGTTTCTCACAGGAGTATAATGAGCCAATCCCCTGCCCCTTCTTTGGACGTGGAAAGAAAAACCTTCCTACGAGGAAAGCGACAAAGCCAGTTTAACGGCGTCGTGTCAAAACCGTAAGCCGTCTTGCCTGAGATGCTACATTCTGGACGTTGTCATATTAAGCCAAGTTTTCAAATCGCGTCACGTTCGTGCTTTTAGCCAATAAGAGAAAGAGAGGGCACGGCCACCGTGTCAGCCTATTAGAGCTGACAAGATGGCGCACTTGACCGTATGGCGTATTGTGACGGCGAGCGGAGGATCCCTGCTCAAGTTGACTGCAGAGGAGGACAGCCACCTCCTATATGTCACACGGTTGCGTAGCTCGACAACACGGTTGAACTGTAAATGCGGCAAATGTGTTTCTAGGCTTTAGTTGTCTCACGTTAACAGGGGAAAAAAAAGCAATTAAGAGGCGGAAGCCTTTGACGACAACACGAGACGCATACCAACTGGGCTCAGTTGTACCCTGAATACGTGAGCCCTGAACTACGTGAACACGTACTATACGCGAGGCCTGCGGTTGACGAGGATGTTCCGAACCAGCCACCACGGATGTGAGTGGCGCTATAGCTAACACTCCCAGGGTTCATATATTGTATGCACATGCACACATATAACAGAAAAAAAGTTCGCGGAAAGCGGAAGGAGTGCTCCTGTGGCACGTTGTCTTTTACGTGGCCTTTCACTTGCCCTTTTCCTTAATATTTCTGCATTTCAATTAAGAAACAGTGAATTTCCTCTATATGCTTTCTCTGGCTTCGTTGCTTGTTTGGTTCACACGCTTGTAACTATCCGGAACTATACAGTCACGTTCCTCTCTCATTGTCTACAGCGGGCCCTTTCTGGGCTTCCTGCTGACACGACACAATTCGATGGAGTTCAGAATATCGCTACCGGTGAGTTTCGTCGAACTTACCAGTGTTATCCGTCTGAGCCGATAAGAATTTCGAGAAGACGAAGATACTTCCACAGAGAAGCCTGGAACCAAAATAGGTTAACACAAAAGTCGTCTTTCCATCCGTGCAATAATAGCTAGACATTTGCGATATTATAGCGCAATGTTTCGAGCAATGAGAGATAAAGGTGCAGCTATTACACGCGTCTAGACGGCAATGTTGCGTCCCACCGGGGGGCACGGGCCGGGGGAGGAGGAAGGCGTTGCGAAGAGGCGCAAAAGGTGGGCTCCCGTGCAACCGTTGAATGCGTCCGCGCGATTCTCAAAAGAACAGCTTCGTTTCTTCCGCACGGGCGCGCGGGAAAAACAGCGTTCGCGAACAGAGTTCCTATTGACGTGCATGTTATTTCGCGCCTAATTAAAGTGCCCGTTCGTGTTCGGAGCAGAAGGAGAGTGCCGTGTGCTGTTGCAGCGTACGAGCTCCCTTAGGCGTTTTCGATCGCTGCTACCAAAGGCCGTTCTCCAAGAGACCAGAAGAGATAGAAATAGAGAAATCTGATTTTTTAAACGAATTATGTTTGAGTGAGTCGTTGCCGTCAGCGTCAAGCTGGTTCCCCTAGTTGCGGTACCGATCGAGTCTATAGTTGACTGGGCCTGTTGGCGTGTTTTAATGTGGGCATCACAGTGTCCATGGGAGGAAGGAAAAAGTGGAGAAGGAAAGGCAGGGAGGTTAACCAGTTTAGCTTAACCGGTTCGCTACCCTACACATGGGAGCGGGATGAGGGGGATGAAAGATGAGAATGATGCAGGACGTAGTACATAGGCTCTTGCGGTGGAGCGGTCCAGCCACCCCATTTCTAGGGCCTGCGCGGATGGGCTGTTTTAACATTCTAGAATGTACAGAGGAAACAGTGATCCGGGGCATCCCTAGTACATATGCAACGCGTAAGGGTACGAGCCAGAAACCTGACACGCCGATTCACCCTGTCTGTTCTCAATGTACACTGATGACGGCTTTTGGTAGTCTGTTTGCATCCTATGATCGTTGGGTAGTGTGGTCTCCAGCATATATAGCGGTGCTCCGCCGGGAGTCACCTGGACCACCGCGCGGGTCCGAGGATCCGAGCCCCTCAGGGGGACGATCAGCTCAGCCGCGTGTGTAGCGTGTGCCCGAAGCGGACGCTCGTTCGGTCTCCTATGGGAGCGAGGCAGAGCGCCGCAAGGAGAAGGCCCAGAGTACAAGGAAGGCGTTTATTGTACGACCACCTTGGCGTTCAGGATATCCGTATACACCCGTTTCGGCGCGGGGCTCATGAGCCGAAGCTCCCGCAAGTCAAGGGGTGACACTCAGTTATCTCAAAACGCGGTAGCACGCCGCTATACGGGAGGATGGCTCCCAACGACCGTGCTACCAGGGCAACGTTCTTTCAGCTCGGGGTAGCCTCCGAGGGCGACTCGGCGCAGTACGACCGCGCACGTCAAGTGAGCCGCGTCTCTTCGGCGTAGCCTTCAGAACAGGAGCAGCGAATAGGCACGCAACCGCCTCGGGTCGAGGACCTTCGGTGAGACCGGCCAACCAAAGGGATGACCGGGAGAATGGGAAGTCAGTACGCACCGTTTCGCTCTCCGAGAGCTTCTCTCCGCGTTGCCGCTCCTCGGTCGACTTGAGTCGCCAGGGGAGAGGGAACGCGGGTTCCCACCTAAACAGACCAATCGGGTGAACCCCTGGACCGTTCGGGGGCGGACGGCAGCAAGTGTTTTACGGTCCCGCTGCCGTTCGGTGCCCTCGGAGGAACAAGAGAGAGGGAAAGCGATGGACCGCGCGCGCGAAGTTCGAAAGCGACCTCGCCGCGCTGCGGCTCCTATGCCCAAAACGTGCTGCGCTATGGCGCTGCAACGAAATGGGCTACGCAGTCCCCACAGTAGTGCGTCTTTCTTTTTTTTTCCAGACGGATTAGTATACAAGATTGAGGAGCTGTATAAATAGCGGGCAGAATGCTGGCGAACGCTATTGGCCCTGCTTCAAAAAAAAGATGGGGGGGAAAAAAACTTAGTAAAGTACGTATTCCGCACCATGCGAATTGCCACTGCCGATATTCATTGATTCTACGCTAAGTAGCCTCGGTCTTCTTGTCAAACCTGTGCTAAGAGACTGCATTCCATCTACTCCCGTGCAGGATATATAATGTTCCAACTGTACTCGTCTTGCTGAAGTTTCCGGCTTAAGATAGGTACGCGCGAAATAATGGCGAATTAACGCGAAGCGAACTAGTAAACTTGCACCTTTTCACAAAACTTGTCTCATGCCAAAGAGCACTTGCTTATTCATGATAACTTGAGCGCTCGTCACTCTTCACAGCGGTCGCCGTGACAACGACCGAGTCACTTACGGAAGAGAGGTTTTGAGAACACGGGCCTGGATCTCCGAGTAGCTGTACACCTAATCCCGTCACAAATACCAACCGCGCACATACTCATCATGTCTCCGCACTCATCAATCCAGACCACGGACAATTCTCTCTCTGTATGACTGCGGAAGATTAGAAGAAGCGTTAGCATACAGGTTCACTCAAGACCTTTTCACATGAAAACACTACGATTGTGTCACATGAAAACACTACGAGTGTCACATGAAAACACTATGATTTTCTTTTTTCCAACGCGGCGTTCGTTTAAGCACTTCCTTTCTTTCTTCCTTCCTTCGTTTATTTTTTTTTACATGTAGGTCTCCATAAAATTAACATTATATTATGGTGCTCTACGTGCCAAAACCACGATATGATTATGCGGCACGACGTAATGGGGGACGCAGGATTAATTTAGACTGCCTGGAGTTCTTTAACGTGCACCTAAATCTAAGTACACGGGTGTTTATGCATTTCGCCCCCTTCGTAATGCAACCGCCGTGGCCGGGATTTGATCCCGCGACCTCGTGCTTAGCAGCGCGACACCAAAGCCACTAATAAGCAATCACGGCGGGTTACGTTTCCACTCGGAAATGCAAGCCAGGAGGGAGGACTGGAAGTAAACAAACAAGCGGCACGTGCTATATATGAGAAACCGTTACTCTAGCTACCCGTGGGCTCAACTTATTCGCGACCACTTTTTACTTTTTTTTTCTCCATCTGGCGAACATGAAAGGGCGCAGGGGAGTGAGCCGTTAAATGAGCGCATGCAACGACCTTCTCGCGATCGCAGCCTCATCCTTGTCTCCGCGTCTTCCGCCTCCACCCAAAGTTTATGTCACGTGGAAACAATCGCAGCATTTCTCCCTCACCCCTCAACAAAGAACTGCAAACACTGGCAGGCTACGCGACAGCAGCATTTTTTTTTTTTTTTCGTGCGCCTTGATCGTTATTTAACGAGCGACGCAACCCTCCTACATAAACGCATCAGCATCCTGACTCACACTCTAGTTGAACAACTTTTGCTCTTCCTCCCGTGATTATTTTTTCATCCCTACAGCCCTCCCTCCCTCTTCGTCCCTACTTATTGTAGTATAGAAGGCCTACCACCATACCTGGAAAACAACTTAATCCAATGAACAAAGCTACGCAGGATGACGGCGAACAACGGCGTAATCCACGCTGCTCTCCAACCTCCTTTCCTAATTCGGGCTGAGCGCCTAAGGGAGCGGGAACAACCGGGCTTTTGCTTGTAATTCCTTTGGCTGAATGATCGCTACACAGGCGCGTCGCGACTCACAGACACCAGCGCCCCGTACACGATGTCTACGTTAGTTGCGTGCAGTACCGCATACGTCATTCTGGTTCGGAGTCTAATTTATTGATGGAGTTCTTAAAGTTCCAAACCAGTATCAGGGCTCTGAGGACACGTGGTAGTGGATCGTATGATCGTATACGTATGATCGCACCAGCGGTTTTTTTTTTTATACTTTTCATTCCGCTTTCAAGGGAATGCAGTCAGAACGCTACAGCCATCACAGACGGTTTGCTGCATCCAACCAGCAGAAATAGGCTAATGGCTAGCCAACAGGTCACCCGATGTTGATTACCAAGGTTTCGACGTACATGGCTTTCGACATCCCAACGGTTTGCTGACGAGACGACGACTCTGCGACTGTGAGTGCGAACTATCGCTCTGTCAGGTGGTACGCGTGATCAGTGCAACGGATTGCACGGGAGATGGGAAAGAACACATTGAAGTGCGGCGACGTTTCCCTCAGTTCCGCCTGTTTACACTTACTACATCGGATCGAGGCTACGACGAAGCCGCACTGTTTCGCGAAACCGATTTCCATCACATATCTGAGACGGTTTCTCCCTTTAACTCAATCAAAGCCTGCACCGACTATCCGTACCACGCACCGCAGCGCAACCTTACGATGGACGACATTCGCTGAACACAGAAGTAAGAATACCTCGTTATAACGAAATCGCGTCCGAAACAAAACTAGCTTCGTTATACCCGGTATTCATCATACGCACATTTGCATGCAGCTACCAGCGAGAGGAACTTTATACTTACTCCGTTATATTAGATAATTCCGTTATATAAACAGTACGCCGGTGTGTACACTATATACACTGCACATAAACACTGCTGAGCCATCGTGGCGCTAAACGACGGTTCCACGGTGCGGGAAAGGTGTGAGCCCGACGACCTATCACTCGGCCTCTCCGCTGCACGGAACTAGCCGTGCCAGATTGCTGCCCGCACAGCGCGGGAAAAAGAGTGAAAGAACGCGCCACTGCCACCGGTGGCTGCTGCTGCGCAGTCACGGCCGAAAATCCGCACGAAGCTCGGCGGCCGCCCGCATTCGCCGCGGAGAAAGCGCGTCCCCAACGCAGAGAACAAAGTACACAAATAAAACGGGGTGAAAGTCAAAACTAGCCTAAGCTGAACATTCGGGAGGCCGAGTGACGGGGCCGTTTCCTAAACCCACCCCCGAGACCACAATGGGCGCGCATATGCAAGAATGGAGCCCCCTCCCGGGAGAAGCCATGCGCCGGCTTAAGCGGTATGAGCGAGGAACAAGCGGCGTCGGTGGCGGAGAAGAGGAAGACGACTGCGGAAGAGCCGGCCTTTCTCTCGTTTTCGTCTCGTTCCGAGCGTCTGGGTCGTGAGGCACGCAAGCTTTCTCTTGCTGCTGCATACTGTGCAACGCGAATTCTTTCAAAGGACCGCGCACACCGCAGTATACCGGATAAACCGCGCACGACGTCCCCCACGACGCTTACTTTTCACGCATGACCGTTTGGCACCAATTTCCCTCGCTTTCCTCCCATTTCTCGAGTTCGTCATTTCTTATGCCGTTCACAGCGCGCATAAACAGTTTGAGGTAAATACACGTGTTTCATTTCTTCTTTCTTCTAGCGTATTTTTTTGGACTCGGACGTTTTGAAATATGTCTGCCTGTTTTCGACAGACCGGCGGGCAAGCTCAGCTCCTTTTTTTACGCTGCGAGATCGGTTAGGAACCAGAATTCCTCCACCCCCCCCCCTTTTTTTTTCTTTTTCTTCCTTTCTTTTTTTCTTGACGTGCACTCAGCATACAGTGGGGCTCGCCGCGGAAGTGAGCGGGTTTAAAGCGGGCGCTTAGGAGTTGTGCAGAGAAGCCAAGGCCGACACGCAACAGGATGATGATTTTTAATGGCATCCCTTTTAAATCGGGTTCGCGACAAATAATCAAATTGCTTTTGGATAGCTACTTACGCTATTGTAATCTAACACATCGCCTATCTGCTTTATCTCGTAAAGATAACATATGCCTGAGACGAGCCCGCGCCCCCATCATGTTCCGACTTTTATTCCCCACCAAAACTCCAAACGTATCTTTCTTGCTTAACTAGACGGCTGACCATGTTAACGCAACCACAGTACCTCAGTGCTTCTGCAAGGTGGACGTTCCGGAACGTATAGTTTAGAATGGGTGACTGTATCTTGGTATTCCGTTACAATGTACTCAGCCGTCCCCGGATTTGTATTTATACAGTAAACAAATGCCTCGCTCTTACGATGATGATGTTTATTGGCTTCCCTTTTGAAACTGGGCGAGGAAAAATAGCCACCTTTAGCCTGCTTGATTTCATCAGGTTTTTACTACATATATCGCTATCTCGCATTCTGCCTATCTGATCTCGACATTAGCTTTCGTATTTAGAACCTCTCTCACATTATTGGACCACTACCTACACTTGTAACGACTCCCGTTCTATAAATATATTCCCTGCTTCTTTTCCACCCATACTCTAATCGTCTCTTACTTATCTCGACTGCTGACCTGTTAATCCTTTCACCTTCTTTGAATCTCAACGTTTCTTGAAGGGGGACACTTCCTACGGGTCTCGCTGGGTGAATACCTCCATACTGGCATTCCATTACGACGTGTCGAGTCGTTCCAGGGCTTTTTTTGCAGCGCACAGACGTCTAAACCTGTGGCTCATATTTTCTCCGATATTTTTTTGTCCTGCGGCAGCCAGCTCGGTTTTCAAATAGCAAGGTACTCCCATTTGCGCTATAATACAGAAATGTCCCTAATAATATCTTTCTTACCGTGTTTTTGTAAACCTCCAGGATCTTTTTTTGTCTCCATGTTCTGCATCCAATTTACCGTTTCCGTTTCTCTCACACCATTTTTATGACTCCTGCTTCTTTACTCGCACTTTCAATTGCTCTGTACTTGGATGCCAACTTTCATGACTTCTTCCGCCATTCCGTGTCTACGTTCTTGAGGTACATACGTTTGTGCACTTTAGCTGGTCACTTCGTTTCATCCATGTTCTTTATCCGTGCCACATACTCGCAACAGCGAATGTGGAGCGCCCTCTATAGCTACGCGAACACGCGCTAGTCGCCCGTGAGCTACGGCAGATCGCAGCCGACCAGACGGCGGAAAGAAAGTAAGCACAGTATACTTGCAGCCATTGAAATAAAAGGCGATAAAATGCAGAAAAGAAACAGACAGAGCCCGCTGCAAGGAGAGAGCAGACTGGAAGGTGAGCCCAAGCGACACAGCCAAAGGGTGCCAACAAAAACAACTTTGTACGGCGGGAAAGAGCCAGCCGTGTGGGCCTTTCCCGCAACATTCCGCCAGTTCGGCCTCCTCTCGTTTTCTTTTTTTCGCGCCCACGCAACCAAAGACACGAAGCATATATATTAAATTTCTCCGGTCGGATGCACTGCATAACCGCGGACACAAAGGGGGCCAACGGCGACGGCACGAAGGTTATACAGAGAGGAAAGTGAACCAACCGGCAGGGAGCGGAAAAAAGAAAGAAAGAGAGAGAGAGAGAACAGAAAGTGAAAATGTGATGCGGGCGGATAGGCGTCGGAGAAGGAGAGAAGGTGAAGAAAGAAATAGAGAAAAAGAGAAACGAAAAGCAGCGCGGCCAAGGGAAAGCAATGGCCAGCGCATCCGGCTGAGTGAGTCACCGGCCGGCTTACGCACGCTATGCCATGCGCGCCAGCACGCCTGGGTGCCGCGCCAGACAGGCCCGCAGACGCGATGAGAGCCGACGGCGCGCGACGTCGACCCGCGTGTTCATAGTGATCGCTTGAGCATGCAGTCTGAGAGCGCGCACGTTCGCACGTGTCCATAGTGAACGCGGTGCTGCGTCGAGTTCGGCAAAACAAGGCGCGAACTGCAGCAATCCATTTTGTATCGTAAAGGGCGCCGCAAGGTCGGAAGAAATTACGAAAGCGGCCCGATGTGAAAAAAATGACCAGCAGCAGGTGGTCTCCACGCTATGGCGCTGGGGGGCGATGCGGATGACCTCTCCGCTTGCGGCCCAAAGTGCGCCTTTCCCTCCGGTGCTATGCGTGGCCTGTGCGCGATATAAAGCGCTCTGCATTTAAATTGGACAGTCCCTAACGCCAATGCGACTCGCGCGGGCGCGTGAGTAAGCGAAAGTGCAAGATTTACGCTTGAGCGCTCCTCTCAGTCACAAGGCTTCGGGCAGATATCGCCTTCTTCCGAAGTTATTGAGTGGTTCTCGGCCCATGAAGGGCGGGTGTACGCCGCTCGGCATCAGACAGCGCGTATGTACGTGTTCGCGTGCGCCATTTGAAGTGAATGTCGCTATTCTACTTGTGTTCGTGTTTGCGCGCCTGCATTCCAGTAGCACGAATTCTGCGACGTGCCTGAATCCAGGTACACACGTCATCGCATACATGGCGTTGTGGGTTTCATCTCCCATGATTCTGCCATCGAGTAAGCAACACCGCGCAGACCTGCAAGAAACGTCGACACACCCTTCGATCGAATGGCACGGTGTGCCGAAATGAACCGCGAGTCAAGAGCTCTGTGCGTCGTATAAGAAGCCGGTCAATCGATCCTCGGATATTCGGGAAAAAAAAGTTCGACGCCCGAAGATCGTTCTACTGAGTGCCAAAGCAGACTTACCAAACACAGCTAGCTCTACCACCGAACCGTAGTACACGAAGACATGGTCTCCGTATCCCCCAACACCTCGAGCACATCACCTTATAAATTAACTGAACTCAAATATAAGGTTTCGCAAAAGCTATCGCGATACAAGATGATAATGATCGATATAAAGAAGCCGAGAGTCTGCAGACTTCTTTTGTTGTGCAATATATGTCCGTCCATAACGAGTCATAAAAAACAACTTTCTCTTTCCCCCCCAGAAAGCTTAATAAACGTTCCAGTTAGATCGGCTTTCATTACCACTTAGGCGTGTACTCCATACGAAAGTTGACGGCACCGAACGTACGGCCGGGTCATTCAACCCAGCCCCATCAAACCTAAACAAGCCGTGCAGAAGTCGTATAACATCGCGGATCCCCGACCCGTCCTCATGCCTAAGTACTCGCAGTAATAATACTTCCGCACAACGCGCACTAGCCGGCAAGACCGTCGACCCGGCAGCAGTGCAGCACGGCGCCTGTATCTTGCACCGCGCCGCAGGTGGCGACGACCTCCCCGGCGCCCAGGTGCCGCGGCGTTCATCAGCGCCGGCGCGTCATTACGTCGCCGCGAACAACGCACAATGCATCCACCACGGGCGCGGCTCAACACCTGCCACGGCGCGCGTTTCGTCCATGCGTCTTTAGTCTTTCTCGGGCTTCTCTTACATCCGGGCACATCACCTCGCTGTTAGCGTAATTAAAATACAAGAACGGCGCGGAGTTCGCGTACACGTGCACCCGGCAGAGCAGTATATATACTACACGCGTCGCTCACTTTTTTTTTTTTTTACTTATGGCTAATCTCCTTCCTGCAGGCTTGAGTGACGACCTCAATTTAGAATCTTTAATCCGACAGCTCAGCGAGTGCTTGTGTAACCTCTGTACTGCAGCGAGTCGCGTTTCACGAGCCCCGTCTTTCTCACCCTGTTTATACGAGAGTGCGAGCACACGTACAAACACACACACATAGACACACACTCACGATTGATCGTTAGCTCGATCGACAAGACCAACGCTACTAAAAAGACGATGAACAACGCAGCATAAGAGATGAAAAAAAAAAGGAAGAAGAAGAAGGCGACAATATAGGACTCTGCTGCTTCTGCAAGAGGAATAGGATGAAGTCACACGCATCGTGTTAAAGCTAACAAACAGGCAAAAAAGGATGAGGTCTTGAGATGGAAAGAACAGGGGGGCAGTAAAGCCAGCAAGAAGGCGCCATCAATCGACCCGACACAAATCCCAGGCTATCGTAAGCGGCAGCAATTACGAACTCCTCGCGAGCCTGGAGAACGAAAAGAAAGTAAAATAAATTCCTGGGAACGATGGCGCTTCGCGTACCGCTCTCTGCAGGAACCGTATACAGAGCTCCGAACGTAGGCTCGCCATCGGTGTTCGGCTGAATAGGACAGACAGGGGAAAGTGGTGGGGAAAGAACGTTGGAAAAGAAGAAAAACGACTGACGAGTGAGCAGCGATCAACTGTCTCCGAGGTCTTCTGCCTTTCTTCTTTCTTTCTTTCTTTCTTTTTAACGGAGAGCCGATCACGCCTTCTAAGCACCGTAGAGAACTTTCGCAAATATAACCGAACGCCCGGACTATGGCGCGAGCAAGAGTCGTGTATATATATATAGGGTTTCGCGAAAGCGACCTACTTCATTTGAGAAGTACGCAAAGAAAACAAAAAGGAAAAGGACTGCTCTTTTGCAGGTGCGCAGCTTTGATAGTTGGCGCACTCGTCGACTAAAGGGTGTTCGTTTAAAGTCGACTGCTTCTCACATTAGGTCTGTGCGTGCGTGCGTGCGTGCGTGCGTGCGTGCGTGCGTGCGTGCGTGCGTTCGTTCGTTCGTTCGTTCGTTCGTTCGTTCGTTCGTTCGTTCGTTCGTTCGTTCGTTCGTTCGTTCGTTCGTTCGTTCGTTCGTTCGTTCGTTCGTTCGTTCGTTCGTTCGTTCGTTCGTTCGTTCGTTCGTTCGTTCGTTCGTTCGCTCGCTCGCTCGCTCGCTCGCTCGCTCGCTCCAGAGCTTTAGTTAGATACCTGCGAGCATACGCAAGCCACACAACGTGCTCTCGGGCACGTTGTGTGAAGCATTAGAAACTCCTTTCTCGGGAGGCTGATATTACCATAGGCGCCAGAAGGCCAAGCGACGTGTGATTTGCAATGACATTACGCATTTCCATGCCCTGTTGTCAGACCGTGCGGCGAAGACATACCGTGCGGCGCAGCGTATTCTCCTGGCAAATGTACGCGTGCCGATCGACTTACTGAATCTTAAAGGCACCGCAACACCGAGACAGACCGGCCGTCGAGCCCATAACTGACAACGCCGTGCGCATGCAAGATTCGCCACATCACTGGGTTTCATCACTCCCCTGAGTGAACGCAGTACTTTTCAGTGAGAGGGCGACTCGCTGCAGTTTGGACAGAGAGAAAAGGAAACTAAGCGACACAACGTAACGAATTGGAATTAAAAAAGAAAAACACAGGATGAACGTCACACAATTTTCAAAGGAAAAAAACGAGAAGAAAACAAGGAACGAATACATGCAGGGCTTCTATTACTTGCCAGGTATACACGCCCCTTCCGGTCAGCTGGTATATGAATAAGCGAGCCAGCCGGACTTACCTGCAACGACAAACAAGACAATAAACAATGTAAGTTCGCAGCCACAAGAGCGTTTAGTGAGCTCAGCTATAGAAATGAAAGTTCCGATGGGACACTATACATATACACCATTAATGCCGTAAAGTGGAGAACACATGCGCGTCGAAACCATTCGATCCGTCGGAGGAAGCGTCAGGCGGACGACTTCTCCGACACTTGTAAGATGGAAAAAGAAAAAAAAATAATCTCGAAGAACTTCCTGGATGTGTTTGTTGACATGGCTGGTCGCGCACGTCAAGTCTGGTGGTTGTTAACATGCATGAGGCTCGCGCTTACAGCAACAGCTCAGCGGCGCATTGTAATAGCAGCTTACTACACATATATGCAAATCACGCCTACGAGTACGACGAGAAAACGCCGACGTTAAATCTGATTGTCTTCTAAAGAACACAGCGCCTAAGTAGTTAATTACCAATTACACAGCAATTACGAGCCTGACACTCAAAGACAGCTCGGCGAAATTACAGCCCCGCAACTCATCAAGAGCGCGCCACTTCCCCCGTATATGACAAAGACCCTTTTTACGCCTACAAATCGCCGCTCATCTAATTGACGCCGTCCCGCCGCCAGCGCCAGAAGTAAAAGAAGCTGCGACGCCTTCCACTTTTATCGTGCCGCCGATGCCGTAATACCGGTGGCAACACGAGACCGTGCACGGACGATTCCGTCGGCTGGGCTTCTTTCGCTGCCGCCGCCAAAGACGATCTTCGCGGACGGGCACACACTTCCGCCAACCGGGGTCACGCCGCAAGAGAGCATGCAAAGTCGATCGTGTCCGGACCCGCCGGCGTGGTGATCACGCCACAGACGAAGAAACGAAACGACCGGCCAAGCAATAATGGCTATACAGCTCCGAGGGATCGTGCCGGCCGAACGTGTGCGTGCTAATGACTCAATTCTCTACGCGTGCACGATCAGCGACCCCATCGCGGACGCCAAGGTCAAAATGACCGCTATAGCACATATTTCGGTCAGGATACATATTACGCAGGCGGGCAGCGCCGGCGTACAACATATGGGCTGTGCCAAACGAAACCGGCGCTAAAGCGAAACTCGCACGCATAACGCGCATCTCTATAGCGTATTTTCGGCCCACCACCCGACGTCCACTCATCAGTTTTAGCGCGTTAGTGTCGCTGTAATATTCCGTCCGAAATCTATATGCATGAATTTATAGATCCTAAAGGGAGCTATACTCAGTGGCCCACAGAGTTTTCTACGAAAATAAATTTACTAGAGGGAAATCTGCCGTTTGATATCTACGTGCGGGTGATGCAAGTATGTGGCAGTTCAGATACCGTGAGAATGACTGGCAGTACATGGGTGTGCCTAAACTTCGTCCCTATGGCTTCCGAACGGCTTTGTGACTTTGCAAATTGATCATTTCTAAAGAAACGGTTACATTCGATTGCAAATACGTACAAATGATTATGCGTGTGCAAAGAGACTAATTGTACTGAATAGCTTAGAAAACTGTGGGTGCTATAGGAAATTTGCGAAGGCAAAGAAGCGCAATAAATAACGCCACAACATCGTTTGAAGCCATAAGCACGAAGATCAAATTAATGTACTGACTGACCATCATTCCCATGATAGCTGAACGATCGGAGAGTTCCCTCTAGTAAAATGTCTGTATTGCAAGAACTACGCAGTGCATGGCCCGCCCGCATTTTCGGGCGCGCTTAAACAAGTGTTAACAGTGTTGACACTTGTTAACTTGTTAACAAGTGTTAATAAGTGTTAACAAGCTTAAAGGTACACTAAAGAGAAAAATGATTTCTTCTGCATCAGTAAATTACCTTTCTATGGCACCAAAAACACCACTCTTGCCACTATAAGACGCTTGGTAAACCAGAAAAAGCGCAAGAACAAAAGACGGGTAGCAACGCCTCCTTAAAGTTCCCGCACCTTGTCGCTATGACGTTATGGATCTTGATGGCATCTTCTAGGGCCTACTTAATTATATAGCGGTACAGATTGGCCACATTGTGTTCTAAAGGAACCAAATATTAAACATGGCAAGTTTCGGGAACCTTTAATCAGCCAACGCGGCCTAAATGCGAAAACATACTTTGGAATCCCCGACGTCACACTGACGTACCGGGGTCGGACTTTCGGCGCGAAATGCTGATACTGCGACTTTCATCTTCTCATCTAATAATTAAAATATTATTTTGAAATGACTGCCTACAGGGTCCTGAAACAATGATTTATTAGTCTCAACAGATTTATTGTTTCGCTTTAGTGTCCCTTTAACATCGCAGATCGATATCAGCACGCTGACGCTATAAGCGACGCGGTGCGCCGAAAATGCGTCGGAAGCGCGTGTGGGTGTGTGCTCAATGTTGGCTACAGTGCTCGTATATCGAACGACGCTGGAACAACGCGATGCATGCGAGCGTGCAGTACGTACGTATAGTTTGTAACGCGACAGCGCGCGCCCTGCAGATCTCGCAGCGCATACGCGCGTGTAACTTCCGATAACAACGCCGGTGGTTGCCACCGGGCGGTGCAGATAACGTCGAAGGCTGCGCACTCCACCTTTGTAACAGGCTGTGTACACAAGCACGGACTGTGGCGGCGCGTCAGGTGTGAGTGCGACGCGAAGCGAGCGTCGATATAGCCCCTTCCTTCGAGTGCGCAGTGCCGATGGTTCCGATAGTCCGTTATGCGAGCTGCAGCTGCAGTCGATTCCGAAAGGGTGGAGAAAGTGACTGTGTCAAGGTAAAAGAAAGCGAGACGCACGCACGCACGCACGCACGCACACACACACACATTATATATATATATATATATATATATATATATATATATATATATATATATAAGGAAGGCAGGAATGTTAACTAGGTAATATTCTGGTCGGCTATGCCGTACGCTGGGAGAAGGGCGAGGGGGTAGAGAAAGAAGAAAGAGAGAGAGCCGTCAGGTAAAGGGCGCTATTTATATATAGGGATATAAAGGGCTGCGAAGTAACACCTCTTCTTGAATAGAGTGCTTACATGACAATGTCGAATTCCGTCATATCGTCCAATTCGCCATCTTGTAAACTGTGATTGGCTCACAGGGCAGCTACGCCGCCTCTGATTGATTGAGAAGGCCGCCACTGGAGAATTTGACAGCGTGGCGGAATTAGACGTTATCAGAAAAGCAGCCCTGCACACATTGAAGTAATCTCTCTCCTTCTCTCTCTGAATGACAGCATTCCTCAGCATTCGCAGGACCGCAGCTATAACATCGATGACTCTGAGGCTGTTCTTGAGTCCTTGCCGAAATGTTCCGAGTCCTGTCGCCGGGCCCCGTATCCAGCGTCCGCGTATAACTTCCGCTGACCCTACGGAGCGAGAGGAGCAGCTGGCGTTTCTCACAAACCAGAGCTCCTAGCACCACGCACAATCGCTATACACTATACACATATATTGTCAGTCAATCGCAGAGGGGCTTCGAAAGTTTTCAGAAAGAGTGCGCGTCAGCGGCTGCAAATGCACTACTGAATATACAAGAAGCCGCGACCTTTCTCATCCGCGATGTGGCAGCAGTGCGTTGATGACCCCAGAGTACTTCCGGTCAGCCATTTTCGAGAGACCAATTAGCCAAGAAAGAAGAAGTAGTTTGCCGCATAGTATACTGTAGGCACATATTCTTGATGTTTTCAGATATAAAGAACGTGCACTATGCGTCGAACTCAAGTACGGGCTTTTATGTTGTTGCACTTTACAAAACAATTCATTGTCAAACACTCCAACTCCCGAACAAAACTGGTGCCAGCTGGAGGGTCCTGTAAATTTATAGACTATTGTAACTTGTGTTGCTCCTGAGGACTTAACCGGAAGTCTTCTGGGAACCCTGTTTATAAGCATGAAAAGGGTCTACAATGACTCAAAAGCGCGCAATGTATAGTTGTCATTGCACGTATACCTTCCGAGAGCACACAAGGAGTGCGCTACAGGAGTCCAAATTCACGGGCAAGGTGGCTACCTGCTCTGCTCACTGACCAAATGATGCACCAACAGTTGGTGAAACATGTACATTCCAACGCAAGCGCAGCATGAGCCACATATGAAATAAAAGCACGCAGCGAAGAACTCGGTGTCGCAGAAGCGTACATTCCACTGTACGTACACCCCGAAAGAACTTAAAACAAGAGTGTTTAGGTCTCGACCAATTCTAAACGTAACCAAATGGGTGATCACTGCGTATCCACCCCATATCTATCCATGCTATATAGACGGATTTGAAAGAAGTGGTAGGCCGCAGCTGAATGAAACCAACGGCATATGGTTTGTCGTCATGTGGCCCTCTTTATGATATCTTTATATACGCTTAATTAGTTAACTATATGAAACATAAGTAAAATTTTTAATATTCACTTAAGGGCTAAGTTCGTTTCGTTGCGTTGTAGAGGGGATTCAGAAACGACCGATCGAATTTTTTGTGGAAATTACACCCTTTGGGTCGTATCTTGCCACACAACGATAATCGTCATCTGTCTTGTCCGCATTTCCTTCCTTTAGAGCTGCGAGCCCGGTACTTTCAAACCATGAACCGCAAGCGCGTTATCAGCATGACAGAGCGTTCTCGGCAGGAAAGTAGCGAACGCAGCGTTTTCAAGAAAGCAAACACAAGCAAGGCGCACGACGATTATCGTTGTGTGGCAAATATACACCCCCAAGGGTGTACATTTGTCTAAGAGTGTGCAACGAGCCAGAGCCAGCAGATTTTCAACAAGTTTCTTCTGCAGCTAATCACAACTTTACACATCAATGGCGGCGTATAAGCTTCGCGAAAAATAGACTCTTTCACTTCTTCAGTTTTATTTGACCACGTACAAAGAGAAGTCCCGTACGTTGAACTAACTTAAAAAAAACGCATTAGACTGATATGCCACGCGACAGCAAGTCTCGCGGGGCGCCGGCTAACTGCCGCAATGGCGTTCGCACAACAGCTAATACAGTGTAAACACTCTAATTTCGCTGTGGAACTTTTCCAAGAGTCCGGCCTACGGGGTCCACATTAGCGTTGATGTACTATTCCCTTCCTTCCCTTCACCCCGTTAACGGAACAGGCCATCCTGTGCGATTAAATATGTATCCATACATCTATTATGTAGTACGTCGTTGGCACAACAAAGTGAGCTCGAACAGCGTGCGCCATCAAGGAGGTGGTCCGCGGGGAGTCATGTGCGCATACGCATACGAAGCAGGTTGGTGCGTCGAAGATGTAAAAGGCTTGTGCTTCCGTCAGTGACGGCATGTATGCATCACACCTGCAACTATGTACGGTAACCGTCGCATATCATATCACATTGAGGCCAGGCACGTCCGGAGATGCCAGAGTCGAGCGCGACGAAAGAAAGCCACAGCAAGCTCGCCCGGAGTATATTGCATACTAATACTAACACGTGCGACCATGAGTGCATTTTTTTCCCAGGGAACCGGTCTTGCGGGGCGCTTCTTTGGTCTTCGATCCGTATACACCACCTCTCTCTAAAACCATGCAGCATTTTGGGAGCTGGACACAGCCGACGTATATGCCAATCAAGTGGCCAGATTCACAGTATAATGGAGTATTTCACCACGTATAAAGGAGCGATTCCAAACAGCGGGGTGTTTCGGTGTGCAATTCAACCCCCGCGGGTTGTTATTCTGGAGGACCCAGTCAAATTCCCGCGCCCTGTTGGCATTTCGAACCAATGTGATGCGCGGTAGCAGCCCTGTGAGCTAATCAGAGAACACAAGATGGTGAATTTGACAATTGCCTAGTTTGACAAGTGCCATGCCCGGTTGGCGCTGCAATCGCATAGTTATGGCATTTGTCGCGCCAACCAAATCTCACAACTACTTACCGTTACGAGTCCCCCCCCCCCCCCCCTCCCTCCTCCCCCCATCGACTATATGTCGAAAGAATTTTCCTTAGTATCAACGGTATCCGGCACGCCTACACTCTAAAAACAGTTGCACTCTTTGGGGTGTATATTAGCCACACAACGATAATCGTCATTTGCCTTGTCCGCACTTCCTTTCTTTAACGCTACGAGCCCGGTATACTTCCAAGTCACGAACGACATGCGCGTTATCAGCATGACAGAGCATTCTCGACAGGAAAGTAATGAGCGCAGCTTTTTCAAGAAAGGAAATGCGAGCAAGACAGATGACGATTATTGTTGTGTGGCAAGATGCGACCCAAAGGGTGTATGTAATTTTGTTTAAGAGTGAACAGAGCGCCGATCGCGCCGAGAACGCGGCTCTCATCACGATATCACTGCGCTAGGCGGCAAAGGCGTGGACAAAGCATCTACATGCCCGCTATGCGTCCTGAAACCGACGCCCCAAGACACGCACAAAATACACGACTCATGCGGTTGCTGAAATAGCGCACGAATTCGTCTCTCCGATAGCAGCTGGAACCGTTGTTATATGGAGCTTCGGTGGTGCTGCACCCCTTTAGTGGAACAGAGCGGCGCGCTCTGCGCTACACTACGTGAGACCAGCGTTAAATTGCGTGTACTGGCCCCTGCTGCAAGCGGGGCGGCGCGCGGAGAGGCAGATTATGCAACGGCGGCGGACCGGCGTGCGTGCCATGGCGGGTGACCATCCATTCTCACCCTGGACCTGAGAGAGGGGCAGCATCCCGTTCCCTCCATCGTCCTGCCACCGCCGGTTCGTTCTTTCTTTCTCTCTTTCTTTCTCTTCGTTTACTAGTTCTTTTTCTGTCTTCTTTCAACGTAGAGGCCGGCTATATATGTGCGAGCGAACCGGTTCCATAAGGAACGCCTTCTCGCGGCGCGCGCTAACGGGTTCCAATATTTAAGTGGACCGTTTTGGGGCGCAAATTGCTCCGGTTCTTGACCCCCATTCGCCCAGCCCTCCTCTCACAGGTATGCATGGCTGGCTGCGGAAGCACGGGCACAACACCTCTACGAACGGAACGGAACACGATGCATCGCCGACACCGCGCCGCTGCCTCCACCGCATGAATATACATATATACACGCGGTCAGTGCAGGACATTGGAGCACACGAGAGAAGGCATATGCATTGGAAAGGAAGGCGGTATCGGATTAACTACAGAGTATAAACTTAACAGGCTGCGCCCTGCCCGCGGGATGGATAGCGAACAAAAGATGGGAACAGGTGAACATGTGAACACTGAGGCGCCAAGGACTGTGCGGCTATGTGCTGCAGCCACTATACAGTTTTGTACATGTGTGACGTCTGCCAAAGCACTGCACTGAATGTATGCCTGGCATGACGTCACCTGGCGTTATAGAGAAAAGCAGAAGCCGACGCGGGCGTTAATGCGCAACACGTTGTACGCGCTCACAGGGCCAGATACATTTTTTTCCTCACTGGTGGCGAACGTAACATGATATACAAGGTCTCCGTGTCATCTGGTTTCGTTCAAGCGCTTCGCTTGATACACTGTACATTATAGGTAGACGCCCACACACAGTACGCGAGCTAGAGCATGCGTGTGGTTATATACCTCGCCCCTATATATACCGTAGAGCTGCATGCCGAACTCAAACGCCACATTCTTCCGTCATCTGCGGCTACCCATAGTTATTGACTATTCGACGACAGCGAACAAGATTTCTCTTTGCTCAGATTTAGCCCGACGCATACATGGGGAACTGCCGATTTTTCAATGCTACCTCTGATTATTGCGCTCTAACCCTGCATGAAACGAGCGCGTCGGCCTGTCGATTGACCGTCTTGCCGATAAACCAGAGGTAATAAGCGCTTGCTTGCTATAAGCAGAGTGAATGAACAAGCGAAACGCCCTGCCGAACCTCGGTCGCGCTAAACGTTGCACCGCGAGCGCAAGCGCACACACGCGATCGGCGCGCAGTAGATCTACTCCGCAGGCAACACGGGGGAGTCAAGCACACGGTCACGCACGAGAGGCCACGGAGGAAGATAGGCAGATACGCGGAGATAAGGATCCGGACACCGCCGCGCGTGTATACATTGGTGCACGCATGCCCACGCCTCACGCGGGACCGGTGTTGCGTGCAGTTCGGAGAAAGCCTTAGCGAGCATTCGGTCCTATAGATCACGGTTGTTCCCAAAGGACAAATGAGGGTGGTCAGGCAGTATCCGACCTTTTATATATACGCGCAGATACATGTCGAAAATCGCAGGCACCAACCCGTCAGAAAAAGGAAACGCCCGCTACACTTTATTCGGCCAATGCGGGTGCTTCCACCATTGAAGTGCTGGACAGTTTGCGTGAGCAGGTATATAAACTCGGTTCATCATGGACGACCAAATGCGACGGCGTGACTATAGCACGCTGCACTTGAAAGGTTGGCTGCAACGTCATAATAGAGGTCGATCTATAGAAGCAATTTACTCGGCGTTTCTGTGAATCTGTATACCAGTGCCGCAACAATACACCGGCGGTGGTAAGCCGGTGAGGGTAAATCGCCCGGTGCGCGATATGCATGCTCAAGAACATTCTTAATTGTCTTAATTGTATATACACTCGCACTTCGCTAATACGGAAACACGACATCACTTAATTTAGCTTATCTATGATTTATCATTGCAGTGCAAATTCCTCAAACTCGACTGCCCCCCCCCCCTCCTCCCCCTCAACTATAACGCTTATGCACTCTCTAAACTTTCACACACAGCGGTGTTGTGATTGAAACGTTGCGTTTTATTACATACTAGGTTACGTTAGGTTAGATTTATGAAATTGCAAGCGAATGCAGCGGTGTTGGTGGCGTCAAAGGTATACTGGCGGACCTGATATCATATATACAGGAGGAAGTTAGACGGCATCTAGCCCGCACGTCTCGCGAAAGAAACAAACTGCGCCGCCCAGACAATCGAAACCGGACGCGCCGCGGGAGAGAGGACGGAACAATCGACACCAAAACGCCAGATAAAAGCACAAGAAACCGACAAGGAAGGGTCGACGTCGAAGAGGCCCTCTCGTCGCCCGTCCTCCTGTAACGCCGCCCTGTTATCTCATCTCTACGAACGCTGCGCGGAACTCTCCATCGCAACATCAGGGAGCAGGCACGGACGTAAGCAACAATCGGAAGAGCAGCGGCAGCAGCGGCGGCGGCGGCGGCAGAGAGGCGCAAAAGTCAAGCGGCGGGAGTCACGCAGCAACAGCTGGCGGCATCGGCGCCAACACAGGGAAGGGGTCAGCGAGGCTCCACCAACCGCCGATAAGCCGAGCTACAGCGCTGCGTGACCAACGCTTATAGGGACCACAAAAGCGCGCGAGGCCGGGATTCGTTCGCGCGGAGCGAGCAGCCGACGTTCGCGGAAGATACCGTATTTATTCGCTTCTAGGCGCTCCACTTCCCTTCTTTCCCTCAACACGCCCATGGTGGATCAATGCGGGGAAAGTGCTCAGACCATATAAGTAAGCAAAAACAGGTGTCCCAATCTGAGAGCAGAGAAAAATATGAAGTGCGGGTGAGAGACATGTAGGATTATTGAGGGGTTAATTCAATTTCTCAACCAAGTGCTTCATTTGCCCTTTTTTTTTCTTGTTCATGTCAATGATGACTAATGTGCGGAAGATTGAGATTTGAGACAAACAATGTATTGGTGTGCGTATCATTTCCACAACTCTTCTCTCAAAACCATATAGAATGTTAGATTCTGTTATATTCATCCTGGTCATTTTTCAATTACGAGACTTTTCTTTCGAGGAACCCGTATGTGTTTCCTTTGTAGCAATTGCTACGGTTGGGTAGATGTCTCTTTTCTCGATTTATTAATTACTTCTCTCCACCTTGCGGGTTTCCGCAGAACTATTACGTCAGTATGGTGCCTCGGCTATTGTGTACACATATACGATGGAAAAAGAAGTGACTGAACATAACTATGAGCAGGTAAAGAAGGGGAGTGGGGTGTTAAGAGAGGCGGGAAGAGAGGGTGATTAAATTCCTGAACATACGCTACATCTATAAACACCGGAGCAAGCGACGGGCGCGCGCGGCCAGCGTATACGGCTCGGGAAGAAGGCCAACGTGAGAAAAGCCAGGAAAGCGGGTTAAGCGGATTCAGAGCCCTCCGCGCGAGATCCGTTTATACAGCCGGCAGCTGCAGCATAAGCGGCGTCCGCGGAAGATGCCCGCGGACAGTGAGGCCGCTCAGAAAAGCGGGTTAAGCACACAACCACAGCCGCTACAAACACCGGAAGACTCGGGACCACGTGGCCCTGAGACGTCAAAGCAGGGCCCTGTGGACGTACAGTCGTGTTTGTTTCCGATTCGGGAACTGCTATATGTGGAACAGTTCTATAACTGAGCCTGTTCCTCTCCATTCTTCTTTCTTTCTTTTTTTCTCCAATGCCGGACTCTCCTATATAGAGCTTCGTGGCGCAACTGGGTTTACGGAGGAATAAGGAAGGATTATTACTTGTCGCTTGAGGTCCACATTTTGCCTACAGCGATGGGTTATTTGTATTGTGATGTGTACGCGCTATATTTCTGTATTTCCAACGCTGACATAATATTTATTCTACATTGGAACAGGAACTAACCAACAAGGCTATTGGTCCAACTTTACCTACTTTCAGTACATGTAGCTTTAAAAGTCGTCTTGAACTCAAGTGAACTGAAGGAGTAGTCAGACAGCGGAGAGTGAGAACGAGGAAGACTTTTCTGGAGAATGGGACGTCTTTAACACTAGGCGTCTTTGTTTTCTTAAAGGTTGTTGTTGGTCTAGTCCATGTTACATAATAATCACTGCAGAACGTTGACCCGAAGGTAAAGACGCACAACTCCCCACTGTGTGCCGCCTTAATTTCGCTTCTTCGTTATCGTGTATATCCGTGTTAACCAGCTGATATAATAATTATTAGTCATGCGTCGTTGTTTAAGCGTATTTATTATCACAAATGCTCCTCCGCTCTTGACTACTATCGTCAGGGGTTGACAAGGCCGGAGAAATCTTGGCATCTTAGAGATGGGCCGCGTGGCCCAACTCTAAGGTATTGCAAGGAGTGTTTTCGGCATCCGCTTCCGCCGATGGCGGTCTTCAACGGGCGGCGTCCGCTCATCGAATATGGATGGCCTGCATGTGGGCGCCAACTTTCGCATCTGCGTGGATCGCGCTGTTGCAAGAGCCGGGCAGAGCCCCGCTTGATCTTCAGTGTCGGTCGACGTCGTGCTGTGGCATCTTTCGCATCGCCCGTTATATGTTGCGGAGGACCATTCGACAGGTCAGTCGCGCTGCTGTCGGAGGAAGTCGTACGTACTTGAGCACAACGCGGTTATAGAATCACTAAAAAGACAGGCGGGCTGGCGCGGATTCCCGCGATTGATATATGCAGCGAAACACACAACGAGGACAATACAGGAAGGAAAGAAAACAAGACAGGACCGCACGCTGTAAGCGGATTACCCCGGCTCCTGCGGCAAATTTCCTCTCCCACAAGTCCTTCGTACTCAGGAACAACGCGAAAGAGGAGCTGGCCGTATGCGCTAGTGGCCGCGCGTCACAGCGAGCTCACCGCTCGCTCCTCTCGGTGCTGCTCGGCCCACGCGTTCGCCCGCAATACACGGTACGTTGTCGGCTCTGCATGCAGCAATAGGGAGTGCGGGGCAGCAGCAGCAGCGGGCGTAGGAAGTCGGGTCCGGCAACGAGAAGGACGGGGGGACGGCCCGCGCCACGCCCGGCGGCCGTTCACCTCCCCCTCCCTTCTCCTTCTCGGGAACAGGAACTGGCAAAAGGTGAAGAACAGTGGTAAACGGGCAGGGAGGGAGGGAACGGCTTAGCGGAGGTGGTTGCGGCGCGGCGTACAACAAGGAGAACGATGAGACCGTCGTCTTCCTCGGCGGAGTTGCTGTTGGTCGGGGGCACCGCGCGCGCGTCCGCGCCGGAACGGCGATTTAAAAGCTGCCGAGAAGGGGGTTGGCCTGCCGGCCGGGCCCCTTTCTGTGGGACTCTGCCGCGACGGGCCCTTCCTCGTACGCGCGCTCGTACAAACGAAGCCGCGCCGCCAGAAGAAGATGCGGCCGCGTTGTGGTCGTAGAACACGGAGGCGAGAGCGACCTGCGAGAGAAGGGGCCGCGAGGTGCGGTCGTCGGCCCCATTCTTCATCGCCCCGTATCCGGCCGCGGCTGTCGCTCCTCGCTGCACGTACAACGCACGAGCACGCGCGCGCCCCGTGCGTGCGTAGCTACAGCCGCGACACCGCCCGGGCTTGCGGCGGCAAGGAAAGTGCGATGGCGTTCTGTGCGCTTCAGGTGCGAGTTGCAAGGGACCTGACTCGTGGTGAGCTTCACATGCGGCTTCGAATGATGCTGCGGTTGCACTAGATGCGTCCTGGGACCTGACTCGTGGTGAGCTTCACATGCGGCTTCGAATGATGCTGCGGTTGCACTAGATGCGTCCTGCATCACTGGGCGAGCTGAATACGGTAACTGTGTCCGCCAGCTAAATCTTCAAGCGGAGGAGATGGTCCTGCAGCTGAGCACAATGTAGAAATCTGTCGGTGCGAGCCGTGATGCCTGAAAGTCGCGATTACAGCAGACGGTGGCGACCTATACCCTGGCAGGTCGTGGATTGTTACGTAGAGTCCCAAGCCGAAAAGAGTACGTTAGCCTCTGCAAAACAGTCCCATTCGATTAACTTCAACTGTGCGCAGGGTCATCGCGAAGCCGTTTCAACATTGGGCCTCGTTACCAGTAGGCGCACGCGCGACGCTACCGGCAAGATAATCCTTGGGCATCACACGAAGGACGCACGTATTCCGCACACCACCGCCCTTTCTTGCGAGAGGCCTCGACGTGGCCGCCTTGGCTTCAGCGTGTAAACAGGGGGCGATGAATACACAAGCGCCGCTTCCGAGCGAGACGGGCGGGGAAGTTGAACGCAACGCGAACAGCACACATATAATACCGACGCATCGACTCCGTCGCTGTTTTCGCGCTTTCGTTCCTCTCCGGGTTGCAGGATTCAAGAAGCCCATCAGGCTCCCCCGTTTCTCGTTTACGAAAGCCGCAAGGATATTTTCTTCTCCAACGCTTCCCGGCCGTCTCCCGAATCCTCTTTATCTCTTTTTTTTCTTTTCTTCTCCTAGGCACATAGAAATGTCAGATGAAAAGAGCTAACAGGCTCTCCCAGCCGAATAGCACGCGAGGACGATCGTGAAAGCTCTTCCACAAAGAGGGGAAGGTCATTAGCCGCCGCGCCGTTTCCAGCCCCCGGAACCGCGCAGCGTCCTTCCCCGAGACCGCACGCGAGCGCGCGCAAGCGATGCCGCTTCACGCGCCGCAGTCGCTTTTGTCGGCCACGGCGAAGCGGCAGCCGCAGCAGCATCGGCGGTAGCACCGCCGTAAACGAGGCCGCAGAAGACGGAAGGAGAATCAGGAAGAGGCTACTTTTGCTTAAACGACCCTGGTCGAAGCCGCGAGAGAATTCCGGGAGGCCTGCGCGACTTTATGCGGCTTCTACACGTCGAACGTCAGCTGCAGCGCTGACGTTATAGCCGGTTAAATAAGCACAATATAAGTCACCGTGACAGATGACAGACCCGCATATGGGTCGCCAAATCTCGAACACACCATTCTGCATTGCGAGTACAGCCATTTAGCCGCGCCACAGATTTTTTTTTTTTTTTTTTTCCGTCGTATGCTGATTAGGGTGCATGGTCGCGCCGATCGCACCTTCACGATCGGCCGTCCACGCCCGGCGTTTCGCATGCGCTCGACAAGCGACGCAGGAAGGGGAGAAAATACACGCAGCGGACGCTGCAACACGACTGCCGCCAGAACAGCGGTGGGCGTGACCGTACATACGACCGGGGCCGACTAGGTTTTACGAGCGGACGTTCGCATGGCAGCCGCCCAGCGGTGTTTTGCCCCCAACCAAGCCCGCTGTGTGTCACGTGCACGTGAGGCGTGACCGCGGTCGAAGAACGAGGACGACAACATCCGCCGCGTCGGTCGTGTGCGCGGTGTAGCAAGTGCGACGAGGCGCTGCTCGGCAGTATGTATCTGAAAGGGGGGGGGGGGGGGGAGCAGTATAGGTTCACCATCGGGGAAAGTGCGTGGCAGTGTGATTCCTGCGTCGATGCAAATGAGCCGCTGCGTTGATCACCAGTCGTGTCACTCATGTAACATTCATGCGTCGCGTTTTTTTTTTTTTTTTTGACGGGGGGGGGGGGGGGCAATGTTGAGGTCAGTCGGTGGCATTACAAGCATCGCGGCACACATCGAGATGTCGGCAACTCTTGCGGGCCAATTTGTGCGACGTAAGGGACTAAAGCCACCGACGCCGGTGCGGGGGAAAGGGCAGTAATGTTACTCACAGCGTGTTCGATCAGCCCGGAGGCAGACTGCTTGCCAGCACAGCAATCGTTATGATCTACAGTGCAGGGCCTTTCCGTAGACTCCGGATTACCGTTTCCGAGCGTAAAACTAAACCGTACAAACGCACACTGCCTGATATCATCACTCCAGCCACGGAGGAAGGAAACTAAGGAGAGGCCCTGACGTCACTCTTTGTGAAGCAAAAGTGAAGCCGGAATTTGGCGTTGCTCATGGCGATGCTCCGCCTTTTGGGCCACCCTCCTCTCTTGTTTACATCTTTCGCGAAACCACGCCGCACGCCGCGCTGCGCGTGGTGTCGCGCGCGGAGCGCGCGCGCTCGCGCCACATCTGGCAGAGCACGGTGCAGGTAACACTGCGCAACAAGACACGGTGACTAACGCAAACCCGCCCACTCAGCGCCTTTGCCACCGCCCGAAACTTACCAGAGCAACACGTGTGAGCGCTCAAAACCATAACAACGCCGCCATTGTGGCCCAAAAGGCGTGGCCATGCAACAAAAAAAAAAAAGCAGCAAAAAATGAGAACCTACTACGTCATTTCCGCCACACTTTTCTCCTAGCGCGCGGAGGGGGTAGGGCCTCTCCTTAGTTTCCTTCCTCCGTGACTCCAGCAGTGACAGAGGAAAGAGGACGAGAAGCAATGCGCAGTAATGTCTCGCTGCCTTTGAGTTCCACTTCTTCCGCAAATTAAAAGTTCGCTACACATTTGAGAGGGAGTCGACGGCAGAAGCGAAAAAAATAATGATAATAAAATAAAAAAGTAAATAAAGAACAGTTCGGCGCATTAAGAGAAAAACAAGCTTAATGATAAATTTAACTAATGAGCAAGTTTTCTTAATCTACGTCTGAATTAATCAGTCCGACCTAGAGATTAACACCTGCACTGCATCTCTGCCAACGTCCATCGTTGGCGCACAATTACACGGCGCTAATTTTCACTTGAGGTGAGCGGTTCTCGCACCTTTGCCGCACGAGCGTCCGCATGTTGTTGGGCATATCGCAATACTAACGCGTAGATGTTCTAAACGGCACGGCATATGGAGCGAGCGTTTATCATCATCATCATCATCATCATAACTATTTTTTTTTCATTGTGCGCTGGGAACAAAAAACACAGAAAAAAACACACACACCAAACAGTTCGCGTCGCATACGATACGCTGATCATTAAGTGATTATAAGCAAGGACACGCAAAGCAGCATCTCTCTACCCTCGGCGCCAGTAAAGCATATCACGTATCCGCGGGAAAGAAGTTACACACGACGACGCATCCTTCCGAGACGGCACTGGACCTCGACCCGAATATAAGCTACGAACCGACGCGCGTACGTACCCGCACATGTTTGTAGAGATTATATATACACGGGCAGAGAGAGGCAAGAGAACGTGGAGAAGAAAGGCATGTGAGCGCGAACTACGTTATACAGCGCTTCAGCAAGCGCGCGGAACACGAGACGCTCGAGCTCCCATCTCGCAGCGTCTCTGTTCCAATGTTGACAGATATCTCGGCCGCGTCCTATAGACTGCGCCGGCGTACTCGGGGACACAGCGTGGAACAAGGCCGAAGGACACGCACGCACGCACGCACGCACGCACGCACGCACGCACGCACACACACACACACACACACACACACACACACACACACACACACACACACACACACACACACACACACACACACACACACACACACGCACGTGCGCACGCACGCACGCACGCATACCTCTCTGTACCACTATGATTAACTTGGCCGAAATAAGACTATCGCTAGCAGTAAATCAATGCGGTCGCACACACCTCCCTCCCCTGCCCCCTTTTCTCCAATTTCACGCCGCTGTCAGGGTGACGAAATAAAGTTCCCTGTCTGTCTGTCTGTCTGTCTGTCTGTCTGTCTGTCTGTCTGTCTGTCTGTCTGTCTGTCTGTCTGTGTGACGTCCCGAAGTTTTGACGTACACACGCAGTTAAGCTCAATTACGTCACGGGGAGCTCGCGCGGGAACTGCAACGTATAGTTTCGCCACCACCCTCTACAGCTTCTACGCATTTCCTTGCTTGCCACCGGTCCTTCTGTCCCAGACAGAGTAATCTTCTTGGCATTGCCGAAGGGTATATATATATATATCGGGCTAGCGCTGTGCTGCACAATATGGCCGACGGAAACGAAAGTGCAATGCACTTGAAATCGCTTCACTGTATACGACTACGCATTCCACCGACGGCCGGCGCGATAAATGGCGCTGTCAGATGTTGACGAATGCCCTCTCCCTCGCGGACTTGCCGCAACGGAGGCGGACCGTGTGTATGGACACAGCCGGAGTGGTGGGAACGAGCGCGTTGCTGCTCCATTAATCCCCGAGGGACGGGCGGCCACAATTGCCGCCACCTCGGCCCTATCGATCACCGGGGCGATTGTGCGCCTCGCGCCCATGGCAGGAGGGCGGTCCGACGTCCCAGGTGTATAAGGAGATCGAGGCTGCAAGGGACCGTGTCGCCGCCGCCGCCGCCGCCGCCATCAGGTTCAAGTGGGTTCCGGGCCTAATGGACCGCACGGGCGGGCAATGATCGCACCACGTCCCCTCGGAAATGACCCCCCGCCCCCTTTCCATCACCCCCGGTTCACGGCTGTAGCACCACTATACCCCTAAACCCTCAACCTCAGCCATTTTTATACGTATACGCACCCACACGCGGAGCGATAGGAACAGTGTGCTATAGAAATAAAACGATCGACAAGTTCGGCAGCTCGGAGCGCGCAAGGTGCGTGCACTCGAAGATTATTTTCCTTAGAAGGGACACTACAAAGAGTAACACTATAATCAGCTTAGACTGATATTAGGTATTCTTCCAAAGCATAAAAAAGGAAAAAAATTTTTCTGTGTTTAAGGAGATGTTAGCGCCTGCGCCGACTTAGGTCCTCCCTCTTCTCTTAATTGACAAATGTGGACCAAAAGCTACAAATGTTTCAAGTAAAGAATAGAGCAAGGAACTGGCATTCCAACTGCAAGAAAAGAAAAAGAAAAGGTTGTCGCTAGACAAGCCGAAGGCCAAGCTACCTCTTGAATGTCGCACCGATACTCCAGAACTGGCGCGTCAGTGCGACGTCACGATTTTAAAACTATTTTCTCGTATTTCGTAACGGTTATCGGAACTCCCTAAGTTGAGTCTTTCGTTGCTTCATAATGCGGGGTTTTACTTCTTTGCCAACAGGCAGTTTAACTGTACTCGTATACTCATAAATGCGCCGTCGAAATCCGTGACGTCAAGGCAAGGCGGTGCGGGAACTTAAGAAGGTCGTCACACGTCTTGCACTTTTCCGTCCTCCCGGCTTACATACGAAGCCTGCTCTTTCGGTGAGGGTGGACGTTTTGTTACACTGCAAGAAGGAAAAAGTGGCGAAGGAAAGGCAGGGAGGTTAACCAGTTTAGCTTAACGGCTCTGCTACCCTACACATGGGAGGGGGATGGGGGGGATGAAAGATGGGGAAAGGAGAGAGAGAGAGAGAGAGAGAGAGAGAGAGAGAGAGAGAGAGAGAGCACATAGCACAGCACACACATCGTCAGTTAGAGTCTATCACTCTTGCGTGGTACGTAAAAAAAAAATTATGGGGTTTTACGCGCCAAAACCACTTTCTGATTATGAGGCACGCCGTAGTGGAGGACTCCGGAAATTTCGACCACCTGGGGTTCTTTAACGTGCACCTAAATCTAAGTACACGCGTGTTTTCGCATTTCGCCCCCATCGAAATGCGGCCGCCGTGGCCGCGATCGCGTGGTACGTGATATCACTGTCACAGCCGCTTGTCCAATCCCGTCTCTTTCAAAAACCGAAGTAGTCCCTTCGTCACCTTCAGCTGCGATGTCTTCTGTCGGCGACATGTGAAAATCGTGTCGAGGGACAATGGTCTAGTGCCAAGGTGCGCTAGAACGGATGCCAGGGACTGTCGCTGAACATTATATTCAGGACAGTCGCACAGAATGTGTTCCAGCGTCTCCTCGCAAAGACAGGCATTGCAGAGAGCGTTGTCGGCCATTCCAATGCGAAATGAGTACGATTTCGTGAAAGCCACCTCTAGCCATAAGCGATAAAGCAGAGTCGCCTCTCTTCGGCGGAGTCTAGTTGGCATACAGATATGCATCAAAGAGGGCAGGTGGTATTGACGGTTGCTCCGGTTGGTCTGGCTGTTTGGTGTGCACCATAGAGAGAGCGTGATCTCCCGTGCAAGCACTCGAAGTTGTTTATCTTAACGTGTCCCTTCAACTTTGTGCACAACGCACCTAGGCACGCAGAGCCCCTGCCAAAGGCTCAGAAACCGCCCGATGGCCTCAAGCGACACGGCAAGCCTTACAACGGGCCCCCATTCCTAGATCTCTCGAAGTTCTCGGAGCGTTCTCCATTACAGGGCACGTAAGCGGACTTTGTTCCGCTTGCTTACGCAGCAACCCCCAGCAAGACCCGGTATATAGAATTTCAGTTCTCGCGCCCCCCTAACCCAAATGTCCCTAATATTCGAGAACCGACTGCCACGAGCGCAACTGCGATGATGTTGACGTTGTACATGTATGCGTGGGCGCGATCAATGTAGTTCCCTATGGCCGGATCCCATTATCGCGCACACACGCTCGGAATGCAGCGTCGCGATCAAGTTGCATGGACGCACAACGCCGACGCGCTCGCTCCATCCTGCATGACGACGCACACGCCATGCACGGAAGCCGCACCACGAGCAGAAGAAAAAAAGGAAAGAAAAACAGCGAGCATCGCGAGCATTAATTTCCCGGGTCGGCGGGCACGCTGTGTCGCTGACGCCTCCGCCAACGGCGGCGACGACGACGCGTACACGCGCACGGTTCGGGCTCCGGTTGTCATTATTTATAAATACGCCCGCAGCCTCCGTGGGAGAGCGCGAGAACACGGCATGCAGCCGCGCCGCTCGGGCGATGCATTTACGCAGGGCGTATGCATATATATATATATATATATATATATATATATATATATATATATATATATATATATATATATATATATGAGCTTGATGAGTGCATTCACTTCACCGGCAGCGAGGCGCGAAGCGCGCGCGCCAAAGTCAATCTTATGTTGGGACACGATTTTTGCTCGAGGTGTCTTCTGCGGCTTAATCCCCGTGTGCCCACTACGACAATGCGTTGCGAGTGAAAATATAGACGTTCGTTTCGCATCTGTTGCCCCTTTTGTGAAGTTAAGAAGCCTATATAAGAATTAAGCCGCCCGATAGTCAAGAAAGAATACACGTTCGTATCTGTAATATGCCGCCACATAAACAACGAAGTTAGTAAACGGATCGTGAATGGCGCAAAATATAGAGCAAATTTCTTAGCGCGGAAACAACACATCATTATCAACTAGCACGATCTCCGACATTATTTACTAAGCTAACTATATAGACGTACGCGATACTGGAGCATGTATTGCAATACACATGTGCACACACGTGTACTTATAGGTGTATAGGTATATACACCTATAGGTATAGCTATAGGTTATAGGTGTACTTATAGGTGTATATAGAAACGATAGCAAACGCGGCAGCAGCTCGAATATGATTCAGTCATATTTACGGTCAGTGTATGGGCACTATATATATATATATATATATATATATATATATATATATATATATATATATATATATATATATATATATATAATACGGCATTTTCCCGCATATGCAGCCGAACAATCCAATGCGTACAATGCTTGCGTCTTGAGACAACGCTTTCCTCATCGACCGAATCTATAGGCGATAACTGAAAGCGACATGCAAATGTTCAACACGGAGATACTTCTGAACTGCATTTTCCACGTTATGGAGCGTTGTGCGAAGTTCGCAACCTGCACGGACTGATTACATATACAGGTCCGTTAGAACCATAACTCGCCTTTCTTACATTTCTTTGGGTGCTTCCCAATACTGCTGACAACCGCGTTGACTTGGTTGGTAATAAATTTATTGAATTGTCGGGCAGGTTTTTGGCGACCCGGGCTCAGGTCTCCCACGACGGGACGTCGAGACATTGTCTCAGCGCCGCCTCGAGGGCCTGCGTGCTGGACGGCCCGGATTTGGTCGGCGAGGTCTGAGTTGCGCAGAGCGGCGGCCCACCTCAGCGATAGGCTCTCCCGAGAACTCGTTTTTGCGTTGGGCGTTACATTCGCATAGCACGTGTCTGAGTGTAGCTGCGTCCTGTTTGCATACCTTACATGTCTCTTTGTGTGCTTCTTTGTGTACTGGGTTCATTTAAAGCAATCTTTTTTTCTCATTTGCGAGTCCCAAGGTAGAAATACAGGAGTGCACCCAGTCGAAGGCACAAGGCGCGTGATATAAGCGTACCATTGCAGACAAATATGTGCGAAGGCACAAGACAGGAGAGAGAGAGAGAGAGAGAGAGAGAGAGAGAGAGAGAGAGAGAGAGAGAGAACAGTGTCCAGAACGTCGCGGAGCGAACTTTTCTTTCTTTCTTTTTTTTTTCTTTTTTTTTTCCCGGGAAAGCACGGCCGCGCTGAAACGCGAGTTCCAGCCCCCGTCGTGCGTTAATCTGGTGGCGCGCAGCGTATACAAAGGCCAGGAACAAACAATGAAATCTGCACAAAGCGACACGAAGGTATGCGCATACGGCGGAAACCGCAGGTATTAACAGTTCAACGCCCCGGGCGCACGCCGAGTAATCGGGAAGTCTTTTTACGAGGGATGTGTCACAGCTCTGGCATGGCGAGGGCTGCCATAAAGAAGAAAAAGGAAGCACGCGCTGGCGTTAGACACAGGGAGACACGTACCAAAGCGCCGCAACACGTGTGCCAATCGCGGACGAAACTGCTGCGCCTTCGTCGGTGGACACAGCCGACTTGAACAGTGATTGCAATGGAGCAGGGAAAAAAAAAAAAGGCCTGTTGCGTGCGAGAGAACACAAAGAAAACGAGAGAATACGCTATATAGAGGGGAATCTTGACTTTATCGAGTAGTTGTCTCCAACTCTGCGTCTGGCTGTATTTCATGCCACGTGACACAATAGGGCCCCATAGATGGGACCACAACGCGTTTAGTGCGAGTCTCTTCTGCCTGGGCCTGGAACGCGTCTTCAGTAACAATAATATATAAAAAAATATAATGTCCGGGGACGGGATCTGGATAATATATGGGGCACTCGAGCTCACCCGGTGCACGGACGATCTACAGCCTTCCTGATACACGCGCAGGGCTTCCTCCCTTTCCCAGTGCGCAACTCCTGCTTCTCGAGCTCACGCCACGTGACGCAGGTAATTTCTTTTTTTTTATTCTTTTGTTTTACACACGCGAGTGGCTCCTCGTCCGCAGGTGCACTGACTGCCCTTCCAGTTCCTATTACTTCGTTTAGCGAACAGCAAAGTGCGCGAGATGTAAAGCTTTCCCTACACACATGCGAGTTCAATCACGGTTATCCCAATATCCGCCGACTTACCGACAGGTATACGTTGCTCACTCTTCCCGCACGCATGGGCGACCTCGCACGGAGAGTGGTATATACACCGTGACTCTTCCGACAGTTTCAACCAACAAAACGCAACCGACTCGCTCAACGCGCCGACAATCCCCGATAAGAAAGACCTCGAACAATGGCGCATTCGACGCGCTCGCATCGAGGGCCGCGCGAAAGTAACCATGCTATCGCATATATATGCCAGCCGACGGAAGTAAGTAGACGATAAGGAAAAAAAAGAAAGTAGGAAGAAAGAACAACGACGAAATCGGCGCGCACTTTCGCAGCCCGTTGAAGACCGACGGCGTTTCGCTCGCGTATACGTATACGTTAGCGCACACGCAACTAGCGCACTGCGTGGTTTATACACTGCACACGATAAAAGAGGGAACCTTGCGCGCACCGGCGAATCGAGAGTTGTACGCGTCGCTCGGGTGCGCACTTTGCACGTTAACCGGGTTAGGCGACCGGCGAAGCAGGTCGCGGCTCACTTCTCCGCGTCGCTTGCCGGCTTCGCGTGCAGTGAGAACGCGAGGCAGCGAGCAGCGGCTGCAGGCAGGCTCGAGATTGCGCGCGCCGATGCTTTCGCCGGATGCAGGAAGTCGCTCGGCTGATTAAGCGAGATACAAACATAATGCGTCATACCGGCAAAGTAGGAAAACCTAGGAAAATCCAGGAGTGCACTATACGCGCAAACAATGAAGCAAGAACTTCGCAAGAAGGGGCCGGCGGCACAGCATCGCGTTCTCCTTATATACTACGCTGCTCCTCTTGTTTGGTCGCCGCATCTCGCGCGCGCGTGTGTGTGTGCTTTCTCAGAACATGCGCGACTCGGCAATATATATACTCTCAGCGAAGAAGCGCTCACTCGCTAACGTGAAGAATTGGGTTCTGCGAAACAACAGCAAACCTAATCAACCGCACGCGCACGAAACACGCGAAAGCACTCTATGTATAAGCATGCACAAGTTAGGGGGGGGGATTAGGAGGGGGAGGGTATACCTAAATGAATCAGCAAATTAGACACTGCCGTTCGGCGCGCTGTGCAAAGGTTCCACTTGACACTTTACAAAGCGTCAATACACATCGTGCTCACCGCTGTTCACGTACCGCGTGATGCTCAGCTTATACGAGAGCTGCAACTGGGAACATTTTTCATTTCTTATTCCTTTTCTTTTTCGCCCTCGCTCCGCAGTCGCAGCGCTGCCGCCACCATGGCGGTTGCATGCAGGGAACCCGAGCGCAGCGCACCGCTCTATGACTGGTAGAAACTATGGAAACTTAAGTGGTTTATGTTTGAGTTTCCGCGCAACAGAATTACGCGTTCTGGCATATTCAAATTACACTTCGACGCCGCCGTGTCTGTAGGTAGCGTTTAGGTCGTACTTTATTATTTTTCTGACGCACCTTACTTTGAGGAATTCAACTAGTTCGGTAACGCCTCTGTGCCACGAAGAGGGCCTGCATGCGTGGTTATGGTTCGGAATGCTTTTTCGCCAAACGACGTCAGACGCAAGGCGCCGACAGCACTGTTTATTTTTTTTATTTTTATTTTTTGTGACACGAGGCCCTTAACGCTTTCGCGTTAAAAAAATAAGTCGAGTAACCGTAGAAATGCGTTCTAAGTGCACTTGCCGATTTAGTTGCAATCACACAGGACGCTCTCCCGCATCGACAGCGCACTGCCACGCGATAAACGCGAAGGCGTCGAGTTGCTGCGCTGCAGCACTTACAGAGGTAACACCGCAGATAAAAAAATTACCGACGATTACGTTACTTCCTAATGCGAAATTTGAGCGCAGCAAATAAGCTGTTTCACCTTTTCGATAGATTGAGGCAAAGAAATCGAGCAACACATGTATGCGCTATCACAGAATTTGTTTTTTATTTTTCACACGTATTCCTTTAACAAAGACTCCACTAACAGTTCTTGACAGTCATGAAGGAAGCTTTGTGGTCGGAGAAATAGACTGATATATGTTCGACTTGGTACACCAATGCTTGATTCTCAAAGACGAGATCTATACAAGTGCCTCGCGAGGTTGTCACAGCCGTGGGACGCGTTACGAGCGAGAGGAACGGGATGTTCTCCCGCATAAGTGTTAGGAAATTGCTGTTTGTCTTTATGTCAACATTAAAGTCCCCCACTACTAACATCGGTGTGGATCGATGGACGGTTAATGCGAGTTGCAGGAAGTGCACGACGTCTTTCGTGAGTGCGGTAGCCGGCGCTTTGACAACCGGAGACTCGCAGGAAGAGGGGGGAGGGGGGCGGCGTGTACACCCAGCGGCAAACGATGGGGGCAGAAGCGCGCGCAGCAAGCGGACAACACGATAAAGGGAGGAGGGAAGAGATAGCAGCGACTGACTGATGCCGCTGACGCCGATAGTGAGTCAACCCCAGCTGCGGAGTTGGTTTCAGGGACAACGCCGCCGATGCCGACACAAACAATATGATACCCTCGCTTCCGCAGCGCTAAGAACCAGGTCTAGCCGTGGGAAGGTGGTCACGTATTCGTCGACGTGCCGGGGCCTACGTGAAATAACCGGCGCGTCGGCAACTGAAGAGCACCCTATCCGCCACACAAGAACAGGGGGGGGGGGGGGACCCTTTCCTCCTCTTTCTGCATGGCGGCGACGGTGTTCTATGCAGTCACGTTATCTTGACTCTCTAGCGGCGTCAGCGGCATCCAGCGGTATCAGTCGCTCGCTGCTAGCGCTGGGGGGATGAAAGGGGGGCGGAGCTGGTTACGAGGCCGACGACAACGCCGACGACGACGCCAAACCCAGGAACGGACGCCAAAGAGCTGCGCTCTAAAACAATTCAACTCTACGATAATACACTGCAGCACACGCAAACTTCGGGCGCTATAGTACGCCGTACATAACGACGCGCAACACGCGATGCGCATATCTGGCAGGCATCGGTGAAGAAAATGATAAAGAAATACAAAAAGGTAACGCACATGGAGTCGGTGCAGTGCACGTACACTTTTGGATTCCAACGCATTCAAAACGCGTGTGCGAGGGAAGAGCGTGCCTTATCTCTGGCCAGAACTCGGAAGACTCTCAGGGAGCGAGGGAGCCGACACGAACGTGCCCGCGAAGTGAAGCGCCGAGTGGCGCTACAGTCCTGAGAAACGAGCATCACCGGTGAATAGCGCGCGCCGCCAGATTGCTCGGCGGCATCAACAACTGCACGCGCTATCTGCTTAATGCATCGGTGCGGCGTCTGCCCGCGGGAAGATCTGTCCGCGCAGCACCGCACTCGAAGGAGGACGCTCGCCGCGCCGCACTGCGGAAAGCGAAAGCGAGAGATATCGCTTGCCAAAAAGCCGAGCAGGGGGATAGGGACCGCGATCCTTCCGAGACACAATGCAGGCAACACGTGCCAACGCGAATGCAAAGCGTGTCGACTTTCGCAAGACACCCTTAGTATCGCGCCCGTATGCGTGCGTGACTGCGTGCTCCCGGCGCCGTGGAACAGAAGGCGCTCGGTGGAAACGTGCCGCAGCCATCGCACCCCAGCAGAAGACATCGACAGGAAAGCACTGCGAGGTTTGGAAAACAGTGTCGAAATAGGTTACGCGTATAACGGAAGCCCGATGTCGCAGGAACAAACACGCGGATCAGATCTGATGGCGGTGCCCGATGTCTATACGCTACTCGGGCTTGTCAGCGACTCGGGCACAAAAAGGATAGCAGAAGATGAGTCACGGCATAAGGCCTACAAGTGACGTGAAAAGCTTCCTCAAAATGACATTCTGCAACAGTGTTTGGCGACTGCATTGCACATTATATACGTAAAATGCAAGTGAGAAACAGAGGACAGCAGAACCAATAATGTTTTAAATTAAGGAGTGTGCGAATAAATTAAGCACGTATGTTTAATAGGGAGAGATAGGAGGGGGGAAGGAGGCAGAGAGAGCGAGTCAATTGATAACGAAGGGCAAGTAAGTGCTCTGCGTCTTGTCTTGCTCATTCTTCCTGTTGTCCTTGAGAGTGCATGACATACAGGGGCGCGCGAAGTGAGCCGGGAATATGCACGCTTTCGAAAACAGCTAAACACCTTACCTCAGTGGCTCGCTATATTGGCTTGCGCTGCGAAGCACGACATGGCTCGAGGGTTCGATTCCCGACCACGGCGGCCCCTTTACGATGCGGGCGGAGTGCGAGAAGGCTCGTCTGTATACCGCTGCTTTAGATACACGTTAAGAAAACCGCAGCCTGGTCGAAAATGAATCCGGAGCAATCTGCTGCTACAATCGACGTCCCTCGAAGCCCAATGCGCAGCAGCTTCGGGACCGATCAAAGGCCATAATTCAACTTAATTTAATTTTAATTAAAACACCTCACGAAACCGACGATCGACCCACCAAGTCGAGAAGGAAGAAATCGCGCACTGAGGAGTAACCTCGCACGCGGAATCGAGGCGCTGGAGAATAAACGGAAATGAGGAGCGCAGATCATTATTCTTTCTTTCGCTCGTTCTTAGGACTTTAACAAAGAGGGTTTGGAGATCGGCGGCGCACTGTCTAGTGCGACCGACGACGACAGGGAGGCACGTATAGGCGCGCCGGTGACGGCAACAGCAGCAGCAGTTATCAGCCGCAATTTCTGCAGACGCTCGCCTCGCGAGAGTCACCGCGATGGAATAACGCGCACGCTCGAATTAAGCGACGACCATCGGGAGCTGCTCTCCGGCCTCGCATTCCCTGGCTCCGGCGCTGGCTGCTGCAGCGGCAGATTCCGCGACGACAAGCTCGCGACGGGATCGAGGAGACCGGATCAGCGGAGAGGAGAGAAAGACGGCGCGTCCCCCCCCCCCTCCCCACTGTTCACTTAAGAGGCGGGACGCGGCTAAGAGAAGCGTACGGCCCGATCGAGACAGTCAGCGCGAAACAATGCCAAGGACGAACCAAACGGTGGCGGCCGCTGAAAGACGTGCTCCGGGGCGCCGGCGACAAACAATGGCGTTCTCTCGCCAGCGCGCGAACGCGTACTCTGCTTCTTCGTCTTGCCGGCCGCTGCGGAGAAGAGCCGCGATGGTCCCGGAGAGAGAGAGAGACAGGACCAAGGGCGGAAGGGGACGAAGTGAGTTAAAAAGACTCTCGACGAGACAAAAGGACGTCTCGCGTGCAGCGCCGGAACGGCCCATCAAGAGCACCGCGCGGAAGGAGCAGACGGTGGACCCTGCAGCGACAATTGATTCCCGCTGCGGGCCCTTTTATTCTCGCGGGAAAAAGAGGGCCGCCCTCATTATCTGCCTGCCTTTGAATCAAACGCGGCTAAGCGCGCGAGTATTCCAATGCGAAGTGGACTGATACGGCGCCCGCTGTATAGCAGCGCAGCGTAATATATACCTTGCCGTCGTTGATTAATCTGCTGTGGGACGTTTATTAATCAGACACGTGCTCCGGTGAAACGTCCGTTAGCTTTGATGCACAAACGCGAAGCACAGGGAGTCCTAGCTCCATCTGTGACCCTTCTTTGAAGAACTTACCCACATTACGTATGCTTGACATCTGGGAGACAGTACAGGTGTTCCGTAATACGGTCCGCATCACATATATCTGGCTGTTTCACTTTGCATATTTATGTATACAGCACAGGTAATTTACGTTCTCCCAATCCGAAATACACACACCGTCATGCAGGACCTTACGATGACCTAGACGGCTCACGCTGACCACATTATCCATTGAATCACACGGCAAATGTTCTATATTACAGCAATGGTTACGCGAAGCTGTAAACATGCTTGCGGCGCAATATTCGCCAGGGAGTTCTTCTCACTCGGCGCTTAAGCATATCTCACCGGCTGGGCAAATAGCGCACACTGCGCGAGCACAGCCAGGCGCCTCAAACGCTGGAACACGCATGCGTGATTGCCTCACACACACACACACACACACACACACACACACACACACACACACACACACACACACACGTGTTGAGAACAGCGCTCTCCAACCGGGGTTGCCAGCGCCCCCCCCCCCCCCCCACACACGTGCGTCTGTGTGTGTGTGTTTTGACGACTGGCTGGCAACCCTGGTTGGAGAGCGCTGTTCTCAACGCATGGCCTGATTCTATTATATATACAACTGCGGGGCAGATCAACACACGCGTGATTGGAAATCGTTCCTGCATGCCACGGGAGCGGACGCGTCGCTTTAGCAGAGCCGCTGTGTATAACGCCCACATGTGCTCGAGGCGGAAGAACTGCTTCTCTCTTTAGTGTCTCCAACTGCTACGCCTTCTTCATTTCCCTCTTCCGCAGCGCAGAGTAGCTTACAGTGCACCTGCTCAGACCAATCTCTGTCTTTCATGTTAATAAAAGCCCTCTCTCTCTCTCTCTCTCTCTCTCTGTCACTAAATTCAAAACAAAATAATATTCACGGTTCTGGTGATCATGCGGAGCTAAAGCAGTGAGGAGGAATTCTCGAAAAAAAAAAAAGGCCACCATTCAGAGAATAATAATATATATAAAGAAAAGAGTCCTCTACGTCACGTCCGAGAATGGCTACTTCAGCATCTCGGGAAGACTGCGCGATAAAAGTGAAAAATGGGGAGTGTTTCAACAACCCGGTCATTTGGACGACGGCTCTGAAGCTATTAGGGAAGCGCACGACGACGGCTGGGTACATATATCTATAGGCAGATACCAGACCAGCGCTAACCCTGAGAGGGATTTCACCGCGAGCTTCAAGCGTATAAGAGCGTATCGAGAAAAAAAAAAAAAAAAGAACGAACTGCACGGAAGCCCGCACGGCAGCCACCTCCAGTATTATATGCGCACATCTGGCTTGACGATAAAGCTACCAAAGCGGGTCGTATTACTATATGATCACCATCACAGAGTCCATGGAACGATCGAAGCTCTCCCGAGAACGAGAAGCCACTCAAGAAAGCCCGCCTGGCATCACGCAAGTGCTTCGCAGTACCAAACATAAATTTGAAAAGAAAACGAAAAAGAAAATGAAGACGACAACAAGCCGTAACCACGCTGTGCCTTACGAGCGCGCAAACGGCGGCCCGCTCGTAACGCGCGGGCCGAGCCCCTTGGGCAAGCGGACGCGCGCGGTCATTTCGGCGGATTAGGAGCCCTTCTATGCCCCCCCTCCCCCCTCACAGGAGTCGCACAGGTTTCCGGGGAACCTGCAGCACCGCCGGGGCACGCGGTGCAATATCCCTGGCCTCGCCTCTCCAAGACGGATTAGGAGCGAGCGCGGCCGCAGGACCCGCCAGGTCTCGTTTATACTGGCCGCTCGTCGGGAAAACAATAGAGGCGGGCAGGCAGGCCATGAGGGGACTCTTGTCGATCGCTTCAGACGCTCAGGGCGTCGAGAGGGGGGGGGGGGGGGGGGCACTCGGGCCCGAGCAACGTTGGGCCCGAGGTCGTCGAGGCCGCCGCAACGACGACGACCATGCTGACAGGTTGTCTCCGGGAGGAGACCTCGTTAGAGCTCGCCCGAGAGATGCAGAACGGCGCGCAGGCAGTGGTCGAAGAAGTTGCCGCCTCCCTTACTAAAGCAGCTGCATTGAGGGGGGAGGGGTAAAAGAAGGAGATTGAGCACTAGTAGCGAGAGGGCTCTAGACGAAAGAGGATCAGGCGTAGCAGTGTACGTCTCTCACACGGAGGATACCTCAACCGCGACGAAGAAAGAAAGAAAGCAGCGACCATGCTGGCACGACAGGTGAGGCCACCAAAACGAGCCGTAACGAAAGGGCCACCGCTCGAGGCGGAAGAACATGTGTCCTGCACGAGCACGCGGAGACGTGACGACGAGGAGGCGCGAGTGCGCTTTGCCGCAGTGCCTCGGAGCACGAAGCTTCCGATCCGCGCCACAACACTCGCCCGCCGTTCCTTTCACCGTCTAGTGTGCCCGCCGAGAGAGAGAGAGAGAGAGAGTAAATAATAATTCAATTCTGGGGTTTCACGTGCCAAACCCACTATCTCATTATGAGACACGCCATAATAATAAATCTAAGTACAAACACAGGTGTCTTCGCATATTGCCACCATCCGAAATGCGGCCGCCGTGGCCGGGATTTGATCGCGCGACTTCGTGCTCAGCAGCCCAACACCATATCCACTAAGCAACCACGGCGGTTAAGAGAGAGTTTGGGGTGCGGGCGCTGTGAGTGCGAGCGCGGCTGTGCTCGCGAGATCCGAGCCCACCTCGAAAACGCGCTCTTCCGAGGATATATGGACGATTCCGGCTCGCTACAGCTTTGTCATTGTGCCGTACGCACAATGCAAATAACTTCGCGACGTTCGTATTTCTCACAAATTCTACAGACGGGCTACAGTCCTCCCTATCTAAAACCTATACCAATATAAAGAATAAAATTTATTACGCCTATACGCAACATGGAATGACCGACGGCGAAATTTTACAACAGAAAGGTCACAATTACAAGTGCAGTGTTACACAATGAAGCCCCGCAAGGAGCTCCGCGCTAATTAATCGCGTCGCTGAGATTTAAGCATCCCTCGCGCGCTCCTCAGAACGCAGACGCTCTCAGAAGCATCTCTCAAAGGTATTCGATCCTTCCCACGTTGGCGTTGGCGTTCCGCTATAGGTCCGGGGGCAAGTCAATCGCTGTTTCCAATCGTGACCGTTACCTTAATAACGGTCGCTTCTGGCACGTAACAGGCGCGTACCTATCCAATCGGGATCAGTTCGAGCAGGTAAAGCAGAACACCGCCTTACATAACACACCAGTGAAGCTATATACGAAAATACGAAGCAGAGTTGTCCGGCGGTATATCAACGAGCACGCAGCGCACCCTTCCGGGCAAACAAGTTAACCGACGCCACGCAGCATGCATCTCCGCATACAGATCGTACTATACTATACGACCGCGGCCTTGGTTTCGTGAAGCGAGGTCGCCGAATAACAACGGCCCTTCTTTGCAAACGAGCCGCGGGGCACCACGGAGTCAGCTGCGCGGCGTGCAGCTGACTCCATGCTGACAACAGGCGTGCGTATACTGCGCATCCCTACTTTGCATATCCCGTAACCTACGCCGGTATATACGCATGTATGCACGTACTGGCGCACAGAGAGATGCGCGTATACGTGCACGCACGACATGCAGCACGCCCGCAAACAACCGTGCTGCATCCAAAACATCCAACAACCTCTCCTGCTCTTTCGTGACCAAACAACCAGTTCACGCGTGACCGACGCGAAGCGGCAACAACACCGCCATTACACACAACAAAGGCGCAATAATTGTACGTTGTGCAACTGCAGCCCCGAGGGGGGACGTATACGCGAAGCGCGCCCAGGGAGCACGCGTTATCTTTCGCAATAAATATAGCGTGCGATGCTCCGCACCAGGCATGCATACAGGAGCTCTGTTCGCGTGACTATATACGTACAACCCCGTGTAGCATTCTGTGAACGTCTCGTGCACTGACTGGTTCGCCATTATCATATACGATGATCGAATTAGGGAGGCATGCGTTCAAGCACACCGATACACTGGGACGAAAACAGGAGCCGAATAAATCTCACACTTCCGACGTCTGTATACCGTATATGCGTGGGCAACTTACACGCGTTAACTTTTCAGTCTTGGTCAGCAGTGATGGCTTGCCACTGCGCCAGTGACAACTTCTGTAGCCATGATCAAAGTTGAAAAGACTTTTGCGACAAGCGCGAAGACACCGCCGTTTTAGAGCAACAAGCATAATTAACCCTCGCAGAGAGTATATTTCAGAGCCGTATACAGTCATGACACGTGATCTCGTCCAGCGCTGCCACGACGAGCGTCAGAGGCGTCACAACTCTCCACGCGACTCGCACATATATACGTTGTGCGTCTGGCTGCAACGATGGTGAATATGCATGTTCCGCTTACTGCTTTCATTGTGTCTTGACTGTTTTATTTTACTACTCCACAACGAACATGCAGTGAGACTCATTTGGAAGTCAAAGCGCGCAAATTATACACTCGACAACGTCTGCGATGTACATTTGTGTCTAAATAAAAGTAGCGTGCGGCGCATGAACAGAAATTCATAAGAAGAATCCAAGCGTAAGCTGTATACCGCATACGCCTCGACAGCGCGTTAGAGCTTAAATTTTTCTGCCGCTGCACGGTTTAAAAAGAAACGTAAAAGTGCGGACAGGTCATGGCTAACCATGTCTAACTGCGCCAAAATCTTTCGCATACCCCTATAGATGTTAGCTGCTATCGAAGCAGACACACACACGCACACTAAGAGAGAGAGAGAGAGAACTACAGACTTGCAAACCTTAGTGCGTTACACCGCGGAACGTTTGCAGCTGCGTACAAGACGCAAGACGGAGCACAAGACACTCAGCGTGTGAAGGAGCTAGCGTCCGCGATCACATCTACAGCGCATTATTCAGGCGATATACCACAAGCGCGCATGCCGCAAGGAATTCCATTTGTCACAGAGGAGCACAATGCGAATCTCGCGCGTGTGTTATTATTTCTTTCCCCTTTTTCTCTCAATCTCTCCTTGTACATATTGCGGTCATCTTATGCAAATCTGCGTCACCTCGTTGCCCTGCTCTACCGCTATCATGAGGCGCATTGAGAATTCAGACCGCGTGTATATAACGAGGACCAGACGCACGCATAACGAAGTCTATAGTCTGCAGAAAGCAACGCCGTATACGTAACAACTGTACAAAACAGCACCTTCTCGCGCGCGCTTGTTCAGAAAGCGACAGCCACTACATCACTTTTGCATAGGCCACGACGGTATACACTCACACCGTATGTAAAGAAAACGTGAGAAATCAACGTACGCCACAAAGAAACCCGGGCGACGACAGATTGACAGACTGGCCTGGTAAAAAACGGAGGACTCGCAAAGAGCGAGAGGAAGCGCGCGCGCGCGCGTGTATATATATATATATATATATATATATATATATATATATATATATATATATATATATATATATATATATATATATATATATATACACACGTCACACTTGCGCGCTGTCGGCATAAGGCGCGCACCACCTTGCTACGAAAAGCAAGTCTGTGTGTTATTCCAGCTGAATTTCGAGGGGAACCGCATGCAGAGAGAAATCTGCAAACGCTTCAACGCGCAAGGAAAAGTAAGAGAGGAGAGGC